>NW_028324314.1:2500-705000 GCF_058129835.1 Hydra viridissima
ACCCTACCCCACCCTACCCTACCCTAACCCTACCCCTAACCCTAACCCTAACCCTAACCCTAACCCACAACCCTACCCTAACCCTAACCCTACCCCACCCCTACCCCTAACCCTACCCCTAACCCTAACCCTAACCCTAACCCTAACCCTAACCCTAACCCTAACCCTAACCCTAACCCTAACCCTAACCCTAACCCTAACCCTAACCCTAACCCTAACCCTAACCCTAACCCTAACCCTAACCCTAACCCTAACCCTAACCCTAACCCTAACCCTAACCCTAACCCTAACCCTAACCCTAACCCTAACCCTAACCCTAACCCTAACCCTAACCCTAACCCTAACCCTAACCCTAACCCTAACCCTAACCCTAACCCTAACCCTAACCCTAACCCTAACCCTAACCCTAACCCTAACCCTAACCCTAACCCTAACCCTAACCCTAACCCTAACCCTAACCCTAACCCTAACCCTAACCCTAACCCTAACCCTAACCCTAACCCTAACCCTAACCCTAACCCTAACCCTAACCCTAACCCTAACCCTAACCCTAACCCTAACCCTAACCCTAACCCTAACCCTAACCCTAACCCTAACCCTAACCCTAACCCTAACCCTAACCCTAACCCTAACCCTAACCCTAACCCTAACCCTAACCCTAACCCTAACCCTAACCCTAACCCTAACCCTAACCCTAACCCTAACCCTAACCCTAACCCTAACCCTAACCCTAACCCTAACCCTAACCCTAACCCTAACCCTAACCCTAACCCTAACCCTAACCCTAACCCTAACCCTAACCCTAACCCTAACCCTAACCCTAACCCTAACCCTAACCCTAACCCTAACCCTAACCCTAACCCTAACCCTAACCCTAACCCTAACCCTAACCCTAACCCTAACCCTAACCCTAACCCTAACCCTAACCCTAACCCTAACCCTAACCCTAACCCTAACCCTAACCCTAACCCTAACCCTAACCCTAACCCTAACCCTAACCCTAACCCTAACCCTAACCCTAACCCTAACCCTAACCCTAACCCTAACCCTAACCCTAACCCTAACCCTAACCCTAACCCTAACCCTAACCCTAACCCTAACCCTAACCCTAACCCTAACCCTAACCCTAACCCTAACCCTAACCCTAACCCTAACCCTAACCCTAACCCTAACCCTAACCCTAACCCTAACCCTAACCCTAACCCTAACCCTAACCCTAACCCTAACCCTAACCCTAACCCTAACCCTAACCCTAACCCTAACCCTAACCCTAACCCTAACCCTAACCCTAACCCTAACCCTAACCCTAACCCTAACCCTAACCCTAACCCTAACCCTAACCCTAACCCTAACCCTAACCCTAACCCTAACCCTAACCCTAACCCTAACCCTAACCCTAACCCTAACCCTAACCCTAACCCTAACCCTAACCCTAACCCTAACCCTAACCCTAACCCTAACCCTAACCCTAACCCTAACCCTAACCCTAACCCTAACCCTAACCCTAACCCTAACCCTAACCCTAACCCTAACCCTAACCCTAACCCTAACCCTAACCCTAACCCTAACCCTAACCCTAACCCTAACCCTAACCCTAACCCTAACCCTAACCCTAACCCTAACCCTAACCCTAACCCTAACCCTAACCCTAACCCTAACCCTAACCCTAACCCTAACCCTAACCCTAACCCTAACCCTAACCCTAACCCTAACCCTAACCCTAACCCTAACCCTAACCCTAACCCTAACCCTAACCCTAACCCTAACCCTAACCCTAACCCTAACCCTAACCCTAACCCTAACCCTAACCCTAACCCTAACCCTAACCCTAACCCTAACCCTAACCCTAACCCTAACCCTAACCCTAACCCTAACCCTAACCCTAACCCTAACCCTAACCCTAACCCTAACCCTAACCCTAACCCTAACCCTAACCCTAACCCTAACCCTAACCCTAACCCTAACCCTAACCCTAACCCTAACCCTAACCCTAACCCTAACCCTAACCCTAACCCTAACCCTAACCCTAACCCTAACCCTAACCCTAACCCTAACCCTAACCCTAACCCTAACCCTAACCCTAACCCTAACCCTAACCCTAACCCTAACCCTAACCCTAACCCTAACCCTAACCCTAACCCTAACCCTAACCCTAACCCTAACCCTAACCCTAACCCTAACCCTAACCCTAACCCTAACCCTAACCCTAACCCTAACCCTAACCCTAACCCTAACCCTAACCCTAACCCTAACCCTAACCCTAACCCTAACCCTAACCCTAACCCTAACCCTAACCCTAACCCTAACCCTAACCCTAACCCTAACCCTAACCCTAACCCTAACCCTAACCCTAACCCTAACCCTAACCCTAACCCTAACCCTAACCCTAACCCTAACCCTAACCCTAACCCTAACCCTAACCCTAACCCTAACCCTAACCCTAACCCTAACCCTAACCCTAACCCTAACCCTAACCCTAACCCTAACCCTAACCCTAACCCTAACCCTAACCCTAACCCTAACCCTAACCCTAACCCTAACCCTAACCCTAACCCTAACCCTAACCCTAACCCTAACCCTAACCCTAACCCTAACCCTAACCCTAACCCTAACCCTAACCCTAACCCTAACCCTAACCCTAACCCTAACCCTAACCCTAACCCTAACCCTAACCCTAACCCTAACCCTAACCCTAACCCTAACCCTAACCCTAACCCTAACCCTAACCCTAACCCTAACCCTAACCCTAACCCTAACCCTAACCCTAACCCTAACCCTAACCCTAACCCTAACCCTAACCCTAACCCTAACCCTAACCCTAACCCTAACCCTAACCCTAACCCTAACCCTAACCCTAACCCTAACCCTAACCCTAACCCTAACCCTAACCCTAACCCTAACCCTAACCCTAACCCTAACCCTAACCCTAACCCTAACCCTAACCCTAACCCTAACCCTAACCCTAACCCTAACCCTAACCCTAACCCTAACCCTAACCCTAACCCTAACCCTAACCCTAACCCTAACCCTAACCCTAACCCTAACCCTAACCCTAACCCTAACCCTAACCCTAACCCTAACCCTAACCCTAACCCTAACCCTAACCCTAACCCTAACCCTAACCCTAACCCTAACCCTAACCCTAACCCTAACCCTAACCCTAACCCTAACCCTAACCCTAACCCTAACCCTAACCCTAACCCTAACCCTAACCCTAACCCTAACCCTAACCCTAACCCTAACCCTAACCCTAACCCTAACCCTAACCCTAACCCTAACCCTAACCCTAACCCTAACCCTAACCCTAACCCTAACCCTAACCCTAACCCTAACCCTAACCCTAACCCTAACCCTAACCCTAACCCTAACCCTAACCCTAACCCTAACCCTAACCCTAACCCTAACCCTAACCCTAACCCTAACCCTAACCCTAACCCTAACCCTAACCCTAACCCTAACCCTAACCCTAACCCTAACCCTAACCCTAACCCTAACCCTAACCCTAACCCTAACCCTAACCCTAACCCTAACCCTAACCCTAACCCTAACCCTTTAACCTTTACACTATACGAACGCAATTTTTCATAGTCCCCAGGCTTCGATACCGTAACCCCATCCCCCTCCAATCCTAACCCCGTAATTCTCTTACTCCTTGCCCCCCACTCCTTTTAAAAAAAAAAAAAAAAAAAAAAAAAAGTTTCCGTCTCTCTTTTTTTCTAGCTTTTAGCCGGCCCTCCGCTAGAAGGGAATAGGGAGTAACGAAGGTTTGACATCAAAGTAGCGTTTTTATAAGATTTGTTTGGCAAAATTTGACAATTTTTAGAAAAGCCAAGCACTAGTTCAAACTGGAGATAATAAAAGGAAATCGAATGATCTCACTTCTCAAACCACTGAGCTGCCATTGATCGGCAGTTTCATGTTTGGAGACTATTGAGCTGCCATTGGTCGGCTGTTTAATCGTTGCGATTGGTCGGCAGTTTTATCGTTGGAGACCATTGAGAGATATAAAAGGCACTTTTTTTTATTTTGAGCACAACATTAAACGCTTAATCGTTAGAGCTTGTTATAAAGACACCCTTAGAATGCCGAATTGAAAAAAAAACAAAAACAAAAACAAACAGAAAAAAAAAAAAAGAAACCGAAACGGGCATTCTTTTGAGCATAACGTTAAAAGCTAAATCGTTAGAGGTTTTATTAAAAAGGCTTCTTTAGAATGCAAAAGACAAAAACGGAAAGTTTTGCTTTCCTGGCCACAAGCGATAAAATTGTTTGTAAAACGCACTCTAGCATTCTCACGTTCCAGACGTGACCAAATGTTCGAGTACTCGAACAGGTCCGCTCTACCGTGAATAAAGGTGCAACTATCTCACACACTAGCAACTAGTCACTGTGTTGGTTTCCTGAAATTTCTACAGTCCATGAAAAGTACCTTGTACAGAGTTCATAATTTTGGATCATGGGCGGGCTGCTCAAATGAGCACTCTGCCCAACTGAAACAAAGGAAAAAAAAAAAGAAAAAGAAAAAAGAAACCGAAACGGGCATTCTTTTGAGCATAACGTTATAAGCTAAATCGTTAGATGTTTTATTAAAAAGGCACCTTTAGAATGCGATGACCTAAAATATTTTCCTCGATATTTTAAAAAGTAAACAAATACAAAACTAAGTCTCACAACTGGCGACAACTTTCAATAAGCAAACAAAGCAACAACCTTCCTTTCGAATTCTTTATATTTTAAACTAAGACGAACAAAGAAAAACAAAAACACAAACAAAAACAAAAACAAAAACAAAAACAAAACAGAAAAGGGAGAAAGAGTGAGTCGACTGATTTTTCTCAACTGCCTTAGACGAGAAGTCATAAACGTTTGCTGACAGGTTAAGACATTTTAAGCCTTTGCTATTATCATGAGGCTTTTGCTCCACGAGCCAAAAAAGTACGCTAGAGTTTGACAAACTGCATCGCGGTCGAAAAGTGTAATTACGCCAACACTTTTATCCGTTTTAAGCATTTCGTTTTCGCACGAACAACAATTAAAGCAGCTCGTTGAGCTTAACGACGTTCTTATTTTTTTTTTCGAAGCCAAAACTTCGGCTATAAGTGGAATAAAGAGGCACTTCGAAAAACAACAAAGCTGTTCGCAGTCGATAGCAACGAGCGACAACATCTCTGCGAGTCTGGCATCAAGGTAAACAATTTTTTTTACATTTTCATTTGTTAGTGCCACTTTTGTGTACATTATTTTTTTATATAACTTGCTTGTATCATATTGCTATTAAGAAAACAGCGTTGTGTATCCTAAACGTGACATAATTGGCAATTATCCGTAACTAAAAATAAGATAGAAATTACAAACTTGATACCATATTTTAATTACTGTAACAAAACTAGACGTCATCGCGTGAGAAAAAAAATGTTTATGACACATAGCCTCTTGTTTTGTTTTTGTTTTTATTATTTTATTTATTTATTTATTTTTTTCTTCACTTTTTCCTTTAATCTTTTTTCTTTCGTCCAAAAAGCGCTTTGATTTTGCCTCGCCACAAGCGATGAAATCGATAAAAAAACCTGCTCGGATATTCTCAATTCTCAACAACAAAAGCAATCAAAGTTCTAGCTTTCGAGCACGTGCGCCAACAGGTTGATGAAACCGTTCAAACATGCTCGATCGCTAGAATTTAAAAAAAAAAACAAACCAGAAACAAACCCAAATATAAAAATAAAAAACAAAAGCAAAAAAGGACATCTCTAGAACGCTTAAGTTTTATAAAATGTTTTCCTCTGCGTTTTTAACCAGCTAATCTGTCGTAAAGTTTTTTCGGTGCAGTTCATTTAAAAAACTTAGTTTACAACTTTTAAACGTTTTAGACTTCTCGTTTAAGGCAGTCGAGAGAAATGAGTCGACTCACTCTCTCTCTCCCTTTTCGGTTTTGTTTTTGTTTATTTGTTTTTGTTTTTTCTTCGTTTGCCTTCGTTTGCCTTTGTTTGCTTTTCTAAAAGTTGTCGTGGCATGCGAGACTTAGCTTTTTTTTTGCTCAAATTGAGCACAAGTGAGGTTCTAGTCTTGAAAGTGTGCAAAGTGTGGGCCAATCTGGTGGCTGGAGTGATGACACGTGAATGCTGGAAATTGCAGACTTTGAGCGGATCCAGCGTACATAGAAAGAAAAAGTAGCATTCACGTGGGTCTCTCCTAAGCGTGCCATTGGTCGGTCTGCTGTCCTTAAGTACCCCCCCTCCCCCCCTTAACGTCACGTTTGCTCAACTTTCTCGGTCTTTGGCGCCCAAAGAAAGCTCGGGGAAGGATAAAAATGGCGAGGTTTCGGTACTGCGTTTTCTGTTTTTCTTATTTGTTTTTGTTTGTTTGCTTGTTTGTTTGTTTGTTTGTCAATTTTTTTAATTTTTTTTTTTTTTGTTTGTTTCGTTCGTTTGTTTGTTTGTTTGTTTCGTTTGCTTCGTTTGTTTTGTGATGTTTTGTTTTCCCTTCTTGATGGCACAAAACAGAAGCAAACAAGACTTTCGGTTATATTCGGTTTTATTCGGTTCAATAAAAGTTTGTTGGTTTCTGCACAACAACAACAACAACAACAACAACAACAACAAAAGTCCCTCTGTCCCTCAAAAGCAGTTTCTCCTCTGTCCTAAAGAAGAGCCTCTTTGTAATCGATCTTGTCTGAATGCAGCTCTCCTTTTGCCTACAGGTTTTTATTCCAACCCTTTTGTTGTCGTTAGTGCCATGTTGTTGTTATTGTTATACTCTGTAAAAGCAGTTGTTGCTGTTGTACTTGTTTGTTGTTTCTAAAGACACTGTTGTTGCTGCTGTTAGCGCTGTTAGTAATCACCCACTTGGCTTGTATTTTTCTTTCTTGTTTTTGTTTTTTGTTTTATTTATAAACACTCTCTGAGTAAGTGATGCTGTTGCTGTTGTTGTTGTTATAGTTGCAATGAGTGTTTGTTAATGTTCCCCCACTTGGCTTGTATTTTTGTTTTCTGTTTTGTTTTGTTTTTTGTTTTTTTTGTTTTTTTTTTCTCAACACTCTCTGAGTAAGTGATGCTGTTGCTGTAATCGTTGTTATAGTTGCAATGAGTGTTTGTTAATGTTCACCAACTTGGCTTGTTTATAGTCTATTTTATTTTATCAACACTCTCTGAGTCAGTGATGGTGTTGCTGTTGCTGTTGTCGTTATTATGCTTGCAATGGGAGTTGTTACTGTTCACCCACTTTGCTTGTTTTGTTTTTATTTCTTTATTTTATCAACACCCTTTGAGCCAGTGATGCTGTTGCTGTTGTTGTTGTTATAGTTGCAATGAGTGTTGTTAATGTTCACCCACTTTGCTTGTGTTTTTGTTTTTGTTTATCAACACCCTTTGTGTCAGTGATGCTGTTGCTGTTGTTGTTGTTACAGTTGCAATGAGTGTTTGTTTATGTTCACCAACTTGGCTTGTTTATAATCTATTTTGTTTTATCAACACTCTCTGAGTCAGTGATGCTGATGCTGTTTTTGTTATTATGCTTGCAATAAGTGTTGTTAATGTTCACCCACTTTGCTTGTTTTGCTTGTGCTTTTGTTTTTGTTTATCAACACCCTTTGTGTCAGTGATGCTGTTGCTGTTGTTCTTATTATAGTTGCTATGAGTGTTTGTTTATGTTCACCAACTTGGCTTGTTTATAATCTATTTTGTTTTATCAACACTCTCTGAGTCAGTGATGCTGATGCTGTTGTCGTTATTATGCTTGCAATAAGTGTTGTTAATGTTCACCCACTTTGCTTGTTTTTCTTGTGCTTTTGTTTTTGTTTATCAACACCCTTTGTGTCAGTGATGCTGTTGCTGTTGTTATTATTATAGTTGCAATGAGTGTTAATGTTCACCAACTTGGCTTGTTTATAATCTATTTTGTTTTATCAACACTCTCTGAGTCAGTGATGCTGATGCTGTTGTTGTTATTATGCTTGCAATAAGTGTTGATAATGTTCACCCACTTTGCTTGTTTTGTTTGTGCTTTTGTTTTTGTTTATCAACACCCTTTGAGTCACTGATGCTGTTGCTGTTGGTGTTATTATAGTTGCAATGAGTGTTAATGTTCACCCACTTTGCTTGCTTGCTTTGTTTGTTTGTTATTTTTTTTTTTTTTTTTTATCAACACCCTGTGAGTTAGTGATGCTGTTGCTGCTTTTGTTATTTTACTTGTATTTATAGTTGTTACTGTTCAGCCACTTTGCTTGTTTTTTAATCTGTTTTATTTTATCACCACTCTCTGAGTCAGTGATGATGTTGCTGATGCTGTTGCTGTTTTTGTTGTTGTTGTTGTTATACATGCAATGATTGTTGTTACTGTTCAGCCACATTGCTTGTTTTTTTAATCTGTTTTGTTTTGCCAACACTCTCTGAGTCAGTGATGCTGATGCTGATGCTGTTGTTGTTATTATGCTTGCAATGATTGTTGTTACTGTTCAGCCACATTGTTTGTTTTTTTAATCTGTTTTGTTTTGTCAACACTCTCTGAGTCAGTGATGCTGATGCTGTTGTTATTATGCTTGCAATGAGAGTTGTTACTGTTGTAGTTTTGTCTGTCATTTGTCCTTGTTAGCAAGTTCTATTTGCCCTCTCTTGCCTTTTTTCAACACAGTTTCTTTCTTTGAGTCATATGGTTGTGAGATCCTCTCAAACTCCATCTCTTTATTTATTTGTTTCTTTCTTTTTTTTTCTCATTCACCTTCTCATAATAGCAATCACTGCTGCCACCATGCATGTAAGGCTAGTTGCTCTCATTCTTCTTCATTTGCTAGTGGAAACTTTGTTTCTTCTTGTCGCTCTCTTTTCTTTCTTCTTTCTCTTTTGCAGAGGGTTCGAAAAAACACAGCTCTTCCCTGCAGTTGTAAACATTCCAGGATGGGATGCAGGCAGAAGAAAAAAACTCTCACTAACTGTTTTCTTTTTTTAGCATAAACCGTTGCAAACAATCACCTGAACATGTCTTCTTCACAAGAAAACAACACTGTTGTTGCCCCTTCTCTGAACTCTAAAGCGAAAAAAAAGAAAAGAAAGCAGTCACAAGAACAGAGAGTCTTAAAGCTCAAAAACAAAGTCAGGGCCGCATTAGTTGCAGCGTGTGGGTCCGTAAACAGGGTTGTACCTTTCTATGGTACCAAGAAGAGGTACGCTGTTAGCTGTCCGATGCCTTTGTGCAAACATTCGTCCACAAACATTAAAAGACACTTGACTAAAAAAGATCATTCTTGGACTTTGGATGAAGCTTCCATCTTTTACTCTGCAATGGTCAGGAAGTTTCAGCATGCTCGTCTCGAACGCAAGTCCGGCTGTCCAAAACCTTACCCCTGTTTGCAATGTTGGAAATATTACGACCGACTGGACATACACTTGAAAGAGACTCATTTCTACGATTCCAAGATGATCAAACAAAAGATTGCAGAGGCAAAGCGATACGACAACGAGAAGCTCTATGTCCCTCAATTTATTCGACCTGCCTTCTTTGGTATTAAGCCAGTAGCTGAACAAGCGTCTGCATCAGGCTCTGCATCCTCTGCTCCTGGGCCTTCCTCGTCTTTTTCTTCTCCGGTTCTTTCCTCTGATCCTCTTTTAAGCTTGCCCTCATCAGTTGCTGGTTCGTCCGAGGCTCCTTCTGCAAACCACTGCACCTCTGTAGAAAACAAAGAGCTGAAAACCGAATCCGTCCTAGACTCTGATTTTAATTCCTTAAAGCACTTGGTTTCCAACTCCTCCGTCTTGACAGAAGATAAGAGACATTTGTTTCAGCTGGACAAATATGCTTTTCACTTTTATTACCAGTCAGCAGATGAGCTCTTCAGAGACTTTGAAAAGTGGCTTGTGGTAGCCAACAACAACACTTGGTCACAAGCAAAGATCTACAAAAATGCAGTTGTTGAAATATTGACATGTTGTGACAGCACGCTGACGCTGCACCCGAACGCTCTCACCAATTCCAACGTTTTGGAGGATAGATACTTTTCCATGCACTTTAAAAACATTCAGCTCAATTCCAAGCTGAGTGAACTTGACCAAACAAAAGCCATGTCTTGTCACACGTTGTACAACCGCCTCGTCTACCTTTGTCTCCTGTTTCGTTTCAGTGAAGCCAGGAACGTCTATTTCGGACTTTCTCATGAGGCCATCCGACGTTTGCGCTGCAAGGTGGAGGAGTTACAAAAAGTGCTGAGGCCCTTTCGTTCTTTGAGGAGGAGCCTTGCGAAAAGCAAAAAATGCATCAACATCATCAATGTCAGTTTGCTGACCGAATATGGCAGGTCTGCATACGTAAGAGAGTTGGTGGAATCGATTAGAAAGCCGTCTCTTACACCGACTAGAGACAATGCTGTGTCTCTACGAAACCATCTTCTGCTCTCTGTCACTGTAATTAACAGTTTAAGAAAATCTAACATTGCTCTTTTAAACATTAGAGACTACATGGCTGCTGAGAAGAGTGAGTGTGGATATTGCATTGTGCAAGAGCGCTACAAAACAGCATACAAGTACGGAGCCAAAAACATTCTAGTGCCGAACGACTTGAAAGTGTTGATCGATATTTATTTGCTGAGATACAGAGACCTTCTTGTCAACGACTCTCACTACATGGCTGCAGACACCAAGACTGTTTTGGAGTTGAGCGACTGCTACAGGCCCCTTTTTCCATCGATGAGACCCAACAAAGACGAATGTGTGACACTCGGTGCAACTAGAGTGCCTGTTTACCAAATGGGTTCCTCTGCTATCACCTCTTGCCTGACGTCCTGCTTCAGAAAAAGCCAAGTAAACATTCCCATGAAGCGTCTTACTCCCACTTGCATTCGCGGTTCGATAGCCACTTACTTTGCCAACAACAGCAAAGAAGACCGCGAGCGGTTTGCTACACTCTACATGAAGCACAGCAGGAACACAATGGATAGCTTTTATGTGTCCCAGTGGAACGCTGCAGAGGAGTTGCGCTTTGCCCTGGGCATCGGACAGTCCTTCGGAGTCATAGAGTCTTTGACTGTTGAAAAGTCTGAGAGACCACCAAAGAAGGAGAAGGATGTGATGGACTGGCTCCAAACTAATGCAGAGGAGTACGGTTTTCATGAGGTTGAGGACATCTTTCAGGAAGACTTAGACTCCGGTTCTGACTCTGAAGAATGTGCTGCTACTTTCAGCTGTACCACAGTGGTTCCGTTTGCTCCAGCTGTAGAAAACAATGTTCCTTTAGAGGATAGCAACGACCATGCCGTAGATTTCTTGTGTGAACCTACCACAACTCCTGTTTCGTCTGTTCCATCTGAACAAACAATCGCTGGTCCAGTTCTTGAACTATCCCCTGCCCTTGCACAACTAGTTCCTAATGAACAAGCTGTTTGTATGGATGTAGATCAGACTCTAGCTGTTCCTGTTGGCACAGCTTGTTCTCCTCTTGCATTAACATTATTTCCTGATGAACCGGATTTTATTGAGCACCATGCAAAACTTTCTCCAGTTTACTTTAATGAGCAAGTGGTTGCCAAACCTGTTTCTGCTTCTCCTTCTCAGCAAGTCGCTTTCTGTCCTTCAAAAGAGGTCTTTTCTGTTCCTCTGACTCCTAGCCTTGTTGCTTTTCAGCAAACATTGGCCAAACCCAGTTTGTTTCTTTCATCTGATCCAGTTTCAGCTGTTCCAGTCCAACAGGCTGGTACTGTTCTTGCAAAGCAGCTCTCACCTTATGCTGTTCAATCTGTTGGTAGCCTATTTAGCCAAAGTCTTGCCTGTACATCCAGAGGTAAAGTCTTTTTGATTTTTGATTTTTATGCAAATCTCAACACGCTTTCAAAAAATGAAAATGCTCAAATCAACTCCTTGCCCTATTGTTATTGTTAAAGCTGTAAAAAAAACAAAACAAAACAAAAAAACAACACAGAAGTGTGTTTGTATTTGTTGCAGGACATTTAAGCAATTCTGTGATTGCTTAAATGTTTATACAAGTGAATGATACTAAAACTGATTATGTTTTAGAAGTAAAAGATCCAAGAAGAAAAAAAATCAAGTTGGAAATGCCATCTTTCACTCAAGAACTCATCGGTAATGTAAAACCTAATTTATACTAAGATATATAAACACAAACCTCTTCTTGCACAATTTCAGGTGGTTAACTGTTAACAAAAACTAGCCATCATTGCTAAGTGCACTTTTAGAAAGTTGTGTCTACCCGATTTCTAATGATGAAGTTAGAAACATCACCGTTAGAAATCATGCACAGCTTGTTATCATCTCTAACACTTAGAAACTGTTGATGGTTTTTATGAATTAGAAAAATGAACATGGTTTTATTTTATTTCAGGATCAACTCAGCCAAGAACAAAGGAAAACAAAGCAGAAGTTAGCCAATGCCAATTAGGTAATCTTTCAAAAACCAGTTATTGCTATCAGTGCAAACAATAAGGTCAACAAAAAATAAATAAATAAATAAAAAAAGAGAATAAATCTTGTCTTACTTCAGAACCAAATGAATATTTGATTTAATCACTTTGTGTTATGACTTGAGTTTGTAAAATTTTAGATGAAATAGTTGAAAAGCTGAATGCTTGCCCTGGCCACAACGAATGGTTCAACACCAGAAGTTTTCCTCGATGTGCAGCTTTGGTGTTGGCATACATCTTGCAAGACGTGTTTACAGATGTAAGCTCAAGTTGCTCGTACAAAGATTACCTTGGCATCTTGGCAAATCATAGCAGAGACAAGCTCATTCATGTCTTGCAAAAGTACTCCTACCAAAGCCATATTAAAGACAAAATTAAAAACATGAAGCTAAAAATTCAAAAAGAGGGTAGTTTAGAAAAGTTTGTTCAATATGGCAATATCGTGAGACCATTTATGTAGTTTAGATAAGTTTGTTCAGTTTGGCAATGAAGATGGGCCTTTTGTGTAGTTTGTTTTATCTACGCTTTTGCAAATATTTTTATCTGTTTCGCTAAAGACATAATAAACAAGAAGTTCTGTTAAACTGTTCTCACATTTCTTATTTAAAGATAGTTCAAAATTTTTTTTATCTTTAAAAAAAAAAAAAAAGAAGTCGTTTCGTTATTCTGTGAAAACCTTTAATAGAGTTGCATTTAGAATTACTTCTGATGTTTTTAAGAGTTTGTTAAACAGCAAAATAATATTTCCTGTGATGTTAAACTGCATAAGTGAAATTTAAAAAAGGAAAACTGCTCCAACCATTTTTCGGAAAAAGAAATCAAAAAGTTCCTTATTTTAAAAGATCTAGACATCCATTTCTTCTTCAGCAAAATAGCGAGGCTTTTTTATGAACTCTTACTCTCTATGTTTTCATATATTTACACAAAGGATTTTATTTAGTTCAATGTAAACATACATAGAAGTATATTATGTTTTTTTTTTGTTGTTTTTTTTTTATGCAGTCTAACTTTTGTTTCACTTCTATTTTATTTTACGTTTATCTTGTATTTTATCATGCCTTATTGGTTTTTGCGTTTTGTGATGTCAAGCTGCGTAAGCTAAACTTAAAAGAGGAAAACTACGCTAACTTTTCTTTGAAAAAATATTCAAGAAGTACCTTAAACGAAAGAGAAAGCACACGAATCTTGCCATCCAATTCTTCTTCTGCAAAGTAGCGAGGCTTTTTATGTACTTTTGCTCTCTAATTTATCTCTATTTACGCAAAGGGTTTTATTTCAATGTAAACACGTATAAAAGAATACTTTGTTAAAAATAATGTTAAAGGAGTTGCGTAAAAAAAACGTCTGAATAAAGTTTCTTTACAAAAAAAAACAACTAAGAAACAAGCGCGCCTAAGAAAAACCAAATCGCGATTCACTAAGTCAAAAAACGAAAGAAACAAAGTTTAAAAGGTCTTTCTAGACAACAAATTCTATTTTTGGCAATGCAGTTTTTGTATTTATGCAACCTAACTTTTATTTTACGTTTACCTTGTATTTTATCTTGCCTTTTTGTGTTTTGTGATGTCAAGCTACATAATCTAAACTTAAAAGAAGGAAACTAGGCTAACTTTTCTAGCAGAATATTATGTTGTTGGTTTTGTATGCAGCCTAACTTTAGTTTCATCTATATTTTATTTTGCGTTTATCTTATATTTTATCTTGACTTTTTGAGTTTTGTATTTTGTGATGTCAAGCTACATAATTTAAACTTAAAAGAAGAAAACTAGGCTAACTTTTCTTTGAAAAATTGTTCAAAAACTACCTTACACCGATAGAGATAGCTCACGAATTTAAAAAGTTGCATCTATTCATCTTCTTCTTCAGCGAAGTAAAGCTTTTTATGCACTTTTACTCTCTAACTTACCTATATTTGCGTAAAGGATTTTATTTAATTCAGTTTAAACATAACTAGTAGAATATTATGTTGTTGGTTTTGTATGCAGCCTAACTTAAGTTTCATCTATATTTTATTTTGCGTTTATCTTATATTTTATCTTGTCTTTTTGAGTTTTATATTTTGTGATGTCAAGCTACATAAGCTAAACTTTAAAGAGGAAATTTACGCTAACCTGTCTTTGAAAAACTATTCAAAAACTACCTTTAACAAAGTAGCGAGGCTTTTTATGCCTTTTTACTCTCTAGCATACCTATATTTGCGCAGAGGGTTTTATTTAATTCAATTTAAACATGCCTAGTAGATTATTATGTTGTTGGTTTTTTATGCAGCCTAACTTTAGTTTCATCTATATTATGTTTTAGGTTTATCATATATTTTATCTTTTCTTTTTGAGTTTTGTGTTTTGTGATGCCAAGCAACTTAAGCTAAACTTAAAAGTGGAATACTGCGCTAACCTTTCTTTGAAAATCTATTCATAAACTACCCTAGACAAAAGCTAGATTTAAAAGGGGAAAACTACACTATTTTTACATTGAAAAAACTTTCGAAAACTACCTTATCGATAGAGATAGCACACGATTTTAAAAAGTTGCATATATTCATCCCCTTCTTCTGCAGCAAAGAAGCGAGGTTCGTTATGCACTTTTTCTCACTAGTTTGCTTATATTTACGCAAAGGAATTCATTTAGTTCAATCCAAACATATATAGAAGATTATTATGCTATGATTTTTTTTTTCTTTTATGCAGCCTAACATTTATTTCACCTACATTTTATTTTACGATTAACTTTTATATTACCTTTCCTTTTAGTGTTGTGTTTTGTGATATCAAGCTACATAAGCTAAACTTTAAAGAGGAAAACTATTCTAAGGTTTCTTTGAAAAACTATTCAAAAACTACAATTAACAAAGTAGCGAGGCTTTTTATGCACTTTTACTCTCTAACATACCTACATTTGCGCATAGGGTTTTATTAGATTCTAGTAGATTATTACGTTGTTGATTTTTTATGCAGTCTAACTTTAGCTTCATCTATATTTTATTTTACGTTTATCTTATATTTTATTTTGTCTTTTTGAGTTTAGTGTTTTGTGATGTCAAGCTACATAAGCTAAACTTAAAAGAGGAAAGCTACGCTAACCTTTCTTTGAAAAGCTGTTCAAAAACTACCTTTGACATAATCTAGATTTAAAAGAGGAAGACTACGCTATTTTTGCTTTGAAAAAACTTTCGAAAACTACCTTATTCGATAGAGATAGCACAGGACTTTAAAAAGTTGTATCTAGTCATCCACTCCTTTCACAGCAAAGTAGCGAGGCTTTCTATGCACTTTTACTCTCTAACATACCTATTTTTGCGCAAAGGATTTTATTTAATTCAATTTAAACATGCCTAGTAGATTAATATGTTGTTGGTTTTTTATGCAGCCTAACTTTAGCTACATCTATTTTTCATTTTACGTTTGTCTTATATTTTATTTTATCTTTTTGTGTTCTGTGATGTCAAGCAACATAAGCTAATGTTAAAAGAGGAAAGCTGCGCTAACCTTTCTTTGAAAAACTATTCGAAATCTATTTTTGAGATAATCTAGATTTAAAAGAGGAACACTACGCTAATTTTGCTTTGAAAAAACTCTCGAAAACTACCTTATTCGATAGAGATAGCACACAAATTTAAAAAATTGCATCTACTCATCCACTTCTTCTACAGCAAAGTACTGAGGCTTTTTATGCACTTTTATTCTCTAACATACCTATATTTGCGCAAAGGATTTTATTTAACTCAATGTAAACATACATAGAAGAGCATTGTTACCCGTTTATTTTATGCATGAACATTTTCGGCTTGTCATCACTATAGTTAAATTTAACAAGAGGTTGATAAGAATCCTTAGTTTGCAACAATCGAATAAGCAAAAGCTCTACCGCTCCGTCAGAAAATATGTCAAAAACTCTCAAACGACAATTAAAAGCACTATTCAACTTACTAACATTTCTAATACCAAGTAAACTATTACCACCCAGCCTAAAGAAGTTATCCCTGATACCAACAACTCTTGTATCAAGCCCTAAGACTTCAGCAAATATAGAGCATATCTTCCGCTCAAGCTCACTTCTCGGAGCTACGTAAGAGTCAGAGTTCCCAGTAAACTCGGGATTAGGAAGAGCTTTTCTGTCTAGCTTACCGTTTATGGTAAGAGGAAGCCTGTCTAGATGAACAAATGCACTAGGAATCATGTAATCTGGAAGTTTGGATGAGATGAGATGGAGTAGAGCACTATCTTCAACCTTCGCTCCTATGATGCTAGTGTAATAAGCTACTAGATACTTGTTGCTTCTCTCAGAAGAAGTTTTATGCTCTTTTGACATAACAACGCATTGCTTGATGTCAGGGTGGGAAGAAAGAACACCCTCAACCTCTCCAAGCTCAATCCTGAACCCTCGAATCTTCACTTGGAAGTCTGTCCTACCTATGTATTCTAAGTTTGCATCCGGAAGCCATCTAGCGAGGTCACCTATTTTATAGAGACGAGAGTTTCTTCCGTTTGGTCCGAATGTGGTGTCCTTCCTCTCTTCTTCTGTCTGGAACGGATTAGGAATGAACTTCTGATTTATCAGTTCAGGGTTGTTTAAGTAGCCTCTTGCAAGACCTGCTCCTCCTACGTACAATTCCCCTGCGGCACCTATTGGCAGGAGCTGTAAGTTGTTGTTTAAGATGTATGCCTCAAGGTTAGGTAAAACACGTCCTATGCATGAGCCTACCCATTTGTCGTTTTCTTTAAGCACTTTATACGTATTATGTACTGTCGTCTCCGTGATGCCATACATGTTAACGAGTTTAGGTTGATTGTAACCGTAGAAATCAACCCACGGTTGTAACTGGGATTTATTGAGCACTTCACCACCGAAGATAACATATTTTAGGTCGAGCAGTTTGCCATTACCTTCTCCACCCTCAATATCTTTGTTTATTTTACTACTTGCTATATCGACAAACTGATAGAATGCACTTGGAGTTTGAATAACTACAGTAACATTTTCCTTCCTGCATAATTCATATAATGCGTCTAAGTTTCTGGTTACTCCATAAGAAGGCATAACAAGCGTTCCTCCATATAATAAGGCTCCCCATATTTCCCATACTGTTAAGTCAAATACGTAAGAATGGAACATAGTCCAAACATCTTTGTTACTGAAGTTGAACCAGTCATCTGTTGCAGTAAACAGTCGGATCACATTACCGTGCAACTGCATGACTCCCTTAGGTTTTCCAGTAGTGCCTGATGTGTAGATAACGTAAGCTAAGTTAGAGCCAGTGATGTCTTTGTTGCGTGTTGTTATATTTTCACCCGACTCACTGGATAATACCTTGTATAGTTCGCTACTATCTGTAGAAACTATCGCTGCTTTGATTCCCATTCCTCTTAATCTCTGAACATACATCTCACCAGTAACCACCACACCAGAACTTGTATCATCCAGTATATATCTAATCCTTTCGTCTGGATACTCTGGATCAAGAGGAACGTAAGCTCCGCCTGCTTTCAGCACCCCAAGTATTGCTACTATCATCTCCTCACTTCTATCTAGAAGGAGAGCCACTAAGGTATCTGCTTTGATGCCATGATGGTTGATAAGATAGCGCGCTAGTTGGTTCGCTCTTTTGTTCAGCTCCTTGTAAGTGAGTTTGACGTCTTCGAATATTACGGCGATGTTCTCTGGAGTCTTAGACGCATGCTCCTCAAACAACGCATGTATTGTTTCTTTGTGTGGGTATGGTTTATTCGTACCGTTCCATGTTGTTAATAGGAGCTGTTCTTCCTCTCTTGTGAGATACTTCATATCACTAATTTTATGACAGGCCATAGCAGGACCATCTTCTAGAATTCTTCCAACTTGTTCAAGTATAGTAAGGTAAGTATTTATATATATTTATATTACAGTGTCTTCTTTAAAGAGATTTACTCTGAAGTTGAACCTACCTCTAAGTATATCACTACTATCATCTATAAATGTCTCTATGTCAAATTTAGCTACGCTGTAGATTTTGTTTTCATCTTTGTAATATGATCCATCTAGTATCTGACTTATATATTTTCCTTTACTTCCAAATCCTTTCACCCCAAAGATCACTTGAAAAATCGGATGTCTGCTTGTATCTTTCGGAACTTTTAGCTCGTCAACAAGTTTCTCAAAAGGAAGATCTTGATGTTTTTGCGCTTCTATTACTTCAGTTCCTATGCGTTTTATGAAGCTTGTGATTTTGGTGGTAGTATCAATGGTGGTCCTCAACGCTAGAGTATTTACAAAGAAGCCTATTAAGTTTTCTATTTGAGCGTAGTGCCGATTTGCTACTGGAGTACCTATTACTATATCGTCTTGTCCTGTATAACTGTTAATCATTAGATAATATGATGCCAAGAGAAGATTATACAGACTTACTTCTAAGCTTTAGCCACTTCTCTTAATGAGGTGGATAACCCTTTATCTACCTCAAAATGTACACTTTTTCCTTTATAATCCATCTCTAGCGGTCTTGGATAATCTGTAACTAGGTTTAGGATTTCATACCCTTCTAGCTTATTCTTCCAATAAGTGAAGTTTTCTTCTTGCATTTTTTGAGTCGTTGGATTATTAACGCGTTGTTTATCAGATTTTGTATTTCTATTTTTTTAATTTTTCGTTTACGAACACTTTCTTTAATCGTTTCTTCTATCTGTTCTTCGTAGTTTATCTTTATATAACCTAATTATAAATGCATGGTTTTAAATTCTTTTAAGTAATGGGGAGCCTCGCTTTTTTAAGGAGGAGCGGAATTTATGAAAAACTTTTGTATCTTTTTTATAGTTATTATAAAAAATTAATACTTGGCTTCAGTGAAATTTATATTATTAAAATTAAATGCAATCATTATCCAATCGATAAATCGAAACAAGAAATCAATAACAGAATCTCTTTGACATAGGTTTTAAATACTCTGCGAGCATAATCATTAAATTTGTATACAACCTTTTTTATGTTGTAATCCAAATGGATCGACAGGATTTTCCTATAAAATATAGTGTGAATAAATGTATTTATTCAAGTATGTTCACGTTTTGTTATCGAATAATTATGATTCTATTCACTTGTATGACTCTGGCTGTTTTTTAAATTTTAACATGGCTCTAAGAAAATGGTTTTTAAATAATACAGTGTATTGTATACAAGAACCTCCTATAATAAAGTTGTTTAACAACCTTTTTTTAGTATAAAGTGATGAGTTTAGAAAAACTGTCTGAAAAAATATATTCATGTTTACAGTTTTTATGAAGAAGAAGAAATGCCAAGAAATAGCAATGATCATGTCAGATGCACAATAAATTTAATAACTGAAACTACTTATGAAAATGGTAATGCTAAACAAAATTTACTTCTACAAAGATCTTAAGGTGGTACATACATACCTCAAAAAATTATATCAAAAAATATTGGTTCTTATTTATGTCTTTTTGATTTATTTTGAGTAAAATAAAATTACCAATAAAAAAAAAAATTAAAAATAAATTACAAAATATAGTTATTCTTAAAAATAATTATGCAAATACCCTTGTTATGCAAATTTTTTGTTCCAATATATCTTTTTATCGCAAAAAGATATTTACATCAAACCTTGCAAGCTAATCAATAATGGTGCAAACAATGTTCTGAACTAAAAAAATGTTAATAAATCCAAAGTTTAAGTTTAATTTGCTCAATTACAATAACTCGCGTAATTTTCCACAAAAAGAAGTACAAAAATGCATGTAAAGATAAGTAAAAAAAATGAAATAATTATATTTTTTTAATTCAGAACACAAACTTCTATGTAAAAAATGAATCCTAAAAATTTCAATAATTTTGACAAAACAGATTTTAAGTTATTTAGGATCAAAGTTAAAAAAATGCGAATCTGAGGAAAACTCTTTAAAAGAATAAAAACTAATATAACCAATTACTTTAAAGTCTAAAAAGTTCCAGAAGCTCACATTTCACGTTCTGTAGCAATAATTTTATCATCAAAACCTTTTTTTATTGCTCTGAGCTTTTTTCTTCGTTTTTTTACAATGTCACTGGATTTTTTTTTAGAACTTTTTATGCGTCCTACATCTTATTTATGTAAGCCGTATATACAAAATTGACCAGGTTGCAAACCAAAGCTATGATAAACACTTAACAAACCATAACCACCTTCATTGAAGCATAGCACTTCAGATGATGCAGATATATCAATTAATAACTTTCCTACAAAAACCTCTTTGGGGCACCGTTTCCATATTAAACTATGCAAAGCTTCATCAACGTTTTGCGTTTCACCAGCAAGACAAGCTTCAAGTAAAGTATCATTGCCTAAATCTTTGTAACTAAAAATTTTTTTGATTTCATCTGCAATAGCAGCAGGAATTTTGCCTTTACTTTTATATAGACTATTTTTATTTTTAATGGTCGTCATATTTTATTTTTTTAGCTGGTGCTGATATGGTTTTGAGTGAATGTTACCATAAAACTTTCTTTTTCTAGCTTTTGACTTCAGTTTTCTGCTAGTTGAGCCCATTAAAAGTAAAAAACTTTGGTTTAATTCAATAATGAGAACATAACCTGATTTGCATTACATGCACCCAGTTAATTTATGGAAATACCGTGGTTGTGTTGCTTGGAAATGTGTCTTTAAGTCAAAACAAGAAGCTCTTTAGTTAATTCCATACTGAAAGAACACAAATATAGATAGGAAAGAAAATAAATTCAGGTATCACCCTAGTTGCTAAGACTGTTGCTGAGGAACTACAAAATTATTAAATATTCCAAATACTAAATTAGACAAATTTAGATGGTGTTTAATCTATTTTTGATCTTATTTTCAGAATCACCTAAGTCAAATTGACCAGAAAAATTTATAACTTAAATTTTGAAAATTTTGAATTTTTTGTGGTGTGTGCCACCTCAATTTTAGAAAAAATCAGAACTAGTGACAACAGAAAAACCTAATAAGAGAGATATCATTCTAATCTAAAAAAAACTAATTAAAACGTTTTTTCCTTACACAACACTCACTTACTCCAAAAGTTTTTTCTATTTCTCGTTTACTCTTACAACGGTATTTGGTTAAACCAATAATTTGCCACGCTTTTTCATTCTATTTTACCACAATATTGAGACTTAAGCTCAATATTTGACCAATTTTTTTATTACGGAATTTAAGAGTTTTCAAAAAGAGACTGACCGGAAGTTTATTTTGAAAAAATTCTATTAAATTTTATCGCTTAAACATTGTTGTCACTTACTTTTGCGTTATTTTTTATAAGAGTTCATAAAACTCAAAATATTTCCAATTCCGGTTATCACTCTTTGATTTTTTTTAAAACATAGCTCAACAAGCTTACTATATATTTCAAAAGAAATTTTGTAAAATCTTTTATAATTTTTGATTTTATGCGACTTTACCTTTACCGAAAGTTAAAAATTATTGACTGCGCATAAACTTTCTTGCACTACTGTATAAAAAATATTTATTCATAAAATTACCCATCCTCAAGAGGTAAAAGCAAAACTAGAACCATAAAGTGAGTTTTCGAAGCCGAAACAGACTGTCGAAAAACCTTTTATGAAGAGGTCACCAGTTTCTTGGGATATTTGTATTAAAAAAGATATTACAATAAAAGCTTGATAAACTAAAAACTTATCATTTGTTATTTCTTTAAAATTTGCTTTAAAACGAAAAATAGCTTTACGAAATGAGATTTTGTAGAACCACTTTTTGCAATTTATTTCAAATGGATCTAGTGTTTCGCTACCAGGCGCTTTCAGCGCTATAAGTACTTGTTTAAGATATGAAAAAAATAAGAATCCAGATGAGAGAAAAGATGTACTTACCTTAACAGCTACACAAATAAAAAAGATTGCAAAATCAATATATATTTCTTTAAATATTCTATTAAGAATAACTCTGATACTGATGAAGTTATAATATTATAATAGGTGATAAAAAGTATGAAGGTACTCAAGGTCTTTGGGAATTATGTATGATGAAAAAACTAAATGAAAAAAATATATTCTGATGACGATTATAAAAACTATTCAGAGATTATGAAAAGTACAAATGTACTAAAAAGAAATAACGAAAAAGTTGGTACAGCTCTTGGAGGAAACAGGAGTTATAAATGGAATAATATATTAAAACTCATTTGGAATGAATCTAAAACTAGTAAAAGTGTTGCAACCACAATGATCTTTTGATTCAAATAATTGATCCAAATGCATTACTAGATAGACTTGACTTGCTTTTAGCTAGTAAAAAAGCTGGTAACACAGGTCAAAAGTACTAAATTGTCTCAATATGTGATCAGTTGAAAAAAGCAACAACTCTTTGATACAAACTTTTACAAAAAAATAATGTTATCATTATAAAAATATGTTTATTAGCAAAAATTTTTGGTATAAAAGAAAGTATGCTTATGGAGGTGCTGGATTCTTTGATGGCATGTCAAGGATGCTAATTAGGATGTTTACAGGCAAGGAAAAAAATAAATTGCATATGCAGCTATGGTTGCTGGTAAAGTTTTTACTAAAAAAATTGGTAAAATGGCTTTAGAGGTTGGTTAGACAGCTGTAGCTGATGCAGGTACAAAACAAATTGATAAAGCTGCAGCTAACATATCCAAATTCATAACTTATATTGGAAAAACATGATGGACCTCGTGATGTGTCATTAAAAGCAACTGATATTTTACAAAAGCGTATAGGCCTTAAGACTGTTCTCTCATATATGCATAAAGATTGTCTAAAGCTGATGGTACTGATTAAGCTGCTATTAGTAACAATGGTTTAATGCATCTTTTTAGCAAAATATCAAGTATCAATCAGGAGCTGAAGAGATTGAATCTATAAACTATCCTGGTGGATGCGTATTTATGTTTTGCTCATCTAAATATACTAATGACTTTTCAGTAGTCTCACCGTTGTACAGAAGCTACTAAAAACTACAATAAAGCCTTCCGAAAAAACCCTCTGGTGGAATGATAGTACCAAGTATCCAGATCAAAAAAATGTAAAAGTTGAAATGGTCTAATATTAAAGTATAAACTTTATTCTATAACAAAAAATTCTGAAATGACAGCATACAAAGTGTTTACAATTTTACAGTAACTAAAACACTTCTTGTTAAATGTAACAAACAACATTGTGTACCTGGTGGCTAAAACAAAAGTTATTATCAGGAGATAAGTTATAAAAAAAGAGTTAAGTGTCCTTTTCTCTATGTAATCAGTGACGATACAAATTTAAAAGTTGCAACAAAAATATAAATTGTCATTTTAAATTTTACCCATCCCTACTGTTTTCATTTTAAATTTAATCTATCCCTCATGTTTCTTTTTAAATTTTACCCATCCCTACTGTTTTCATTTTAAATTTTACGCATCCTTACTGTTTCTTAAACTAGAAAATAGAAAAGAATTCTGGGAAAGGGAGTTTACAAATTTTGTCTTACGATCAACTTTTCTGATATAGACTCATTTTGCCGGTAAAACTTTTATCTTTTTTTTCTTGTATTAATCAACCAAAGTATGTTATTACATAAAAAACAGTATATCAACTTGCAAATGCAACGCTCAAAAGTTAACCACTTTTTGATGGTTGTTTAATGGTTACAAGAGAAACTCAATAGTTCTGTTGCGATTATAACAAATGGTTGAATTTTATCCAAGTGCGTATGGTTGCTTATTTAGTTGAAATGGATTAAGACTTTTTTTATTTTTTCATCCAATAATTTATCCATGTTTTATGATTGCTTACATGGTTACATTTAAGAAATTTGATTGTTTTGTTGCAATTACAATAAATGGAAAAAAATCACTATGTGTTTAAAGTTGAGTATATGGTCTGTTGTTTCGTCATTTTGCAACTGCATCTATAAAAAATTCAGACGTAATTAAATCAACTAATGATAAAAATAACTCTGGGGATGAGTTTTTTAACCCAGCTAGCACACATACGTTGGGCCAACGTCGGGCCGACGTCGAAAAATTGGTTGGCCGATGGTCGGTAACCGACGTTGGCTTAACGTCGATTTGGTAGTCGGCGCGACGTCGAAACCAACCGTTGGGCCAACGTTGGCCCAACGTCGGATTTCGACGTTGGGCGAGCGTCGCATTCTGACGTTGGCCCAACGTAATATTTTAATAATAATAATTACTAAAATATTACGTTAAATATAACTATTAATAGTTTTAATTTGTTTGCAAAATCATTGCTTTTGATTCAAAAGATGTGCACACCTTTTGAATCAATAGTTTTTGCAAACAAGTTAAAACTAATTCTTTAATTAGTAAACTATTTCTTTAACTAAGGTGGAACTATTTCTTTAGAGAAAACGCAGGTATTTCTTTAAATAAAGTGCAACTATTAATTTAAATAAAGCGCAACTATTTCTTCTAATGTTTGTTAAAATGTCCAAATAAGTTAAAATAAAATTTGGCGCTAAGAAACAAAAGTAAACATTGATGCTGATTAATGAACCAACTTTAATTTAATAATTACACAGAGAAAATCAAAATTTGTTATAATAATCATTATAATTAAGTTAAAATAATCATATAAATTATACACATATCTAAACATAATAATGTTCTTTCTAACTGCTTGGCATCCTAACGAATCTTGCATCTTTACTTCGCTTGAGAGCAACTACAACATTCGAATGCTCCTCGTTATACAGTTTGATAGTCTTTGATAATCTTTAATTTGATAATCTTTGATTTTGTATCTTTCATTTGATGAGCTTTAGGCATTGCCATAACTACTGTTAAAATTATAAGTATTATGTTATATAAATTTGTGTGAGTGTAAAATGCACATAAATAAAAACATAATAATTTTTTTTATGTATTACCTGCACAAAAATGGTGAAAAAACATAAGGTTCATTTGTTGATATTGCATTCATTTTTTCAAGTCATGGTCTATACAGAAAATTTTCGAATAACAGAATCAGTATTTCACTGCAATAATTAGAGACAACAAGCTTCAAAACTCTACTATAAAATTACTAAAAGAATTCCAATTACCATTAAAATGCCACAAATATATATAATTAATACACTACCAAATAATTGTTACCTTCTCCCTCTTTAACAGCTGCCAAATGAATTAAAAAATAAACGCCCCTTTAAACATAACTGAAAAAAAGAACAATTTAAACAAAAGCTTCATTTAGTAAATAATTATAAATGTCAAAAAATAATAATGAAACAATAAATAATAAAAACATAAAATACAAAAACTATACAGAAACAAGAAGTTATATAATATATTATAACTTTAGAACATTTTAATAACATACAATTATAATGCAGATAAGAATTATAATACAGGAATGAGGTACACGTATATTTACCACCAATATCTTATCTTCGTAAAACACATGCATTTACTAACATCTTTGTAAAACAAAACCATCTACTAAAAATATGTTATCTTTGTTAAACACATGGATTTACTAATAAATAAATATTTAACATTAATGCTGATCAAAGAAGCATCTTTAACTTTGTAACACAGAGAAAAATCAAAATTTGTTGTAACAATAATTATAATTATATTAAAATACTTGTACAAATTATACACATATTCAAACATAATAATGTTAATTCTAACAGCTTAGCATTCTTACAAATCTTGCATATTGATTTCGCTTGAGAGCAACTTTAACATTTGAATGCTCCTCATTATACAACTTTATATAAACATTTGAACTTGCATCTTTCATTTGATGAGCTTTAGACATAACTACTGTTGAAATTATAGGTAATAGGTTATATATATTTGTGTTTGTAGATAACAGTAACATAATTTACATATTTTTATATTCAATAAATAATCTATATCAAAGTAAAAATCTATATTTGAAGTAAAAAAGTAGTTAATGACAAACACATGCAAAAAATATTTAGTTCATACAAATAAAATGCATATAAAACATAATAAAATAATTTTTTCAATCTACCTGCATAAACATGGCAAAAAAATGTGATTTAAAAAATACTAATCAGTACATTTGTTGGCATTGCATTCATTTTGTAGAATACCACAAATGCATATAACAAAATGCAACACTAAATTGGTAACACTTATTAAGTATTACCAAATAATGAACTTCTAAAGACTTAAGTGGTTAATAACTATTTAGACTGTATAGACTGAATAGTTATTAACTACTTAAGTCTTTAGTAATTAATAACTCTTTAATTGTATGTATCATACTATATGACACTGACTGTATCATATTTTATGATACAGACTGTATCATACAGTGTTTGACATGCAGTAGTTGTCTATATAGTATAGACAGTGTTATGCTTTTTATGTACTACATACATTATGTTTATGTACTACATACACTATTATTTATAATGTGTGTACTACATGCATTAGTACTGTATGTGGTACATACATTATTAATTAGATATTATTTAACTAGATAAATTAACTAGATAAAACTGAGGGATGATACAATTAACTACATTGTAGTTGATTGTATCATACATCAGTTTTAAAAATCCTACAGCTTGTATCAATAACATTATGACATAATGTTGTTGTTACAAACTACATGACTTTTAAAAGTAATCCATGATATCATGCAAATTAATCGTATATACGATTAATTTATGTGTATGTACAGTACATACATTTTTAATGTATGTAGTACATACAAGAGTAAAACAAGAGTTTATTTAACTTTAGTTTATAATGTCATTAAAAACTAAAAACATTATAAGCATTATAATTTATATATAATGACATTATAAACATTATAATTATACATAATGACATTATAAACATTATAATTTAATTAAACAAACTCTTGTTTTAAAGAAAAATTAAAAACTGCATCTTAATAGATATAAAAATTAGCATGTTTGTATTTATTTTTTTAATGATTTGATATTAAATTCGAAATTACTCAATACTCAATTACTACGAAATTATTATAAAATCATGAAATTCAAAGCAATAAAATACTCTAATAAAAAGTTGCGCCACACAGCTTTTAAAAATGGACGAAAACTTTTTTAACGCTAAACCCGGTATCACACTATACGCATTTAAAAATAGTCGTATATCGACGTTGGCCCGACGTTGGTCCAACGTCAGCGCGAAGTTAATAAAATTGGCCAACGCTTCCAACGTTGGCCCAACGTCGGCCCAACGTATGTGTGCTAGCTGGGAAGGTTGGTCTATGGTCAAAAAATGGGGTAAGCCAGCACCGTGTTTTTTTGCTTCTCGCTCTATATAAATTCCTATCCTTTATCTTCATTAAAAGCAAAACAATGAAATCTCAAAAATGCAAAATGTTGAAATATAGCTCATTATAGTAAGTAATTTATTCTAGCTTGTCGTAATCATTGTATTTTAACTTTACGTTTCTAGTATTCGTTCCTAAATGGTTAGCAATTAGCAACCTAACAAGTATCTAACTTGAATAAATTTTGCTCTATCAAGATTAAAGTAAAATTTTTCAATCTTCTCTTTTTCTTCAAAATCTAAATAAGAAAGCCACTCATCGATATTTATTACTTTTTTGCTGTATTTAAATATATTTTTACTGTATTTATATTTTTGCTAAAGTAAGCTCTTGTTTCCATAATACCCTTGCTTTTCTTATCTACTATTATTAAAAATAGACACCTTTGAAAAGCTTGATAGAAAAAATACCAAAGAAAGTAAAAATACTAAATTAGAATTTATGACTAATTTCCCTGCCATTAATTCAGATATGAACCATGCTATTGAGTAGACGATAGTTCGTCTGACTTTTTTTTCCCGTGAACTTTGGGAAGTCAGACGAGAAAACTTTGGTTATTTAAAAAAATGAATAATGGCGAAATATAATAACGTTTTGCAGGTTTAAGGACGGGGGTAATGTAACATCGCTGAGAGCTTTTAAAGCTTCTTTTTCGTAATCCTTCAAAAGTTTAATAAGAAATAAATCACAAACTTTTTTAAAAGCATACTTTAAATTATCTTTTTCTTTTGTTATACTGCTGCTGAATAGCACTGATAATTTAGTTAACTAAATTTTGGCGCAACTTGAGATTAACCCCCCGAAACTTTACGATATTTTATTAAGATCAAAGAAAAGCCGCAGGAACATATTTGTTCCGGTAGATGAAAAATTGCATTAGCGCAAAAACCAAAGTTTTCTCGTCTGACTTCCCAAAGTTCACGGGAAAAAATAGTCAGACGAATTATCGTCTAGCTATTGAGGTGATTTGCATGTTAACACTCATAATTTTTCCCTTTTTTTTACTGACACTGTTACTAGATAAGTTAAGAAAATCTAAACTAGTTAAAGGAAAGAATAGATAAAACATTATTTTTGTTATTCATGTAACGTAAATATAGTCCAATCCTAACTGTTGAATTTCTATTTCAGCTGTAATTAGGTTCAGCAACAACAACATCTCTTAACTATTAACCCTAACTTTTTTTGTATTTTATAGTTAATATATATTTTATTGGTAATGGTTGAATTAAATACATATTTACCGTCAAAAATATCGTCAATACTACAAAAAGCCTCCCTTTTAGACTAGGTTCATAATTTTAGTTATAAGCTAAATGCAAGGACTGAATCAATAGGATAGAGCCCGTTTAAAAAGTAGACAGATAGCTCTGCGCCTGCGATAAGCATGCGCAGATATAATGTTAAGTTTCCATTAGGTAGGTGAAATCTATCGTTAAATACTTAGACCATTAAAAACTATAGACCCGGCCTAAGCTCAATAATTGTAATCTTCAAGTGAAGCCAAAAAAAAAAATTGACGCATGACGTCAGTTTGTGGCAAAAACTTTTTTAGATGATAAGTTTGCTCTTGCATTTGCATTTTATTTTTTGATTATCATCAACTATGGTGCATTTTTGCTGTGCATATAACTACACAGAAAGACATAAAGCCGGGGCAGATATATCATTTTACGGGTAAGAGTTTATTTAAAAAAAAAAAAAAATTAATATGACTACTATGATGTTATTTATCTATTGATTATTTAATATGACTAAATATTATCATATTTATTATTATATAGAAAAATTATATATATATATATATATATATATATATATATATATATATATATCAAAGGTGGGCGCTTCCGATAAAAGTTCCGATAATTGATAATCGATAATTATCGGATTAAGAAAAAATTATCGATTATCGGACTAACCTAACTATCGGACTAAATTATCGGACCGACTCAAAACTATCGGACTAAATTATCGGACAGACTCAAAACTATCTGACTTCTATTTTTTAAAATGTTCATATATTTAATATTTTGCATTTCAAAGTTGGGGTATTTTTCACGAAAAAGACGACATTTATACAGCCTTCCGCGGCATTCTTGGACAGGTGGCGCGTAATTTGAACAATTTATAATAGTAACTCCGCTCTCGCTGGGTCCTTGCTGCATTCATTTCATCGTTCTGAGTATCACCAGAAGAGTCTGAGTGTCTCTGTGCTTTTAACAGCAGTTAAGTCTGCTATTATTAAAATGGACAGATTTTTTATCTCTTCTACAAGGCGGCCTTCTAGCGCCATGAGCCTAAGTGATGAAGAGCAAATCTGTGAAGGCACTACCAGCCGGGAAGTCAGCCCGTTAACACATGAAAATGTCGCTTCTTTAGCCAGGACTGACATATCCAGTCAGGGGGACAACCAGATTGCCCATAACAGCGGAACCAGCAGGACCAGCTTGTCCGAGCCCCTGCCCTTTGTCTTACAGTACATCAAATCCTACTTTGGACAAGACAAAGGCAGTTTGAAGATGAAGTGCAAGGCCACAATGTGCAACAAGGAGATCAGCTACGCAGCATCCTCTTACAACAACCTCAAGGTCCACTACAAAACACAGCACCCTCTGGATTATCCGGCCTTCGTTGCTGCCCTGAGCGCTGGCTCCAAGCGTGGCAGACACTCTTCTCGAGCAAGGCATATTTAATTTTAATAGTTACAGGTTTCTTTAGTATAATATCTCCAGTATTAATGTATCTGATGTATAATATCTTCCGTATACAGGTATCTGTTGTATAATATCTTCAGTATACAGGTATCTGTTGTAAAATATCTTCAGGATACAGGTATCTGTTGTAAAATATCTTCAGTATACAGTTATCTGTTGTGTTGTATAATAACTTCAGTACACAGGTATCTGTTCAACAGATACCTGTGTACTGAAGTTATTATTCAACAAATACCTGTATACTGAAGATATTTTACAACAGATACCTGTATACTAAAGATATTTTACAACAGATGCCTGTGTACTGAAGTTATTATACAACAGATACCTGTATACAGAACATATTTTACAACAGATTCTGTTGTAAAATATGTTAAATGTTATATGATAAAAAACTTTTATCAGCAACTTCAGATGTTTTATGTTACAGAATTTCCCATATAATATGAAAAGGGAACAATTTTTTTCTGTACATGTTTGTAAAAAGGTTAGATTAAGAGCTGGATCCTTAACTTCGGATATGGATCTATATCAAAAAGTTTCAGATCTGTAACACTGATAGTAAGAAAGTCTCTTTAAATAGGTTTTTTGTAAATTTTTTCTTTTTTTTCAGTGACACTTCAGAAGGCGGGGTCTTTCCTCCTGCGAAGAAACAAAACAGCATCGAGTACGCTTTGAAAGAGAAACTTGACCAGAAAAAGGCCCTTAATCTCTACTATAACTTCTTCATCAAAGACATTGTGCCCGCTCACCTGACAGACTCTCCTGCCTTGAGGGATTTTTTGAAACTGCTGAATCCAAACTTCATTGTCCCTTCCAGGAGGAAGCTCAGCAGGGACATAGCCGTGAGAGGAGAGGAGGCCAAATGCATCCTGACCAATCTCCTGGCAAAAGTCAGCTATGTGGCGACCACAGCAGACAGCTGGAGCGCCCACAACAGGGCCTTTATTGGAATGACAGTGCATTATATCGACCCTGTCAACCTCGACAGAAAAAATGCTATCCTGGGCATAAAGGAGATAAAAGTCCAGCAAACTGGTGCCTACCTCGCCAGGGTCATGCTCGACCTGCACCAGGAGTTCGGCATCTCCACTAAGGTCATCAGCACAACAACTGACAATGGTGCTAACTATGTTGCCGCCTGCAAGATCCTGCTGGGTGGAGATGCAGAGGAGGGTGAAGAGGAGTTTGAAGAGGTAGGCTAATCGTTATTGTAAAAAAAAAAAATTCAATGATTTAATATTAAAGTTTCACTTTTGCTTATTGAACAGCCCAGATTGAGTAAGAAATGTTGCTAAAATGAAAAGATTTAATCAATTAAAATTTGATTAATATTGGAATTATTTTAAGACAGGAATCTATATATTTGATAAAAAACCATACCCCCCCCTTCCCCTTTGTGAACTTTTTTCCCCTTTTATATTTAAAAAAATATATATTTGTGTATGGTTCTGGGACCATATTCCCCCTGCACCCGGGGTATTTCCCAACATATAGACCCCTGATTCAAGAAGAGCTCATCCAATAAGAAATTTATTTGAATGTGGATTTCATCCATTCTTTTCTTTTTGAAAGAAATAGATTAGTTTAAACTATTTTAAATGTTGTTATTACCATACATATTAGTAATTATTACCTTATTATTTATTTATTTTCTAATTCACTAATGAATTCAGGAGGATTGTGACCCTGACCTTGACTCTGATGAGGCTGTTGTCATGACCATCTTGGTGGAGGACCTCCTCGAGGAGTGGATGGATGATGAGGTCTGCAAAGAGCTGCCCAAGCACCGCCGCAGTGCAGCCCACACAGTCAACTTGATGGCAACATCAGACATTAGCAAGGTAATTTTTTACACTTAAGTTTTAATAGAATATTTTAAGTTAAGTTAAGTATTATTTAATTATTTGTAACTAACTCTAACTTGTCAATTTTTAAACGTAGTTTTAAATGTTAATATAATTTCTAAGGTGCCAGGCTGGAAATATGGTGGGAGGGCTCCCTTCACTAAGACAGATGGGAAGGCACAGGCATTGTGGAATTGTCAGAACAGGAGGACAGTGGCGGCCAATCAGATCAAGGAGGCCATCGGTAAAAAGCTTCAGACACCAGGGGTGACACGCTGGAACTCATACTACGATTCCTGTGCTGCTCTGCTTGAGGTGCTGGAGGACCGAGATATGATGGAAAAGCTGAATGCTGTAATGCTTAAGCAAAGCTTGCCTTATTTGTACAGTACTGATAAGGACCTGCTCGCTCAGTACTGCAAGATAATGAAACCGGTTGCAACATGCCTGGACACCCTGCAGTCTGAAGTGAATGCCTATATGGGCATTCTCCTGCCTACTATTAAGCTGATGAAGGACCAAGTAGCAGGCTTGAGGAGGGATAACAGCATTGTTGAGGGGCAGGCGTTGATAACATACCTGCTGGAGAACCCTCAAAATCCACGTGTGGCCTTGAAGGGGAGGTTTGAGAAGATGTTTGAGGATAAGGACCTTCTAGTGGCCACTGCCCTCCACCCCCATTTCAAGCTAAGTGTGATTGGGTATCTTAACCCAGCCTTGAAAGGTGACATCAAGAGGCAAATCGTCAGACAGATGGTGATCAGGGCCAGCCCTGGAGAAGAGACTGGTGGAGAGACTGGCCAGATGCAGAAAGAAGATGAGGAGGACCCCTTCAAGTACATGAGGGATGACGACGATCTGTTGGCAAGAAAGGGTGTCCTTGAGGAGGACATTGAAAAAGCTTACGATGAGTGGAACAGAATCAGAGTGAACAGTAAACTACGTGTCTCTTATGACCAGTTCCCCCTGCTCCACAGAGTTGCCTGGTTGGATATGTTCCTCAAGTACAACACCCCCTCCCCTCCTCCGCAGCTGTGGAGAGGCTGTTCAGTAGTGGTTCAGATATCTTGAGGCCTAAGCGGTCGAACCTGACAGCCGACAACTTTGAAAAACTTGTTTTTATCAAGGGTAACCTTCCCTTGCTTTCTTAAAATAAACTTTTTGTACGTTTTCTTTTTACAACTTTCTAAAATTTGTTGGAAAAATTACCATTCTCTTTTTTGTCGAAATTTTCTAATGCAAAAATTTTTGTGGTTATTCTTTTTATATGCTGGACAGCAATTTTTCTATATACCACCATGGCATACTGCTTTGGGTGACAAGATAAACTATAACATGCATTTAGTTATTTATGTTTTTGATATTTTGAGATAATTATGATCGGAACATGCATTTTGGAGGTCAACATGTTAAAAAAAAACCTCAGAGGAAATTTTTTTATTCTGGAATTTTTTAACATTAATACACAAGATCTTTTAAGGGAAGAGATAATTTCATCAATTAATTTTTTTAAGTAAGATTATCGGACTTAAATTATCGGACTTAAAATTATCGGACTGGTCTTTTTTTTGAACTATCGGACTATCGGACTATCGATTATCGGATTAAGAAAATAAACTATCGGACTATCGATTATCGGATTAAGAAAAAATTATCGGGTGCCCACCTTTGATATATATATATATATATATATATATATATATATATATATATATATATATATATATATATATATATATATATATATATATATAGTAAGCTATAAATATGATGAGCTATTTATTTTTCATCCTAATTTATAATGAATGATTAATAGATTATTATATACATGATAAATGTTTATCTTTTATTAAATTATGATGAAAGATAAATGGCTTATCATATTTATACATAGTAGTCATATTAAGTCATATTGTTATGTCATAATAATAATTTTTGTTGCCCACTATTACTATTATTAACGACTCAATGGTATTTTTATTTTGGATTTCTGCAATTTTGGCCAATATTGATTTATCCTAGCATATGTTTTGATTTATGCTAATATTTATTTAAAATGTTTTAATATTTTTATATAAATATTATTTGTTGTTTGAAACTTAAAAGTTCTTTTTTCTTGATAAGAAAGTAAACATAATACTATATAGAATATATCATAGTTTAGAGCCACATCCATTATGTTTGCCATTATATTGCTAAATGTTATTACTAATATGTTGCTATAAACCATTATATTGCTAAATGTTACTTTTTGATAAACATGCAAAAAAGTTTTATTTTTTTATTTATTAATTATATTTTATGTCACAGATTTCCAAAAGATTTATTGTTACGAAATAAATGTATTGCTGTCATGCGTAGAGAAAACTTTATTCCAACAAAAAGTTCAAAAATTTGTTCTAAGCATTTTACACCAGATTCATATGTTGTTAGCGGTTGGAGTTCAAAAAAGCAACTTAAAAAGGAAGCTATACCAAGTGTTTTTAATTTTCCAAGTAGTTTGGTGAAGAAAATTAAACCTAGAAAACCTCCAGCAAAAAGAAAAAGCACAAGTGAGAGTGAAATTAATATTAAAACAATAAAAGATGATACTTCATTTGAAACTACCCTGGAAACAGCCTCCTTAGACAGAGCTAAAAGACAGAGCTGCAATACCTTTAGGAACTTAAAAAAAACAACCTTAGAACCTCCTCTAAAAAGGAGAAAATGTTACCTAAATGTTTTTAAAAAACACCGGTCTTTTAATCTAGCATTAAAAATAATTTCAAAGCAAGAAAAAAAAATTAAAATTTTGCAAACACGAAATCGGCAACTTCACAAAAGAGTATCTAACTTACAATCTTTAATTAAACATTTGAAGGAAATGCAAATAATTGATGAAGAATCCTCCCTTAAGCTTTCTGTAAGTGATATTTACTAAATATATAAAGTAAAAATCTATGTGAACTTTCCATTCAAACTTTTTAATTAGGTATAGGTAATAATTTCTTAGATATTTTAAAGTTATTTAATTTTTTGTAGGACACAATGCCTGCTTCTACAAAAATTGTTTTTAAACAATTACTAAAATCCAAATGCACTAAAGAATATCCAATGGAGTTGAAAAGCTTTGCTCTTACCCTAAATTTTTATTCTCCTAGAGCTTATTCATATGTCAGAAAAACATTTACAAAATTGTTTCCTCATCCAAGAACACTTCAAAAATGGTATCAAAAAGTCACATGTGAACCTGGATTTCATTTAATTAAGGTCTTAAAACTGAAAGTAGCAGAACTAAAAGAAAAAGGAAAATCATGGATCTGCTCATTAATGATTGATGAAATGGCAATTCATAAAAAAATAGAATGGGATGGTGAAAAGTTTTCAGGGTAGGTTGTGTTAATACAGTTATATATAAGTACAATTATATATGTACACAATAGTGGAAAGTTTGTGTTTGTTTAATCAAAAAAAATTTAGTTATAATTTTAGGTATGTTGATATTGGTTCTGAACTTCAAAGCGATTCTGAAGTTGAAGCAAAAGAAGCAATTGTGTTTTTGATTAACAGCTTAAATAATGCGTGGAAGCTACCAATTGGCTACTTTTTAATTAATGGAATCTCAGGAGTTCAAAAAAGTAACTTAGTAAAAATGTGTTTAAAAATATTAGAAGAAGCTGGCGTTACTATAACAAGTTTAACTTTTGATGGTGCTTCGGCAAATATAAGTATGGCTAATCATCTTGGAGCTGATTTATCAGTTAACTCTACTTGTACATACTTTCCACATCCAGCTACAATGAAACCAATTTTTATTTTCATGGATCCTCCGCACATCTTAAAACTTATAAGAAATACATTAGGTATGGATTTAAAAAAAAACAAGAAAGCAATGCACAGTATATTCCAATATTTTGCTAAAGAATCAAACACTTATTATCACTCTTAGTAGTAACAGAGAGTCAAGAATGAAAATATTGAAGCTATCATAATTTTTGTGAATTTTTAGTTTTACATTTTTTTAATTTTCTTGTTACACTTTTAATCCTTTTTTTTTTTAAAAGCCTTTTAGCTCAATATATATTTGGAGTATATATATATATATATATATATATATATATATATATATATATATATATATATATATATATATATATATATATATATATATATATATATATATATATATATATATATATACACATACATACATACATACATACATACATACATACATACATACATACATACATACATAGATACATACATACATACATACATACATACATACATACATACATACATACATACATACATAAAAAGATTGTTTTTGTTGGATGGATTTTTTGTTGATCATTTTCATCACTACATTTAAGTTTTTAGTTATCCATGCTTTTTGTTAATTACAGAATTGTATTTAAAGAAAATAATTACCAACAGGTTTATTTTTGTTTATGTTTTTAGTCTTCAAATAGAGAAAAAATCAATATATCCTTGAATAACCCAAAAGTTTCTTGAAAAATCCTGGAAATTTCCTGGAATTTAAAATTTACTTTTAGCTGGCCACCCTGCATATAGAAAAATGCAAGTTGTTTTTATTACATTTCTTACATATACTGGTGTAAGAAAATGTACACAGTTTAAAAATGGCTTGTTAAAGGTAATAGATAATTGACTTTGGTTACTCTTTAACCTGGATTCCATTACAGGCAAGTTAGTATTGTAGATGGTGCTAAAATCACAACAGACTTCTGAACATATTTATGAACAATCTCTATGTCTAATAATAATAAAGTTTTCAACTGTATTGCCTTCTTTTGTTTCAACTATTCCAACATCCTCATTTGATGTACTTCGGAAATTTTTAAAATCAGAAGATTTATTTCTGATTAGAAAAAAAGATAGTGGAAGTCATTATTAAATTTACAGATGTTTATGCATGAAATGTTGGAGAATATAATATTAGCAGATTGAAGATTTAGTAGATCTGGAAGAGATTTGTTAATATTATTGGATAATGGCACTTCACGATTTAAAACAATTAGTCACCACATGCCGTTTGATTGGCGATAACTGATTTTAACTATTGCAAAATAAGTTTTGTTATTTTCATTGTAGTAGTCAAAACCATGTTTTGATGCAAATGCTTTTAACTGTTGATGAATACTTATCGCATGTACTTTTTTATTTCTTCCAACTCTTGTGAGTGTGTTACATACATAACAGGTTTCTGTGTGTTCAGAAAAAGTAAAGAATTTATCATTCCTTTCAGCTTCAAAGCCTTTTTTTGATTTTAAATCTAACCTGCATAAGACCATGTAACATGATTTGCTTAAATATTTAGGATGAACTTTTTGATTGTCTAAGGTTATATCCAGCTTGTAAAAACTAAGAGTTGCTTGTTTAAAGATAACAACAGGTTTTAACTGATAGTGACTATCCTGTTTTATTATGCAGCCACACTTTCCACATAAATGTTTTAAATGTTCCTCTTAAAGACTCATTATTTATCCAGTAATGAGATAATATATAGGAATATAAGATTACTTCTAGAAAAGGTTAAAATAAAAGGTTAAAAATAAGGTTGTACATCATTTGTTGAAGGCTAAAGAATATGCAACGAAAAGAATGGTCTTATTATTTTTGTTACCATGTTGTTATTATTAGTAACAACAATAATAATAAAAATAATAAATTCATTATAAGTTAAAGTACCTTTAGATGACTGACTGTTTAAAACTGCTTTACCAAAAATGCTCATTAAAATACATACTTAACATTTCTTTCCAACTTCTGAAATCAATAGTTTTTTATGAAGTTTAAGATGCTTTTAGTTATAATACCTTTAGACAAAATGCGATTTAGGTATCGAAAATATGAAAGTTTATAACTAGGACGTTCGCGAAAAAAAAACACAAATTCAAGAGAAAAAAAAGCGAGGCAAATACATTTCCGACAATTAATCCGGTCAAAATAGACAAAAAAAATAGTGGTAGATTTGCAATAATTCGCATAGAGCTGAAAATTTGTACATACCTTGAGCACATTATTACAAATAAAGTATTAAAAGTCCCCATCGATCCCATATCTGCAAAAAAAGTTATTCAAGGTTTAAGGTATAAAAAAAGGTTGTTTTTCTTTTAAAAAAGGAAATATTTTATCATAAAAATAGATTAGACAAAAGCGAGCAGCATTTAAACGCATTTTTGAATAAACTATTTCGTCGGCTTTTCTTTGAACTTGTATAAGAACAATGAAAAATGCTTTTTTCAAATAATTTTTTCAACTGATTTTCCTCATCTGACTTCCCAAAATTCTTGGAACAAAGTTACGAACGATGAAATACTTTTAGCGTTGAACGTTCCATTGCAGTTAAGAGTATCGAGCAGTATTTTTTATTACGATTGGAACCGTTTAATACTTTTATTAAAATGTCGCAAGTATGTTTTATATGTAGTAAACTTTTAATAGCAAGTGAAACTGTTGTTGTTGATCGTGGAATGAAGACTTTTATTGATACAAGTGTTAAAAGAAGTGATGGGTTTTATGAATAGTTCAAAGATCTGTAGTCTGTGACGATTCATGTGGTGTGCCGTAAAAAGTTTACTCGGAAGAGTACTATTGTTGCATTTAAAAGACAGTAAGATATAGATCAAGTCAGCACATCTGAATATAGTCCACCTCGTACCAGAGCGCGCGTAAGTGAATCTTTTTTTTGTTTAAAAAAATGTTGCTTATTTTGCGGCGATGAAGCAAACGAGGAGGCCGAGAAGAAGAAAGCGAAGAAAGTTCGGCGTAAAATTCATAAAGTTGTGACTCTTGAATTTAAAGAATCAATTCTGAAGGTAGCATGGAGTCGTTCTGACGAGGAAGCAAATAAGGTTACTGCACGCATTGAATATGAGTTTGATTTAGTTGCTGCTGAGGCTAAATATCATAATACCTGTTATAATTCTTTCTTGAGGCCAACCAATGGGTGTAAAATCAGTCATCCTCAAGATGAATCTACAAATGTTGCAATGGAAGAAATATTTAAATACATTGAAAATAGCGATGACTGCCAGTTTTCATTAGAAGAACTAAAAAATATTTGCAAAAATCCACATTTAGATAACAGCCAATTAGGACAGGATTAAAGTTGAAGTTCGGTAATAAAATTATTATCACTGAAAAACCGGGAAAATTAACGTTTATCTGTTTTTTTGACAATCAAAGCGATATTCTTAATCAAGCTTGGTATGAGAAGAAAAGCCAAAATAAAGAAGAAGAACGATTTCGAATTTTAAAAACTACGGCAGCAATCATTCGAGAGGACATTCAATCATTGGTATTTGATAATACCAATTATCCCTCGCCTGGTCAAATGTTTGAACATATTAACAGCGATATTCCAGAGTCATTGACTTATTTTTTAAAGCAAGTTATTTTGAAAAATAAACGATCTAAATTAGAACATTTAAAATCAGCTTGTACAAGTATCAGCCACAGCATTATGTCTATGGTTAGGCCTAGGTTTTTTAAATCAAAATTGCAATTGGGTCTCTCAGTATTTTTCCATCGACGGTTCCAAACTTCTTATACAAATCTTTTCGTCTTTTGTTTTATGCGCATCCTACAATGACACTTTGATGTATGAGGATAATCATAAACCTCCAACATCTGCTTCTTCAAGTCAACACTTGTATCGAGTATATTATCAAGTTCAAGTATGGCTAGACAATCAACTGGACCTATCTGACTGGGGTTGGAAATTAGTAGATAATACATTAGAGCCGATTGACACTTTACTTCCACCAGCTCCGGAAAGACTTCTCAACACCATCTTCTGCAATTGCAAAAAGGATTGTAATGCAAAATGTAGCTGTAAAAAAGTCGGGTTATTATGTTCATCAGTGTGTACTAATTGCTGAGGCCAGTCTTGGTCTAATGTTGAATCAAATTCAATAAATGATGATTTTGATGCTATCAATAAGGAGACAATTGATGTATCTTTTTCACATATCCAGCTTGAAAAAGAAGATGACTATGAAGAAGAAGAAAGCGAAGAAAATGCTAATATATAATATATCACAATAATACGAATATATAATACATAATATGCATTTAATAATATATAATATATGCAAATATTATGCATATATTATTTATATGTATATTAGCTTCGTAATATTTATATTATATTAATTTCGTAATTTTACAAGAATCGCAATATCTTTTCTGGCAATGCATTTTATATAAAATCGGATTATACTTAATATATTTTCGCTATATATTTTCTCGCAATATATTCTTGCAATATCTTCTCGCAATATATTTTCGCAAGCATTGCAATATCTCAGGAATAACGATTCTTATAAAAATGTATAAAGGCAATTTTATTAAATACTTTCATGATGTAATACTTTTGTTTGATCTTTATTATGATAAAACTTATCATTAATTGGAAAAAAAGAAAAATCTATTTTTTTTAACCTTTAACCTTTAATTAACTTTTTTTGCAGATATGGGATCGGTGGGGACTTTTAATATTTTATTTGTAATAATATCCTAAAGGTATGTACCAATTTTCAGCTTTATGGGAATTATTGTAAATTGAAATGTTTATTTTGACCGGATTAAATCTATAATATAACTCCTACAGAAACGTTTAACATTCAACATTTAACTAGAGACCGGACTTTGGTTTTTCGATTTTTTACGATTAATCACGATTAAAATGGAATTTTTTGTATAAGTTATTTGAGATAAAATTAATTTTCTGAAGTTTATTGAAATAGAACTTTTTATGCGTTTAAAAAAGCCAGGTTTTCGGTGTGACATGTTTACATTCATACGTAAAATTTTTTAATTAAAATTTATCTTCATTTGATTAAATCGGTCTTAGTCAAATAGCAACTCTGTGCAATGTCTAGAAACAAAAAGTGGCATAACGTTTGCGAGATATCACAAGTTTTTTTTAAAAAAAATCCTGTAAGTCTCAATTTAAAAATTATATTAAATTAAAGTTATTTTAAACAATTACATACAGAAATTTTTATTTTAATTGTTATTAATTGTAAAAAGTTGACAAAAAAAAGTCCGGTCTCTATGTTTAACGTTTAACATCGTTTCGTTCTTAGTTACTTTGCTAGGCTTTGAAAGAGCGCGTTTTTCAAATGCACGCGATGATAGGAAAAAGATCTCTTAAGCAAGTTGAAACTTTTTTCCTTTTGGAATTTAATTATTAGTTTAGATTTGGAATTTAATTATTAGTTTAGATTTGGAATTTAGTTATTAGTTTAGATTTGGAATTTAATTATTAGTTTAGATTTGGAATTTAATTATTAGTTTAGATTTGGAATTTAATTATTAGTTTAGATTTGGAATTAAATTATTAGTTTAGATATATAACATAAAGAATAAGATTAAGATAAACAATCATCGTTAAGATCATCTTATAATTGAAGTTCTACCTGTATTTCAGTTCTACCTGTATTTTCAGTTCAACCTCAGTTCTACCTGTATTTTCAAAACTTTTGGAGAGAGTAATATACAATAAACTGTATAAATATCTAACAAATAACAAAATCCTAAATGAAAAACAGTTTGGCTTCCAAAAGCAACATTCAACCGAACACGCAATTCTAGATCTTATTAATAATATAAATAACTCCTTTGAAAACAAAAAATACGTCCTTGGAGTCTTTGTTGATTTATCTAAGGCGTTTGACACAGTAGATCACGCTATTTTAATTAGGAAAATGGAAAAATATGGGATAAAAGGTGTTGCACTAAACTGGTTCAAAAATTTTTTACTAGACAGAAAACAATGCGTTATTGCTCATAAAAAAAAAGCTTCAAAATTACTCAAAATAAAATACGGTGTCCCCCAAGGTTCCATTCTTGCACCTCTTTTGTTTTTAATGTACATAAACGATCTTCCTAAAGCCTCGAGTAAATTGGATGTCATAATGTTCGCAGACGACACTAATTTATTTTATGCATCCTCATCTATTACAGAACTTTATGAAACTACAAATACTGAACTTGAAAAAATAAACAGTTGGTTAAAATCTAACAAATTATCGCTAAACACAGAAAAAACCAAATACATTCTTTTTCATCCTAACTTTATAAAAATACCTTCCGATTTACCTTCGTTAAATATAGATAATAAAGAAATAGAGAGAACCCGAGCAACTAAATTTCTAGGGATACTTATTGATGAGAACATCTCTTGGAAATCACATATAGATATTTTAAATACTAAAATATCAAAAAACATTGGTATCCTTTACAAAGCAAGTTCTATACTGTCTCCTGATAATTTAAAGTTCTTATACTTCTCGTTCATACAAAGCTACTACATATACGCTAATGTTGCATGGGCGAGTACACATAGATCCAAACTAACCACACTATATCGAAAACAAAAACATGCTGCAAGAATAGTTTTTAATAAGGATAGACTCTCGCATGCTGAGCCACTATTAAAAAATTTGAAAGCATTAAATGTATATCAAATCAATATATTCCAAAATTTGTTATTTATGCTCAAATATAAACTTGGACTTGTTCCTTCTCACTTTTCAAAGAATTTCTTTCAAAATAGTAACAATAGATACCATACCAGAGGAACGGGAAACTTCAAAGTACCTTTCAAAAAAACTACTCTCTCGCGCTTTTCTATTTCGTACCGTGGTCCTTGTCTATATAACAAATTAGTATCCAAAAATACCCAACTGGAAAAATCGAATAACTTAAATACTCTGAAAACATTATTAAAAGATCTTATTTTAAACACTAACAACTTTATGAACTTTTATTAAGCCTAAAACATTCAAAACTATATATAAAACTAACTTTGTTCCGAAACCAATATCAACTCTAATAACTCTAAAAACTGTAAATAACTCAAAAACAAACAACAACAACAACAGTAATAAATTATATTATTTATCAACACTAATAAATAAGTAAATTTTTATTTATCAACACTATATATTAAAAAACGACTTTATATTACCTATTTAGCAAATCGTGTACCTACTTATATTTATGTGTATTGTAATAAAATTAAAAAATTAAAAAAAAAAAAAAAATTTTTTTTTTGTTTTTTTTTTCTTTTTTTTTTTTTTGTTTTGTCTGCATTCTTTGTTTTTTGCATTTTTACTTTCATTCTGTCGAAACTGATGACATGATTTTTTAAATATAAATTTATTTTAAATTGAAGTATCCAAAAATATTAATAACGCAAAGCGGTTTCTTGATGACAAGACCATCGGTCTTCTGCAAGTTTCCCGCGTTCTTTGAAGTAATCTCTAACACTTTACAGTTTTATTTCATATAATATTTGTTATAACGTAATCTTGTGATTTTTTTCTCTTTTTTAACTATACTTAAACTGTAAAGATTGTATTATATATTACGAGTTTATAAAGATTAAAGAACAAAAAAATAAAAAAAAAAAAAAAAAAAAAAAAGAAGTAAGTATATAAAATAGTTATATATATTCATTTTTATTAGATAAATTAGAAAGGATTTAAATTTTAATTAGATAAAGTAGAAAGGATTTAAATTTTTATTTGATAAAGTGAAAAGGATTTAAAGTAGAAAGGATTTTGATTTTTTAAATCGTTTATATTTTGTTTCTTTTAGTTTTTCTTTTTGCAGTTTTGTATTTATTATCTTATTTTTTAGAAGGAAAATTGGGGTATGGATGTTATTTAAAGTTATACTAATGGTATTTCCATAAAATGGTTATTACTACATTGAAATTTCTGTGATGCTATTAACTATTTTTGTTCTTTTTTAAAAAATTTAGAAAAATAAATTAAGTTTTTGTGCCAACACTGATATGGCATGTCACATGTTATTGTATGTAAAGGTTAAATTTTGTTATGAGGGTTACAGTTCTTATGAAAAAAAAAAAAAAAAAAAAGAAAGAAAGAAGGTAAAGAGTATTTTTTGTAAATATATATTTTGTATCTTTTTAAATTTTTTCGCTTCATTTTTAAAATTTTTGTTTGCACATGTTTATTGCTTGCATATATGCTTTTTTGATATGTATGTGTATGTGGTAATAAGTGCTTTATAGTTGTTTTATCAATGTGTTTTATAATAATGTATAGTGTTTTTTATCGTTTTTGCATGTGTTAATATGTGCTATATAATTGTTTTAAAATGTTTTTAATTAAGGTATATATTTAACCTTATATACATATTTAAACACATTATTGTGTTTATAGTTGGTACATATGTTTATATTATGTTGTTTCTGTATTTTTAAAGTGCTGTGACTTGGTAAACATCTACCTGAAAATCAATTAGTGTATTTTGGAGAAGGAGCAGAACAAATGGCTTTAGATTGCGCAGCTCAACGTGATGCTCACCTAATGGCATGGTTTAAGCTGAATACTGAAAATGAAAGAGCACATTGCTATTCGTATGTAGACATTCCTTATCACTTTATATTTGATGATAAACATTGTAAATGGAAGTTTAAACAAAGGGGTGGTAGTAAGGTGATAGTAAGAATGTATAAAATTAATCCGACTGGAGAATCGTTTTTCCTTAGACTCTTAGTTATGCAAGCAAAAGGAGCAACAACTTGGGAGGATGTGCATACTGTTAATGGTATTGTCCTTGAAACGTTTCATGAAGCATGTGTTTTGATGAAAATGTTCAACAATCTATTGACAAAGCCAATCGAATGAGACTTTTGCTTAATGTCAATCAATTAAATGTATGTAATGCTAACCTTGCTGCACTGAATGAGCAGCCAAGTGTAGAAAACCAACATTCTAGATTGTTTTTCATGGATGAACCAGCTGGTAGTGGAAAAACCTTTACTTATAATTATTTGATTGCTGAAACCATAAGTAGGGGCTTTAAATCTGCTACAGCTGCATGGAGTGGCAAAGCAGCAACTCTTTTTACAAATGGATCTGCATTGCATGGGTTATTCAAACTTCCTGTTCCAATATTGGATAATAACACATGGAATGTAACTCCTAACTCCTTTCACAGGCATTTAAGACAAGTTTGTTTTTGCTTGATGAAACATCCACGATACCTAAACATGCCTTAAATGCAATTGATAGGTTGTTTAAAGATATTTGCAACATCAGGTTCTAATTTACCTTTTGTTCTGAAACGTCGTCAGTTTCCTGTCAGATTGGCTTTTTCAATGACAATTAATAAAAGTAAAGGTCAAACATTTGATAGAGTTGGGTATATCTCAAAAAGCCGTGTTTCTTTCATGGTCAATTATATTTTGCATGTTCAAGAACTACAGCATTTAATATTTTGTTTTCCATATTGATAAACATCTCATTGAAGGTATGGTAGGTGAAAAGTGTTACACAAATAATGTTACATTTTCTAATGTTCATAATTTATAGTCTTTAGATTTTCATTTTGAAAATTTACTGTTTGTAGATTTTGAGCAAATTTTGCATGTATAACTTTATTATTTTAATTTTTTTTTTCTCATAGTTTTTGATAAATATACCTGTCATTTAATATGTTTATATGTGTTTTAATGTGTTTATATGTGTTATATGAAACCATATTTGTTTATAGCTGTATATATGTTAAAATTATGTTGTTTCCATGTTTTCAAAGTGGTGTGACTTGGCATTATGTTGAGCAAGATTGATAACCTTGCCAGCCAAGCAATGTACTTATAACAGAGGTGTGACTTGGCAGCATTTAGTGCCAGGCGGTGTTACTGCTTTAAAGCTAGGTTGTGGTGTCTAGCCTTTTTTTAATTGTTCTGGAAACACATAATAATGTCTGTTAATGTTTAGCGTAATGTGTATAAGAGAGTATGCAACCTTGATCTTTAAATCTAGGGTGTTTTATTGTCCTAAATTTGAAGTAATTGAATAACTAATATTGAACATAAAAAACAAATAGTCTTATGTATTTATAAGTTTAGTAAAAAGATAAATATATAGTTCACTTTAAATTGGTTTTCTACTTTTGCCTTCCATATTTTAATTTGTTTTGTTATTTTCGCTGGATTTTAGGATCAAGGGTGTAAATATTCTATTGTTATGTGTTATTGTTGTGATGTTTTGTGTTGATATTCATTTTTAACAATAGACACCTTCATGTTTGTGACTATTGTTAAAGATGAATAATAGGTAGTTTCAACTACTGCTTTTATTTATTTACTAAAAGTCAAGACAACATTATGCCAAAAATGCAATTTTATATCTTAATTTGATTTTTTTTTTTTTTTTTTTTCTGTAATTATGGTATCATAATTCCTTTTTTTTTTCTTTAAGATTTACGATTGACGCATTTATACGATTTATAAAAAGAAACCTGATTACCTTTTATTGTAAAATTTTGTCAGTTAAAATGATATAAGTATATGCACTTAGTTGAATTTTTTTTGAAATTTTCTCTATTTTATGCCTAATATTTTGTTGTACGTAACTTAGGGGATCTTTTTAAACGGGGGGTGAATATTGTAGTTTGAGCATTTGTCAAATATCGAGTTACTTAAATTTTATAAGGTGTTAAACTAATTAATTAGCTTAGTTTACATATGCAACACTTTTGAAGAAAGAAAAAATTATTATACATGTAAATCATTGTTTTACATTTTATTATTCTGGTAAAAGGTCTTCATCAAAAACTTGATTACTCCTAATAAAAATAACTCTATTCTCCTGACCACCATTAAGGCAAAAACGGGGAAGGGAGGTCTTTATTAGTGTCAAAATTTTAGAGAATTAAATTTCGAGTAACAAAAGGAATTTTTAGTAAATGGTAGCAAATTACCGTTTACTAAAAACTATTGAAACAAATAGGCCATATGTAAATATGGTCAGATTAGTGCCATATATAGTAATGGTCAAATGTTTAGTTATTTTTAATAAATTTATTTAATTGTGTGCATTTAACGTTTTAAAGATAATTTCTTTTTTTAAAGAAACATGTATCAGGGGGATAGTAAAAAATTATTAACTCATGTATAATTTACGTTCGTTTTAAATTAATCTTATTAGTTAAAGTTCATGTAATAAAAAATTTTACAAGAATTTAGTTTTACTTTTTCGTCAATTTAAAGCATGATGAAGTGTTATTATTTTGTGTCATTAACAAAATACGTATTGTTTTGAACTTAGTAATGTCGAGGAAAATGCTTCTGCCTTACACTGATATGACCTATGTCAGTTGTAAATTACTGAAATAATGTTAAATTATTGGTAAATTACTTTACCTCCGCATATTTTTTATTTTAATTTTACAGATGATTTAATTTTTTCAATTTGAAGGCGTTTTTCTAAAAGGTTATTAGTCAAGGTTTTGCAACTTTAAGTTGTGGAAAATAGCCACTATAAATTAAATAACAGACCGACCACAACCCGTATTACGGGTTGCTTTTCGCTAGTTATAAGAAATACTCTCTGATTTGAGCCCCAAAGTGGGAAGCATAATCTGAGAGTGGGGTGAAAAGAACTCTGAAAATCTCTTATTCGACCTTTAAACTATATCATAGCAATTTTAATTTAACAAGGAAAATTTGTTTCACTTTACTCTATCCATTCTAGTAAACCATACATAGCCTTTTTGCGAAAGCCTAGTTTTAGACGTCAAAGTTTAAACACAGTTAAATTTTTAACAAGGAATGTTCATAGCTCAAATTGACCTTTTTCAGATTTGTGAACTATTCTTGATTAACTTTTTTGTTTTTATAACCATAAGCTTCAGTAAATGCATAATTATAATGGGTTTACTGAAGGAGGTTTTTTGAAACAAATTTGACGGGTAGAAGTCGGAAAATCTGTAATATGAATTTAGAAAATTGACGGTTACACACATAGTTTTTGGCTAATTGGCGGCACCTTTTATCTATAACAATGTGCTGAACATCCATCTATTAATACGTCCTTGATCCGACATGCGAAATAAAAGTTAAAAATGCATGTTTTTGCCTGAATTAAAAATGGCTTCCACGGCTTCACTTTTCGGATCGAAGTTAGACATCTAGTATATACAATATATCATTGTATTTTTATAAGATTTTTCATTCCGTAATTTCACGGCCTTCTTAAACAGGCCGCGACAGCTCATTTCCCCTAAAATTAGCGAAGGTCGACTTTTTTAGGGTTAAAATTATTTTTTATCCTTGCTTTTATAAACAAATTTCAGATACAAATAAAGAGCTTTGTTAGGATAAAACATTTTGATTAAATTTCGGAAGCAAATATTGTAGGAATTTTTTTACGTTTATAAATAAGTTAATTACAATAAAAATTTAAAGAGTTTAGCTAAAAATAACTAAATCTCAACTATATGTTTGTTTTAGTTGTTTAACACTTGTATTACAAATACTAAATTTTTTGATGAAAACAAACAAATATGTTAACTTTATTTTATTAAAATTATTGGCGCTACTCGACTTTCTTCCCCTTTTCCCCCCCTCCCCCCTAATTTTATGATTGATTCTGATAGAGAATTTTATGCTGATTAAAAATCGTATAAAAACATGGGTCTCAAAATCAATGGGAAGTGCTCTAAACTGAAGGTGAAAGTACAAAATTATACGACAAATACCTAATATTCGCCATCTTGGATAAACTAACGTTACGGTCGATTTTGTTTTCAACAGCAAAACATTGCCGGCCTGGTTTTTATTATTAAAAAATGTCTTTGAGGATTATTGTAGGCGCGAAAGTTCTTTCAAGTGTAATTAGATATACAAACGAGTATAAAACATCTAACTCTTGTGAAACTTGATTCTTTCTTGAAAATTTTTTTTTTACAAAAGAATTTAAGACTGTTTTTTTAATAAAAGTTTGCATTATTATTTTAAAAAATGTTAAAAGAAAAGATGAACTTTCATTGAGTAATAAAAATGGAGTTTTTTAAACTTTTTTGCAAAAACATTTCTTAATGAAATTGTAAGGCCATGAAAATAGCCGCTTTTAATTAGCAAGATCCTAAGCAATGGGGCTATTGCGTTTGTTTTTTGGTTTTTGATGAGCTATGTTGGTAAATGAAGAAACAGAAAAACTATTTTGAAACATTCCTTTTTGCATGACAGACATTACGGGGGGTTGGCTTGAAGTTTTAAAAAAAAAGTCTATAGTTTTAAATATATATACTTTGGTAATAAACAGTTTTAATTGTTTTAAAATTCATTTTAATATGTAATCAATATTATAGTTTTTTAACTTATTCCATAAAAATTTTAAGAGATATTCTAGACAGCAAAGTAAGAATCCCAGTTAAAACATTTTGCGTGATAATTTAAACGTGAATGAATTCTCATGTTCTATTATTCAAAGTCTTCATTATGATAAAATAAAAACCAGGTTATTAATACTTTAAAAAGATAACTTTTAGACAAAAAATTCATTATCAAAGATCAATCATAAAATTAGGAGGAGGAGCGGAGGGGGGAGGGGGAGGGGGAGGGGGAGAAAGTCGAGTAAAGCCAAATTATTTTGACTTTTTTAACTCAAAGTATTTTATTTTGAAGTAGAAAGTTTTGCTTGTTTTATTAAACATTCCTTCCAAAAATCTTCACAGTGTTTTTTACAATAATTGTTTTAAATGTTTGCCAAAATGCAGCAAACATTTTTATCACTTCGAACAAGCAATTAAAATTTACTATTGCAGTTAATAAAAATGTCAATTAATCCTCTCTTGCACAGCAATGGTGAAACTTTATTCACAAGTGTCACTTCAAATATAAAAAAACAATAATAACAAAGTAGACTAAATTGTCAGAAGGTTCTCTTAAGCTTCCCCTGTTCAAAGAACTAATCGAAGTTCCATATTTTTGAAACATATCAAAGGTGTCTATTTCTTCTAAAATTGAATGTAATTCTGCAAGTTTGTAATCAATAAAACTGCAATATGTAAAAGCTCTTGTTTGCATTCATTTGGCAACTGAAACTCACAATTTTCACATATTGACATATCAAACTCCACATCAAGTTCATAGATATCACAGTGGTGGTGAGCAGGAGGAAATATTGTAAAATCTGCTTGCTCATCTAGCAACTTTCCTGTTTTATCGATTCTAAAAATTTGAATAAAATTTTGCACAGTTATCAGATATGTACCACCTGACCCTTGCTGATATTTCCTAAACTGTTTTTCTAGTGCATCTGATTGCATATGCCCTAGCAATACATAAGATACACCTCAATTCAACAAATACTTGGCACAGCTTGCTAATCTTTTAGAAGTTTTTTGCGAAGCACTCGTACTATCGATTGTTAACTTTTTCTCTCTAAATTTTGAATTTACGCATTTGCCAATCATTGACTGAAGTAATAGGCTTTCTTCGAATATCATTTAATCTAATATCTACAACTTTACTGTTGACAATAAGCCATCACTTGACAACTGTTTCAATAAAAAGTCCAGTATCTTTAGCTTCAGGAATCTTTACTCATAATGCTGCAACTGTTTCATCACGAAAAGCTTTGAGAACTAATTCAAATTTTGTTTTGGTAACTTGATGCTTAATATAACTTGCTCGCTTAGAATCTGTTTCATTATCAATAACATAACTAACAGCATTCTCCAGTTGAGAATAATATTTAATAATTCCTTTGTTTAAAAAAGAAAATAAATATCTCCAGAGTTTTCTAAAGTTCTATATATTGAAAACATAGGAACTGGTCCACAATGTTCATATGATATTAACGATATATTTTTTTCTTTTTCAACAAAATAAAGTTTTTCTTCACAGTTATTTATCATTGACTTCAAATTCTTTAAAATTGAATTAAATTGAATAGCGTCCATTTTTTTGAAGTTTTCGACTCATCAGGTAAACTATTTCTTTCAGAGCACATTAACCGTGACATCTTGTTTTCTAGACACTATTGGAATACAAGACACTGGTATACCTTTAAAGACTGATGGAGGATGCACTGGAACAAAACTACCATCTTTGACTTTTTTTAATTCTGCATCTTTAGGCTAGTGCTGAGCACAAATTCGCCTATAATCCGAAAAAAAAAAAGTTTGCATTTGGAAGTTTTTTAATCCATAACTCGCCATCCTCAGATTCACAGACAAAGACATGCCAATTTTATCTTCACCATTTTTTAAAACGCATTTAAACATTTGCTGACCATTTGCTGACTCTAAAACGTTGCAAAAACAATCAAACTGATCACTTTCAGTTACAAATTTTCCGGAGTGCACTGTAGCCTTTATTGCATTTATAAGACCCTGAATAAAATTCTTCAACAGATACTCTAATATTCACTACACTATCCCATAATAACTTTTTCATGTAAACAAGGAGAACTATTAATTACTATTAGTTAATTAATTCCAGTTACACTATTACAGCTCGAAGAAACATAACCCTATTTTCTCTTCACTTACTTTGAAATTATAGCAAATAATTTCATTTAATGCAAACTTCGTTTACGATTTGAGTCTGATCATTTTCTGGCGGTATCAGAAGTTTACTTTAGATTAAAGAAAGAAACAGTAAAAACACCAAGTTTTACAAAACGAAACAAAATACAGAAAGAAATCGTTTCGTTATTTATCTAAACAAAATACAGATACGCAATTATTTCTTTAAAGTTAAATAATTTTGCAATTTTTACATGGAGTCTTGTGACGCATTCCGCTAAAAGTTCTAAAAAAGACTGATTTTTTAAATCGTAAATTCTCCATAACAAAAATAACAAACCTTTCTCTTTTTACTTTTCTTAATAAAACAGGTCTTATTTTTCCTAATTGTCAAAAAAAAATCAAAATTCCTTCGTTCCTTTGTGTGTATTTTTAAATGCCCCCGAACGTCGATAAACTGCCCCCGAACGTCGATAATCTGCCCCCGAACGTCGATAATCTGCCCTCGAACGTCGATAATCTTAAAAGTGAATTTTATTTGCATGGTTGCGTTAAAACGACATTTTCTTTTTTTTGAAAACAAAAGAACAACATTCTGACTGTGTAATGCACAAGTTTATGTTTACAAAGTAAGGTGAACTCGCATTGTATATAACATTGTATATAACATTTTACATGGAGTTTATTCACTATTTGATAATTTCCAGATCGACGGATATTAGGAAAATCTATATACAAAAGATCGCCGTGACTAGATTCTCCTATACTTTATACGGTAATCCTGCAGTTATCTCGGGTGATTTAAGGCATCTCTCGCTTTTATTCGTGTTTGGTTACACCACTAAACATTTCATTTGAGCATAACTTTTTTGGCAAAAAAGTCACTAAGATGAACGTTACCAGGCAAAAGTTGTTAAAAATTAAAATATTAATTTTTTACGACGCTATGGGTTATGACGGATTTTGTCTTTTCTGAAAAAGGAGAATATCTTTAAAATTGAACAAAATGACCTATAAGCACAACTTTTCCAGTAATGCTCCGTCTAGTACACTTCGATAATTGTTATTATTCACTTTTACAACTAGTGATTTGTAGCACGATTAGAAAATCCGACGTTTTTTATAAACTTCCGGCGTCGCCCCTAACACTCCAAAAAGGAGCGATCATCGTTAACGGCACTTTCAGCAATAAAGTCCGTAAGAGTAATTAAGAATTTTTTGTCGGGTGAAACCATGTGATCAAATTTACATTTCATTTGACATGAAATTTTAGATTTTTAAATATTTTTTAGCTGTTTCAAGCAAAACAAAAATCATTTTCTAGTTTGAAAGTTTTACATGAAAATACGTTAAACCAGCTGTCTTCTTGTTATGTTTATCTTTTTGTTTTAGGTTTTTACTTGAAAATGAATTTGTGTTTCACTTAATCTTTTCTAATTTTTATTATTCATTTTCTGTTTAATATACTTGGTGTATGTTGCATGTACATACATGCATACATACATACATACATACATACATACATACATACATACATACATACATACATACATACATACATACATACATACATACATACATACATACATACATACATACATACATACATACATAGATACATACATACATAGATACATACATACATACATACATACATACATACATACATACATACATACATACATACATACATACATACATACATACATACATACATACATACATACATACATGCATACATATTGGGTTGAGGAATAATTCATGAGCGTTTTTTTCAAATTTATTTTAAACAAAAAAACTACAACGATTTAATCAATAATATACTCTCCGCTGTTGTTTACGACTTCCTCCCATCGTTCAATAAGTTTTTACGACTTCCTCCCATCGTTCAATAAATCTCCCGGTCTTGACTCAAAGAATTCGTCCAACCAAGCCCTCAACTCCACGTCATTATTGAACGATACACCGCGAAAAGCGTTCGAAAGCGATCGAAACAGATGAATATCTGACGGCGTCAAGTCTGGAGAGTATGAAGGATGAGGCAGCACTTCCCATTCGAGTTCTTGAATCGCGGCTTTGGTCATATTGGCGATGTGAGGACGGGCGTTGTCGTGTAGCAGAAGAACGCCATTTCGCCTATTTGGTCTTTTTTGCTGAATTGCTTCGTTGAGTCGGTGCAGTTGTTGAACGTAGAGCTCCGCATTGACTGTTTGGTTGCGCTCAAGCGGTTCGTAATGAATTATGCCTTCCCAATCCCACCATACACACAACATGGTCTTTCGAGGATGAAGGTCTTTTTTTGCTCGCGGAGTCGCTTGTTTTTTGGGGCTGAGCCATTCTTTTCGCTGCTTCATATTGACGTAAAGGCACTATTTTTCATCGCCAGTGACAATGCGGTAAAGAAAACGCTGTTTGTGACCATGTGTTGAGCGATGACGAGCGAGCAAACCGGCGGCGATTGTGGAACGTTGATTTTTGTTGTTTTCGCTCAAAGTGTGTGGCACACAAGCGCCGAGTTTCTGAACCTTGCCCATTGAGTGAAGGTGGTTCACCACAGTTTTTTGATCACAATCCATCTGCTCCGCCAATTCTCTGGTCGTTTGACGTGGATTTTCGTGAAGAAGTTGATTCAATCGCTCTTCGTCGAACTCAATTGGTCGACCGGTGTGTGATCCGTCCTTGAGGTCAAAATTCCCATTTTTGAAGCGCGAAAACCAACGGCGGGCGGTACTTTCAGGCATTGCTCCTTCTCCATACACAGCACAAATCTCACGAGCAGCTTCGGCGGCCTTAACACCTCGATTAAATGAAAAAAGCAAATGGTATCGAAAATGCTCAGTTTTGTCCACTTGACATTCCATTTTAATGATCTGAAAATACACAAAAATAAAAAAAACTAACAAATCAAAACACACTATCTTGTAGAGCAAAACATTCTCTTTCAAACAACATAAAACATTTTGCCAATGCATTTTATTTCTGCGTGCATTTTTAAATTTGAAAAAAACGCTCATGAATTTTACCTCAACCCAATATATGCATGCATGCATAAATGCATACACTCGTGCATTCTACACACATCTAAGTTATTAATTTTTCAATTAGTGCTACAAGTTTAGTAAAATTTTCATTTTTCAGCAAATGTAATAATTATAAAAAACATGACAAGTTTTGATAGTACAAAGAAAAGTTGCAAAATCGAAATGTTTTTCATCTATTATTTGTCTTTAGTCAAACTTGAAGTTTTAATTGGTGGTGGGTCTAAATAAAACTTATACAAATATAAGAGAGAAACTTTTTAGATTTATTTCTTGAATTCCATAAAAATTTTTTTATTGTATGATAACTGCATTATAATGTGTATAAAATACAAGGTGCTGGATTAATATTGACAGTTTTTTAATCCTTGTTTCTCATATGACAATAAAAGATAAATATCAAGCACTCTTCAAAATGCAATATATAGGATTGAGATCATAGTGTTAAGCAGATTGTTTGATTGTGAAATTGAGAAATGCTAATATTAAATACTAATTAATCTTTTTTTTACCAATAATTGATCACTTTAAATAATTGTGTTAAATCTCACAACAGGGTTTTGCTAAATTTCATTCTTTCATCCAGCTTCTCTATAGTTAATTTTTAGAAAATACTTTGGAAAACTTTTGGAAGTTGACAAAGGCTGGTATATCCAAGGTTATGTAAAGCACATGGTGGATTAGACTGATGGCAGGGGAGTAGACCTAATTTTAATGCAGTTTAAAAGACAATCTTTAACTGTATTTTGTTTTAGAAAGAAAATATTTTACCACCTTATGCTTATCTATAAATTTTTACTTCCAAAGCTCAAGTAAGTTATTATCTCCTGATTTGTTAGAGTCAAATTTTAAAATGTAGCCTGTGCTTGGGGTAATGAAAAGTGAAAAAATAATATAATCAGGAAAAATGTACACCAGGCTCGACCTTTAGCCTTTTAGTATTATAGGCGAGTAACGTTTACCCCTTAAAAAGTCAAAAGACCTTTTGGAGCCTCAAGTTCAATAAGAACATACACTTTAAATAGATAAATATAATCATTTATATTTAATAAAAATAAAGTACTATTTTTGTTAAATATGAATGTTTATATTTATCTGTATATTTTCATCTGTTATCGGCTGTTTCTATAAAAACAATGTCGGCCTTTGAAAACGGTATACTTAACGTCTAATTCTTAATGCGATCAATTCCGCGAGGTGAAAACCAGGCTTGTGGAGCCGCAAGTTTTTTTCACGGCTCGGCTCCGGCTCCAAAGAAGTGTCCGGCTCCCGGCGCGGCTCCGGCTCTATTTTAAACTATTTTTCATCTTTGACCTAATAAGTTAAATTTAAGTTTTGAATGAAAATTAAAAATATTTAGGCTTGTTTCCCAAGTTGCATAAAAAATACACCTATTAGTTTTTATCCAACGCTCATTTTTAAAATGTTAATCCATTACTACCACATATTTATATTGTAAAAAATGATTTGGGGGCAAAAAAAAAAAATAAAATATTCTATCAATATAAATTTTTTGCTTTATTGTCATTGTATTTCAAACCCAAAATTAAATTTCAAACAAGTCAAATGTATTCGTTATTTGTCCTAAGAAATACCAAATCATCAATAAGATCCGATGTCAAATGGCTTCTTTGGTCTGGTGTCAGAAATTTGAGTGCTAAAAACACCCGCTCAACACTAACTTGCGTCATTGGAAGCGCTGTGACAATTTTGCACGATGATTGTATAATCGAAGGGAAAAACTCTATTCCTTCCAGAGGTTTTTTGCACGTCGAGGTTTCTTTTTGTTTCAAAAGGTCGTGCGCTAGTTTAGGTAGACTTCGAAGTGCGCCTTTAAATTCTCGCTCCTCAATCCAAATGTTCTGAATAGATCTTTGATCAGATTGCTGACTCTTTTTTTTTTCTTGCCTGATCCATTCTCCTAATAGTTTTCTTTTTTGGAGACAAGTCTTTCATTTTCGGTAGAAAAAATTTCACAATCTTCCTCCAATCTATGAAAATCAAACTTTTGCTTATTAATCTTTTTTTGAACCAACCAGAGAGTGTCCTCAGCAATTACCTAAAATTTTTAAAAAGATAACAAAGTAAATTTGCTTTAAAAAACTCTAAAATAATAAATATATTTTCAATTTCTAATCGAAGTAATCAAAATTAAAATCTTTTAATCAAATGATGAGAAAAAATACCTGTTGTTCTTCGTTTAGAAGACATAGATAGTGTAAGTCTGCAAATACCGCTGCACAGCAAAAAGGATTACTCATTAGGATTGCTTCCCTAGTTTCCATAGATTGTTTTATGGCTTTAGCAAAAACAGATTTCTTAAAATCACCCTCCATTAACTGTTCTTTTAACAGTTCCAAAACATAGACAAAGTGTCCTGGCGTGAGATCCTCAAACTGAAAGGTTTGAGTAGCAATAGCAGGTTTTTCAAGAATACTTTGTAATTCCTTTATTTGTTTCCACTGATATGGCTGCACTGCAAAACTCCCTTTTGGATATTTTCCTTCCAGTTCTTCAACAACATCACGTAATTCTAAGAGACGCTTAAGCATTTTAAATGTACTCGACCATCTAGTTATATTGTCTATAACTGCCAACTATATTATAGAACATATTTTATTCTTGAAAAATAACAAATAAACATATTTATTAGTTTGTATAAAAAATTTATAAAATTACTTTAAAAGGTTTTGTATTTTTGCAAAATTGCATAGGAATTAGAGCACGACAAGCTTTTGCAACTTTACGAGTACGCTCAAGTATTACTTTGATTTCCGATTCTTTCATTGCATCGGTGACAGCAAGTTGAAGGGTGTGTGCACCACAACGTTGAAGATAAACAGTGTTCATATTTTTGGAGATTTCGTCAAAGTAACCATCATGCTGCTGTTCACAGAATTCAGAACCCTCAGTTTCACTACTTGCATCTTCAATAGTCTGTTCCATGGTAAAACAGCATGTTAAGCTTTCGAATTATTTGAAATCTCATATTTTTTTAATTTCCATATATACCATAAAACGCAAACTTTATCACGTAAACTGCTAATATTATTGAGTTCTCTTAATTAATGGGATCGCTTTTGCATAATAAAGTCAATAAACAAAGTAAAATTTAAATGTTGTTGAAAAACATAAATGAAAAAGTTTATTGCTAACAAATATCTTCTGGTTCATTTTCATCCACAATATTGCCTTTCATTTTCCGCCTTTTGAATTTCCCTACATCTTGCAACTTTTCAGCCATTGACTGCTTTATCATCCTGCTATCGGCTCCAGGATATTGTTTCTGAACATACGCTACAAAACAAAGCAGGAAATACAAAACTTGCAATACATAAAGTAACGAATTGATTATTGGCATAAAAATATAACGTTTAGTAATGCTAATTAAAAAAATGATGCACCAATAATTTTTACAAATGACTTAATTTGAAATCTTACCCAACAGAGCAGCAACTTTTGATGGATTCAATGCTTTCTTTGCAACTTTTGAAGAATTACAAACACGACCTATTACTGAACTCTGTGCCATCTCTTCTTGGGTGAATATCAAATCCATGAGCAGCCTAGCAAGATGAGTTGCTTTTGTCGACTTAATCATGGAAAGCTTCGTGTTCGATACTGTGACACCAAAGCCCAGATCAATCTAAAAGTTATAAGTAAAACTTATTTTAATTGGTAAAAATATACCAAGTCATCCAACATTTACACATATAGCAACTAGATACAATTAAGCATGTTTATCTAATGCTGATCATATTAGCTTTTGACAAAGAAAAATGTTTTCTCTTTTTGATGTATCTACTTGGCAAAAGTGACAAACTTAATAGATCGGCAATGCAGATGCAAAAGCTGATCTATCTTTGCTTTGCCAATTAATAATTACGCTTTTTGTAACAGGATGCAAAGACTCAAAAGCAAAATTTTACCGACCAGACGTTGGCAAACTATTTTTATATATTCAGTACGGCACTCTTGTGTCGACCTGAATATATAAATAAGTTTTCAACAGTTTTCAAATTTTAAAAATACTTCCTGAACTCTAGTAATGGGAACAATAATAGTTAATAATAATTACAGTAAATAATAATTAAATAATTCAAACTGTTCCAGCACTACAATTCATATGTATACCTCATCAACTTGTTGAACCCCAAAGACATTCTGCGCATCACTTAATGGAGATAGTGAATTTGCAATAAAATGTTGATTCTCTAAAAAGGCATTTATAGGTTTAAAAATTTATTTTTAAAAATACAGGGAAACAAAATAAAACCCTAATAACAAAATAGATTTAGAAAAAGCAAAGAAAAACACTTTTTCGGTTTTTATGTCCAAACCTGTATTGATTTGATAGAACTAAAACTTAATTAATATCAATAGGCAAAAAACACTTTCTCAAATTTTTCTTGAATTAAACGAAATAAAAAAAAGTTCTTACTTTGCTGATTTGCTGACGGTTTGCAAAGCTTTACTCAGTGTTGTTGTATGTGCCGCAAAACTTGTTAATTGGGGTAAAACAATAGGAGAAGCGCTGTCTAAACACTCTGAACTAGATTGGCTCAGGCTGATGTCAAGCTTTGTTGCATGAATCCAAACACTTTTGGTAAATCTATAACAACAACAAATAAAAATTACATACATTTAGCATATTCTGCAAGTAAAATTGCATCATTAAATATCTAAATAATTGTTAACTAATCGATAGCACTTTCCAGAATAGAGTTTATCTAACAAAAATATAAACTTTCTCAAAACTGAGCTGGGCAAATATAAATTAACACATTTAAAAAAATATTTTTATCAGAAATGTAAAGAAGCTAAACTTACCATCATTCAATTTACATAATACTTGTTTCATTCGTTCATATTCTTTTTTAATTTGAGCATGTTCCTCTGCTTGCATAGTCATAGCAGCAATTTCTGTAAAGCTACTGCACAACGGCTACTCCTAAAATTGCGGAGGGGGTTTGGGGTGGACAAAATTCCCCCATTCCATTTTTAATATGGCCCAACCGCCGCTAATGATGAATATAATTATTATTTCTCAAAGTTATAAACAAAAAAAAAATTTCTCTTGACTATGTTTCCAATATTACATGTTACATGCATTATGATTTAAAATTAAACCAACTGGGAGGCTAAATAAAGCTAATAAAAACCTATTCTAAAAACAGAAAATAATAAGTGTCAATAAAGCAATGTTAGCAATCGATATTATAATAATTTAAAACGATTTATTCAACAAGTTCGTTCAACAAAGATTGAATAATATTTGTCTACTATTAAAAACAACATTATAGTCCATTAAAAATACAAGAGAGCCGTGAGTCGCGAGATTTTTCCGGCTCCGGCTACAGCTCCACCAAAAAACAGCGGCTCCACGGCTCCGGCTCGGCTCCACAAGCCTGATGAAAACTCGTCACACACGTTTAAACAAAAAATACTACGAATGACAAAAACGAAATTTTTTCGGAATGGCCTTTAATCACCTGAGAAGTGGCGTAAAATAATTTATAATTTTCGCTTTTAGCGCTCTCGTTCGTAGAGACTTAAAAAGTTCTTAAAATAAAATATTAGAATCAATGAAGATAACTTTAAATTTTGTAATTTGCTTGTTTGCTTGTTATTTGCTTGTTTTTTTAAATACGTTTTTGTTTATTATACTTTTTATTTGCTACTATTTTAATATTTAATTTTTTTTGTCAATTATATTTTTATTATTTACTTATTACATCATTGACTATGTAAGAATATTTAAAGTTCTTTATTGTAAGATTGTATAATTTCAGATTGTTTCAAACTAATTACTTATTATCAGTGCTGTAAAAAAAACCTTGATGGAAAAAGTACTAAAAATACAAAATAAAATTCTTTAAAAGTATTTAAATTATGGATTTAAAGTAATAGTTTTTTAAATACTTTCCAACACTGCATGTATGTGTGTATATATATATTTATATATATATAGTATAAACACTTATCTATTTTTTTTTAAACCTTCAGAAGGAGTTGAACAGACTGTCAAAGAACAAATAACTAGATAAACGTTTGACTCTTTTATTACTGCTCTCTTCTTTAAGAATATTGAGCACTCTATTTGTAAAATACACTAAGAATGTTAGTGTATTAGACAAATAGAGTGCTCAATATTCTTAAAGAAGAGACCATAATATTGTTATATGTTAGTAACATGATATTGTATAATATTTCCTAACATAATATAGTTATATGTTAATAACATAATAAATTTATATATATATATATATATATATATATATATATATATATATATATATATATATATATATATATATATATATATATATATATATATATATATATATATATATATATATATATATATATACATATACATATTAGGGCCCTGCAAATTGACATTTTTTGTTTTGTTAAGCTTTTTTTTTTCCAAAAAGATAAAATTATTTCTGGGAACAAATTCTTTTTGCCCAGATTCTATTTTCGACGTTTGTTTAAAAATGATATTCGAACTGTTTTCATTTACTCTTACTCCACCCGGGATAAAAAACCCATTTCAATTACATTTCAGCTTTAGAAATCTAAAAAAACAGCAACATTTGCAAAATAAAATATGATTCAAAAAAACTTGAATCTTTTTTTTTTCGACTCGAATCAAAGCGACACTTGATTTGCGAATCGAATCGAAGCAATTCGCAAGGTCCTAATATATATATACATATACATACATCATATATTTATGTACACTCTTATGTATGATCAAAATTTTGAATGTTATTATTCCAGGCTTTCGATTTAGTCAATAACGTGTAATAAATCAACTGTATTGCCTGCATCAAAGCAATATCATTGGTTATGTTTTTGATTTTATCGATTGAATGCTTTAATTTTGATTCTATCGATTGAATCATCAGTCTGGTTTTGTACATATTGATTCAAAATTAATAAATTATGATAGAAATTGATTCAAAACAAACAAATATTATAGTATACTATTTTTTAGTATTACAACCATATTCGCGTCTTGAAGAGGAAACTTACCTGTTGTAAAGAAGGGAAAAGTAAACTAAAGCAGAAAGACTTTTTCTTGGAACTCGATATAAATATTTTTTGTATTTGGTGTTTAAATTTTATTTATTTTTAAATGTCTTTTTGCTTGAGACTGTTAAAATCAATATGAATATATTTAGAATATTTTTTACATAAAGATTGAAGGAATGAAAAATGTATTTAATGCATAAAAGATATTTATATTTTCATTTGAATTGTATTTTGATCTTTTGTGTTGATTGATATTTATTTGATGCATAAAATAAATTTATATTTTTTAAATTATACCAATGTTGCTTTTTCTTCAGTTTGTCTCTATTGCATTATTACAAATATTACAAACTTTATAGCTTTATATGGAAAAATTAAATAATTTATCAAAGTTATGCTCTAAGTTCAAAACTTGTTTGTGTTTTTATTTAGATATAATGTGAAAATTGACATTTTGAAAGAAAATCCGAGTAGTATTTAGAAATGTGACCTTTAAAAGTTAGAATGAATAAATTTATTTAATGTGTTAAAAAGATATTAATTAAATATATATATCAACTTAGTTTCTCCGCGCGGTGGCCTTGCTTGTCAAGGTTCGTGTTTCGGAGTTAAAGAGTTGAGAGGGGGTTTTACCACGAATAAGAACAAAAAATAAAAAACACAAAAAAGAGCAGCCTCCTCGACTGTAGTAACCCCCTCGGCCTTAGGGAGGTGAACAATGTAATATAGCGCTCCGGTAGAAGCAGGTAAAATCCTTATTTTTTAAAATTCTGTAACCGTTTGCATAGCAGTATATTGGTTTAGGTACTTTACCTAAACATGCACTGATTTTAAATTATCATTTTTGGATTCTTTGTTGTTTCGGAATCTAAAACGTTCAAACCTTTTTTGAGTGGCGCTCAAAAAATGTCTTTTGCCCACTACATGACGACTTGACCCTGGTTAATGTCACCCAGTGTAGTGCAAACGACAACTGTAAATATCTGAAAGTTATAGGGTAGTTTGATTGTTCTAATGATAGAAATAAGATTTTGCAATATCCGCATTAATGTTGATGTATTAAATTAGTATAAAATTGATTTTTTATTTATTTATGCCTAGAAACTAAATGATGGAAGCAGAAAGCGTGTTAGAATAGGTTTCCATTTAGTACAGAGACAAAGGGCAGTTGATGTTTTTCTTGAAAGCACATTGTTTATTGCACAATAACATTTTTTACACATTTTTGGAGGATGGACAAATTCCAAATCTGTCATTTCAACATGAAACAGCTTCTCTAATTTTTCTTTAAGAATTTCTCCTATAAAATAATGGTTTTTACCAAGTAACTGTCCACAAACTCTGCAAAGGAGTTTAATATTTTTGTTGTGAAGTTCCATTTTATCTAATATTAGATAAATATTAGACTATTTAAAAAATGGTATATATATACAATTATATAATTTTTTTTTTTTTTTTACAAATCCTAGTAATTCATTCATATTTATCAACCAATTCCTATATATTTATACTCTTTTCGAAATCTCTTTCTCTATTTCTCTTTATATATATATATATATATATATATATATATATATATATATATATATATAGTCACATCGGAAAAGAGTACCATAGCAACAGGTTACAAAAACCTAACGATTAAGATTTTATTTTAACCCTGCAAAAAAAATTGAATTCTCATATAAGCAAAAAATGCAAAAAAGATAAAGAGTTCATCTTGCTGAATAAATAAAAATTTAAAAACTTCTACGCTCAAAATTTTTTTAAAAAAGGTTTAAAGACTATAAACAAAAACAATAAAAGTAGTTTTAGCTGAAAGTAGATTTTATTCACATTCAGAGGTTTTGTATTTTATTTAAAACATTTCTTAGTACAGGTGAAAGTTATTTTCACAATAGTTTCATTTAAAAAATAGTTAAAAGCCTATTTAATTATCTAAAATTAAACAAGTTACTCGTTGTCAATGATAAGTTTTGCATCCGTAGCCATTTTTAAAATTTTAAACTTTTTTAACTTTACTGCGCATGCGTATAATAACTTTCCTCTTACAAACGACCGTGCACGACATCCCATTTTAATACATTAATATTGTGTATTGTTCTCAAATGCGTGTGCTGCGGGGTTGTCGTTGAACCAGCGGTTTTTACTATTTCATAACATATTTTACATTTTGCTGTTAGTTTATTTGATCCTCTTAAAAAATAAATCCAAACAGAATTTTGATTTTTACATCGCTTTGTGTGTTCCAAATAAATAGTTATCAAACAATTTTGTAAAATTAAAACTGCTATAATTCCTGCTATTATTTGCTTACCTACTTTAGAAATATTGATCCAAATAATTAAATACTAACCGCACTCAATAAGCAAATCTCAACACTGTTGAAAATCGTAAAATATAAGAACATGAAGTTATACCAAATGTAAAAATTATTACATGTATATGAAATAAAGACATGAAACCGTTAACTGCAACAACGTAATAACGCAATAACGTAATAAGCAAGTCTCAACAAGTTATTACACATGGATGTGAAATAAATACATGAAACTGTTAACTGTAATTTAGGAATATTTTCTCTATGTCTACTTATATTATGTAGGATGACTGTAATTTACAACTGTTTTCTTTATTTCTTCTTGTAGAATTAGAATGCAGAATATTTAAATGTACAGAAACAAAAACACAACTTAAAAGTTGAAGGGAGCACGAAAAAATAAATTTTAATTTCGGAATTCGCTGGAAATATTTTTGGAATTCGAAACTATATCATTAAAACGAATTCCAGAGTTCTCGAAATTTCGAATTTCGAGATGCAATCCCTATAGTGTTAGATGTACTGAAAATATTCTAAAGCATACATCTGATCGCATCATTTTGAAGATATTCTAAAGCATACATCTGATCACATAGTTCACCTTTTGAATCTATCACTGACATTTCATCAATATTTCATGTTCAGTTTTTTTTTGGATACTGAATTGAAGTAAGTTCTATTTAAGAATATTCGTTAAAACCTCTGCAAGTGAAAAATCAAAGCAGAGGCCAGCACTATCTTTATATAGTACTTTATTGAAAGTAAATGACATCGATAATAAAAAATTGGTTTGTGTGTGGATAGATGGGTGTCCTTCAATGATTGGATAAGAAAAGGGATTTCTCTTTTGAAAAAAAAATTTAAAAAACCTCTTGACTTTTCACTGCATCATTCATCAAAAAAACTTAGCAGTACATGTATCATTTACTGAAAAAGCAAATTTATGCATACAGCATAATATCATTGCTAACAATATCAGAGCATAAGAGCTAAATCATAGAAAATTTAGAAGCGTTTTCGATGACATGAACAGTAACTAGTTTTTTATCAATGTCTAAGCAGAGTAAAAGTGCTTAAAAGAAGTTTTTTTATTTTTACAAAGCAATAAAATTTATAATGAACTTGAAAATGATGGATGATGCTGTCTTTTACCTTTTCTGTGCAACATCACTGAAAATCTAAATGAGCTTAATTATAAGTTAAGGGGTAACAAAAACATTTTACTTCAGAGATAGCAACTACAATATTTGCCTTTAAAGAAAAACTTTATGAAGGCTTTTATAAATATTTTATAGATTGTTGTCAGGAACAGTCTTATGAGTGAACTAAACGTTGTGATATTTTCTGGCCTGTAAATCAGTGAATCAGTTGTAAGTTGTTTTATCTCAAATGAAAATTCGGTTTGAGAAACTTTTTTTATTCAAAAGAAAATGTTTTAAACTTGAAAAGGTTTAAATGTGGAATAAATAATATTCAATAAATAATGTAAAAAAAATTGAATTGAATAAAAGTCAACTCTAACAAATTAATTTTTTTAAATCTCAATTTTGCTAAAATGATTTTTATAAAACTTAATTCTTTTTTTTATGTTATTTATTGAATATAAGGTTCAAATAGAGGCATGAAAATTAAGTATTTAAAACTACACCCTGGTGTTGTGATGTAAATTGCTTCAACTGCTGCATTTTCAAAGTATGTTTGCTATTACTAGACTTTCTTTTCAGAATATTTTGAAAGGGTTGACAGTTGTCAATAAAGTTGGCCACCATCACACCATCAGAAAAAATCCAGACAGAAGCCTTTGAAAAATCAAGTTGATAAATATTGTTAACCTACTATTAGACTCAAAAGTTTTGTTTCTTTTTGCTAAGTTCGGTTTTTACGAAGGGTTGGCACATAGGTATTTGTAATGGAAATGTGAACGATTTTTAATCTTCTTCTTTTTAGCAGAAAAATGTTTCAACTTTTAAACTTATGAATAGTTTCCTATAAAAAATGGAATTGATATTATTATAGAAAACTAAAAACTTTGGTTTTTAAGAGGACACACACTTAACGGGTTTAGGTTATTCTATGCCTCAGTAGCTTCACCAACAGGGAATAATTAAGACTTAATTATTTGAGAAGTATCTACTATATGCCAAATTTTTACTCTGCAATATAACAAAAAATAACAGTAAGAAAAAATATATCATTGTTACAACTCAAAAACGTATAGAACTTTAAAGATTGTATCATTAAAATCATGTCAGATCAGTTATCGATGGCATATCTACTGTTTTTAATAACTTCAGTACGTCAATGAGCCAAAGGCTCTATAAGTTTGTCAATTTGATCTTGGTTTTTTATGACCTGTAAGTTCTGATTCTAGTGCACCAAAGGTCATTACGGATAATCTTGAAAAGCATCCCCCAAACCATCAAATTTTGACAACCCTATGTTTTAAAGTTCCTATTGTGTACATGGTCTTTTCACATTTCAACTGGTCTTTTCACATTTCGTTTACTATCTGAATCTCAAAGGCTAAACTTCGACTTTTCCACAATATTCGTCAATATTCACCATCAAACATCTACCATCAAATTTCATTGATTTGCAAACCCTAAATGCGACTTTCACTTTTTTAACGGTGCGAATGGGTTTTTTTGCTTCACATTAACTATATAAACTATGCATCATCAGAACGTAGCCACAAAGTATTTTTTGAAATGTAGGTTCAATTTTTATTTCACGTTAATAATTTTACGATGAGAAGGAAACAAATAGTTTATTTTTTCACTTCCGAATTCGCGCTTCTTCGTCGCCCCCTATGTTAGATAAACGTTTATTCCAAAAAAGCAATCACGGTAAGTTACTGCAAACGGCTTTAAAATTAGGGGTACATAAAATCACTTTAAATTGCTTATTTCATTGTCTAACAACGAGAACTCGCAAACTAACACAAAACTTTTGAAAAGCCATTAAATATTTTTTCATTAAACTTTTTTAATTAACTTATTTTTTAAAATAAATTTTTTCATTAAACTATTTTTCATTAAATTAATTACGTCACCATGATAATTACAACATCATTGCGAGTGTACAACAGTAAAACAACATTACGCAGTTAAATTATTTTCTTTAAATTATTACATAAGCAAAATATTTGAATTGCATAAAGTTTACTGCACGAGGGACTAAAGACAGACACATCGAGAATAAGTATTGGGTTATTTTAACTTGAAATGCAACTCGCATGCCTCTTCGTACTGATGAAATATTTGAAGTCATTGTTACAGATCGTAAACAAAAGTTATTATTCGACTTTTTAAAGTAAATTTATTCTAACTTGTTTTATTCACTCAAATATCTTTTAAGCTTCTATTTATTCTCTCATTCTTTTTTGCTTTCGACATCAAATCTCCTCCGGTAACGTCTGGGTATTTTTTCATTGGGATCCACCTATAAAGGTGATGCATTAGGTATCAGACAAATTTTAATTTATTTTTATTAGTAAATTAAACAGTCATGTGGTGTAATAAATATGTTAAAAAAATCTATGAAATGTTATTTTATCCTTTTAAAATATGTGTATTTATATGAGGCTAAATGCAACAAAAAGAGAATATTTTCGAAAACGTTTCGAATTTTTTTTTATTAAAAACCCTAATATAAAAGAAAGTGAAATCAAAAATCATTTTAATCAATTCATATCATTGTTTCGTACTTCCAACGCTGTAGCAATCGAGGCTAATAAATGTTTAGAAAACAACATTTTCCATTCGATCACAAGTTCTTTTTTTTTTTCATTGTGACTTTATTTTGGTATCGCTCTAAGGTTTCTCTAAATCAAATAGACGAACATGTAAACGATGTTGACAAGAAATCTAAACCATCAAATGTACCTCAAGCACAACGAGTTGCGAACTTTTGGGATTATTTGGCTCAAAAGGTTTACAAAGGAACTTGGCAAGCTTCAAGAGAGTAAGTCTTAATTGATCGCATCAAACAGAGATTGAAACGTATTGATTTAAACTTTTTACTGTCGTTTGTTAAAGTTTTCAAAGCCAAGTTGAGATCTATTGCAGATGATAGAGTTTTTTTTCATATCAGAAAAAACTCATTTTTATTCAAAAACAAATTATGGTTTTTCTTTATTTGAAAATAACATATTAAAGTTCTTATTTCGTTCGATTACTTATATATCACCCGTTATTACAAAGAGTTCGTACATCTTCATCGTCATGTTTCTTAAAACTCTGTTCATTTTAAAATAAATAGCGAACGAATTTATTCATAGAATTACTTTTTTATCTAGTTACTTATGGTTCGTTAGTAGGAAGGAAATTAGGTTGGAAAAAAGACTCAACATCGGAGATCCCGAAAAATTTGTGAAAGTTTTACTTCATTTACCATGACCAAGTGTAATGTACATTTCAAAGATAAAACTCAGAAAACTGAGTATTTGTAAATTGTGCAAACACTTTTATTAAAGGCGTGGCGAACACATTCCTACAAAAAAGTTTCACACTCTTCCATTTATGATTACGGATGTTCCCAAGTTTTCTTTTAAATATTCAGTTGTTGTTGGACGATTAGTATATTGATTACCCGTATTTAGGCAAAGGTATGCTGTTGTAATATAAAACGTTCATCGACGGATCTGTTAAATATTATTTGACTATAGTGACGCGACTGACGATAAAAGCACTGCACAGTTTTGTTAGTGCTGTTGATGTTGCACATTTGTTCTCAATCATAAATACCGACCAAAGAGTGGCAAAAGCTTTTTTAGGTTTTCTGACAATATGTACCAAATAGTTTTTCGGTGGAAGCAAAGTTGTGAAAAAAAACACTGCACCGGTATTCGGCGTTATTCGTGAACGTGAAAAGAGATTTGTTTGAAGGGTATAAATACAATCGAAAACTTTCTTTCCAAATGACATCAAATTTTCTATAAAAATATGTTTATGATTCTTTGTGTTGAATTTGTTTCCATGGCCTTCATGATTGATTTATTTATTCAAAAGAGATGGTCCCTACGTTTATCGGGTGACGTTTTCTTTTACAGAGAATATTTCTTGGAGGCTAATCGCTATGGTGAAAACTTCCAAACTTGAGGCAAGATTTTTTTTACATGGTTCTGGCAACTGTATTTTTATGATTTTTTCATCTTTATTTAATTTTTTTTATTAAACATTTAAACTTAGAGATAAAAGGCTCTGAAAATGGACCATCTACAAAGTTGATAAAACTACAAGATAACTTTAGAAACAATTGAAGACCACACTGGAAGAACGATCAGAGTCACAAGTTTGATTTTTTTGAGTTATTGTTCTTTTATTGTAGCCCTAGGTTCATACTTTGTCTACCTGAAGTGACTAACCGAAAAACGATTGGAGTCTTGAGTAATGGGAATTTTAAGAAACACCACACATTGGCAGAACAATCAGAGTCCCATGTTTACAACGAAAAAACGATTAAGCTTGTTGTCAACTGACTTTTTGTTTTTCACATGACATGTGGGAGCCAATAACGCGCTGTTTTTGTTACGCATCTGCTTTAAAGATGGTGGAAATCAGCACTGATCGCCCGGTCATTAGTGACAAACCAAAGAAATGAAAAAAGAATTTTACTCATAAAGAACATCTGAAATTTCAACGCATATCAAGTCATGAAAGAGGGGAAGATTGCTGGTGCAAGATGAAATGCTTTGAAGCGATTACTGACGAAGAAAAAGACGGTCTACTCAATCAACTTAACTCGATTAATAGTAAAGATGCGCAAGACTCGCACCTTGCTATCTTTGTTCAGGTGAAGAATCTTTTTTCTGCCCATCTCGAATAACAATAAGTAAATAAAAGACCTTTGGTTATTGCAGTCATAACAGATTAAACATAATTTTGTCACAAAAAATATTAATTGTAGAGCTAAAACAATGCCTTTTCTTAGTAATCTGGCATTTATTTTGTAATCATCCTACAAAATAATAACATGGAGTAAAAAAATACTGCACACTTATTGCTTTTGATTCTTGAAAATAAGTGAACTGATTTTTATTTAAAGGTGAAAGCAGTTGAGAGGCGAAGACCACGCAATGATAAAGAGAATGCCAAATTCAGGGGCTTCTCCTATGAGTAAAAGGTCCGGTTTATTCGAGCTGGTGTGCCATTTGAAACAAGAGCGTGTCACAAAGCATTCATAGCTCTGTTTGGAATAACAAATAGGAGGATTCAAACTATAAAATCTTCTCTGTCAAAGACTGGTAAGCTTCATTTTATTTGTTATAAATCTGTCGCAAAGGTTGCGAAACAATGCTGAGTGATTAGTTACTTGTTTACTTTTTTTTTTAAGCTGTAACTTAAAAACAAAAATTATGTAGGTTTATGCTATGTTGATTTTTCAAATAATAATACTGTTTAAATATTGTTGGTTTATCTATTTTACCACAGGACATCCACCTGTAGACATGAGAGGGAGACATAGAAATCAACCTCATCGACTAAAGCCAGAAGAATTGCAAGCATTGATTGACCATATTCGGTTCTTCCGTGGCAGAAAGACAAACTATGCAATGGGTGCTACAAGGATAATATACTTGCCAGAGGAATTGAATGTTGCAAAGATGCATCAAATGTTTGTAAACTCTTGCCCTGTACGTGAAGTTTCTTATGAAAGATCTTTAACACTACATTTAATATTGGATTTGGATATCAAAGAAAAGATACATGTAATTTCTGTGATGAGCTGAAGCAGAAGATGTCACATGTAGAGTCAGACCCAGAAAGTGGCAGAATAAAGTAAGAACTGGAACTTCATAAAAGAAAAGCTGCAACTTTCTACAAAAGAAAACGCGAGGCGAAAGATCTTGCCCGGAGATATAATTCTACAGAGGCAGTTGTTTTCGATTTTCAGAAAAATCTATGCACTCACAACAAAACTTCCAAGGATGTTTATTACAAGCGTCAACTGAACTGTGCCTCGTTTAATGTTCGCATACTGTCAACAGATGATGTATACTTCTATTTTTATGAAACTGTTGCCAAAAAGGGTGCTGATGATGTGTACTCCATGCTTTATCACTTTAAAAAGACATACATCCCGCAAGTAGAGACAAAACTGGATTTGTTTTGTGATGGGTGTGCAGGCCAAAACAAGAATTATACTCTACTCAGATAAGCATAGGTTGGGAAACACAAAAAGGCAATTTTAGCAGATCTCAATCCGTTTTCCAATCCGTGGTCACTTGTATCTTGAATGTGACCGCGACTTGGCCCTGATCAAACAGTCAACAGATCTGGATCTTCCCAGCCAGTGGGTTCAAGTGTTCAGGAATGCACGTGTCAAGCCATCACCCTTTACAGTAATTCCCTATGACCAGAATATGTTCAAGACATTCAAAGATTTCCTAAAGCCAGGCTACAAGACATCTTGTCCCTTTAAAACAAGACCTTTACTAGAAGTCTACATCGAAGCCTCTCATCCGCAATACATCAGATTTAGAGATTCCTGGAATGGCACCATTGAAACTGCGGTTGTGACATTGAGACCTAAAGGTAAACAAACAACCCTCTGAAAACAAGGCCACTTGTCTTTAAACACTACCCCGATTCCAATAAGTCGGGAGAAGTTTAAGGATTCAAATCAGTCGGGAGAAATTTAAGAAATTTAAGGATTGCATAGTTTTTTCAGACACTTGCAGTGTCTGAAAAAACTATGCAACCCTGTGAACCAGGAATTCTACAACAATCTTCCAGTTGTTGGACCCTCTGATTGTGAAGATGGTTCTTCAACAGACACGACATGTTATGCTGATTATTGAATTATTCAGTCTATAATTATGGAGTTATTGCAACATAAACATTATTGCAACATATACAGTTATTGCAACATAAACATTTTTTATTATTTTCCTTCTCCCTTCTTTTATTCTTTGGTTTGGTACCTGCAATAAAGATGAAACTCATGAAATAATACTACTATTGTAAAGCATTATTTAAGTGCGTTTCGATTCTGTTGTGTTTAATATGAGTAGTGATCAATTAAGTAAACCTGTTATGAGAATTAGTCTCTAGGAACTAACTTGTGGAATATTTTGGCTTATGTTGGAGTGATGTAACGGAAAAATGATCCGAGTCCGAACAGCAGTTCCCCTCTTACAGTATCAATATCAAACATATAAATCAATATTTTTACATAAAGCTTTGAATTGCTATATTGAAAAAAAAATGTTTTCTAAAATAAAATGATTTTTGAGGTGATTTTTATTCATCGAACTACATCCCAGCAAGCACGTAACGTTATTTCAACGTTGCGATTTGGTTGAAATATGGTTAAAAAACAACGATCCAAGTTTCAACGTTATTTCAACGTAAGTTCAACATTAAAAACAAACGTTGAAACTTTCCACGTCTTTTCTACGTTAATTTTCAGTTATTTTCTAACATCGACGCGTGTTGCAATAATTATTGCTATTAATAGCAATAAAAAATTTACCGACGCAAATGTATTTCCCCTACAGGCATTTGGTGATTTAAAACGGATTTAGATCCGTTAAAATGACATTTAAATCAATCTGAACGTTAAGGAATCTATTCTAAATGGATTCCGAAAAGCGATTATTGCTTTTTTTTAAAGAAAGGTGTTAAAAATGCCTTATGACTTAAGGCACAAAACAACACATTTAGAAGACATTCACAATTACTTTTTTTTTTTGCAATAAAAAAAATTTCTTTCAAATAAATGTGTTTATAACAAGGAGTTTTTATACAACACATTTTAATTAAGCAATATTTTATAAAGTATCTTTTTTAACGCAACATAATAATGCAAAAAAAATGTGATAAGTATATTATCTAATAACATTTATAAATTTTTTGCATGCTTTCATTTGAATAATTGTCAAATTCTTTGGTTTCCTTATTTCTGACTTCAATAAAAAGAAAATCTTTTTAAATGAAATATCTACCTATAAGAACCTAGAAAAGAATAAACCTAAGGTATGTTTACTTTTTATACTTTTGAATTTTCTTTTTGATTGTTCCCTAGTAGCAAGGAATATTGGCGCAATATTGGCTCCATATTGAGTATCTTGGCCAATATTGGACAAGAAAAGCGATATTGCGCCAACATTAGTAAATGACAATGCGCCAATATTATCATACTTATATTGGCAAGTATTAGCATGTCGATAATGCGCCAATATTGTTTGTCTTATATTGGAATGCCAATATTGACGCAATATTAGTTTGTCAATATTGTCATATATTGACATTTTCATTATTGTACGCATGCTTAACTTTATTGAAAATCCGTAATGGCCTTCAGCTTACATTTTGAAGTTATTAAATTTGACAACTATAAATAGTTTCTACATTATGTATCTATAGCTGAACTTATGATGTAATTGTTAAGTTAATAATTTTAAGGTTTTTTCAAATGTCATTGTATAAAAAAATGTACAAGAAATGTCAATTACTTTTTTTGGTGATAAATTATATTCATTTATCATAATATAAAAAAGAAGATCATCAACTTATAATGATGCTTGAAAAGTGTGTTTTTGCTGTTAATTGCGATTCGTAAATAAGTCTGCAATAATTAAATAACATTTACTTAAAACTTAAGTTAAGGTTCACGTTGTTTTATTTGACATCTATTTATTGACACAAACAAAACATTCATTGAAATTAATTAACTATAAAAATTTATGTTATATATATTGTTATGGTTTATAATTTTTGTTTATACATATATAATATAAATAAACACACACACACACACACACACACACACACACACACACACACACACACACACACACACACACACACACACACACACACACACACACACACACACACACACACACACATATATGTAACTATAGTTATACTTTTGTAATTGTTGTAACTGTGTAATCCGGGTTAGAATGAAATATAGTTCTGTTATTATTGTAAGGGTTACAATGAAATATAGTTCTGTTATTATTGTAAAGCAGTAGTATTCTCTTTTTTTAACGTATTCATAACAATTGGCGACGAAGTGAAAATGATGCATTTGGCTAATATATCGAGTTTAGATTTAGAAAAGGATGATTTTATTGAATACATAGAACGGTTTGAAAATTATTTACTGGCCAATACTATTAAAGATGCAGAACTACAAAAAGCAGTGTTTTTATCAACTGTCGGAGGACCTGCATACAAACTTATTTGTAGTTTGTACGAAAATGACACTAAGAATAAAACTTTTACTCAGATAATAATGCTTATGAGGAATCACTTAAAACCTACCCCAAACTTTATTGCACAACGATTCCAATTTTATAAACGAGACAGGAAAGAGGCGAAATCAATAAATGAATATATCATGGAGTTGCGCAGACTATCAGAGTATTGTGAATTTAGTGAGAAATTAAATGATTACTTAAGAGATAGGTTTGTATGTGGATTAAACAATGAAAATGTTCAGCAAAAGTTATTAACCATCAAAAATTTAACATTGGAGACAGCACTAGACACAGCAAGAGCATATGAAGCAGCATATAGAGATGCTAAGGCTATTCATGGTACTAAAGAAGGCCCTATAGAACAAGATGAAGTACACAAGATGGATACTTGGAAAAAACTTGATGAAAATAGAGAATGTTTTCGATGTGGCTACACAGGTCACCTGGCAAACAATTGCCATTTTCTCAACTCAAAGTGCCACGCATGTAGCAGAATTGGACATATTAAAAGAAGATGTCGAACAGAAAAAAAAGAATTTGATGGTAGGAAGGAGAAGAAATTAGGAGTGAAACAAATTGAAGTTTATGAGGGATTAACCAAAGGAAACACTGCTGATGCAGATAAAAATAAAAGTGATTTTTTAGCCTTGTATTCAATAGGTGAGGAATCTGAGAGGGTGAATGGACCAGTTATGGTTAATGTAAAAATCAATGGTAAAGAGGTTGGAATGGAAGTTGACACAGAGGCTGCTGTTTCTGTAATAGGTGTTTCAGCTTATAGAAGAATAAAAGGAAATAATGAAAGACTAAGAAGGTCTGAAGTAATATTAAAGACTTATACAGGAGAACTTGTTAGACCAGAAGGAATAGGGTTTGTTGAAGTAGATTATAAAGGACAATCTTGCAGTTTACCTATAACTGTAGTTAAAGGAAATGTCCCCACATTAACGGGAAGAGATTGGATTCAGATACTGAACCTAGAATGGATGGAATTGTGTAAAGGAATGAGAAATGTTAATGTTTGCTATGAGTTTGATTCGAGGGTAGAACCATTAGTAGCGAAATTTCCAGAAGTGTTTAGTGATAATTTAGGATGCCTAAAAGATTTTAAATGTCACATACCCATACGTAAAGATGCACAACCAAAGTTTTTTAAACCAAGACCAGTACCGTATGCTTTGAGGACTAGGATTGAACAAGAGCTTGATCACTTGGAAGACCAAGGGGTTTGGAAAGAGTCCAGTATTCAAAATGGGCAGCACCCATAGTGCCTGTTCTAAAGAATTCAAAAGATCCTTTGGGTCCGTTGCGTATATGTGGGGATTATAAAGTTACAATAAATCAAGCTGCCCCTCTAGATACCTATCCAATACCAAACACTACTGATCAGTTAGCCACTATTGCAGGAGGGCAGAAATATACCAAAGGGATTTTTCAAAGAGAAATGGATAGAAGGTTGGGCAGGTTACCATTTGTGAAAGTACGAGTGGATGATATACTCATTTCTGGAAAAACTGACAAAGAGCATTTAAGCAATTTAGAATCTGTATTAAGAATATTAAAGGAATCAGGACTAACTCTAAAAGTATCTAAGTGCTCTTTCATGCAACCTGAAGTGATATTCTGTGGTTTTATAATCAGCCAAAAGGTTGCAGACAAACACCACAAAATGTGGAAGCAGTCAAGGAAGCAGTCCTCGACCCACTGATGTCAAAGAGTTAAGAGCATTTTTAGGCATGGCTAACTATTACAATGCCTACTTACCTAGGATGGCTTCCATTACAGAACCGCTCCATAATTTGTTGAGGAAGACTGTATTTTGGAAATGGAGTAAAAATAGCGAGGAAGCTTTTCAAAAAGTTAAAACTTTATTATGCAATGCACCATTGTTAGCCCACTTTGATCCATCAAAAAAAATCATAGTTCACTGTGATGCCAGTCCACATGGTGTGGGAGCTGTTCTGAGCCAAGAGCAGGAGGATGGTAGTAAAAAACCTGTTAGCTTTGCTTCAAGAACATTAAGTATGGCTGAACGAAATTATGCCCAAATTGAAAAGGAAGGATTAGCTTTAGTTTTTGCAGTAAAAAAATTTCATCAGTTTTTATATGGGCACAAGTTTACTTTGTACACTGACCATAAAACTCTGCTGGGGCTATTTTCAGAAAATAAGAAACTTCCTGCAAGAGCTGCTGCAAGAATATTACGCTGGGCCCTGCTACTGTCAGCATATGATTATAAACTACTATATTGTCCTGGTGAAAGGAATGCAGCGGCAGATGGTTTAAGCCGTTTACCATTAGATGCATCGAGGGAAAAGTCACGATTAAAGACCATGGATGTGGCTATGATGGAGCTAGTAAGAACCCCTATTACAGAGAAACAGTTGAGGATAGCCACATACAAGGATCCCATATTAGGAGTGGTTCTAAATAAAGTGTTAGATGGAAGATTAATGATGGAAGATAGTAAAATGGAGCTGAAACCATATACATCTAGGTTTTCTGAGTTGTCAACAGAGGGAGGTTGTTTGTTGTGGGGGCGAAGAGTAGTGGTGCCTAGAGTGTTACGAGAAACAGTGTTGGAAGAGTTACATGATGTTCATCCAGGAGTGAGTAAAATGAAAGCTTTAGCTAGACGTTATGTCTGGTGGCCCGGAATCGATTCCGAAATTGAGAACAAAGTAAAAAATTGTGAGACCTGTCAAAGAAATCAGAAGTGTCCATTAACTGAGTCACATCCGTGGGAATATCCAAGTAGACCATGGGAGAGGTTACATATTGATCATGCAGGTCCAATAAATGGGAAAATATTCCTAGTAGTAGTTGACAGTTTCTCAAAATGGATTGAAGTGGAAAATGTGAAAAGCACTGAAGCCAAAACAACGGTTAGGGTACTCAGGAGATTGTTTTCAACCCATGGTATACCTAGGGTTATTGTTAGTGATAATGGATCTGGGTTTTCAAGTGAAGAATATAAACAGTTTTTGTCTTCAAATAATATCAAACCAGTCTATGCAGCACCGTATCATCCAGCCTCAAATGGTCAAGCAGAACGAATGGTTCAAACGTTTAAGAACTCTTTAAAAACTTTTCAAGAGAGTGATGTTGAGATGCAATTGTGTCGCTTTCTTTTTAAATATCGCTTAACGCCACATTCTACAACTGGAGTTTCTCCAGCTGAACTTTTATTAGGTAGAAGATTAAGAAATCCATTGTCAATGCTACTTCCTGAGGCCATCACCAAGATCAAGGAAAAACAACTTCCAGGTATTTTCAGTAATAAAAGTCGATTCTTTCAACCCGAAGACCTTTTTTATGTAAGGAATTATATTGGGGGGGGGGGGGGGGGGAGAAGTGGATCTCAGCCATTATTGTATCGGCAGTGGGAAAGGTTAACTATAAAGTGTTGACATCGGATGGTCGTATCCAGATTAGACATATAGATCAGATTATAAAACGTCACGTGAAAGATTGCATCAAACCTTTAGTTAAAACAGCAGAGGGCATGAATAGTCCTTTGTTGAACAATCAAATACCTGAAACAACCGAAACATCAGTTCCTAGTGATGGCATGTATGATGAATGTGAACCGATTAACAAGGATACTAATCCCAACCGAGTATGTGAACAGTTTGAAAGTGAAAACGTTGGTCCCGAAAGACCTTGTGAACAACCTGAGTCATCTTCTGAGCCCATTTCTACAAAAAGCCAATGGTCAAATGATTTATGGGTGGAGGATTGTTGTAACTGTGTAATCCGGATTCCGGTGGAGTGTCGAAGTGCGGTGTGTCGGGATTGTTCCGGTACGGACCGAGAGTGTGGAGTGAAAAACGTGTACTTGTTGATTTGTGAACTGATGAGATAGATATAAGGGTTACAATGAAATATAGTTCTGTTATTATTGTAAAGCAGTAGTATTCTCTTTTTTTAACGTATTCATAACAGTAATGACATTACAAATAATAATATAAAAAGTACTTACTTTTTATATTATATTTTTCAATTATTTTTTCACCAATACTAAATAGATATATATAAAAAAACAATTTGGATTTACCATGAGTGAATAAATTTTGCATATTATTTTTTAATATTGTTTAACCATTATACAAATGATTTTTTTTTTTTGGTTTTCTATGGCATTTTTCAGATTATCATATTTTATATCACGGCATCACACTGTAAAAGTAAACATTTTCGCAGTGCAAGAAGTAAATTTGTTTGCAGAGCTGTTACCAAACATTTTGAAGATATTGATGCTTCTTCTTGTGTAAAAGATATTTGTTATGATCCAGCAACCTCTCTATTTCACAATAATGCATCAAATGTTTTAAATTGTCCAAATATTGATGCACATGATCTTGTAACTGAAACAAAATGTGAAGAAGTAATCTTTACTGACCTTTTGATGACAGCAGAAGTATGATATCAGAATCTAATAAGTCTGATGAAAATGTGATTTATTTTCCATCTTGCTCCAGTGATGATGAAGAAAATGTTGCAATTCAAAACCTACCAGAACAACTTGTGCAGTGGTCGATTAAGCATAATGTTCGACAAAAAGCATTGACAGATTTATTGCATATTTTATCAAATTATCATTCTCTACCCAAAGACTCAAGAACACTTTTACAAACTAAAAACTGCACAGGTGTTGTTGCCATGAAAGATATTTATGGGTGTGATGGTGAATATGTTTACATGGGTTTTGAAACACAAATAGCTTGCTTGATGAAGCATGCCATAACATGCAGTAAAAGTAAAAGTAATGATATCTACTTGTTATTCAATGTTGATTGATTGCCACTTTTCAAAAGTTGATTGCAACAATTCTGGCCTATATTATGCATAGTTAGTCTCTAGACCATTTCTTGTGTCACTTTTTTGTGGTAGAAGCAAACCTGCATCTGCAACATTATTTCTTAGTGATTTAGTGGTAGGATTGAAAAAAGTTAAACAAGATGGTATTAAAGTGGATGGTATTCAATGTAAGGTTATTGTGAAAGGATTTGTGTGTGATGCACCAGCACGTGCATCTATTAAGTGTACTAAAGGTCACGCAGCATACTATGGTTGTGAAAGGTGCACTCAAACAGGGGTTAGAGTTGATCATAGAATTACTTTTCCTATTTTAAACGCAGAAAAACGCACTGATTCTTCATTCTCTAGTAAAAAACAAATACAACATCACAAGAATAATGTTTCATCACCGTTACTTGAACTTGGCATTGGTGCAGTATCTCAAGTTCCTTTGGAATATATGCATTTGATTTGTCTTGGTTCTACACGCAGATTATTAATGCATCTTTTACGTGGTAAACGAAATATTAAAATTAGTATGCAAACTGCAAATGCAATATCGTGTGAACTAATAAATATAGTAAAATATGTTACATTGGAATTTAGTCGTAAACCAAGAAGTTTAAATGAAATTGATCATTGGAAAGCGACTGATTTTAGGACTTTTTTGTGCTATCTTGGACCTTTGGTTTTACGAAGTCATCCTTCTCCACAACAATACCATCACTTCATGTTAATGCATGTTGCTGTGACAATTCTTTCAAGTAATTCAATGTTGAATATGTACTGTGATTATGCAGAAAATCTTTTAAAAGAGTTTGTTGAACAGATGTCTGAACTATATGGTGATACTGCAGTTATATACACTATACATAGTCTCATCCATGTTTGTGATGATGTTCGACGATTTGGCACACTAGATGAATACAGTGCTTTTCCTTTTGAAAATGCTTTAGGCATGTTGAAAAAAATGATTAGAACTGGCACACTCCCTTTAAGACAAATATGCAGGCGTTTATCTGAACTTGGTGAAAAGCCATTTGTGTTTTGCAGGCCTAGTTCTCAACAGCCAAAACTGTCTAAACAACATTCCAATGGACCAACGTTTGGTAATCAAGGCATACAGTATATGCAAATTTGTTATGCAGGTTTTACATTTTGTTTAGATAACTGCAACAATTGTGCACTACTTACAGATGGAAAAATTATTGTTATTGATAACATAATTGACAATAGCTATGGTTATGTTATTATGTCGTAAATTTTCCAAACAAAATAGTTTTTATTCCTATCCTTGTAAATCTTCACTATTTCAAGTGTACCGTGTCACAAATTTTTCAGCTGAGTTTTTTGTTATTCCAGCAACTAATATTTTAAAAAAGTGCATGCTTATACCAAGAGATAATTACTTTGTAGTTTTTTCGCTACTTCATGGGCATACAACTGGTCTTTAAAACATTACTTTATTATCCTTTGTATTCTAAATATTTATATGAACTAGTGTCTTTTTGTTAAATTTATTTGTTTTTTATTTATGATTTATTATTTACTTTTTCAATTTAAAGCAGTTATATATATTCTTATTTTTAATAGAATTATTTTATTCATTTCATTTATTTTCTTATCTAATATCTAATTTTGTTTAGCTATATTTCTTATTTTCAACACACTTTTTTCAATTAAGTTTAACTAATTTTTTAAAAGCTAGTTGTACATAAACATGGACAAAGAAAATTACAGCAGCAAAAAGTTTGTTATTTTTGCATTCAAAGATGAAAATGATAACAGAGGGTCAGGTTCAATGGAAGTTATACCATCTTGCTGGCTAATTGGAAGTGATTTGTGCTATTGGCCACCTAAATACACAAGTTTATCTAGAATTAGACATTTTATTGAAACATGTGCTAAATCTGAATTCAATTGGCCTAAGTATTCCATAAAGACACTTTCAAGTACAGGTAATGGTATTGTTTTAGTAAATAATACATACTTTGACAACTTGAAGACTGCCAATGAGCTTGCAGAAAAACTTCTTTACACATCCAATGTAGAAACAGAGGACAGTGCTTTTCTGCAGACACATCAGAAATATCACCATCACAGAAAGTGATGGTGATATTTCTGATGTGTCTGCAGAAATGTGTAGTTTTAGAAAAATCAAAAAAAAAACTAAATCACCTTCAGTAGATGATCCAGTTTTTATTTCTAAAACACACGACAGGTTCGATCTACCAGCTGGTGAAAAAAAAGATGTTCCAACAAGATTTGGTATGCCTATTTTTTTTCTCAAGATTTCAACTGTCAACAAGGCTGCAAGAAACCACTATTAGATATAAATGTAATGGAAGAACCAACAGTTGACGATTAACAAATATTATCGCAAAATAAAAATTAACTGATAATTAGGAAGATTGCAAATCATATGAATATTTTGAAAATAGGGACGATAAATGCTGCTTGTCAGCAGGCTGGAAAACAAGACTCTGATAAGTCCTTAGGTGTCCAAAATCTTATCCATGTTTTATGTTCTTAATAATGTTTAAAACAACTGCAAGAGAGCCATGCAGTTAATTTAAACATGATCTACTTTCTTTCTATTTTCTTTTTTGTTAAAGATGTTTTTTTATAAGTGTATTTTCATTAATAGAATCGCAAGTAGATTTTGCAGTTAATGAAGCAAAACTGACGCTTTTTGATCAGGATGCTTTCATAAAGAGATTTGTGGCTAAGATTTGATTTCTTATTAGGGTTGTATAGTTAAAGTTATTTCTTTAAAATCAATAAACCCTAACTCTTTTGAGAGGACAACTTCTCACTTTTTTTAACTTTTAAAATTTTCTTTAATTTAACATTTCAAAGTTAACTATAAAATAAGGTGTAGGTGCTTGCAAAACGAACATAGTAGAATATAATAAATGAATAAATAAATAAGAATTATTCTTTCAAGTTACTGCAGGTCTTAATATGAAGCGTGTTTTTTATTTTTATAGCATTTGAAAAGTCATCCTTAGATCTTCTCAATGGTATTCGTTATGATATTAAAAAGATTAGAACTCGTTTGGACAACATAGAGAATAAGCTGCAAAGTTTTAGAGAACCTGCTGTTGACCAAACCATGTTAGCAGCATCAACTATACTCCAAACGCAATGGCATAATATTTTGCCTGTATTAAGTGACACAGACTTAGAAAATGTAGAAATTATGATAGCGGAAAAAACTGTCAGTGAGTCTTTGGTGTGTAATGTATATTTTCAAATTTCTTACAGTCTTTTCATTATTTTTAGTTAGATTTTAAGTAATGTTTAAACTTAAATTTAAATTATTTGTAGGCAGTATTTATGATAGACATACATAATGATGTGATGCATTTTATGCAATAATTTTTCTATGTTTACCAAACATCACTCTTAAATAATAAATTTTAATAGTGTGCAGTATTATTGTAATAAAAGGGCAAGTTGTAAGTCAATGCTAGTTATAATTACAGGAATATGTGATATGCAAGTTGCAGTTAGTCGAGTTGTATATGGAACTTGACTTGTATATTGCATAATATACTAAATATGCAAGTAAACTTAAATTTTCTTGTAGATACTTTTATTATTAATTTTGCTTTGTGCACCAAATCTTTTTGTCTTAAATATTTGACTGGTATACAGTGTTGATGAACATATATGTTCATCAACACTGCATACTACTGCATACCACTACAATGTAATATAAGTTGGTATAGATTCTTTTTAACCATATTTATCTTCTTTCTGTATTGCATTTTGCAATCCAATTTGTTTTATAGAAGAATTAATAAAATTGATAATAAGTATAATAATAGTAATAATAATAATAATAATAATAATAATAATAATAATAATAATAATAATAATAATAATAATAATAATAATAATAATAATAATAATAATAATAATAATAATAATAATAATAATAATAATAATAATAATAATAATAATAATAATAATAATAATAATAATGATCGGTATCTGCGCTTTTGCTACAAGTTTTTTGCGCTTTCGCTACTCTTATGCGCTTTGGCTACAATTTTGCGCTTTTGATACTCTCTTTTAATGCGCTTTTGTTACATGATTGCGTTTTTGCTACTTAAATGCGTTTTTGCTACACCTTATTTGCGTTTTTGCGACTGAATTGCGTTTATGCTACATGCATGCGCATAAACAGATAATATCCTCGCCATTTTGTAAAATACGAAGTGATGATTAAAGCTCTAAAAACAGAAAGATATTAAAATCAGATATATTTACTATTTTTCTTTGAAAAGTGTATATACCTGATATTAAAATCAGATATATTTTTTTGTAATCTTTATTCATGTCAAAGTCATGAATAAAATGTTGAAAAGCTACGGAAATGTAAGTTGCATTACACTACTTTTTCAAACTTTCAATGTATGTTTAAATATAAGTATATATATATATATATATATATATATATATATATATATATATATATATATATATATATATATATATATATATATATATATATATATATATATATATGTTTGTATATATATATATATGCATATATATATAATTTTAATAATATATACATGTGTACATATATATTATTATTATTTATAATTGTCTACTCCAAGAAAAAAGTTTAAAAGAAACAACCATAAACAGTTAAAAAAAAATCATACCCAAAATTTAAAAACTAATCAGCTTGAAACCAAAAATGTGTACCTGTCTTTTTGTCTGGTGTAATCATCACATTAGAGCTTTTATATTATCAAGTAGATGTTCAAAACACTGTAATACTTTTATTGAAAACAATTTGTTTCATAGATTTTTCACATGAATTTAAGATATAATACTCAATAAGAGATTCATTTGCTTAATTAAAGCGTCAATTTCTGGCCTAAATCGCTGCAGGTTGTTTTGAGATCAATGGCCATGGTAATCAACAGTTTGATGATGGAAAACTTCAGAGTAGTGACACTGTGATGTAGAGATGCACAGGGCTTTGACTTAATGTATGGCTAGATTGAGTGATAAAGTGATACTAAATCTGATGAACTGGAAAACCATTGAATTATTCCCATTTAATAGGTTTCCTTTTAGCCACTTCTGTGATTTTTTGCTGTGTAAGAATGAAATCTGTCATGTTGGAAAACAATATTGACATTATGAAGGTAAGTATAGCTGGTCTATTGCATAATTTATTTCTCTAGAATATTAAAAGATACATAAGGCATGTGCTATCTTCATCTCTGTTATTCCACTCATAAATATCTTTTCCTCATGACCAAATTTCTTTGACTTGCATTTTAGACAGTAGTTTTACCCAACTAATCTTACTATAATATCCTTAGTGTATTCTACTTTATTGTACTGCAGAGCTTATTGATTGTCACTTGTAGATAAAGGAGTAGGAAAGATGATTGCCGCTATTAACAATTTAACTTTTACAATATTAAACAGAATAATAAATTACTTAAGTTTTGCAATTCTGTAAAAAACTTTCTCAATTTTTTACTGCTGGCAAATATTATCAGTGTATGTTTTATGTTTTTTAAACTTATGGAAGTTTAAAACTATTGAACTTGAATTATATAAAACTCAAATTTTAAATAGTTAAAGTTGTTAAGATAACAGTAATACCAGCAGGCTAAATTAAAAGATTAATGTTGTCTTCTGTTCAGCCTTTACAATATTGTTACTTTTTCAAATTTATTTAGTATTGATGCAACCTTTTTAAATTTTTGTGGACAATTTATTAATGATTTACCAGAGAAAATTTTGGGCGTTTACCAGAGAAGTGGTAGGGAAAACATGTGTTATTGTAGGGCAATAACATGTGTAATTGATAGAAAATTCATGTAATGTTTATAAAAAATTTATTCATATCTATTAATACAGAGCTTCAGTATCACTAGGGAGATAAAAATAATCAGACATGGGAAAGATTCAGTGAGTTTTTTTATATTATAAATTTTTTGTAATAATAGTATTCTATTTATATTACGTATAAATTCATTTAGGCAGGTGCCACTTAAGTTGATTAAACTGCTTATGAAAATTTTTTAAAAATAAACTTTTTAATTTTATAGAAAATGTGATTATCTAAGTTTCATTAACAGAAATTGTTTTGGTGTGAAGAATTGTCTTTTGTTCTTAGTTATTAACATTCAAACTGATTATGAACATATTGGAAATTTATTGCAAAGTATATTTCAAGTAAACTTTTTATGTAATTTAAAAAGGCTATTTAAAACCATTTACAGTGGTGATGAATTCATTTTGTGGAGAAGTCTTTTTTATGCTGTTGAATGCAAATATATATTTTTTAAATGTATTTATATGATATATATATATATATATATATATATATATATATATATATATATATATATATATATATATGTATATATATATATATATATATATATATATATATATATATATATATATATATATATATATATATATATATATATATATATATATTCAAGTAATTATTTTATCTTAATAGCTGCCTAGCATTTTAAATAAAATATTCAATATTTGTCTAGTATCTTATTAAATTTAGCCTCTGAAAAAAAGGTTTTCCTAAAGGCATCTGAGATAACTGAACTTTTAATGAACATAGTTTATTAATCAGCCTCTTTTTATTAATAAAGAACTTTTTATTTTTTTCAAAAGGTCATTTGAGGGTTATGTTAAGTATATATGTTTAATGACCAAAATTGAAAATGAAGGTTTTCATTAAAAATATATATATATTTGTATATGTATGTATGTATGTATGTATGTATGTATGTATGTATGTATGTATGTATGTATGTATGTATGTATGTATGTATGTATGTATGTATGTATGTATGTATGTATGTATGTATGTATGTATGTATGTATGTATGTATGTATGTATGTATGTATGTATGTATGTATCTATATATATATATATATATATATATATATATATATATATATATATATATATATATATATATATATATATATATATATATATATATATATATATTAATATAGATATTTGCAATAACTTTCACATAATTCTTTACTATTTATAAAATGATTTTAATTCAACTTTTACTTAATTTGTTATCTTTTTTTCATTTCATTATTCAATTGATATTTAAGTAAAAGATCTCTAATTTCTCAATATTCATCTTCTAAGTTATTAAACTAGTTCAAAATAGAAAATATAGCCATCATATAAATGAGCTTAACTTTTAAAGTTGGGTTAGTATCAAAGAAATATAAAAAGTAAGATTTTTTACATGGGAAACTTTAAATATGATTTTGTTTGCAAAGTTTTTAAATGGTTATACTATTAATTCATGTTGAACAATTATTCATGGTTTATATATATAATTTTTTTTTAGATTGTCTTGATAGGTTAAAGAGACTTAGATGTAGTGAATCACTGGTATTTAAAACTGACAGGTTATTTGTTAAAAGATCAGTTATTTAGAAAATGAAAAGTTGAGTCAGACTATTTTTTTTTTGTTACTCAGTTTTTTCTTCAATAGTGAAAAAATAAGAAAACACTACTTTTTATTTAAAAGTATAATTTGGTTTATTTCAGACCTTAGCAACATCACAAGTTCATTAAATTCTTTCAGATGAGTCAGGTGAAAAGTGTCCATTGTGAAATGTATCTCAACCTGCGCAGCATTATTTTAAAAAGCACCTACAATTTTTTTACTTTTAAATATGCAAGCAAAGAAAATATATATTGTTTAGTGCATATTTCGTTAGTTTTTTTTTTTTTGTTGTTGCTGCTGTTGATTTCCTAAAAACCGCTGTGTGACCTAACAAAGTTTTACGCTATAAGAAAGTCCTTATATAACAAATAATAAATTTTGTATATTATAAAATAAATATTGTTTTATATGATTATTCCACCAGTATATTTTGTCTTTAGATTTTTTATTACACAATATACAGGGTTCCCACAGTCCTGGAAGGTCCTGGAATTTGATGAGTGTCCTGGAAAGTCCTGGAAAGTCATGGAACTTTTCATTTTTGCTCTTAAATCCTGGAAAAGTCCTGGAATTGTTTAAATTCAAGGATTTAAATTTCAAAATTTTTAACCATATTTTTAAATTACATGGGTTCTATAGTTAAAATTTTAAACTAATTTTAAGAGGATAAGTTTTATAGTTCTGATTTATGAATAATATCATAATCAAGTATATTTTCCCTCTCACCAATGTAATCATATTTTGATTAAGAAAAATATTTCAAAATGTAAAGTATAGAACACAGTTGGTTGCTTCTACTTAATATATTTGTAAAAATGCTTGACATGATAAGAATTATATAATTGATTGAGATTTTTTCATATTTTTGATTTTTAAATTAGTTAAATGTTTATAGCGTAGTTTAAATTGCAGTCAGTTTTTAAAATTGTGTTTAGATTTTTTCAAAATGTTTTTTCTTTTAGTGTAGTAGATTTAAAAAATGCCTAAGAATGAGTGTGTATTTCAAGAAAAATGGTTATATGATGATCAATTTAAACCCTGGGTTCGGAAGATAAATGAAACAATGGCCAAGTGTATCTATTGCTTCAGCAAAATTAATGTTTCTAACATGGGAGAGGCTGCATTAGCATCGCACATGAGAAGCATATTAAAAGAAAACCTTCTGATGGTCCCAATGTCAACTTGTTATTTCTCAAAAATTTAAGTGAACAAAGGCCAGAGGAAGAACTAAATCCTCTTATTGATATAGGAACATGTGGTCTTCACACCATTCACGGAAGCTTGAAAGCTGGTGCCAAAGCAATCGGCCGGAAAATAAATGATGCTTTGAAATCGATGTGGCAAATCTTACACGATTCGCCCACACAGCAAGAAGCTTATGAAAATATTGCTGAAACACTGGAATGTCCACTTCAATTTTGTGGACACAGGTGGTGCGAAAATGAAAACTGTGAACAAAAAGCTGAATCTCTTCTTGATGATTACAAAAAATTTGTAACATACATTAGTGGTCTAAAAAAAAGCAAGCTACCTGACGTCAATAATAAAAGTTGGCAGATATTAAAAGCTATGATACATGATCCAATTTTACCAGCAAAATTGAAATTCTTTGAAATGATATCTGAGAAATTAAATGCCTTTCTAAAAAGTTTTCAAACAGGTAAGCTCATGGTACCATTTATGAGTGCTATTCTTGGTGACATTATCAAAGACTTATTGAGCCGATTTATTCTCAAAGATGTCTTAAAGAAATGTGATGCACTTTATCAGCTGTTTCAACTTAATATAAATTATAGGAATATTCAAAAACCTCCAGCAGACATTGATATTGGATTTGCTTCTCGTTTAAAATTTGACCAAGCCAATCTAGCTTCAACCGATTACAGAGTAGTTGCATTTAAAAGCGAAGCTGGGGAGTTTTTAGCAGTACATTTTTTTGACGAGTCCCCATTAAAGTTTTCTATTGTACGCTCTGCTTTATCTGTAAATCCAATCCAAATGGCCATTGATAGCAAACGAAGTAACTGTGTCAAAAGTTTTTCTGTTCTTTTACAAAAATTAGTAAATTGTAATCGTTTGCCAACAAAGTCTGCGGAGCTTACAGAAGAACAATACAAAAAAGCTATTTGAAATTGTTGACATCAACAAAAGCGCATTTCAAAATTTTGACCTTAAAAATGATCGACTTGACCAATTTTATTCAGACTTCATTGGGAAAAATACAGCTTATGAAGAAGTTTGGAAGATTTTTAAATTGATCTTTGTGCTCTCGCAAGGTCAGTCATCAATAGAACGTGGTTTTAGTATAAATAAGCAACTTTTGGTTCAAAACTTGAAGAAGAAATCCCTTGTTGCTTTACGTATTATTGAAGACCACCTTTCATCTTCGGGAGAAACTCCTGAAAGCATCAAAATTACCAAAGAAATGCAGCAACATGCTAGAAAAGCAAGCAGCTCATACCATGAAGAATTGAGAAATTCTTCATGGTATGAGCGTTACAGCGAAAGATTGTTGGCGTTACAGCGAAAGATTGTTGATGATGAGTTAAAAGCTGTTCGGGCAAAACGGCGACTTCTTCAAAGTCAAATTGAGTTGTTATCTAACGAGTTGGACAAACTTGCCATAGAGGCAGAAAAGAAAAATGACTTTACGCTTTTAAAAGAGTCAAATAAACAAAAAAAGGTATGTAAAGAAAAGTGGAAGGAAATTGATGAGTTAGATTTGATTGAAAAAAAGCTGAATAAGAACTAGACAGTACTTTCCATCTTCCATGTAAGACAAGACTGCACTACACTATTTTATACTCTAGGCTTTGTGTTTTATTAGAAAGATTTATTTATGAAAATTTTAGTAAAGTTTTTTACCTTTTTGAATGGTTTATTTCAAAGTAAATTTTCTGAATTTTTTATGGCTATTTTTTTTTTTGGGGGGGGGGGGGGAAATATCCTGGAAAAGTCCTGGAATTTTTTTGCGAAAATCCTGGAAAAGTAGGAAAATGGTCCTGGAAAGTCCTGGAATTTTGATTCTTTTTTTCTGTGGGAACCCTGAATATATATTTTAGTCTGTATTAATATGCAATTTCAAATATATATGTAGTAGAATAAATATATTATCGCGCTTTATTATATATATTTTACTATAATATACTTTTAATAATGTTAAATTGCTATTTAATACAAAAGATATAATTATTTTAGATTTTTAGTTAAAATATATTTTAATCTCCACTTTTTATAGCTGATTTATCGTGGTTAAAATGGTCACCTCATTCATCACTTACATATCCTAGATATTGGCGCTCGCACATTGGAGCTAGAACTTCCATAGCGAAAAATAGTTTAAGTAATAAAAAAAATTTGATGCATGTATTTGCTACTAGATTTTAACTTAGGGTCTATAAAATATATATAAGTTTCATAAAAAAAAGGATCGTCTATTTCTTTGGAAAACTTACAAGACAATATTCGTAATTTTTGACAATGATATTAGAAAATGGAAATGTCAAAACTTAAAATCTTCTTAAATCATTTAAACAAGCTACTAAACTGATGCAAATAGGACTTGTTGATAACTAACTCTGGGGTTTTTTTAACATGTTTGATGCGTTTGCGAAAAATTATTTCTATTGTTATCCCAATTGAAATAATTTAGCAAAAGGCTGGGATAATTTTAAAACAATATTTTCTCTGAAGAGTAACTGCATAACAATCCTTTTGCATTATGAAAGACTGACCTCATATGTCAGTTTAAAAATGTGGTCATACATTGGTCGTTCTGTTTAAGTTAGATCATTAGAATACATATATTGGGATTTGACTTACGTATAAAGCTTACGTATAATGCTAGTAATTCAGTTTATTTTTTTCTAAAAAACACAAATTTTTATCAAAGGATATAAAATGATGAAATATATGCTGTACTCAAAGCAGATTGCTCCATTTTTAATCACATTAAATGGTGCGCAGAGTGTTTACATTTAACACTTTATAATTTGTCTTAGAGTGAGCCAGCTATGGCCGACACCACAAATATTCAATATAAATGAAATCTATTTTTTAAATTAAAAATTCAAGCATGCACACTAAGCATTACAATAACGGACTTTTTGAAAAGAAAAGACCTGTTTGGTTCTCTATAATATTACGCTAATGAAATTCACGAAAATTCTTAGTGTGTTAAGTTTTTATCATATATCCTAAAATGCTTTTGTAACCAATATCTATACATGTAGTTAAAAAGCAGAATCTTTTTGTAAAAATGTCTTAAAATAAGTTTTGGAGAAAAAAAAAAAGAAAAAACATTTGTTACAATTTTCAACTTTTAACAACAGGAACTTGTTTTTCCCAGAATTGCTCAGTTTGTACTTTAAGTCTATATATTCTCCAGGCAATATTGAGTAAAAGCAATTAACAACTGTTTGCTAAAAGCTAAATTAATAATTAGTTGAAGCATTCTAGAGAAGAAAAATTTAGTAACTTGTCTAATCTATGATTAACTTGCCAAATATTTGATTAAAAACACCAAGTTCAATATAAATGAAAAAAAAAAAAAAAGCAACAAGAAGCTTATAAAAGTTTAACCCAATATATTAACTGTAGATCATTTTCTTATATACAACATATAAATGGCGCGACTCAGTCAAAGATTTGCATTTAACTAAACAAAGAATAACAAAAGCTAAGAAGAGAAGCTATCAAAAGACTTGATAACTTATACCCTTTCAGTTATTTAGATTCTATCTTGTATTTAGCATCCAAGAGAGTAACTGTACACAATCGAAATAAAGAATCCCTAACTATATGGAAAAAATTCTAAGTCATCGTCTATTGCATATTACATGCTAATATTGTTTTTTTCTTTATGAAAGAAATAAATGAAGATATATAAAATTTTGTAACACACTTGAAAACCAATAAAATATACCGTAACCTGGTGAATGAACATAAAAGCATGAAAAATTTACAAGAACTCTATACTGTCAATGTGTATCTATCTAAATTTGTATCATCATCGTAAACTTGCACAGTACGTTTAGCAACTTTAAAACTGATGAGTAATAATAAAAAAGATTCCGAAACGAATACTTTTGGATGATGAGAGGGCAATTAAAGAGAAAGAAAGCTTATTTTACAAAATATTTTAAAAACTTGGGTTATTTTATATTCTGGAAGCTCAGGAAACTCAAATAACTTATGTAAGGCTAAAAAACCATGAATACATATTAAGAGATGTACCAGAAAAAATCTGCGCGGAAATTATAAAGGATATTTATTTGACTATTGTATTTCGATGTTGAATGTTATATATATTTTGAAAGTACATATATTAATATTATGAAATTTCACATAAGAAAGTTTGTGAAGTTTTGTAGGTGAGAACGCACGCACTTTGCGTTTTACACTCGACATCAGCTTTTGCAAAGTCTTCGGCTGGACCTTCTTGGTAGCTCTAATCCATTTCTTTTTAAAGTCTTTAATGTTTTTGGCTTCTTTTACATTGAACCTTAGTTTTCTTTTGACAAGAGCCCAATATCTTTCGATAGGACGTAGTTCTGGACAATTTGGTGGATTGCAGTGTTTTTCAACGAAATCTACTTTATGTTCTCTAAGCCAGTTTAAAGTTGTCCCAGAGTAGTGACATGATGCTAAATCGGGTCAAAATAACGGGTTACCCGTGTGTCTTCTTAAAAACGGCAAAGGACGTTTCTTGAGGCATTCTTTTATGTATATTTTGGTGTTAATTGTTCCCGTAGTCACAAAACAAGAGCTTCTTTCACCACATTCACAAATTGCTTGCCGAGCTAAGAATTTTTCAGCGAACTTTTGCATTCCAATGCATTTATAGTAAGAATTCAGTTTCTTGCAATTAATTGCTGAATAATTTCGGTGTCCTGGAAGAGATCGGAAATATGCAGTACAATAAGTTTCATCGTCAATAATCAAACAAGATTTTTTAACACATAATTTTTTATAGAGCAGCTTTTAACATCGAATTGCGACATTTTCTTGCTTTTCTTCACGACGAGGAACTTTTTTCTTTTTATAGCCACAATTTCTCTTTACTCTTTGTATAGTGGAAGCACTTGTCTTAAATTTATTCGCTAAAGTTCGAGCAGAAATTTCCGGTTTTCTGTGTGAGGCATCTTTCACTTTTTTTACCAAGATTTCGTCTAACAAAACATTTTTTTCTTCCACTTCCTGATTTTCTTTTGATTGTACCATTGTCCTTAAATCGTTTCACAACGGTCTTCACTGTTCTCAAAGCAATCTGCAGCTCTTTAGAAATTGCATTGTTTGATACACCAGGATTTTCAACTAGAAAGTGCAAAACTTTTTCTCGCTTCTTATCTTGATTTGATGGCATTTCAATTAAAACTAATTGTTTTAATATCAGAGTTAGTTAAATTTTAAATAACTTTAATATGAAGACATTTTAAAACAATTAGCTATTTAAAATGATGCGCGGTTTCCGTAAACACCACGTCAGAACACGCGCAGATTTTTTTTTGCACATGTCTTAAAAAGTTTTATGAAAAATTTTGTAAGAAACTTTTTAAGAAACATCCATAATATATCCTCAAGAATCATAAAAATATTGTATGTGATTCTTATTTTAACAAATTACTCATTTAAAGCTAATTCTAATAAATTTCAAAAATATTGTCATGTTGGGTTCTCTCTCTCTCTTTAGAGTAAACTCTACCCACCCAACATGAGACGACTTTAAGACGTATGTAACTTATCTTTAACTCGTCTAGATGTCTGCAACTAGTTAAAGACGTGTTTATGACGGCTTTTCCACACCTCATTAAGACGTCTTCTGACAACCAGTTTAAGACGTCCGCAAGACATCTTAAGAAGACGTCTTACAGAATAATCAGTTTAAGACCTCCGTAAGACATCTAAACAAGACCTCTGTCGGAACAACCAGTTTAAGATGTCCGCAAGATATCTTAACTAGACGTTTTTCGGAATAACCACTTTAAGACGTCTTTAACACATCTTAACAAGACGTCTGTTGCAACAAACAGTTTATGACGTCTTTTGGTATAACCAGTTTAAGATATCTTTCAGAATAACCAGTTTAAGACTTCTTTAACTTATCTTTAAAAGACGTCTATCGGTACAGCCAGTTTAAGACGTTCGTAAGACATCTTAACAAGATGTCTTACGGTATAACCAGTTTAAGATGTCTTTAATCATGGATGTTTCCCACCCAACAACAAGTCGTCTCAAAGACAAATTTAAGACGACTTGAAATTGATATTAAAGATGTCTTAAACTGGTCACAAATGAAGCACTGTAAGTCGTCTTACTTAAAACGTCTTAAAGTTGTCATATTTAACACCTATTAACGACGGCTTAAAAAGACTTGTGTAATATATATATATATATATATATATATATATATATATATATATATATATATATATATATATATATATATATATATATATATATATTAGGGTGTCCCAAAAAAAAAAAAAAAAAAATTTTCCTTTAGTTTTGTGTGTAGTTTTGTCCATTAAAAGTGAAAATAAGAAGATTTTTGGAAAATTATGAAGTTAGACCCCCCCCGCCCTTCTTTTAAAGTTTTTACCCCCTCTGCCACCCTTTTTTTCAAAATTATTTACTTATAAATTGTGATTTTAGGCTAAATAAATAAATGTATTATTGCAACTAAATATGTTTTGTATCACTATTGATCACTATTATAATTCTAATCTATGTATCATAGCTTATATTAGTAAATATAATTTGTTTCAATTCAATGAATCTCAAAAATTACTAAATAGTATTAATCGCAATGTTTGAGATGAGAAAATTTTTTATGATTATTCAAATTTTTTATGATTATTCAAATAATTTATAGTTATTTTTTATCTATAGATATAATAGCATATATAAAAAATATTCGATCAGTTATGAGCAATAGTAAATTGAGGAAAAAGGATGAGAAGTTTGATAATATTGTTGGTAAATTATTACCTACCCTTGAAGCAAAGATATACTGTCAACTACCAACAAATGGAGATGTTGTACGCCATTATCTTTATCTTACAAGATTCGATTTGAAATTAACTGGTAAAAAAGAAGTTGCATCTGTAGTTTGGGAAAAAGTTAATGTTTTTTGGAAAATGGCTGGAGTTTCAACAAAACAGAAGAAAGACATTGTTAGAATGATACTGCATCTGATTCATCTTAGAGAAATCTTGATTAAAAATGCAAAAAAAAATGTTATGCAGCTCAACTTCTGAGTTTTACTAATAAACTATCATCGTTGTTTGATATTGCGGCATCAAATGCAGAAAATTTGATAAGAAAAGATACCTCGCGTAGTATCAATAGTCAGATCTCAGATATAGATTTTCTCGCAGATTAGCGTCATTTTAAAAAGCAATTTTTGGGCCCATTAGATAAGAGTTATGCTATGAGAGTGAAAAGAAAGGAGGAGAAAGAGAAACATAAAATCAAGGCTATTGAAAAAGAGAAATCTAGAAAGGAAAACATAAAAGAAAAAAGTTTCAATGTATTGGCAGCATTTGATAATGAAGACAAAAATCATAATAAAAATGAAGAAAGTACTATTGCTAGACAGAACAAAAAAATCAAGATATTAGAAAACCCTAAAGTTTCCTTAATGGCTGATAGGTTGAATTTATCCAACAGAGAAAGATCTGGGATCATTATAGCTGTAGCTGAAGCATTAGGTCACAATTTAGATGAAATATCTATCTCAAAGAGCACAGCGAACAGATCAGGTAATAAAATTCGACAGCAAGTTTCAAATGATATTAAGAAAACATTCATTTCACCCATGTACTCTTCCATTCACTGGGATTCAAAGCTGGTATCTGAGGTCGATGGTAAAGTGGAACGTTTGGCTATTGTTGTAACAGGAAAACCAAGTGCACCTGAAGGGAAATTGTTGTGTGTATCCAGGATTCCTGATACAACTGGGCGATGTCAGGCAACAGCTACCATAGATGCTGTAAAGGCATGGAAACTAGAAAAAACGCTTGTGGCAATGATTTTTGACACAACTCCATCAAATTCAGGTTGGATAAATGGTTATGCAAAGTTAATTGAAGAACACTTTAATAAAAAGTTACTTTGGTGCGCCTGCCGACACCATATTTTTGAAAGAGTTTTGTCTTCTGTTTACTTAAAAATTTTTGGAGAATGTAGATCTCCAAATTACGAGCCATTTAGACAATTTAAAAATGAGGTATGGCCTAAACTTTCATTAACTTCAGACACTACTTTTAGAAAAATAAAAATCGAAGAACCAGTATTAAAGACCAAGCAAGCAGAAGTAATAATTTTTTTGTCTGGTTTACTTAACCGGAAATCTCGAAAAATATTAAGAGATGATTATCGAGAATGTTGTCAACTTGCTTTGCAATTACTCAATCCAAAACAAATAAATATACAGTGGCACAAACCTGGAGCCTTCCATCATGCTAGATGGATGTGTACAATCTTGTACACATCAAAAATGTTTGCTTTTGCTGACCTGGCAGAGTATGAAGAAAGCTTTATAGAGAAATTATCACGGTTTTGTAAATTTGCTTTACTATTTTATGTGAAAATATGGCTTACGTGCACAAGCAAATCGATGCCCCATTTAATGACTTGGAATTCGACAAAGAAATGCTTATTTATAAAAAAATTGACAATGATGTTGCTGTTGCTGCCCTGGAAACATTTAATCGGCATCTTTGGTATTTAACCGAATAGATGTCCCCTCTTTCATTATCTTCTGATAAGGTATCTGATCGTGATAAAACTAAAATTGCTAAAACAATTCTGAAAAATATAAAAGAAAACTGTGAACATGATATAGGCTTTCCGAAATTTCCACTTCTAAAGCAGAGTACCTGTTTGACTGATTTAATTGGACCAAAATCAAGCAACACTCTAAATGTATTCGGATATCTAAACGAGGACGGTGGTTGGTTGGCAAAATCCCCAAAGTTTTGGCAAGCTAACACAAATTTTAATTACATGTTTGAGCATATCAAATCACTGAAATCTGTAAACGATACAGCAGAAAGAGCTGTTAAACTAATTCAAGACTATGCAACATCTATTACAAAAGATGAAGAGCAGAAAGAATTTCTTTTACGTGCAGTAGAACACCATCGAAAAGTTCTTCCTCACATAAATAAACAAGCAATTCAAAAACTTAATTTTTTATAATATGTTATAAACAATCTCTTTTTTGTTACACCTTTAAAATATTGTTATTTTGATATTATAGTTTTAAGAAAATGAGATTTTGAATTTCTTAATACTTATTCCCAATGTGCTTTAATATTATAAATTTATACCAATCATTTCTTTGCTTTTTTGTTTAATAATTGAGTATTTATCAAGTTGTTTTAATTAAAAATTATAATTTATAAAGTTCCATATTTAGCCAGAAAAAAATCATACAGCAAGGGTATTATGAGAAAGGATCGGGGATGGGGGATGGGGGGGGGGGGCAGTAGGGTCATAAACCAGGTGACAATTTATTTTTAATAGATTCTTATTTTTATTTATTATAAAACTATTTGAAATTATAATAACAATTAATTATATTGGATATAAATAATAGATATATAAAAGGAGTATATTAAGGATTTTTTTGGGGCAAAAACACTTTAAATGGGTTATGAGGGGGTCAAATATGAAATTTTTTTGAAAATAACATTTGATTAAGTTTTATTAAACAAAATTACACAAGAAAATTATAAAAAATGCGAACATAGTTGATTATCAAAAATAATTTTAGTCCTATTTGTCATTTTTTAGAAAAAAAACACGAAAAAAAGAGCGGCGGGGGGGTCAAATATGAAATTTTTTTCCTTTTTTTTTTTTTTTTGCTTTTAGTAGATAAAAATACATATGAAACTGATTGAAAATCTAAAAATAGTTAAAAACTAAAAAAAATTATGTCATTTTGGGACACCCTAATATATATATATATATGTTTAAAAACAGAAATATATACAGTTATGGTTAAATAACTTATACATAAAATGAATTCAAGAAAGCATAAATAATTTGTCACAGTTTTAAAGAATTTACCAAAGCCAATTTATGGCAAACCGCAAGAAGAACTAAGAATTTAATATTAACATAATACGATATACCAGCTATATATAACCTTAATTTTATTTGACAAAAACTAATGGGTTATTATGTGCTTTTTATGATAAATGAAAAAATATATGAAATATGAAAAACGAAAACATGAAATATCTACCGCATTTTGTAAGATAATTATAAATTTATTTCATTTTTGAAAAGATTTCGAATTATCAAATGAATTATAAAATAGCTTGGTGAATGAAGGACTAAGCTGGCGAACGAAGGACGAAAGAATTGAATGAAATCAGATCTTGATAAAAAATTATATTTAAGCTTTTTTATATTTAGCAAAACTTTTTTTAGTCATTTTAAACTTATCCTTACAGGTCTATTTTATCATTCACAGACTTTGTTTACACGAAAAAAGTTTCCAAGTTTACAAATGTTTATCTTGAAAAAATGATAAAATCTGTTCGTGCGGACAACTAATTTTCTTTATCTTGGTGTAATTTGTTTAGTAATTTGTCAAAACATGAAGTAGTTACTTTATCATGAACAGTCTTATTAAACAAATGCTATAAAAGTTTAAACTAATACAAAAAGTTAAACTGTAATAAGTTGCACGTCCACTCTTATACGTCCATGCTTTATTTCCTTCCTTAATTGCCTTTTTAATTACTTCTTTATATCCATTTACGGAAGAATGACAAGAATTGTGTGGTTTAAATTTATGCGGTCTGACAATAAAATCAGTTGAACACACTGTTAAAGTTAGAACTTTTCTCTGTGATGCTCCAGCAAGATCATTTTTAAAATGGACTGTTGTTTATACTGGATATTGTTCTTGTGAAAGGGTGCATTATCAAAGGCTCTTGGGAAGGAAGAGTAGTAATGATGTTTAAAATAGTTTAATGAAGAACAAGAATTTCGCAAGCGGACGGATTACGATTTTAGTTTCCAGTCGTATAAGTAACATCAAAAATATAGTCTCCACTTATAGCTACTGGTATTATATATGTTTCCGGATTTCTGCTTTGACTATATGCAAAAGACCAACTAATAATTCAAAGGAATTTTTAAATACTTCCGTAAAGGGCCTATGGCTAGGTTATTGCAAGCACATATTTTAGAGATTTCTGAGAAACTATTCGAATTTAGAAATTAAATTGTTCGCTGATGATAAATTTCAACATGGATAGACAGAGAGGCGGATAGAGAAATTTTAAAAAAACCCATCTTTATATTATTAATGTATAATTGGTAATTGTCTTCTAACGCTGCTTTCCAAAAAAACAATGATTTTCTTGACCTTTTATTGCTTAATTAATTTTCTCTTTTTAGCGGCTGTCCGAAAGACATATCCAAAAAATTCGGAGAAGACAGTCCGTAAATTTATTCAGGGTGTGTTAAAAAACGCACCAGCATCACGAAAATATTTATAAAATTTAATAACCATGTACTCTTTTTTTGTGGATGCTGTTAAGTATTTTTCTATAGTAAATCATGTCTCTTTTTTTAGTTATTGCATTTGGATAGTTTATATATTCACACCTTTCTATTTTCTGTCACCACCTTCCAGTCTCCTTCTAATACAATATAATTATATATATTTATGTTGGCAGGAGATTCAAAGGAAATATATATATATGCACACACGACTTTTTAAGCCGTCATTAATACGTGTTAAATAAGATAATATTAAGACGTTTTAGTTAAGACGACTTACTGTGTTTCATATGAGATCAGTTTCAGACAACTATAAGACGTCTGAAATAAGGCAACTTTAAGACGTTTTAAATAAGACGACTTACTGTGTTTCATTTGAGACCAGTTTAAGCCGTCTTTAATACGTGTTAAATAAGACAACTTTAAGACGTTTTAGTTAAGACGACTTACTGTGTTTCATTTGAGACCAGTTTAAGACAACTTTAAGACGACTTAAGTAAGGCAACTTTAAGACGTTTTAAATAAGACGACTTACTGTGTTTCATTTGAGACCAATTTAAGCCGTCTTTAATACGTGTTAAATAAGACAACTTTAAGACGTTTTAAATAAGACGACTTACTGTGTTTCATTTGAGACCAGTTTAAGCCGTCTTTAATACGTGTTAAATAAGACAACTTTAAGACGTTTTAAATAAGCCGACTTACTGTGTTTCATTTGAGACCAGTTTAAGACATCTTTAAGACCAATTTCAAGACGTCTTCAATTTGTCTTTAAGACGACTTGCTGTTGGGTGGGTAGTTATAACAACATCTGTATCATTTCTTTCCTGTATTGTATTTTAATTGAGAAAAATTCTAAAATCTTTCCTAGTGATGTGTTAAAATTCTTTGAAGAACCGATTTTTAGAGACTTTGTTTTATAAATAGAAAATATTTGTTAGTTTCCAGTTGCACTTATTTTTTATAATTAAAATTATTTTATGTTTGTTGATTGGTTTAATATTTTATAGTTATAAGGAACAGGTGAATACTTTAAATATGATTAATATATGTCACAGTAAAAAAAATTAGTCAATAGATAAATTTTCTGAGGTAAGAACAACCTAACAAATGGTAACTAAGCAAAGTTTACTGTTGCTATGCAGTTCAGGTGAACCTAGCAACCGGTTGCAAGCTTACAAAAATAAATTGATATTAGATCTGAAATATCAAGTTTGATACATTTGGTGGTTTAGTGAAGTATGTCATGACTTTTATTAACATTAAAAAGTTGGCTCTCGCTTTACATTCTAGGTGTTCCCAGCGATCCCAAACAATCGAAACCGAAAAACAAAAAACAAACAATATCACCATTTGATCCGCATTAAGTCTAGTTAATAAATTTGATAATGATCCATTTAACTCACAAAAAGTTGTTAATTTTTTGCCTAAGATTATAACTCTAGCTCAATTTTGGCCGATGAAACAGATTTGAAAAGGAATCAGCGCAGTATGTCTTTTAGTTAGTAACATAATTGGTGACAAAATTTCCGAAGAAAAAGGATTTCTTTTATGATTCTTTTTCAAGATTGATTACTTTTTCTCAAGACATTCTTTTGATTTCTAAAACTTTTTATGCTTAAGTAGTTTAAGCAAATTAGTTTGTAATATTAGGAGATGTATAATTTTGGGAGATATAAAGCGTTTTTGCAAAACGCCTTTAACTGGTTTTCTTTCAGACGTTTTCATTTTTGTTTAAATAGTTTGAAAAAGTTTTCACAAAACAAAACTGGTAGAGGGCTCAATTTATTTATTTAAATCATATCTATTTCTAATTAATTCTATTTCATTTGGGTGACAAAATGATTTGAAGACTCAGACGTCTACTACAACCAAACTAGGGATCGCCGATGTACAGTATACTAAAAATTTAGTGTACAGTTTACCGTATACTATACCGTAAAGTATACTGTAAAGTAAAACGTAAGCTAAAATTTTTACTTATTGATTTTTTTTATTACTGTTATTGCAATTTGTTTCAGATCAGAGAAATCTGTAGAATAAACAATCTTAAATCTTAAAACGTTGAAGAGCAGCACAAACAGCCTGGTATAAAAATATAACAACTTAACAAATTGAAGTTTTTATTAAGTAAATTTAAGAAACAAAAATTGAATTTAAAAAAAAAAACAAAAAAACAATAGACATGGTCAAGTAATTTAATTCATTAAGAAAATATAATTATTAAATTTTAAAGCCAGTCCAAAAATATTTCACAAATAAAAGTAAACAGGTATACTAATCTGTATACTAATTATTAGTATACCAAGTATACGGTAAAGTACACCGTAAAGTTAGTGTATCGTAAACTGTAACTGGCGATCCCTAAAGCGAACACGCTAACTTAATCTTATTTCTAAATTTAAGGAAAATCAGTAATAAAATAATAAATCTTTGGAAATAAAATTAATAAATCCTTCTGTCAGGCAAAAAAGCTAATAAAGTGTAATTTTTTAAATCTTTTTTAAAAATACTTTTTATAAGTGATTGTTATTATGTAAAGTGCTATTATAAAATTCACTAAAAAAAAGTTTTTTCACTATCAAATTTAAGAGTCTTTAACTGTTGCGTTTAGATGCAGTAATTTAATTATTGTGATGTGAATATCACCTCAGTTAAGTGAACATTCTGAGATCTTTATCACAGACTACCATATATCAGTTTGTTAACACCTAAATCTGCTCGATGACGAATGCGGCAACATTTTTATGATTTTAAATTAGGTTTGGTATCATTTTTTTTAAAAAGCATTTTAAAATGTTTTTGAAATTTTTAATATCATTAAAATATTTATAATTATTTATGCATCAACTTTTTATTCCGAAGGAACTTGGTGACTATGTTATCAATTAACATAGAATATCAATACATAAAACTAACGAGATCTTTTGAAAGAAAATATTAAGAAATTTCTAAATACGTATGGCATACAACTGAATGCCAGATAGTTAGAACATAATTTTTTTTGCTCATTTAATACTGCATGGGTGAACATTACGGCTTAAATTTCTATAAACATTTTAAAATGAAGACATTTTTTTTGAAGAATGGCTTCCTTTTGTTTGATGATGTTCAAAATGAAATTAATTTTTGACAAATTGTAAAATTTAACCAAACTCAAGCAATGAAATATTCTAATCAATGGTTCATTTTTACAAATAAATAACTTTCGTGCTAAATTCTTTTCTAATCATTTTTTTCACATTTTAAGTGTTTCGTTTTTTAAATATCGACTCTGGCCAATGGTTGATTACTCTAGTTAGTTTCAATAATATTAAAAACTAAAGTTTCCTAATATTATTATTATTGTTGTTATTATTATTATTCAAAACTTTTCTTTATGCTCATAATAGTGGTGCATCCATACCAGTATCGTCCCATATGCATAAAAGGTAGTCCAATTATTAAAAAAATGTATTGATTGAAAAGTTCTTTTTATAACATGCCATTAAGAAACTGCTTTTAAATTATGATGATTTTACGTGCTAAATTTAACTAAAAATAATTTTTACTAGGTGTTATTTTATAATAAACATTAAGTGTCGCCATTTCATTTTAACTTCCACCGTGCTTAATAGCCACAATGGCTTCGTAACCTTATTCGATTATATCCGCGTCAATTTAAGTCAACAATCCGTTGATTCTAATTTAAAAGCTAATAATTTTATTTAGTTGGTTTTCTTAGTCCAGCGCATATATCGTTGAACTAATTTCATGATTATCATTTAATTGTATTTGTTTGTAATACTATTCAGTAATATCACTTATAAACTGAACTTGGGAGGATTGGTTTAAGGTAGAGTGAACTTTTGTCAAAGTCATGAACTTTTCATATTATTTTTGTTTGATGATATAAAAATAATTGGTCACTTTAAAAAAAAGGTTTTCTAAGAAGCTACATTTTAACGATAACATCAGCTGTCCTGTTACTTTCCCCACTCTTCCACCCAGTCATTAGTCGTTACAACCATAAACAAACATTTAAGTTGTCTCACTTCATTATTTATCGCTATTTTTCTGCAAGTATTACTACTTTTAACATTTTTTAAAATTAGATTTAGTAAAAATGAGTGTATTTGAAAAAAAAATCATTTTGAAAAAGATTAAGGAAACCATGTATCAGACGATTGGTTTCCATTAGTAAAGGATTTTTTCACAATAAAACGCATTGTTATGTGACCTCATATTCTTTTTTTTACGTCATTCGATTTTAACGTAATCAAAGCGAAGTAACCGTAAATGAAAATAATAAGTGGAAATAATGAGAAAAAAGAGAAAGTAGAAAGCTTAACAAATATTTCATGGAATTCCACGATCTTTTAATTTTTTAAAAGGGTTTTATAAAAGGAACCAATAAGCTAAGTTTGGAGCGAAAATAATTAGTGAAAGTAACTATTTTATCAATCTTTAAAAAAATGAAAATTACATATATATAACCTGAAATACGGTAAAAAACACCTTAAACCTTAAAATCTAACAAAAAATATATGTAATTGATGATATACTAAACTTATATTAACAGAAATTCTATTTTACTGACAGATCCATCTGTTTACGGCAATTCCACTTATTATCAAGATACTTTTCCTAATAATAATAATAATAATAATAATAATAATAATAATAATAATAATAATAATAATAATAATAATAATAATAATAATAATAATAATAATAATAATAATAATAATAATAATAATAATAATAATAATAATAATAATAATAATAATAATAATAATAATAATAATAATAATAATAATAATAATAATAATAATAATAATAATAATAATAATAATAATAATAATAATAATGATAATAATAATAATAATAATAATGATAATAATAATAATAATAATAATAACAATAATAGTATTAATAATAATAATAATAACAATAATAATAATTAAAAAATAATAATAGTAATAGTATAAATTAAAGTTTTTATTTAATGCATTATATTATTCTTTTAAATTGCAGTAGTTGTAAAATATTTAGTTAATAAATCTACTACTAATTTTTGGTTTATCACCTTGCTTCATTGGGCGGAGAAAACTATAAAAGAATGACAACGGATGTAATAAAGTCCATATTTTCAAAGCAACTAAGCCTTACATATTCTGTACATGGAAAAAAAGGCAAAAAAGCACTAATTAAACACCCAATCTAAAATGTCATAATTGGCAAGTTTCGCTATTTATATTTTAAATATTATATGCATAATATATATATATATATATATATATATATATATATATATATATATATATATATATATATATATATATATATATATATATATATATATATATATATATATATATATATGTATATATATATGTATGAATATGTGTGTGTGTGTGTGTGTGTGTGTGTGTGTGTATTAGGGATGTGGAGTCTTAAAAAAAACATCGACTTAAAAAGTTACAAAACCACAACCTTTTCACAGAAGATAAAGTTAATTAGTTTTAACTTTTAGTTTAAAAAAATTTGTTAACAAATTCAATTATATTTTATAAACATTTAGTTGCTGTCAGACGGAAATTTCCGGAAACAACGGAAAAGCAGTTACGCGAGCGAATCGGATCCTGTCTTGCAACTTCTCGAGACTGGGATGGAGGTCGTAGAAGTCGATCAGTCTCTAATCATACTGAGCCAATAATGTCTGACAAAAGCAGCTTTGATGTTGTTAATTAAATTGATAAATAAAGTCTTATGAAAAAAATTTTTCTCTTTTTTATAGCGTAATCCCTAATTTAATAAGTAATTTAAATAGATTTTACCATTAAAAATTTAATATATATATATATATATATATATATATATATATATATATATATATATATATATATATATATATATATATATATATAATGTTAAATAGCTCTATAAAAAATATAAATCTGGAATTATTGAAGCGACATTAGATGAAAATACAATATTGGCTCAATATTGCGGTCTATATGTAGCTAATATTGGCTATATATTGTTTTACAATACATTCCCAATATTGTAAAACAATATTAGATATATATATCAAAATGTGGACATTTTATATTGGCACAATATTTTCAGCAATATTTAGCCAATCTTGATATAAATATTGCGCCAACATTGCGCCAATATGCCTTGCCACTAGGGTTATGGATTTTGTTTATTATTTTGAATTTCGTTTTATAACCTAAGAATATTATAGCATAACATTATAAGATCAAAAGTATGAAACAAAAATGAAAAATTAGTTCTGTAGTTTCCAAAAAGATTTTTTTAAAAGAGGACCTTTAAAGCTACGGTCACCTTAGCTTAGCTAATTTTAAAGCTAAGCTCATCTTAGCTACACTTTAAAGGTGTAGTAATACTTTTATGATTGTTTTATAAAATTATCAGAATGAAAACTTTACTAATATTAAACTTAAGTTAATTTTTTTTTGTTTTTATAATCACTAGTTTCTCAGCACTGCATATTTCTTTCTTAATAAAGTCACCTGTAAAAAAATTCTACATTTCCAAAATAACGACTCACATTTTGTTTTTCATTTAAAATAATATTCCTGGTTTACCTGTTTAGTTATATTACAATTATAGTATAACTAAATTTATTTTTCAGGTGATGAAGAAGTTGATGTTAATGTTAATGGAAAAAGTAAGAGAGCGTCTATTTCAAAAGACAATATTGTGGATCAACCAAGTAATACTTATTTTTTTAGCTTGAGTTGGTGTTTGTATATATGCATATGCTTTTTATATATTATTTATGTTATTTAAAAATGAATTTTTATTTAAAATACTTTTTGCATATTTAATGTAACGTAATGGTTTTTTATATTGTAGTTAAACCATCTGTATTTCCATAACCACCTCTAAAATTAGACTGAAACTTTCAAACAAACAGCAGCTGCATATCAAATGCACCCCAAATCAATGAAATGGATCAAGTGAGTAAGTTATCAAACTTTAAAAGTTTTTTAATTTGTTTGATGTGACCAATGCAGTTGCTTAAGCTATAATCTTTCTTTTACCATTATCTCTGGATCTTATAACTGTGAAATATGGACTTTGATTAAATATTGCATAAAATTTTTTAAGCCTATATTTTACAACATACATTTTAAAATAGATTCAAAAAAAAACCTTACGGTTTAAAAAAATTAAGTTGGTGTACCAAAATTTTAGTAGTTTTTTTAAAAAACTTTTTCTTATATGAATAATTTAATGTATTTTACAGAGTTCCAGGGAAAAGTTCTCTATCAGCTAGCAAATTTGGCAAATAAAATTAAAGATTTGAGAAAAGCAGTTGAAATGATGGGTATACCAAGTTCAGAGCACTTAGAAAGTGGCAAAGTTCATCTGGAAGTTATTGCTGGACCTATTCAGACTTTGATTGGGTATAGAAATTTAGAGGAGCAGTGTGGAATACTTGTAAATAAAACAACTTTAGTTAGTAAACAGCTCATATTTTCTATTTCAAGTTCAATATCCTGTCATTTAAAGTTTGACTATGATTTTAAATTTTTTATTTAAGACTGTTTGTTTTGATGTCTAAAATAGGTTTTTGCTTTTACTGAATAAGCAGAATTTATATTTTGATTCTAAACTGGAATTCCATATCTATTAAAAACTGCAATTTTAATTATTTATTTGTAGTTTCACCTTCTTTCATGAATTGGGGGAACATCTACTAAAGATACTTCAAAAAATCTCTTAAAATGACTTCTTTCTTATTTTTTTATGTCCCGTTTAAGAATGGATGGAAAGACACACTTAAAAAGCTTCCATTTAGAGACACTGCTTTATGTCAACTTGTTGTTGGTAAAGTATTAACTTTTTTGTTTAACTAAAATCAAATTCAGGTTATAATTCTATTCTTTAATGACTTCAAATCTTTAACACCATTAAAACTATGAAAATAGTTTTTGAAGAGTATGATATAAACCTATGATAGGTTGAATAGGGCTTTCAAAGAGCATAGCGCTATCTGATTAAATTTTTTAAGTATTTCTAAAAAGATTAGTAGAATATAAAAGTAGTGAAGCAATTTAAACGATTTTATTAGTGCTCTATCCACGGCTCCTCTTATACCACTGTTGATTTTTTGTATACCACTGTTAGTTTTATATAACCTGTAAAATAAGTTATTTGGACATGTCCTATTACAATTTTAAATGCATAAATGTATAATCAGATGTTTTCTTATTACTTTTCAGTATTTAGTATGTGTGTTATACTCATACTAAATACTGAAGAGTAATAAAAATTGATCGTTTCATTTACAACATTCGTACAGCGTTTAAAACGAACAATTAGATGGAGTTTAAATTGCATTTAAAATTAACGTTTAGGTAGGGTTTAAACAGAACATTCGAATAACTTATGTTCTAAATCAAAACAAAATTAAATTTAAACATTTTGGGAGAACTTTAATTAAGCATTGATTAAATGTTAGTATGTCCGCATGGTCAAGTTTCAAATTATGGTAAATACCTATAAAGGTTAAGTAGTATTTTTATATTAAATATGTAAAGTTGAGCTTTTTAGTTTGTATTTTGGTTTACATACATAAAATAAGATTCAACCTATATATATATATATATATATAAATATATATATATATATATATATATATATATATATATATATATATATATATATATATATATATATATATATATATATATATATATATATATATACATATACATAAAATTAGCTATGATAATAATCTCTTAAAAAGAAAAAGAAAGGTAAATATATACTCTATATTTAAAATCAACATTAGTATAAAGAAAATGTAATGTTAAAAAAAATATTCATAAAAATTATAAGGTTTGTTCTTGTGAGTTTATTTTTTGTAATAGCATCTATTTTTGCTAAAATTATATTAGGTTGTTTACCACTTAAATCATTTTCAGGCAGTTCATCTGTTAGCATGCCAAAAATAGCCAAAGAAGTGATTCTGTGGTTGAGCCAGAAAATGATTGTATGATATCTTCAGTGATCCCATTGATTTTGCCACTAGACTCTGCGAGTGTACGTGATAAAGTCTTTTTAAACAACAATGATGATAAAGGTAATATAGTTTCTGAGCTTACTCTTTTGCCAGTTTTTTTGTTGTTTTATTTTATTGTTATTTGTTATCAGCAATCTAGAATGACACTGTTCTGTCATTCTAGATTGCTGATAACTTGAAAAAGCCCGATGCTTTGATATGCAGGCTGGAACATTAGTTTGATAAAGATTTTTGACACAGAAATCAATTTATTCTTTTCATATTTAGCATTTCAACTGATGGTTATTCAAAAGTTGGAACAGATCAATACAAGGCTTGACGATCTGTTTAGATTAGTTCATACTTTTAAAGAAAACAAAGATGATGTTTATCATCTTCCCGAACCATTTACTGAGCTTGCAGATTTAATTTACTTTGAGGCAGGGTTAACAAACCCTAAAGAGTTTAAATCATTTGTAAGGTTTTAATTGCTTCACACTAATTATATGAACTGGGTATGAAAAATAAGGCAGCGTGAGTTATTCTAAATTTTATATCAGAAACATTTAAAACATTTTCATGTTTTGAATTCTTTTTTTACTTGAGGTCTGCCATTTTTATAAAATTTGAATGATTTGCGTGTTTTCAAGTTATTAGAAGAATTTATATACATACACACACCCATATATATGCACAGGTTTCAATATATATTATAACCTGAAATATTACTTTTCAATTACAGGTGAAAGAACTTTCTAGACTTGGTGGGAGCAGCGCTAAAAAAATGTGTGACAAATGTATTAAACAGGTATATTTCAATATACCTGTTCAAATCAAATATAAACAGATATGTCTAGACATATCTGTCTACTAACTACTCAGTTGTATTCATGTGTGCTTTTTCAAATCTTAATTGAGATATCCATTGTTGTTTTATTGCATAATTTTATCATGATTTAGTTAATATAGTCTTTACTGTATTTTTTAAATGAAATTTATTTTGCCTTTACAGGTTAATGGCAAATAAACTGCAAGCAAAGTTTAATTTGACTGGATCTAACGCAAAACAAATAAAAAAGATAGGATTTCAAACTTTAAGTATTTACTGAGGAGTTATTGGTATGTGTGTGTGTGTGTCTCTCTCTCTCTCTCTCTCTCTCTCTCTCTCTCTCTCTCTCTCTCTATATATATATATATATATATATATATATATATATATATATATATATATATATATATATATGTATATATATATATATATATATATATATATATATATATATATATATATATATATATATATATATATATATATATATATATGTATATACGCTACCGGCAATTAATTTGAGACCAGCGGTTAAAAACGGTATTTACGTTTTAAAAATAAATACATCTGATTATCATATTTGCACTTCTTTTTTTTGGATCAAAAACAAATAGAGCACAATAAATAAGTGGGTAGAATAGGATATGGGTATTTTGCACCCAAAAATTTGCTTATATACAAAAGTATGCTGACAACAAAAACATTTTTTTTGACTGTTACTTAATTTTGATGAATGACTTGTAATTAATATTGAAAATATAATTTTTCTCATTGGTAGCTTCTTGTAGATACTTTATGTAGATCCACTATAGTATATAATGACTTGCAAATGAATATACAAATATTGTATTATTTAAGCTGTTTATTTTTTTTAAGTTTCTTTTTTGTCGTACTAAAATGGCTTCAGTTCGAGAATTAAGCTTTGGACAGAGAGTTCGCATTGTTTTAATTGATGAAGAAGGTGTTTCAGAAAGAAAAATTGCCTAAAGAATGAAAATATCAAAGACTGGAGTTCACAATACAATTAAGCGTTTCAAGGAAACTGGTCAATATTGTGACTTACCACGACCTGGACAGCCTAGAATAATAGATGAGCATGGTGATCGTCGTATTACGAGATTATCTATGTCAAACAGAAAATTAACAGCTCCGCAAATAATTAGAGAATACAAAAAAACTGCTGAAAAACTTGTTTGTGTCTGGACAATAAGAAACCGTTTGATGAAAGCTAGACTTAGAGGGCATGTAGCTGCCAAAAAACCGTTGCTAAGGAATGCAAACAAGGTGAAACGACTACAATGGGCTCGCAAACATGCCAACTAGACAATAAGTCGATGGAAAACATTAGTATGGAGCGATGAGTCCAAGTTTGAATTATTTGGCAGCATGAGAAGAATACTTGTACGCCGGCACCAGATTGAACGTTATATTCCGCAATGCATTGTGTCTACTGTTAAGCATGGAGGATATTCAATAATGGTATAAGATTGTTTTGCAGGTCACAAAATAGGAGATTTGATCAGAGTTTGTGGAATTATGAAAAAGGAGCAATACCGAGAAACTTTGGAGAATCATGCCGTTCCATCTGGTGGTTCGACGCCAGCCTGTTTATGCAAGATAATGACCCAAAGCAAAAATCTAAACTTTGTACAAATTATCTGGAATCAACTAGTACAAGAAAAAACCCTTACTTAAATGGATTGGCCAGGGCAGTCAACAGACCTCAATCCCATTGAGGTTCTTTGGCATGAAATAGACCGGTATGTGAAGAAGTTCCAAGTAAAATGTGATAAACATTTATGGGAGTTGCAAAAGGCTTGGAAAGCTGAAACCATAGAAACTTTAAACAAATTAATTTTTCGTATGCCAAGAATATGTGAAGCAGTAGTGAAGAAATGTGGTGGTTATTGCGATGAACGCAAAGTTTGAAACTTTTGCAAAACAATAAAGACCTTATAATTTAAATTGTTAATGTTTGTTAAGTTTTCTACTTGTTTAGAAATATTTGTGAAGAAAACTAAATAAAGTATATTTCATGAACTAATTTGTAGTTTCTTCATTCACTGAGATCGAAAAAAACATAAATGAAAATATAACTGATAGATTTAATTGATTTTTAATAAAATTACTTTTTTCTCATGGCTGGTCTCAATTGCCGGTAGTGTATATATATGTATATATATATATATATATATATATATATATATATATATATATATATATATATATATATATATATATATATATATATATATATATGTGTGTGTGTGTGTGTGTGTGTGTGTGTGTGTGTGTGTGTGTGTGTGTGTGTATTTATATATATATGTATATATATATATACACACATTAATATATATTTTATTAGTGTGATGTATGCTTTATCCGAAAGAGTTGCTATCTTGGATAAATTGGATCAATATTAAGTTGTTTTTCCCCCATTATTGATCGTTAAATGTTTACACTCGCTTGTAAACAATATGAAGGTTAATATTAATGCTTGTAAAATGCACGAATATCTTATGGTAATGCTTTGAGATCTCTGCCTGACGGATTCATCCATGTTTATCTATATTCTTATGTCATGTTTCACACAACTTATACAGGTTGTTTTGGAAAACTTAGGTGATCAAGTCAGGAAAAAGTTTTTTTTGTTGAATTTTTTGTTCAATTAAGAACATCGTTTATAGCTGTTAAAAGCTAATAAGTTGTTTTCCTTTAGATGCAGTTACCCGATGTTTTAAGATAAAAAAACACGATGTACGACGGTATATTGCAGATTGTTTGAAGTTTGCACCATTTCGTTTGGATGGTGGAAAGCGAGCATCAAATCAAGAGGAGAGTGTGATGACAGAAGGTGATATAGAAGATGTTGATATTTATGTTTAAGAATGATTTTATCAAGATTGTTTTCCAAATAATTTTTATTTTGTATAGTTTTTTGTTTTATAAATGTTTAAATTATCTTTGTGGTTTTATTTGCTTTCATTTACAGTTTAGTAATCTGCATTTACAAAATGACGATTGGGCAGATCATTTGTTAAACTATAATAAGATATATAAAATAAACTTTTGCAGTCTTTATATTGTATTGAAATTTGATAGGATTTGTTAATGGTCACAATTTAGCTTGAATTAGTAAAGACTTGGATAAACTTTGAAAAAATAGCACAAACAATGATTTTTATCACCCGCACAATATTTCTTACCTATGCAATATTGTTGTTGTGAGTAGAATATTCTACTCACAATGACATTATTGCACATATAAGAAATGCTCGTTGAACCAACTCTAAATCAACGTTAATATAACGTTGATCTGTGGTTTGTTTTCAACGTTTAACTAACGTTTGGTTTCAACGTAGATTTGCGTTTCCATTTTAACCAAAAATTAACGGCTTTTCAACCGTAAATTTGAACCTTTTTTCAACGTTTTTTCAACGTTAATATGCTTGCTGGGATAATGATGTTTTAAATCTTAAACATCGATTTTCTCAGAACAGCCAAAGTCTGACTCTGATCTTTCTTCCAGTGTGGTCTTCAATTATTTCAGCAAACAAGAGGTTTTACTAAGATTGCTAACAAACCAGATCTATGGAACATTTGATAGTCTAACGGAGTTCAACGCCAGAGTAATAGCAAATAAGAGCTTAATAAAATTTTGTCATTCGAAATGCTACTTAAGGTTTTACTTAGCCGTTCATTATTCTGATGCATGCTTGTTCAAAAAAATATTTTGAACACTAAAAACCTAAATGTGAATGCCTGAGCTTTTTCACAAAGAAAAAACCATATTCAAAGCAATAAGATACGGGTAACCAAAGCTATAAACTTTGACTATCGCTTTTTCCTCTGTGACCTTCATATAAAATGTCTTATCTTTTTCTTAAAGTTGTATTATGTTCGTGAGCTGAAAAAACTTATTCCAAAATGAGTTTTTAGAAGCTGTAACTTTCAACTGTTTGAGGTAGTTTTTGTTTGTTGAGTAGTTATATTTATTTTACTTCTTTATATTACTTTTGTTTCTTTATATTACTTTTGTTTCTTTATATTACTTTTGTTTCTTTATATTACTTTTGTTTCTTTATATTACTTTTGTTTCTTTATATTACTTTTGTTTCTTTATATTACTTTTGTATCTTTATAATACTCTTATTTCTCAATAGCATACCTTTCTAAAACTGGAGCTAAAACCATTAGTAAATGTACCAGGCCTAATTTTTATATTTTGGACATAACTGTCCGTTACAATTCCATTTCAGTATATTCAACTCTAAGATTGCAGCCCCCTCTTTACTCTAAGAAATTTACTCACTGATAGTAAAAGTTTCCTTTACATGCTGCATTTAATTAAATTAAACTACAATTTAAAAAATGTTGCTCGGAATTCTGCAATAATGGTTTTGCACCGCAGCTACTATTAGTGTGGTTCTGGGAAAAAAATTACTTTAACTACTTTTTTGTCAGAATAATCCCACTCGTAAAATTAAGAAAGTATTGGCTTTTTTTTATTTGAAAATTTGAATTGAATTTAGATTTCTATTGCGATGGTAGATATTAGCTTCTTACCAACACACCTAGTAACCGAGCATCAAAGTTAAACTAATTCAGTCGAAGATATATTCACCTTGTACATAAAGTTTAAACGCACTTGTTTTTTTTGCAAGTATAATTTTAAGAAATGATATCCCGATAATTTGATCAGATGTGGTCCGCATTTTCATGTTTATTAATAATGACGGTTAAGTATTACAATTTAGAGAGGAAAAAAAATCCAAGAATGTCATAAAGGAGGAGGAGGGTGAAGAGGAAATTTACGGAGCAATAAAGTTCTTTCAATTTTTTGAAATAAAGTTTAAACGAACTTTGATAAGAAAACTCGTAAATCTCGTTAATTAATTGATTTTTTCTTGCAGTCTTTAGAATTTTCATCACTTAACAGCCTGTTAGCGTTAGGCATTTGCATCTTTATTCTTATTTTGTTTTGCATAAAAATTGCTGAAGATTCGATTTGAATCGAACCTTCAGCAATTTTTAACTGATAAAGCTTTGTCAAAAGATCATACTTTCATGGGTAAAAGAGTCTCAAAGACCTGTCTCATTGAATATCAACTGGCAAGTAATTGGCATGCATAAAATGAAAATAAACAATTGACAAATTGGCAGACACTTAAGTATTTCTAAATTCAGCGTTCACACAACAATAAAAAATTGCTTATCGACTGGTAGTGTCGATAACAAACCTCATCTTTGGGGTCCAAAAAAACTGTCAGCTTGCGATAAAAACATGCTCTATATGCTAAACAGATGCAACCCAAAAGCAGGAGTTTCAGCTTTGAGTGTAGAAATCCAAAGCTCGCATCTAGACAAAAAATTCTAAAATAAGTAATACCGAGTTTTGAAAACAAATATTATCAAATTTCGAAATTATTAACAGGAAAAACAAAAGATTTGTTTGTTGTAAAGTACCAAAAAAATATTTGAAGCAACACAAACATAGCCGTATTAAAAAAAATGGTGGCTCTGTCGGCATTTGGGGATGCATATCTGGCTCAGGCGTTAGCTGTCATAAAATAAACTAAGGGAGACTAAACCAGTGTATGTATTGTGAGATTTTGGAAAATTAGCTTATCCTTAGCCGCAATTTATTCTAGGTTGATCAAAACTGGTTATTTCAACAAGAGAATGCTCCATGACATAAAACGCATTCAATCATTATTTTGTTGAAAGTAATATTTTACTTATGACTTGACCAGCTCAATCAACTGACTTAAACCGGATCGAAAGTTTATGGAGTTGGATGGATTATCAAAATAAAATAACTTGTCACGAAATGCTTAAAAAAGAACTCACAAAACTATGGTTTGAAAAACCAATCAAGATGATTGAAAATCTTATTTAATCAATGCAAAGGCTATTACAAGCATGTATCAAAAACAACGGTGGTCATATCTCATATTAATTTATTTTCATAAAAACAAATTGGCAGGTGTGTTTTAACTTTGGCAGGTGTGTAAAAGATTGTTCATTTAATAAAATAAAGTAAAATGATTACTATTGTTGTGAACACTAATATACCTTAAATTAAAAAAAATTTGACTTCTCAATAAATAGTGTTATCACCTCTTGATGTTATTACAACCTGACAGCACCGAGGCATACTTTCAATTAGAGAACTAATCGTTTCTTGAGGAATATCTTCCCACACGTGGATAAGACTTTATCGCAGCTCGTCTATGGTGTTAGGTGGTGGATGATGGCATCTAACACGACATTCCATTATGTCCCAAAGATGCACTATTGGGTTCATATCTGGACTGCAGGGTGGCCACTCCAAAACTTCAATATTAACATTGTTTAAGTATTTAGTAACAAAAAGTACCGTATGTGGTTCACCATTATTCTCCATAAAAAAGAATCCATCTCCTACTACGGTGCGAAAGATACCATCAAAGGTTCTAAAATGTCTGCTATGTGTCGCTAAGAAGTCAGACGTCCACCATTAATAACAAAAAGCTCTTTGCTAGCTGTTAAAGATATTTCGCCCAATACCATCAAGGGATCTCCATGTAAAGTAGTTTTTCAAATGTTACAAGCGAAATAACTTTCATTTGGTCTTCTGCACTCTCTTGGTGGGCGATCAGAACTCATAAGACAAAATCTTGACTTATCTGTAAATAAGACCTGTCCCTAAACAAACTTCTAGGGAAGCTAAGATTTTTTACTCAAGCATTTATATCTGTATTTATAGTCTTGCCTAAGAGGCCATACCTTAAAGAGATCTATATTGCAAAGTGCTGGCTCATAAAAATATTTAAAACTTTCCAAATTTCTAAATTAGAAAAGTCATTGAACTTGATTTTGATTTAGGTAATTGGCGCTCTTTATTACTGCACAAAGTATGTTTTATCAGCATATTTTATGCTCATAATACAAATAGTTTTATAAAAATATTTACATTTAATTACATTTTTACAGTCTCAAAAAAATCCAAATCCCTCCCCCCCCACCCCCCTCTCTCCAAAAACGAAGCCTTAGGCTAGAGAGGATTTAATGTTAATTTATTTTTTTCAATTGCGAACTTGTATGATTATTTAATTAGCTCATCCATTTAATAAGTAAGGTGTTGTAAAGAATATGACGAAAATGTGTTAGTATAATCATGTCAATTTTTCCTACAAACATTTTTCAAAAATTTTTATCATTTTTGTAATTAAAACAAAGTACCAGCACAAGCCTAACTTAGTTTGATATTTATTTACACTTGGAACTTCTCTTGGCATATGATTGCAGTGCTTGTGTTATAGATAGTATGTAAAGAACAGGCCAATCTCTGCTGTGACAATACTGCCATGCTTGCTGATAAGACATCATTTTCTCAATGGTACCCCTGTATTAGGATAACATTGACATTTGATGAGATCGAATAATTGAATAAAGCTCCCAGTAAACTTCACTCACCATAAGTAATAACATTTAAAAAAATAAACTAGATGAAGAGTTTTTATGATGCAGACTGACAAGGTTGGCAAAAACCCAACCCGCCTGGGTTGCTGGGTTTTTAAAAAAAGATTCCTTTTTTAAGTTTTCTTTTCCTAATTGTAATTACTTGAAAAAGGACAAAAAAAAACTACTGAAACTAACCTAAAATATAGGGAAAGATATAAGAAGGATTGATCTACAAGTTTAATCCTTCAGTACAACATTCCTTCTGATAACTTTTAGAGAATTCTGAAGTTCTGTAATCACTTGGACGTTTTTGTCGAAGATTGTTTAAGAAAACTTCAGCTTTAAACTTAACTCTTGAGGTTAGGATGTGGATGTTGCTGTTGATCAAAATGATCATGATCTTTATGATCAACAGCAAAATCCACATCATAATCTATTTGATCAACAACACCATGCACAACATTAAAACCATTTTCGCACCATGAGTATTTTAGAAACCAGTGTCAAGCATTTTCCATTCAAATATTCACTTCTTTTTCATCTACTCCTAAAAAAAATTATTGTATACTATACTAAAAATAATTCAATCAACTGTGTTACCTTACTTTCACGAAACGTCTATTAAGAAATACAAACCTTTCAATATGTTCATGATCAATTTTAGAATTGACTATAAAATACAGAGATTTTAATAAAACAAGAAATTATTGAGTCACAGCTCTTAATAGCATGAACAACTAAAAAAACAAAATAAATGGGAAGCAGCTTTAGTTTTTTCAACTTTATTAATGTTTGTTTTGAGCAAAATACCTCCATGCAAAAATGCACTCGAAAAATGTTAAAATATCAAAAGTCGAATATATTACTGGCTTACTGATTTCATCTTGTCCTTTGGCATAGATAAACCAAGACTTTTTCAAAATAAAGGGGAGTAACTCCAGGTGCAAATCGAAAAACCTGAGAAGACACTGACACTTTGATGAAACATTTATCAGTTAGTTTATTAGTTTATTGTCATATTACTCATATTACTTAATGCATATTATTATCATTATCATTTAAATTAGTTTATGTAATTAAATCTTACTTTTTTCTCTCTCTTTTATTTACAGAAAAAAAAACCAAGTAGCATATATCTTTCGTTACTAAATAAGTCCTTTTTCAATTGAAATAAAATATCTTGTCCCTAATACTAAACTTAAAACAAAGAAGTGCGTAATATATTCTTCAAAACAAAACTTTTTTAAAGCAAGATGCCAAACTATTTGTTAGTTTTATTCAAAGGGAGAATACAGAGAGCCTGAAGAAATCTCGTACTGTACTTACAAAAATTTTTTTTCTTATTTTAAGTAGTGATCAGTAAGCACCAGACTCTCAGCACGAAATGTATCGTGTGATCTCATTGGATCGGTTACTTTTTACAATAACCTTCCTACGATACCAATACCGATAAAGAATTGGTAACGGTAATGGAAGGACTGATTTTTCCGATACCAACTTGATTGTATCGTTAATGGTAGTATCGTACATACAAGACTTGCGAGACTGACGCTTTTTTCAGAGACTGATGCAATTTAATTGTTTCGTAAAGGAATTTTGAACTTTAATTGCGCGAAAATGTAAACTTATATAAAGCTAGCTTTTCCATATTTCGAAAAAGTTAAAATCATTAGAGATAGAATAACATAAAATCTAAATAAGAAATTTAAGATTTATCTTTTTTTAAAGTGAAGTTAATAACTGTGGCCGGTGGTATATAAGAGCAGTGATGTCAAACAGTCGGCCTGTGAGCCAAATTTTGTTGGTCCACTAAATGCTATAAAATTCAGAAAAATATTCAAGCGCAAAATAATTTAGAATATTTATTTAGTAACTGCTTCAAATAATTACTATATTTCCTTAAATGATGAATTCCTAAGTTCTAAAAATATAGAAATGTTTCAATAATTGTCTGTTTCACTCTTAGGCCAACCGAGTAAGAACGATGTTTTGGTAAAAGAAAAAACAACTTTTGTCTTTACGCTTTCATGCGAAATTAAGACTAATTTGCAACGCAGCGCACAGTGATTCAGAAAGGTGAAAAAACTGAAAAAACTTGATTATTAAATAATTATGTAATACATCAATACTTGCGTTATTGGGTCAGAATACTTAAACTTGTTATAATAAAAAAGCTTTGAGCGTACCAAAGACGCGTATTACATGCACATGCGTGCATCAGTATCAATTACGCCTGCAAATAATGATTTAAATAAAAAATTAGGATTCCTCGGTCCCAAATAACGTGTAATAAAATATCACGTGTTTTTAAAATAAACTTTACTTGTATCTAAGGGGCGGACTACACATGCGTGTATTATCGTCTTTTATGCACACAAATCAACCTAAAGAGAGTGACATTAAAGCGAGAAATTTGTGGAGGAGTTTCGAAATAAAAAATAAGTTACTATCTCTCAGGAAAAGGTGCGAAACTTGTTGAATCCTTAAAAGTTAATCAAAAAGCAATTAATTCTATTTTTCTGGTGCTTGTAGTATATTGCAATTCAGTTTGTTAGTTTCTAGCAATTTCTTATTTGCAGGTATTTTGCAAACGTTTTTGGATTTTGAATCTGTGTAGCGTTACTATCTTCTGTCATTTTTACTTTGCGCAAAATGTTGTAATAGATGCCATCTTGTTTTTAATTTTTATCATGATAATTCAGCTTAATCCTTCCATTCATATTGAGCTAAACGCATGAAACGAAAAAAATTTACCTCTTTGATTTAATAAATTTGTGAATTAATATCCACAAATTTTTTTAATATTTCTAGTCTGTGCAATTTGCAAGTAATGTTTGTAAACATTCCTTTTCACTTACATCATTAAATTAAAATACAGATCTAACATGGTAAAATCAGTGCCTTGATTCCTCTATTATATCAACATTTTCAAATTTCAAATTGTATTTTGACAAGTTCAAAAATAAAGAAATAAAATCGCTGAGGAGGCAGCGATGCAAAGCCGTAAATAATATCAAAATTTTTATTTGCTTGTTGTATATTTTAGCCTTTCCTCCCCTAAACTTCGGTTCGTAATTGAATATAAATAATGTAAATTCCATAAGCTCTGATTAGCTCCATTTGGAATAATGACTACTTGTTTCAGAACTTAAACAGTAGAAAGGGGGTGGGGAAATAAGGTTTTTCAATCTTATTATGTAATAAAGATTACTACTTTTGAAACACCAAAATCAGTTGAAACCCTAAAAATGCGATCAAAACCTTTTTCCGGATTTAAAGTAAAATTCTATGGAGTTTTTGTAAATTTATTGAGCAGTCTAAAACAAAATTAAGATTTAAAGAAGCTACAATTTTTTTTCATGAAGTAGAAACGTTTAAAAAAGTGTGATATATTTTCCTGGTCTCACACCCTAAATATAAAAAAGCATTGTATTTTCAATAATTAAACTTCGTATTTTCAATAATTTTTTTATTACTTTTAAGAAATTTTTCAGAATAAAATGATCTAATAAAAAAAATCAAAACTTTTGCCTTTTCTGTTTGATATCTTTTATTGTTTTTATCGCGTTTGTTAGTGGTTTTATCCCGGCCTCAAATGATGCGCACATTAAACAAAGATCATACAAGTTTTGAAAGTGACTACTTTGAGTGTTTCAATTGCAACAGCTGTGCAGAAGCTATGACTGTAATAAACTTTTTCTGGTTAACTTTTAAACGATTTCTTAAGGTTGCAGGTGAATCGGCTTTACTTAAATGCCGTCTATTATCAATAGGGTAGGGTGGGGTACGTGGGTCTACGGGGTAATCTGGGTCTAATTCATATTTATATGTTATATTGTTAATGGCTTTAGGTATAAAGTTGTAATTTTTACTATTAGTTTAAAATACAATCCAGCTATGTTGTTAGAAACGGCACTTTTTTAGGTTAAATGCTAGATACATCAACAAAGTCATTTTTTTCTCCGTTTTTAAACTTCAGTGAGAATATATTCAAATAAGGCATAAGCTTATGAAAAATGGTAATTTTGAAAGTTAAATTACTTTGTTTTAAGGATAGTATACCTTAAAGACACCAACGCACATGGTTTGTTTAAAACTTGAAGTATGATTAGGTGGGGTAAAGTGGGTCTATGCATGTATATTATTATGATATGTAATTACATTATCGAAGTTACTGTTAGTAACATTATAAACCTATTAGTTTCATCAGACCTAACTATTTTTGTTTTAATAGTTCTTTAGTCCGATAAAACTCTTACGTTTGAAGTTTATATCTTTGAAGTTTATATTAAGGAACGTGTATTTATTTGTATGAAAGGCTATGTTCTCCTATTTCAAATAAGGTCAAATAAAATAATAAAGACCTATTTGGTGTTAAGATATTTTTTTTGTGATATGTTATGATTTATGCTAGTATTTCACTAAAAATTTAACAGATTTTTCATAAATATTCCTTTAGAAAGTAGATGTTACAATAAAAAAATAATACCCAAGAACAATGCTGATAGTTTGGAAAGAGCAATTATGTCAGTATGTGAGAAAAAAAAAGGACTATTTATCATGCTGCTAAAGAATGTTCCGTTCCTAAAGAAACATTGAGACGAAGAATAAAGCAACAAGAATTTAATGCAAACAAGCGTGAAGGTCAAAAAAGTGTGCTAAGTGATAATGATGAAGCCATGATTCTAGCTTCAGCGTAGTATTGTCAAAGATATGGTCTTCCATTAGATTCTCTTGACATTTGTAATTTAGTTGCCCAACTTTGCACAACGAGGAGGATGAAAACTCCTTTCTAAAATTGTATTCCTGAGAAAGATTGGATAAATTGTTTTAAGAAGCGTCATGTTGATAAACTTCTATTTCGCAAACCTGAAATACTTACATTTTCAAGAGCTAAAAGTTTAACACGTAAACTTGTAGATAAATTTTTTACTATTTTATCTGATGTAGTTCACAATGATAACATTATACAAAGTAGTGTATACAACCATGACGAGACAGGGCTCTCAACAAATCACTTAACGAAGAGAGTATTTGTAGATCCAAAAGTAAAAATCTTATGAACTAGCTGCTTCTTCTGGTAAAGCTATGTACTCTGTGCTGTTGCGTGTGTCTACAGATGGATGATATCTTCCACTGTTTGTTGTTTTTAAGGGAGAAGGCTATCTGTATTCTAGATGAATAAAAAATAGACCACCAGGAAGTGCTTTTGGGCAATAGCAAGTGGATGGATGCAAGACTGGTATTTTACTTGAATTTTATAATTTTCATTTTTTTCTTTCAAATTTTTTTTTTTTTTTACTTTTTTTAATTAATGTATTTACACTGAACAGCCTTTGTTATTCTTGAAGACGGTACAAATGATTCAATAGAAGTAAATACATTGTTCGTTTAGGTTTGTCGAGCAATATACACCATTTATTGACCAAGATCAAAAACCAATACTCTTGCTTTATTATGGTCATGGCAGTCATTTAAAATATGGTACTATAAAAGCGGCCATAGACAACCATATCCAAATTGTTTGTCTTCTGCCAAATTGCTCACACGCATTAAAACCGTTAGATGTGGCTGTCTTTGGACCATTAAGAATGAGTGGAGAAAAATTTTAAAGCGGTTTGGAAGAGAAACACAACACAAAAATATTGATTAGACAGCTTTTACAGGGTTATTGAAACAACTGTGTCAGAGACTCTCTCCAGCAAATGCTATTGCAGGATTTCGTGGTACAGGTATCTCACCATTAAGTAAAGAAAAGATGGAAAGAATAACAGGTATTTACTTTCTCAATCAAGCACCTGAACGTTATAGCCCTGAATCTCTAAGATTACAAACACCAAAATCAGCTATGCAAGAAGCTTTAAGGTCAATTGAATATCCTAATATATCTGCAGACACAGTAGCAATAATAGAACAACAATAAAAAAAAAATAAGAAGAGAGTTCAAATAACATGTGGAGAACTCCGTACAAATGAAAAAGTTAAACGACGGTTATTCGAGGAACAAAATGTCTGAGAGGAAAAAAACCAAGTTTAAAAAAAATGTACAAAAAAAACTATTACCTCTACTTAAGTATCAAAACAATACCCAAAAATATCAAAGAAGTGCCTAAAATAGCACGAATGTGACCATAAAAGTGCAGTGATCAAAAAAATAGTTATTCTTTATAAAACACTTTATTAAAACATTTTTATTTCTGTTTTAAATTGCCATTTTTTTTACTTTAATTTGTCCGAGTTTTTAATTCTTATTGTTTTGCTGTGTATGTTTGCACTTTTACAATAAAAATATCTTAAGACTACTTTTTAAAATAAAACCTTGTATATATACTATAAGAAAGGTACGTGCATACAGAATGTATTTTAGAGTTTTCATAAGCAGCAGTATTTTAAACTAAAACAACCAATATTTTGTGTAGACCCACATTACACCATAACGTGGGGTAATGTGGGTTTATACAAGCATCTTCAAATATTGGTTCCCAAGACTTATTGTTTGTATTTTAATTAATAGTTTTTTGTTAAATTTGTTTATTAGGATGTCCAATCATGATTTTAAGACATCTTTTTTCAGAAAGCCGATACCTAAACAATATTTATTTTTAACGCATAGTCAGAAATAGGCAAATATAGACTCAGATTACCCCACTCTATCCTAGAAATAAAATAAAGTCATTCCTACTTAGGGTTCTCTAAAGCTATTACTGATAGATAATGTTTTTAGAGAACCCTAAGTAAAAATGTCACTTACATATATTGATTTTTCATCACAATTTTATTATTGTTGCGGTAATCAAATCGTCATAAAACAATTAATGTCCACCTGATTAATATGTATAATAGCGTGATTATCGAAACCTCGCTTTCTTGAAGTAACTTGTCAAACAACAACGGACTCGAGCAACTCTTCTACCTCTAGCTGTGAAGTACGATCTCTTCTTTGTATTTAGTGCATACTTGTATAACAATACTCTCATTATATAGTAATAAATTCAACTCGTTTTACAATACGGCTCTTGCGTAAAACAACGATTATAGCTGGTTGTAATAGGTATTAGTTACGCTACAGTAAATCCTTTAAACATAACTAAGTAACCATAAATTACAGGCAATTAACATAAAATATTATGAGTGTGGCTGTGGAGTACTGTGTTAGGTAAGGGCGAGAAGTGGGAATAGCTTGGTTAAGAATGAACAAGGTTTAATCTAAAAGGGCTAAACTTATAATCGCCGTCCTCAGTATATTCTGTAATATAATAAAACTCAACAGATGTTCTATTTATGTGTAATGGTTAGCACTCTTACTCTTATAACTTTTATATAATACAAATAATATTCTCTTGCGTTTCTTGCAGTGTTCAATACTGTTCATTTCAATTACTCCTCTTTCTTTTATATCTTCTTTTATTACAATTATTTTTCCTTTAATTAAATGTTCTGGTTATTCTCCAACAATTAATATTAAAACCTTCTTCTTTTAGTCAACTGCTTATTAAACTGCTTATAAAACTGCTTGTTCATCAAAGACTCTTCTTATCACAAAATTCTTTCTCTTCTTTAAAATCCTCTTTAAATCTCTAAAGAGCTCTTTCTCTTAAATTTTTCTTTTAAATCTGTTCTTCTAAAGAGACGACCGTACTCATTAGTTGCTCTAATCTCTATATCTCCAAATCTATAACACTCACTGTTTTTTGAGCTTTTATATTTTTTTGCTTTTTTTCTAGTTGCGATATCTTTTCATTTATTTATATGACAGGCAGATGAGTCCTCATGTTTACGTCTTTTCTCAATTGTTTTTAACTTTTCTTCTTTCCGTTATATCGTCTACTTACATGATAGATTGATGAATCATCGTGTATAAGTCTTTTCCCAGTCGTTATTCTGATTTATCTTCTTTTCGCTTTATTTAAATGGCAAGTTGAATTAGTCTACGTGTGTACGTTTTTTCTCAGTTGTTGTTTTTAGCTTAATCCTTTTTGCTTTATCATTTATTTATGTGAAGAGTGGACGAGTCATCTTGTGGGTATCTTTTCCGATCGTTGTTTTTAACTTTTCTTATTACCGCTTTATCATTTACAAGTCTTCGCGTTCGCGTCTTTTCTCAGTTGTTTTTAACTTAATTCTTTTTTTTGCTTTATCATTTACGCGTCTTCGTGTTTACGTTTTTTCACAGTTGTATTTAACTTTTTTTCTAACGCTTTCTCACTTATTTATGTAAAGAGTTGGTGAATCACCTTGTGTAATTTTTTTTTATCAATCGTCGTTTTTATTTTAGTTCTCCCTCCTCACGATGTAAAAAAATGTCGTTAATAAAAAAACCTTTTTTTGTTATACCGTTAATGGACTCTACTTAACAGAAAAAGCTTTTATGCTTGAAAAATTTTTTGTTTTGCCACCAAAAGTTTTTTTAATGTCAAGTTAAGTCAAAATTGTCTGCACAAGTTTTTTTCAACGTATATCACAAAATTTGCCCGATTAAAATTTTGCATCTTATTCAATACTAGCGCCAGTCTAGATTTCAACATCTTATTAATTATCTTTAATCCTTTCACAATAGTTTATAACAATAGTATAAAAAAAGTTTATATACTTCAAACTTTTGAAATTGAAAGTTCAACAACTAAAACAGGATTACTCCGTTCTCAGATTGGTTCGTCGCAGAGTTTAGTTATTTCTCATTATACAAAATCAGTTTAAACTATTTGTTAATTTGATCTGGTTTTTTGCTTTTTTACATGATATTTATAAGTTGCTGATGCATGATTCAGTTTTTTCTGCTTAGCGTTGATGTTAAAGCTTCAATTTTAAAGTCGTTCTTGAGCTGGTTTAAATAAGTTCAAGAAAAACTGTTAAAACAAACACTAGTTTTGTTTATCAGCCAGCGGTTAGAATGAAGATCTCAGAAAAAGAATATATTCAGTAAGAAAAATGGAGATACCAAAGCAAAAAGTGAACCGGTATGTCATCTATTTTTTCTACTTGTATCACTTGTTCTCTAACAACTTAGTTTTCATAGTTAGAAAAACCGGTAAAATTAGAAGAAAAAATGGTTTTGCGAAAGTCAATAAATAAAGTAGAAAGAAGCGAGATTTTTTAAATAACTAATTTTTTTACTGAATATCAGAACTTAAACATGAGAAGTTTAATACCAGAAACTTAATATCAGAAAACAGTTTAAGAGAAGACTACTTTAACATTATAAAAAAGGCTGAAAAATCTGTTTAAAAAAGAAAGATTTTTTTTTGTTACTCTACTCATCTGATTGAGTAATAGCATTTTCAAAAAAACTCAGCAATTCTTTAACAAATAGAGAAATAGAACAATGATTAGTGCTCATTCTCTTCATGAGTTTTCTAATTATTGAAAAAAGTAAAATATATCAGCGAGGGGTTTAAAACCAGCATAAATTATCATAAGTTACATATTCATAATACTTAGTGTTAACTTTAAAGTAAACATATGATAAACTATTTCATCAAAAAATATAGAAAAACAAATTTTAAAAGTTTCCATAAGCACAAAGACATTTCCGGAATAACAAAACATTGCGCGAGGTTGGAATTACTTTGCTCTAACTCCATGTTTTTCCGAACTGAGAAAATCAAGTTCAAAGTTTTAAAAGGACCTGTAGACCACTTAAACATAAAAGACGTAAACAAATTAGATTCATTTTAATTTGCCATACTTGCTACCACAGTTTAAAAGTAAATACTTCAAAAGATATAATGTGCAGGTATCTGAATTACCACACCCTGATTTGGAGATAGAACAATATAATACACCGTTTTTTTTATAAAATACAATATTATTTTGTTCTATCTCCATTTTTTATATAAAAGTATGATACAAATTAGTATTTTGTATATAGATTGTAGCAAGGTAAAGAACTGTTTAGCATATCTCTGTTTTATTGGAATAAAATCTTACTTTAACTAGTGAAAAAACTTTATAAATGCACTATTTATAAAGTTTTATAATCTAATGTACCAAAATTTTTACAAAAAAATTAAACTTTGGTTGAAATAAGTTCCAAGAACATATGATCCAAAATACATTTCACCGTGAAATGAATTTCAAAGATTAAATTCAGCAATCTAAGGACCTCTGTTTAATTCATTAAAAACAACAATTTCAATAAGAAGCCCATTTAACACCATAACATAAACATAAAACATAAATATTTTGACATTAAAATAATTATTTTAAAATACTATTATAAAATATTATGTCTACAGCAGGCATATACTTGAACATATTTTAAAGGTCCCGAGCTTTATCATTAGAAATTTGAGCTCAGTGGTTTAAGGGAGAAGCCATTGGTACAACTGCAAGAGGTCTTGTCACAGATAATTCAGGTGATGGATTGTTAGGAAGACGCTTAATTCGCACTTCTGAACAAACATCAGTAAATGACTTTCTGTAGTATATATTATCTGAAAACTCTGCCCTGAATACCAGATGGTTTATTTGGGTATAGGGAACAAGGTTATAATTAAAATAGCCTGCAATAGCTGAAAAATCCTTAAAATCCAATCTTTTCATTTGGTAGGTAGAAAAAGGATTTCTCTTTCAAATATTAGCAATTGCTCTGATTAAACCCAGTGGACTACATATTTCAAGAGGAGCTAGGGCTCTGTCAATTTGGCTATGTTTATTGTCAACCTCTTGTATACTAGAATGCCCTGATTCACAGAACTTTTGCTCTATTACCGTGATTTTTGGGTAACGTATCAAAAACTCACGTAAGGTAATGGACATGTGACTACTTCAATTTTGAGGTACGCAGGAATCAAACCATAGTATGAGTTTATTAACATCTGGGTGGTCAGCAATTATCTTCTCTAGCAAGCACGATACACTACTTGCAAGGTCATTTCCTACACGACCTGAAATGCCTTCATGCCAAAGCATACAATAACCTTTTTTATTAAGGGAGCAATGCCCAGTTAAATTATAAGCTGAGAGTTTACGTTTGTAAAAATATGCTCCTGTGTTTGATTTTGGTAAACTTATTACATTTTCAAGGTCAATGTATATTACAGCTACATTTTTATCCTTAAGTTTGCGGTCTTTTTCACGTTCTGCTCGATTTTCATTCTTCAACATTACTTGTTCGGAAAATTTTGGGTTTGCTCCTCAGTAGGATTTACTACATTATGGTATTCATAACATGTATCACATAAATCAGTTTTTAGCTTTTAAAATTCGATGTTAAAGTCAAGCTCAAATATGAATCTATACATATGCTTCTTAACAGGGGCAATATTCTTTTTTTCGCAATAGGTAGAGTTCATACATTTTATTAAGATTTAAAAAAGCTTCAAAATATTTTTTTTTTGTTCTTTTGCGACAGTAGTATGATGGTACACGTGGAAATTCATTGATATGATCTTTAACACTTTGTTTTGATCTTTGATCTACAACCTTTTTGGTGTGTTTCCCCCAATTTGAAAAGGCTGGGTTTCCAGTAGCATCATTCTTGTTTTCATGATGATAATAAACTCTTCTACTACTTATATATAAAGTAGTGAGATAAAATTCTTTATAAACTCGAGTTTGCAAATCACCAACAAAAAGACTCTAATAAAATGAATATGTTTTTTGCGAATTTTCATTGATGGTTCGATGACGTTTCTTCTGGAGTCGTTCAGTAGTTCTACTGTAGAAATGCTTTTTTTGGGTGTCATCCATAGACCAAAAATTAGAAAATATATGTGTTCGTTCTTCATCACTGATATGTTGTCTACATTTAAATTTACAAGAATTTAAACTGTCTTTCCTTGTGTTTACAGACTTGCATGGAACATTTTCTCCTTTTCTACTTTTATTTTTTAAGCTTGACCAGATTGTCTCAACTGCTTCCTCACATTCTGTATCCAATTTTTAGTTGCTGACTTTCGTTTCCTAGTTTGGCCTCCATATGGGGGCAGACGACTAGCTGATGCTATTACAAGTGTACCATTAGGTTATCCAAGAACAGTCCGATCAGTTTCTAAACGCGAAAACGCGAAAAAAGTTGAGATGAAAAATTTTATACATAAAACTGAAGGTAGAAGAGTTTGCTAAATATTTTCTGTACATTTAAAAACCAACTTCTTCACTCTTATGAAAAAGGAAAATGAAAATGCCATCATTGTGTACTTTCACAAGAAATAAAGCTAACTGATTTATCGTTGGTGAATTGTTTAATGCTTGATAATACATTTAACGTTTATTCGAAATGATCAAAAATTGTAAAACATAGATAGTATCTTAATTAATAACACACAGTTTAAAAGTCAAAGTGTTTGAGGATCAAAAACAAAGTGTCTTCAGCTTTGGTTTGCTAAGTTAGAAAAAGATTTATTTACAGAAAGAAGAGCCATAGTGAAATTTGATAGACATTTGTTTTCTTATGCTTATTCATCAAAAGACAAAAGATTTACTGTTTTGTCTTCTGATGAATAAACATAAGAAAGCTGTTAAAACTTTTGGGAAAATGTAATGAAGCTTTAGAAATATACAATCACAGTTTTTACCTTCTGATCAAGATTTTAGGCGTATAGAAAAAGTGGTACGCAAAAAAAGAAACCATTTTTTCTCTTCGAGATAATTACAGAAGTTTTTTAGAGCTTAAATCAGTACAAAAACTATAATTTTGTCACAAATAAGTTGTTCTCCAAAAAATGTGCCAAATTTGAAAAATCCCTCACATTTTAAACTGTTTTAAATATAGTCTAAAAAAAAAAAAGAAAATATGTATATTATGACTTATGTCCCTTTTTGCTTTTTACTTAAGCTTCTATGTGCATATTAGACATCAAAACTTTTCTTTAACTTATTGCTATATTAATCATTATTTCAAAATAATGCCATAAGTATTAATTTAAGCAGATCTCATTTATGCAGGCACTGCTGCATTATTTAAAATTGCTCAACTTTTCTTTCAAATTAACTCCATGGGGAAAAGTGGATCATTAGCATCGTTTTTTTTTAAAGATGCAGATACCTCGTAAGTCAAGCCACAGTAACAGTCAATTAATTCATTTATTGATGGAAAAAAACGTATTTTAACAAGAAGAGGTTTACTGGGATCATTGTTTCATTTCATTTCCCAACAGTTCGTGTTCAGTGAGTTATGGTTTTTCTGAAATATCACATCGAAATATATCAAATGGTTTAATTGGCTTCAACATCTCCATTTTTATTATCATTTAAATTTGACGTAACACTGGTTTTCTTACACTCAGTTATTAACCATGAAAATAGTTTGCTGAAGCATTTTGGAATTTAGTGAAACTTAATGTTACCAATAACTAACTTCTTTTTCGTAGGACAACTTTAAATGACGAAGTTGTCATGGAGAACGAGCTCGATGATATTAAGGGTAAATATATACTTTTAGCATTTCCCATTAGAGACAGAATTTCAATTTTTTTAAAAAGAAACCTTTTCTCTTAGTTGAAAAATTTCCACAAGATATATTTACAACGCTCGCTGATTTTTTGAATTATGATTGGCAAAATTTTGCTCGATGTCTTTTGGTTGATGACTCAGCAATCAATAATGTAAAAGAAGAATTTGAAACTACGAGAGAACAAACTTTGCAAATACTGAACCAATGGCGTAAGAATAATCCATCAAAAAAATGGCGATATGTGAAAAGCGGATTACTTTTTTGCAACCGAAAAGATTTGGTCAGTGAATGCGAAAGAAGTAGGTATTTTGAGCTTGATAGTTTTTATGCCACCCCTCGTGTAATGTTCTTCAGCTATCCCTAAATATTCATTAAATATATATATATAAAAAAAAAAAGGACGCAAAATATACAAAATTAAGTAAACCACTCAAAGCAGCTAAATTTTTTTTTTTACTAAAAAAATATATTTTTGAAAAGAACAATGTACCTTTCGTTTATAGTTGTTTTTTTTGCAAGCCTTTCAGGTCTTTTTTATCAGCAAAAACATTTACCAATTATCCGGTTTACATTCACATTCGTTTTAACAATTATCCGGTTTATATTCATATTCATATTTCTACAAAAAAAAAAGGTATATTTAAGGCGTTATTGCATTTAATTATCTAATTTAAAATATTAATCATTTGTAAATATAAAATAAAAACTGAACATGTGTAAGGACTTAAAGTTCGCTGTTTAAATCTTTTAACACATTCATGCATTTCGCGTTTTATCATATCCCCCATCCCAAGCAACCAGGCTATATGATAATTAACATTTCATATCTCACATTGATATATATCAAAATTAGCATAAAATAAAATGACATTGACATATACCAATATCCATTTTGAGTAAAGTAATATGCCAAACTTCTTATGGCAAATATATGTCATTTAAGGTGGTACACCATTATTAAAAATCGAAAAAATCATTTTTTCAATTTTAAAGTTTTTAAGTAATATAATTACCGTAGGTTACGAATTTCATTTTAGTTTTAAATAAAAATAAAGCTTACCCTATTAAAAATCAGTTTTTAATGATGCAGTTTAGGCATTTTCATAAATTTGTCCGCAGCAAAGGATTGTTTATTCTGGTGCTATGTAAAAAGGAAGCTATCCCACAAAATACTATAAAAATTAAGACAAAAAAACTTCATTTGTGTGAGTGCCACTCTAAAACTACTTTTTATTTGTTATTAAATGCTTTTGGCGCTGTGTGTTACATGAATTTTAACGGATTTCTTGAGTAAATGTCTAAATACTTTACAAAAACCACAACTTTCTTCGGCTAATTTTCTGTATTGTCACCCTGTTGCAGTAGTAAATCTTCCATCAATATTGTAAGTAATGATTTTGTAAATAAAAGCAATTTTTCTGCTTATGATGATCAGTCTAATTACTGCTATAATTTTATGAACACTAACATTTTAGAAGAAATAATTACCCCCATAGGCTGCTGTCCAAAATGTTCTGCAAATGTTATCTTTAACCATGATGCTAAACTTAAAAAAGGTTTATCACACTGTATATTTATTTCATATGCATCTTCCCAATGGGAGCAAAAGTTTTACTCTAGTAAAACTATAAGCAAAACAGTAAAATCCAGGTTTACCTAATGCTACAAAAACATTTATAAAACCAATATTTAACGATTCAATGTCCAAAGATCTTCTTTCAAAATGTCTACATGGATCAACACAAAATAACAACGAGTCTTTAAATGCTTTAGTTTGGAAACGTTGTCCAAAATATGTTTTTGTTGGAGTTGATGTATTAAATTTAGGCTGCTGTTCTGCAATCATTAATTTTAATGATGGAATTAATGGTATCAATAGGGTTTTTGAAAAAATTTATTTAAAACCAGGGTATTTTTCCTCAAGTTTTTAGGCATCGTCTGATTTGAAAAGAGTTAGAAATATGGAAAAAAAAAATTTAATGAAAAGGAAAAAAGCAGGCGAAAGCAGTTACGAAGTATTCATAAGGGATTTTTGGACAGAGATGAGGAAGAAGAGAGTTTATGTTATGGTGCAAGAGAATTTTAGTTTTACTTTTTTTTTTATTTCAATAGGTTATTTTTTGTGTTTTCACATTTTTATTTGAAGTGTTTAATGTTTTTTTTTGTTTAAATGCGTTTTTCTCAGTTTCTTAATATTCACGACTTTGCGGTAATTATCTCTTGATTCTCTTATCCGATTTTCATCAAGTTTTCAGGAATTGTTCCTTTAGTTATTATGGATGTCCCCTACCACTTTTATTGCATTTTCCTATTTTCCTTAAAATTTGAAAATCATTTTTCTTATAAGAGCTTGCAATGAACTTTAAAATTCAAAAGTCTTCCTCGTCATCTTTACACTTTCTCTTCACACTTTGACCAATCAAATATGACCATTTGTGATATGCTAAATTTATGTTGATTTTGTTTAGTTTATATGCCAATTCAAATGACACTTATTAATTTTAAATGTCAAAAATTAATTTTTTAGTTCCTAAAACGATTGGCAGCTGGATGCAATTTCGGTTAGCATCAATTAACTTAAATGCCGCTTGTTGAATAAAAAGAAAATTGTTTTGGTATTTTTTTCGACTCAAATTATTTATTTAAGTATGGGTTCAAAATATCAAAACATTTTGATATTATTAATTTAATATTGCCATGCCAAAAAGCACTCCGGAACTACAAATCAATTAAAAGACATTTAAAATGAAACTAGAATTGGCATTGACATCAATTGCTAATTAAAAAGTTGATTGTAAAATGTCAAATTCTTTGCTAATCTTGTATCAAAAAGCTAAAGCGGACATAGGAATGTCTGGTTACTACTTATCTCACTGGGTAAATTACAAACGCAAAAAAAGCTTTCAATTTTTGTAAAATATTTTTTTAAGAATATTGATTTCGATTTTGTGATATTTTTATTTACTAGCAAAAAGCAACCCGTAATTCGGGTTATGGTCAGTCTGTTACTTAATTTATAGTGGCTGTTTTCCACAACTTAAAGTTGCAAAACCTTAACTAATACCCTTTCAGAAAAACGCCTTCAAATTGAAAAAGTTAAACCATCTGTAAACTTAAATAAAAACTATGCGGAGGTAAAATAATTTACCAATTATTTAACATAGAATAATTTACAACTGACATAGGTCAAATCAGTGTAAGGCAGAACCACTTTCCTCGACATTGCTAAGTTCAAAACAATACTTTTTTAGTTTCTGACACAAATAATAACACTTCTTCATGCTTTAAATTGATGAAAAAGTAAAACTAAACTCCTGTTATATATTTTATAACATGAGCTTTAATAAGATTAATATAAAGCGAACGTAAATTATACATGAGTTTTATATTTTTAAATATACAATTTTTTAGTATCCCCTTGATACATGTTTCTTTAAAAAAGGAAATTGTCTTTAAAACGTTAAATGCACACAACTAAATAAATTTATTAAAAATAACTGATCATTTGACCATTACTATATATGGCACTAATCTGACCCTCTTCATATATGCCCTCTTTGTTTCAATAGTTTTTAGTAAAGGACCTCCCTTCCCCGTTTTTACCTTAATGGTGGTCAGGAGAATAGAATTATTTTTAATAAGAGTAATCAAGTTTTTGATTGAGACTTTTTACCAGAATAATAAAATGTAAAACAATGATTTACATTAATAAGAATTTTTTCTTTTTAATATATATATGAATTTTTTCTTTCCTCAAAAGTGTTGCAATTGAAAACTAAGCTAATTAATTAGTTAAACACATTACAAAATTTAAGTTACTCGATATTTGACAAATGCGCGAATCTAAAATACTTCCCAATCAACACAAAACATCACAACAATAACACATAACAATAGAATATTTACACCCTTGATCCTAAAATCCAGCGAAAATAACAAACCAAATTAAAATATGAAAGGCAAAATTAGAAAACCAATTTAAAGTAAACTATATTTATCTTTTTACTAAACATATAAATACATAAAAATATATTTGTTTTTATATTCAATATTAGTTATTCAATTACTTCAAATTTAGGACATTTAAACACCCTAGATTTAAAGATCAAGGTTGCATACTCTCTCTTACACATTACGCTAAACATTAACAGACATTATTATGTGTTTCCAGAATAATTAAAAAAGGCTAGATAACACAACTTAGCTCTAAAGCAGTAACACCGCCTGGTATTAAATGCTGCCAAGTCACACCTCTGCTATAAGTACATCGCTTGGCTGGCAAGGTTATCAATCTTGCTCAACATAATGCCAAGTCACACCACTTTGAAAACATGGAAACAACATAATTTAAACATATATACAACTATAAACAAATATGGTTTCATATAAGACATATAAACATACTATAACACATATAAACATATTAAATGACAGGAATATTTATCAAAAACTATGAAAAAAATGTATTAAAATAATAAAAAAAATATAACATTATTTGTGTAACACTTTTCACCTACCATACCTTGAATGAGATGTTTATCAATTTTGAAAAACAAACAATTAAATGCCCTAGTTCTTGAACATGCAACTTATATTTGACCATGAGAGAAACACAAACGTTTTTTGAGATATACCCCAACTCTATCAAATGTTTGACCTTGACTTTTATTAATTGTTATTGAATAAGCCAATCTGACAGGAAGCTGACGACGTTTCAGAACAAAAGGTAAATTAAAATCTGATGGAGCTAACTGAATTCGAGGAACAAAAACCCTTTTACCACCAGAAACACCTGTCAAAACCTCTGCATCAATAGAATTATTTTGAAGAGTACATACTTTCATTCGAGTACCATAGAATAACCCAGCTTTGAGATCCAAATTTCTAAGTAGCATAATACACTGATCTCTATAATAACTGGATAGCGCATCTCTAATATCAAAATTGACGCCAAAGTCGCCATATTGGAAAGCCCCAGAACAATGAAATCTGATATGTGCGATAAAGCGATAAAGCGATAAAGCGATAAGCTGAAAAACAGAACTTAAAGCTTACGGGATTAAAATTTTTGGGGCTTTCCAATATGGCGATTTTGGCGTCAAAAAGTAAGAAGTTTTGCTCGGAGTTGCGCTATCCAGTTATTATAGAGATCAGTGAGCATAATAACACAACCAATTTTCAATTTTAAGCAATGAGGTGGCATACCTGAAGGAGTTAAGCTGTTCAAAAACTCAACAGGAATATTATTTGTTTTATTAAGGTATCAGTATCAATTTGATCAGCACTTAAATAAATTTTGATCTCACCCGGCAGACATTCAAACATTTCTTCATTGATAATTAATCAACATTAGTTGGTGTTAAATTCACGCGTTTAGAATAATCATTTTGATCAGCATCTCCAAAAATCTAATCAACGATTGATTCATTTTCTCTAATAATGCTCTGATTTGGTATTTCAATGCATCCTTTAAAAGGTCCTCCTATTTGACAGGTATTGTTCCATTCCCAAGTTTTAATAGCCATTGGGAAAACTCACCTTCGTCATCTTGTACTCTCATATTTTCAGTTAATGCAAACTTCACCTATTGCCAATGCAAAGAACATTTTATACACAATTCTACTACTTCACCTGGTTGTGTTTATACACAATTCTACTATTTCAGTTGTTGAACATTTTCATCAAAATTTTCTAGATTTAAGCCAATAAACTCATCAATAACAGGCAGATTGTAATCAGCCAGCATTTTTCCACTTTGAATAGTAATCTTTTCAATTTGATGAAAAGTAGCTTGTTCAGCTATTAGAAGTGGGATTGAGCAGTAAATGAAATCTTCCATCATAAAAGCTTTGCATGTATTCCTGAGATGTAAGGGATTGTCAGATTCGCGAAAGGTGAAAATAATTGAAAACAACTGTCTAATTTGCTTCGGTATACGTGTTAAAACCGCCTCAGAAAGAGTATTCCGCCATTCAGTGTCATCTTACAACAAACCTTTCAAAACACATGCTTCACGAAACGTTTCAAGGACAATACCATTAACAGTACGCATATCCTTCCAAGGTGTTGCTCCTTTTGCTTGCAAAATTAACAGTTTAAGAAAAAACAATTCTGCAGTTGGATTAACTTTATACATTCTTACTATCACCTTATTACCACCCCTTTGTCTAATCTTCCATTTACAATTTTTATCATCAAATACAAAGTGATGAGGAATGTCTACATAAGAATAGCAATGTGCTCTTTCATTTTCAGTATTTAACTTAAACCATGCCATTTGGTGCATATCACGTTTAGCTTCACGATCTAAAGCCATTTGTTCTGCTCCTTCTCTAAAATACAATAATTGATTTTAAGGTAGATGTTTACCAAGTCGCAGCCATTTGAAAACACGGAAACAACATAATATAAACATATGTACCAACTATAAACACAATAAATGTGTTTAAATATGTATATAAGGTTAAATATATACCTTATATTCATATTTAAACACATTTTTAAAACAATTATATAACAAATATTGACTCATAAACAAACAATAAAAACACTTTACATTAATGTTCTACTTTACATTATCGTAAAAACACATTAATAAAACAACTATAAAGCACTTATTACCACATACACATAAATATCAAAAAAGCATATATGGAAACAATAAACATGTGCAAACAAAAATTTTCAAAATGACGCGAGAAAATTTAAAAAGATTCAAAATATATATTTAGAAACAATACTCTTTACCTTCTTTTTTTCTTTTTTTTCATAAGAACTGTAATCCTCATTACAAAATTTAACTTTTACATACAATACATGTTACATTCCATATCAGTGTTGGCACAAAATTTAATTTATTTTTCTAAATTTTCTAAAAAAGAACAAAAATAGTTAGTAGCATCACAGAAATTTCAATGTAGTAATAACTATTTTATGGAAATAGCATTAGTATAACTTTAAATAACATCCATACCCCTATTTTCTTTCTAAAAAATAAGATTATAAAAACAAAACTGCAAAAAGAAAAACTAAAACAAACAAAATATAAACGATTTAAAAAGTTAAAATCCTTTCTACTTTATCTAATAAAAATTTAAATCCTTTCTAATTTATCTAATAAAAATTTAAGTCCTTTCTACTTTGTCTAATTGAAATTAAAATCCTTTCTACTTTACCTAATAAAAATGTATACATAACTATTTTATATACTTACTTTAATTATAAGATGATCTTAGCGATGATTATTTATCTTAATATAATTCTTTATGTAATACTGCAAGTTTAATAATAACTGCAAGTTTTTCAAAATAAATTTACAGATATTTCAATGGGAGTATTTTACGTGTGAAATGATTCTTCTAAAAAATAACTGTAATTGTGTTTTACGTAGCGGTTACAATTTTTATAAAAGTTAAGAAAAAGTTAAGAAAAAGAACGGTTAGTGATGCATTTTTTAAATGTATATTGTCGATTGGATCGTCCTTTAAGTCTTGGATATAATTTAAGTTTTTCCTATCAAAATTAAAACAGATAACAGCGAAATGCTGACCGTTCATATTAAAATTTCTTAAAACTCTTTAAAAATAAAGTTGCGTGTTAAAAAACAAAATGTTTTTATTATTAGAGTTAAAATCCCGACACTCCGCTTTTGGTATCCTTCCACCGACAAAAGTCTTCTTTTCACGTGACGATGAACTAAAACAAATTCACAAACGCGTTTACCAAACAAATCATTCTTGTAAATCATTCACGGTTTTAACTGGAATGTCTGGAGTGGGAAAAACTCAGCTGGCTAGAAAGTATGCAGCAACTTATAACGAGCATTTTGAAAATGTTGTGTGGGTGGATGCAGCATTTGACAAAATACAAGTTTCCATGACTAATCTCAGTCATCAAATAGGATTAAGAGTAACAGATTTTCAAGGTATTCCTTTCGATATTGAAGTAGTTTCTAGAAAAATACATCACTATTTTGAAAGAGAAAAAACGTTATACATCTTTGACAACGTAGATGATAAAAGTGTTAAAAACTTTAAAAAATACGTTTCATACAAAGAAAGTGCCTTTACTTTGGTAACATCGCAATGGAAGTCGTGGTCAACCGATGTTAATCAAGTGCAAGTTCATTCTTTTTCGCCTCAAGATGCGTTTCTTTTTGCAAAAAGAAATATTAAACAAGTAATAGCAAACGATGACGAAAAACTAAAAGAAATAGTCAAAGTGCTCCGATATCATCCACTCGCTATTAATCAAGCTATTCTCTATATAAACAACAATAACGTTTCTTTGCAGGAATATTTAGATCTTTATCAATCGAATCCAATTGAAATACTAGAGGAAGGTGTCCCCACCGAAGCGGAAACAAAGTCTGCAATAACATCAATTAACATAGTATTAAAAACAATAGAGGCTATGAATGAAAAGCCACTTGAACTTTTAAACCATTTATCGTATTGCGATGGTCAAAACATTACAAAAAAGTTTCTTCACGGTATTTCAAAACACCTGAAAATAAACGAAGAGCTTTTGATAAATCGAGCAATAAGATTATTAGTAAGTTATTCTTTGCTTGATCGTTTCGACGAAGACAATGATAGGTACACGATGCACGAAATGACACAATTAGCGTGTAAATATTATCAAAAACGCAAACAAATAACCGAAATATGCAACAAAAGTATCATCAAGTTTCTAAAACTACAATTGGAAGAGGTAAAAGAACACGTTGACGATGGGAAGCATTTCTATCACCATTTCATCCATATGTTTCGTTTTAACACACCGAAAATGTGTGAAGCGTTCAATCAACGGAGTAAGAATATTCGATGTTTCCTATCAAAAAATGGTTTTTTTCAAGCAGCAGTAAACATACTTAATGCTATTCAAAACCATAACAGAAAATCTTATGGAGCTGAAAATCAGATAACTTTAAAAACAGCACATGATTTAGCAATCTGTTTGAATGATATGGGAAAGTATGATGAAGCATTAAAAATTTATTATAAAATTGATAAAATACGAACTCATACTTTAGGTATCAATCATCAATCTACATGTAAGATAAAACATAGTATAGCATTCTGTTTGAATGATATGGGAAAATATAGTGAAGCTTTCGAAATTTATTATAAAGTTGATAAAATCCAAACTAAAGTTTTGGGTGACAAACATCTATCAACATTGATTACAAAAACTAACCTAGCAAGCACTTTGAAGTATATGGGAAAAATTAGTGACGCTTTAAAAGTTTATCTTCAAGTTTACAAAATACAAACTGATATTTTAGGTATGAATGATCCATTAACATTGGATACTAAAAATAATATAGCAACCTGTTTTTTTCTAATGGGAAATTATAAACAGGCTTTAAAAACTTTTAATCAAGTGGATGAAAAACGAACGGATATTTTAGGAATCAATCATCCATCAACGTTGAATTCAAAAAACAATATAGCACTCTGTTTGTGTTACTTGGGAGATTATAATGAAGCTTTAAAAATTAATTATCAACTTGATAAAAGTAAAACTGATATTTTAGACATCGATCATCCATTAACATTGGATACAAAAAACAATATAGCACTCTGTTTGACTGGAATGGGAAAATATGATGACGCTTTAAAAATTTTTTATCAAGTTCATAAAACACGAACGGATATTTCAGGTTCCAATCATCCATCAACATTGGATACAAAAAACAACATAGCAATCTGCTTGTATAGAATGGAAAACTATAAAAAAGCTTCAAAAATTTTTAATCAAGTTCATAAATTACGGAAGGATATTTTAGGTATCAACCATCTTTCAACATTGGAAACAAAAAATAATTTAGCACTCTGTTTATGTGGAATGGGAAAATATAATGAAGCTTTAGAAAACTTATTTCAAGTTGATAAAGTAGGAACGGATATTTTAGGTATCAATCATCCATTAAGAACGGGTACAAAAAGAAATATAACATTTTGTTTGATAGTAGGCTTTTTGAAAAGTATGAAATGGATATGAACGGAAAATCGAAATTGTCAAATATTTAAGATAATCGTTTTCGAAATGGTCGACCTTTATTTTAAATGTAATTCTTAAAGAAAAAAACTTTTACTGGTACATATATTTAAATGATTTTCATATCATTTTTGTTTGGAATTTTGTATTGCTTGAATATTGTTTTTATCCAATGAACGATAGAATGTTTGCTGACGATGGAATTTTGAGCTAAATAGAAATATGATGGAGAAATGCATATTAAAAAAGAATTTGTATTAATTCAATAAAGACAGCAAATAAATAAAAGTTTCTTTGAAAGAATAAAAAGTTAAAAATAATCATTTTTTATAGCAAAAAAACTAGAAACATTACGGTTAAGGGTCTGCGTATCGTTATCGGTATATTGGTTTGAACCGATATTTTGAAACGATAGCGATATGAAATAATAACGATATCAAACGATATGAGTTGTCTGTGAAACGATAACTTTTCTTTTGAAACGATAGCTAAACGACAACTTATCTTTGAAAACGATAATATCGGGTTTTTTTTATCGGTTTATCGGAAAACATTAAAATAACGAGAATACCGATATTTATCGGTATAGTAACGATATTTTTTACAAAATCCACTTTTTTTTTTTTAAATGCCAAATTTTTGTTTAAATATATCAAAAATCTTCAAGTCAAGTCAAGATGCCGTTTTGCGACTGAATAGTGCAAGTTGGTCGCTTCAGATTCTGGAAACTGAAAATCAATGGCTTTAACTAGTGTTTGGTAAAACATCTCCGTATTAGGAGACGGGCCACCACGAATAGCTTGCAGAAGTCGGTATTTCAATCCCTACAGATGAGAGATAACTCTGTGAATGGAGACTTTCTTGTCAGCAGAGAAGCTTTCCGATATGTCCGAGATTTTCTTCAAAATTTTCAAATTTTTTTCAGAGAGATCAAACTCATCCTCACTGGGAATAGCGGGTCCAAACTTTTTAGGGTCAGAACCTGGATTATCTCTGATTGAGCTCGAAGGTCTTCTCATCCTTACAATACTGTCAATCATCATTAATATGGAGATCCAGTGGGCTTTGACAGGTGAGATCATTTTCACATACTTGAATTTCTCCTTGTCAACTGTGACGCTGTCATCCAACATGTTTTGAATGTCCTTCTTGGTTTGCTGTTCTGACAAAGAGGACTTGTGGCATAGAGATGACAGTTCTGAGGCTTTTATAATGGCTGACTCCAGATCCAAACCTTAAACTGCCTTAGCTTCTTTAATTGTACTTTCCAAAAACAAGTTCAAAACGTGATCAGCAAAGAGCAGAAAGTCGTAAACCGTTAGGGTTAAGGGGCCCACGAGGGGCGTCCTTCAATTGTAAAGTGCCTTTAGATGCACGTGTCTAGTCGTCTCGTTGCATCGACCTAGAGGAGTTTTCCGATAGGTCTTGCGCTTTGGGCTCAGTTAATCGGTCTGTATCCATTGTAAACACGGTCTCTGCCGTTAGAAAATCGTTAACCAGGCGTTTGTGAGCTTTAACAACCATCCCTTTGAGTTTAAAACGAACGTTTCCCCAAATGCCACTCGAGATGGAGGAATTTACGGAGATTTGTTACAGTAACAACCCTGTGGTTTGCCATCTTCTTTCTTTCCGAAGCGTCGCAAACGCATCGGCCGGTCTCTTAGATGACGAAAAAAAGTCTGATCTCTTGACTGGAATGTTTAACGTACTATGATTTGCAGAGTTAGTACTAATAGTCGCATCTGGCCGCCGTAATTTTCTTTGATGATGTCTTGTAAATTTCGTGACGTCGCTTTCAAAGCTCTAGGGTCGATATTAGCCTTCGACCTTAAAGTCGATTTTAGCCTTCGGTGTGGCTCTGTACAACTTTTGCGGTGAAAAAGCTTGCGCGGAGTCTACAGTTGTATTTAGCCGACAGACGCTGGCAACGTAGAAACAGAATGACTCTTTGGCGGCGCAAACCGAGCGTTCAGCAAATTTGTCGCATTTTACGTCAAAGCGGACAATCTGCACTACAAATAAAGCTAACTTTCTCGTTGCAACAGTTAGTCACTGGACGTTGGACGAGTGTGCACAGCTGTTTTGCGTCGAAAGCCGACCGGTGGCCGGATGCGACTCTTCTTTTCACTCCAAAATCAGAACCTGGCCATCAGTCGTGTATCACCATCGAATGCTTAATGTAGTGATTTCTCGAAACGACAAAAGCTTGTAAATGCTTAGAGTGCACATTCGAAAGAAGAAAATCCGTTTAAAAATAATTTCTTTTAATTTGATGAGACTACGCAGTTAAAATGTAAACCTTGAAAACACACCAGCTAAATAAAACCTAAAACAAACAGCTTCGCTGTACTGTTGACTAATATGTTAACGGAAGGCCAGGAACAACCTTGGTCTGTAATGAATGAGTTAGTTTCCTATTTTGAGAACGGAAGGCTAGGAACAACCTTAGTAGTGGGTCAGTTCAACTTTTCATTCAAGGAATTAAGCATCTAAAATCTGAAAAATAAAAAGAGGAGCTCTTTGTTAGAAGTTCTTATATTTGTTTTTCCTCAACTTCTATTTCTTTTCTTTTTTTCTTTTTTTTTTTAAATGATAGTTTTTCTTTTTTTATCTATTTTATTCGTTTAACTTTATATAACAGGCGTTTTAGGTCGTTTCTGTAACTAACTCTGAAATATTATTTAACACTTTAAATTGTAATAAATATTTGAACAGAAGAAAGTCCTTTTCGAAACGTTAAATGTAATAAGAACATTTCATCTTTACAAAATACGCTTGTAAAAATGGATTCACTTTTAAGGTTTGTTGTTTTAGTCTTTTAATTTAGTGAATCGCAATTTGGATTTTCATAGGCGCACATCTATTTTACTTGCTTTTTCTTAAAGAAAGGTCACCAGAGTTTTTTTACACAGCTCCTGCAGCATAATATTTAACAAAATACTCTTTTGAAAAGTTTTACATTAAAATTAACAAAAGCCATTTGCGTAACTAGCGATAAATTAGTGAATAAAAAGTGCATAAACGCCTCGCTACTTTGATGAAGAAGAAACGGATGACTAAATGCAACATTTTAATTTCGTGTGCTATCTCTTATGATTAAGGTAATTTCTGAATATTTTTTCAATGAAAAGGTAGCGTAGTTTTTCTCTTTTAGATCTAGCTTATGTTTAAGACAGTTTTTAAATGTTTTTTAAAGAAAAGTTAGCATAGTTTTCCTCTTTTAGATCTAGCTTATAATTCAGGTAGTTTTTGAATATCTTTCTAAGAAAAGTTAGCAAAGTTTAGCTTATTTAGCATGACATAACAATATACTAAACTCAAAAAGGCAAGATAAAGTAAAAGATAAACGTAAAATAAGATATAGATGAAACAAATGTTAGGCTGCATAAATCTAAAACTGCATTGCCTAACATTAACACAAATGTCTAGTAAGAGCTTTTAAAGTTCGTTCTTTTCGTCTTTTAATTTGATGAATCGCGATTTGAATTTTCTAGGGCGCACATGTCTCTCAGTTGCTTTTTTCTTAAGGAAAGGTCACCGGAGTTTTATTACGCAGCTCCTGCAGCATAATCTTTAACAAAATACTCTTTCGTACGTCATTACATAGAAATAAACAAAAACCATTTGCGTAAACAGAGATAAATTAGAACGCAAAGTGCATAAACAGCCTCGCTACTTTGCTATGGAAGAAGTGGATGACTAGATACAGCTTTGCAAATTCGTGTACTATCTCAATGGATTAAGGTAACTTTCGAAAGTTTTTTAAAAGCAAAAATAGCGTAGTCTTCCTCTTTTAAATGTAGCTTATGTCTAAGGCAGCTTTTAAATAGATTTTCAAAGAAAGGTTAGCGTAGTTTTCCACTTTTAAGTTTAGCTTATGTAGCTTGACAAAACAACACACAAATAGACAAGATAAAATATCAGATAAACGTAAAATAAAATATAAATGAAACTAAAGTTTGGCTGCATAAAAAACCAACAACTTAATAATCTATTAGGGATGTTTAAGTTGAATTAAGTAAAGTTCTTTGCGCAAAATTGGGTAAACAAGAGAGTAAAAATCCATAAAAAGCCTCGATACTTTGCTGAAGAAGATGACTTTACGCAACTTTTTAAAATTGTGAGCTATCTATATCGATTTAGGTCCTTTTTCAGTACTTTTTCAATGAAAAATTAGCGCAGTTTTCCTCTTTTAAGATTGGATTATTAAGCTTGACATAACGAAACACAAAACTAACAAAGGCAAGATAAAATATAGGGTAAACGCAATATAAAATATAGATGAAACTAAAGTTAGGCTGCATAAAATAAACGGGTAACAATACTCTTCTATGTATGTTTACACTGAGTTAAATAAAATCCTTTGCGCAAATATAGGTATGTTAGAGAATAAAAGTACATAAAAAGCCTCGCTACTTTGCTGTAGAAGAAGTGGATGAGTAGATAAAATTTTTTAAAATTTGTGTGCTATCTCTATCGAATAAGGTAGTTTTCGAAATTTTTTTCAAAGAAAAATTAGCATAGTGTTCCTCATTTAAATCTAGATTATGTCTAAGATAGATTTTGAATAGTTTTTCAGAGAAAGGTTAGCGTAGCTTTCCTCTTTTAACATTAGCTTATGTAGCTTGACATCTTGGCAAGTTACATAAGCTAATGTTAAAAGAGGAAAGCTACGCTAACCTTTCTTTGAAAAGTTACGATTGGTACTTCCACAACAGGTTATTTCATTACTTGTGCTTGAAGTGTATTTGTTATCTTTTAAATAAACGGCGCAGATCTTATTAATTCTGATAAATTGTTTGAAGCTACAAAATAAGTTACAATATTTGATTGTTAAAATGGTTGATATGGCAGTTTTTGAGGATCCTGTACATCAGGCACTGCATAACCATCCAGCCTAATTAGAAATTGTTTTATAGTCGGGCTAAGATATGGCGGAGACTTTTAAATCTACCGTAGTATCTTATAATCAAGGTAGTACAGTATATCATGTTGGCATAAAAACACTCTCAGGAAGAATAATCAAAGTCAGTGAAGACGTTCAAGAGCAAAGAATCGGTATGTTTGTGCAAAATGAAAAGAATTTAATCATAAAAACGCCCAAGCCAAAGACTGCTATTGCAACTATAAGATTTGGTAGAGTGATTAGAGCTATAACACCTCTACAAGAAAAATATGCAGATATTTCTATAAGTAGTTAGAATATCCTTATGTAGTTTTATAGCTTGTATGAGTTGAAAATAAAGGATGAGCTGAAAGCAAACGAAGCAATTCCTGTTACCTCTAATGTAACGAGATGCGGATTACTGATTAATAGTATAAATGTTGAAAACTCTATCAATTTTATATTTATGACTTTGCGACTAAAAACACTTTATTAAACTGCACTGAAAGTCGGAATACTTCTTGTGGAAAAAGTTCCTCTTCATCAGCACTAAGTTGATGATCCCCATGCTGAATCTTCAATTATTCTTTACAATATGTTGCTTAATGATATAAGGACCTGAGAAACTTATTACTTATAGTAACAAGCTATCTTCCAACTGGCAAAGATACTTGTAATACTTATAGAATCAATCCTTCACTTGCATAAATTCAATTATTCTCTAGTGTAATCTAATATTATAAAAAATAATATTGGTTGTTGGTTTCCTACTTAACTTTTTCATCTTCTTTTTTCTCTGTTCCAATACCTCCTGAGTAATAGTCAAAGACTTCCGATTTATAATAACACCTTTCTTGCCATAATTAAATATTTCTACCAGTAGGCAGAATAATTCAGCCAGATAATAACCGCGACAATTTAAATCACTAGTAAAAAATAGCTTTATTCCCGTTTTCACTTTCTACAAATTCCAGTAAAAAAAATTTTATTTTCAGTAGAAAATAATCAATCTCCGGTAAGTAAATAAACCGCCAGTAAATAATTTTATTTCCAGTAGATAATATTTTTTTTCCAGTAATTTAATATTAGTTCTAGTAAAATAAATTTCATATATATATATATATATATATATATATATATATATATATATATATATATATATATATATATATATATATATATATATATATATATATATGGGCAATTCCACGTAAAAGAGGAAAAAAAAAAAAAAAAAAATTCACGGCGACATATAATAACTGCATTAAATTTATTTTCCAACAATTTAAAAATACTTTTAAGAAAAAAATTTATTAAAAAAATCATTTTATCATACTATAACATACTTTTAAAGTTGTAAGGGTTATATGAGCATTTTTTGATGTTTACATATAGTCATGTTGTGAAGCGTTGAAAAAAGATTCAGTGCTGTTTTTTTAAGTAACAATTACTTCAAAGTTTGACTAAAAGGCAAAATTAAACATTATGCATAATAATTTTTTATAAAAACGAACTCTAACTAGGTCTATAAGAAGAGCATTTTAATGAAAACAAGACGTTACGACCGTCACAAAAAAAAGTCGAAAAGTTTTTTCTATGCTTCGTATCAAACTTTTTAAAACTGCAACCATGGTAAAAGTAAAGATACTCATACATATTTTATCATCGTTTCAAAAAAAAAAACATTAAAGTGCTTTAGATCACTATTTCAACATGTTACTAAGTACGTTACGACCATCACGATATGCTGGTTTCCCCATCACGGCTTCTTGACTTAAAAAAAAAAAGTTTAAGCGCGAACGATTTAATTCATTTCAAACGATTTACCAAGTTATAATATAAATCAATCATTTAAACCAAGTTATAATATAAACCAGTATTGTTTATTGTTTAGTTTTCAGTTTTTTTATTCAGTTTATTACTAAACTTGTTAAAGTATTTTTTGAAATTATGAGTAACTAATGAAACTATGATAGTAAACTATTGAAAGTTTCTTTGCCCGAAAACGGAGACATGGATACCTTAATCACCTATTAGTTGATGGATTAAAGAAGATCATCGCTGTGTACTCAGTCAACATAAAAAAAACATAAAAGGTATTTTTAAATATTTCCGCGACAATTTACTATAGTTTACTGAGCATCATCTCACTAAAAAGCATCAGTCTGAGCAATATTGCAGTCAAAAAGAAAATCTCGAACCAGACCAAATTTTGATACACTTTGATTATTCACAAAACTACGCATGTGGTTATCAGGATGCTGTTCAAGCTGCTTATTGGTGGCAGTCAGCTATTACCTTATATACAGTTGTAATCTATTGTTACCAATTAGAGCCAAAATCAGTTGAATAATATCCGACGATAATGATGAAACAAAACGCGCCACTACTACATTTATAAGTGACATATTTGACCTCTATTGCATTGATTATATAAAAAGTTATACTATGGAGTGATGGTCCATGCACTCAATTCAAAAATAGATACATAGTCAAATTCATACAAAATTGCTCTGTGAAATATCATTTTCAAAGTATAGAATAGAACTTTTTTGCTACCTCTCACGGTAAAGGAGCAGTTGATGGAGTAGGAGGGTCATTAAAGCGATTTGTTTGGAACAGCGTAAAATCTCGTGAAGTGGTCGTCTTAAACGTTAAAGACTTTCTCTTAGCATCAAATGGGTGCAAAACTTATGTTAGACTTATCAACACAGACGATATTAATCTAAGGTGGGCCTTAATAGCTGATAAAATAGAAGAAGCGGAAGCCGTTACAAATATTACCAAAATGCATTTCTGGCAAGTAAAAAATGGAAAGTTTTTGATTTCAAAATTCTCTAATATTTTGTAATGGGGTTGCGGAACAATTTTAAAATTTATATATTAGTAAAAAAAATTTACTATTCTAAGATATTTTTTTCCTGTATTGGATTCCGGGCTACTCAAAGCATTTGCGAGGCATAGGAAAGTAAATGCTCCTAGATATTGAGTTGTATTAAATAGAGTTAACAAAACAAAAAAAAACAGGGAGCATAAATAGCATTAAGCGCTTGTTGCCTACTCCAAATAAAACGATCCCAGTATTGAAGAAACATCATGGATAACCTTGATAATGTTATAAAATTCATATTTTTTAACATAATTTAATTGGTTTTTATAATCATTCAGCTTTTATTATGCCATTCATTGCGTTATTTGTTGTTTTTCATTTTTGGCTCTTTCGTTACGACCGTCACAGTTACGACCGTCACGACAAAAAACTTAATAAAATTCTCGGAAAACTTCAAGCAAAATCTATGAAACTCACTATATAGTAAGTTCAATGTGTTGTTAAAGAACACAGCAAAGGATTTTTTCTTTCACTGTGTAGATGGCTGCATAAAGTTTGACAAAGTTTATTTGTTTAGATTTGTCGAAAAGTAAGCGTTACGACCATCACGCTACGTTAAGTTAATTTATCAAATAAGTTGAACACTTGAATGATTTAACTTTTGCATACTAAATTATACAATAGTATTTAACATTTCTGGAGATTTTCATGTAAATACCATTCTTGGTTAATTTTTAATGGCTAAAAAAGCGTCAAATGTTACGACCGTCACTTGCGTGGAATTACCCATATATATATATATATATATATATATATATATATATATATATATATATATATATATATATATATATATATATATATATATATATATGTATATAAATATGTATATATATATGTATATATATATGTATATATATATGTATATTTCTGAAATATATATATATATATATATATATACTACTACTACTACTACTACTACTACTACTACTACTATTACTACTACTGCAGCAGCAGCAGCAGCAGCAGTAGTAGTAGTAGTAGTAGTAGCAGCAGTAGCAGTAACAGTAGCAGTAGCAGCTAGCTACATCATTTTTCTTTCATGTAAGATTTTTTTCAATTATTAGAGCAATATTTAGATTTCTTTTAATCATAATACATTATGAATTCTATTCCTCAATACTCATCAGAAAGTGAAGCTGATTCACTATCTAGTTCTCCAAAAAAAAAAAAGAACCTACAAACAATGGGAACATGACTGCAAATTAGAAAATTTAAATGAAGTCAAAGAATTTTTGAACAAAGAAAAAAATTGGAGTTTTGATTTTGGAAACAAAACTGAAGAAGGTCAGAAACCATACTACCGATGTAATCTTGTGAAAGTTAAAGGAACTCAATGTGCTGCAAGCATTTATCTTTTGTATGACAGTTTCTCATCTAATGTATTATTATACAGAACAACTTCATAACACACACATGATTCTATTGAGACTAAAAGAGGAGGTAAACTTTCTGAAAAAGTTCAGTTAGAAATCAACAGACTTTTTGATTTGCAAATGAAACCCAAACAAATTCGTGACTACTTGGCCAAAAATGACTTTTGTGTACCATCTCAAACACAACTGAATAATATCCTTGCAAAATTGAGAAAGAAAAAGTTTGGAGTCACTAACATCAGTCTAGGTGAATTGGAAAAGTGGTTTATTGAAAACTCTTCAGTGCCAAAAGATGAACATACAGCATTTATTGTGTCCTATACAGTTCCTTTTCAGATTCTTTGCTTCAACCAAACATTTGCTAAGTCTTGCCGAAGATGCAAAGATCATCCATGCTGATGCTACTTACAAACTCATTTGGCAAGGCTATCCAGTTTTTGTTGTTGGTACGTCTATTCTGACCGCCATTTTCATCATTTTGGCATAGGAGTTTGTATGTCTAAAAAAACTGCAGATTTTACATTTTTATTTGAAGAATTGTGAAAAGGAGTCCAAAATATTTTTGAAATTGTTATGACTCCTGAGGTTTTGTTTTCTGATGCTGCTCAATCCATTCAAAATGCTTTTAAGTTAGTTTTTGGTGTAGAACAAAAAATTGTGATGTGTTGGGCACACATGTACCGAAATGTTTCACAGAAAGTTAAATCCATGGTGAAAATAGAGAACAGAACATCAATTTTGACCGATATTGAAACATTACAAAAGTTATCAAGCCCAGAATCTTTCTTAATTGCCATCAATTTGTTTTTTAAAAAGTGGGATGACCAAGAACATTTGTTTTTACTTAACTTTAAAACAGAGTGGGTTAACACTAACTCCGATTGGTATGAGGGCTTTAGGCATTTCACCCCAACCACTAACAGCTGTCTTGAGTCATGCAATAGAGTAATTAAAGATAAGCACACCTTTCATGAACGATTTCCTATCAGCAAGTTCAAAGTTGTTGCTTTGCAGATGATTGAAAACTGGTCTTTTGGTTACAAAAATAATCTGAAATTGTTTTCAAAAACAACAACAATCATTTTGGCTACCAAGACATCAGCATACCAATGGGTAAAATCCAAGAAAGAAGTTCTTACAGAAAGTAAAGAAGCAGAAAATTTTTATTACATACGAAGTGGGGAGCAAAATGTAATTAAAAAAGAAGACATTTTGATCTACAAAAATCATAATGATGCCACTTTCGATGAATTTGTTAAGAACCAATTTGGAATTTGGGTGGTTCAGATGAAAGATGACAATTGGCAAGATGCAAAATGTACTTGTCCTCATTTCTTCAAAAGTTACTCCTGTAAGCATTCAGTAGGAATAGCAATACGTTTGAAACTGTACAATCCACCTCCTGAAGCCCAAAATATTCAAGTGCACCAAAAAAGAAAGCCAGGTTGTCCAAAAAAAGCTCGAAAAGCTTTGCTAATTCAGTGAATAATACCTTATGGTTATCTGTAACCCTGATTTAAATTGAGCTTTAAAAACTTTGAGTTTAAACGAACGTTTCCCAAAAAGCTACTCGAGATGGAGATACGCACAAAGGTTTGCTACGGTAACAATCCTGTCGCTTACCTTCTTCTTTCTTTCCGCAGCGTCGCAAACGGATCGGTCGGTCTCTTAGGTTACGAAAAAACGTCTGATCTCTCGACTCGAACCCTTAACCGGCTAAGACTTGTAGAGTAAGTACAAAGAGTCGAATCTGGCCGCCGTAATTTTCTTCGATGACGTTTTGCAAATTTCGTGACGTCGCTTTCAAAGCTCTAGGGTCAATTTTAACATTTTACCTTAAAGTCCATTTTAGCCTGCGGTGTGTCTCTTTACAACTTTTGCGGTGAAAAAGCTTGCGCGGAGTCTACAGTCATATTTAGCCGACAGACGCTGGCAACGCAGAAACAGAATGACTCTTAGGCGGCTCAAACCGAGCGTTCAGCAAATTTGTCGCATTTTACGTCAAAGCGGACGACCTGCACGACAAGTAAAGCTAACTTTCTCGTTGCAACAGTTAGTCACTGGGCGTTGGACGAGTGTACAGCTGTTTTGCGTTGAAAGCCGACTGGTGGCCGGATGCGAGTGTTCTTTTCACTCGAAAATCAGAACCTGGCCATCAGTCGTGTATCACCATCGAATGCTTAATGTACTGATTTCTTCAAACAACATAAGCTTATATACACTTAGAGTGCACATTCGAATAAAGGAAATCCGTTTAAAAATGGTTTCTTTTAATTTGATGAGACTACGCAGTGAAAATATAAACCTTGAAAGCACACCAGCCTAATAAAAACCTAAACAAACAGAATCACTGAATTGCAAAACATAATTTAGTGAATTGCGATATGGATTTACATAGGCGCACATCTCTTTTAGCTGCTTTTTCTTTAGGAAAGGTCACAGGAGGTTTTTTACGCAGCTCCTGCAGCATAATCTTTAATAAAATATTCTTTTGTAAATGTTTACATTGAAATAAACAATAACCCTTTGCGTATATAGAGATAAATTAGAGAGTAAAAGTACATAAAAAGCCACGCTACTTTGATGTAGAAGATAAGGATGACTAGATGTAACTTTTTAAATTCGTGTGCTATCTCTATCGACTAAGGTACATTTTGAATATTTTTTCAAAGAAAAATAAGCGCAGTTTTCATCTTTTAAATCTAGCTTATGTTTAAGGTAGTTTTTTAATATTTTTTCAAAGAAAAGTTAGCGCAGTTTTTCTCTTTAAAATTTAGCTAATGCAGATTGACATCACAAAACTGAAAGAGGCAAGATAAAGTATAAGATAAACGTAAATTAAAATATAGATGAAACAAAAATTAGGCTGCATAAAAACAAAAACTGCATTGCCTAACATAGATACTGATGTCTAGAAAGAGCTTTTAGAGTTCGTTCTTTTTGTCTTTTAATTTAAGGAATTGCGATTTGGATTTTCTAAGGCGCACATGTCTCTAAGTTGCTTTTTCTATAGGAAAGGTCACCAGAGGTTATTTACACAGCTCCAGCAGCATAATCTTTAACAAAATATTCTTTCGTAACTAATCACACAGAAATAAAAAAAAACCTTTGCGTAAATAGAGTTAAATAAGAGTAAAAGCGCATAAAACGCCTCGCCACTTTGATGAAGAAAATGTGGATGGCTAGAAACAACTTTTTAAATCCGTGTGTTATCTCTATCGATATAGGTACTTTTCAAATATTTTTACAAAGAAAAGTTAGCGTAGCCATCCTCTTTTAAATCTAGCTTAAGTCTAAGGTAGTTTTTGAATACTTTTTCAAAGAAAAATTAGCGTAGTTTTCCTCTTTAAAGAGTAGATTATGTAGCTTGACATCACAAAACACAAAACATAAAAAGGCAACATAAAACACAAGATATACCTAAAATGAAATAAAAGTGAAATAAAAGTTAGGCTGCATAAATATTGTTTTGCTTTAAAACAAAATTTAAAAACATCAGACGTAATTCTAAGTGCAACTCTAAAAAGTTTTAACAAAATAACAACACGACTTCTTTTTGTAAAGATAAAAAGTTTGAACTGCTTTTAAATAAGAAATGTAAGAAGAGTTTAACAGAGCATCTCGTTTATTATATATTTAGCGAAACAGATAAAAATATTTGCAAAAAGTATAGACAAAATAAACTACACAAAAGGCCCATCTTTATTGCCAAACTGGACAAACTTATCTAAACTACATAAATGGTCTCACTATATTGCCGTATTGAACAAACTTTTCTAAACTACCGCCTTTTTTAATTTTCAGCTTGATATTTTTAATTTTGTCTTTAATATGGCTTTGGTAGGGGTACTTTGGCAAGACATAAATGAGCTTGTCACTGCTATGGTTTGCCAAGATGCCAATGTAATCTTTGAATGAGCAACTTGAGCTTACATCTGTAAACACGTCTTGCAAGTTGTATGCCAAAACTAAAGCTGCACAGCGAGGAAAACTTCTGGTGTTTAACCATTCGTTATGGCCAGGGGTAACATTCAGCTTTTCAACTACTTCATCTAAAATTTTACAAACTATAGTCATAACCCAAAGAGATTAAATCGAATATTCATTTGGTTCTGAAGCATGACAAGATTTATTTTGTTTACTTATATATTTATTTTTTATTGACCTTATTTTTGTTTGCAATGATTGCAATAACTGGTTTTTGAAAGTTGTTGAGCTAGTTTTTATTTATTTTTAACTAGATTCTTTGTCTTTTTTTTGTATGTTTGTTTGTTTGTTTCTTTTTAATGTGAGTTCATTTGATTTTTGTGCTAAATACAAAGGATGATTACCTAATTGGCATTGGCTAACTTCTGCTTTGTTTTCCTTTGTTCTTGGCTGAGTTGATCCTGAAATAAAATACAACCATGTTCATTTTTCTAATTCATAAAAACCATCAACAGTTTCTAAGTGTTTGAGATGATAACAAGCTGTGCATGATTTCTAATGGTGATGTTTCTAACTTCACCATTAGAAATCGGGTGGACACAACTTTCTAAAAGTGCACTTAGTAATGATGGCTAGTTTTTATTAACTGTTAACTATCTGAACTTGCGCAAGAAGAGGTTTGTGTTTATATAAATGTTTAAAGTTTTGTCAACTTGCGAGAAATGAAAATTTATAGGCATAGCTCCCTTTTTCTATCTTTGCAAAAATTAGGTTTTACATTACTGATGTGTTCTTGAGTGAGAGACGGCTTTTCCAGCTTGATTTTTCCCTTCTTGGATCTTTTACTTCTAAAATATAATCATTTTAGTATCTTTCACTTGTATAAACATTTAAGCAATCACAGAATTAGTCCTGCAACAATTACATACACCTCTTTGTTTATTTATTTATTTTTTTTTTACAGTTTTAACAATAACATTATGGCTAGGAGTTGACTTGAGTATTTTTTTTTTTTTTTTTGAAAGCGTATTGAGATTTGCATAAAAATCAAAAATCAAAAAGAATTTACCTCTGGATGTACAACCAAGGCTTTAGCTAAATAGACTACCAATAGATTGAACAGCATAAGGTGAGAGCAGTTTTGCAAGAATAGTACCAGCCTGTTGGACTGAAACAGCTGAAACTGGAAAAAATGTTAATGCAAGAGGAGAACAAGCTGTGTCAACAGGAACCGCTAAAGCCTAATCTACATTCACGCAAACAGCTTGTTCATTAGGAACTAGTTGTACAAGTGCAGGGGATAGTTCAAGAACTGGACCAGAGATTGTTTGTTCAGACGGAACAGACGAAACAGGAGTTGAGCTAGGTTCACAGAAGAAATCTACAACATTTTCATTACTGTCCTCTAAAGGAGCATCGTTTTTTACAGCTGGAGAAAATGGAACCACTGTGGTACAGCTGAAAGTAGCAGCACGTTCTTCAGAGTCAGAACCAGAGTCTGAATCTTCCTCAAAGATGCCCTCAACATCATGAAAACCTAACTCCTCTGCATTAGTTCGGAGCCAGTCTATCACATCCCTCTCCTTCTTTGGTGGTCTCTCAGACTTTTCAACAGTCAAAGACTCTAAGGCTCCAAAGGACTGTCCAATGCCGAGAGCAAAGCGCAACTCCTCTGCAGCGTTCTACTGGGACACATAAAAGCTATCCATTGTGTTTCTGCTGTGCTTCATGTAGAGTGTAGCATACCGCTTGCGGACTTCTTTGCTGTTGTTGGCAATGTAAGTGGCTATCGAACCGCGAATGCAAGTGGGAGTAAGACGCTTCATGGGAATGTTTACTTGGCTTTTTCTGAAGCAGGACGTCAGGCAAGAGGAGATAGCAGAAGAACCCATTTGGTAAACAGGCACTCTAGTTGCACCGAGTGTCACACATTCGTCTTTGTTGGCTCTCATCGAAGGATAAAGGGGCCTGTAGCAGTTGCTCAACTCCAAAACAGTCTTGGTGTCAGCAGCCATGTAGTAAGAGTCATTGAGAAGAAAGTCTCTGTATCTCAGCAAATAAATATTGATCAACACTTTCAAATCGTTCGGCACTAGAATGTTCTTGGCTCCGTACTTGTATGCTGTTTTGTAGCGCTCTTGCACAATGCAATATCCACACTCACTCTTCTCAGCAGTCATGTAGTTTCTAATGCTTAAAAGAGCAATGTTAGATTTTCATAAATTGTTAATTACAGTGACAGAGAGCAGTAGATGGTTTCGTAGAGACAAAGCATTATTTCTAATTGGTGTAAGAGACGGCTTTCTAATCGATTCCACTAACTCTCTTACGTATGCAGACTTGCCATAATTGATCAGAAAGTTGACATTGATGATGTTGATGCCTTTTTTTCTTTTCACAAGGCTTCTCCTCAAAAACTGAAAGGGCCTTAGCACTTTTTGCAACTCCTCCACCTTGCAGCGCAACCGTCTGATGGCCTCATGAGGAAGTCCAAAATAGACGTCTCTGGCTTCACTGAAACGAAACAGGAGACAAAGGTAGACGAGGCAGTTGTACAACATGTGACAAGACATGACTTTTGTTTGGTCAAGTTCACTCAGCTTTGAATTGAGCTGAATGTTTTTAAAGTGTAAGGAAAAGTATCTATCCTCCAAAACATTGGAATGGGTGAGAGCGTTCGGGTGCAGCGTCAGCGTGCTGTCACAACATGTCAATATTTCAACAACTGCATTTTTGTAGATCTTTGCTTGTGAGAAAGTGTTGTTGTTGGCTACCATAAGCCACTTTTTAAAATCTCTGAAGAGTTCATCTGCTGACTGGTAATAAAAATGAAAAGCATCTTTGTCCAGCTAAAACAAGAGTCTCTTATCTTCAGTCAAGACGGAGGAGTTGGAGACCAAGTGCTTTAACGAATTAAAATCAGAGTCTAAGACGGATTCGGTGACTCAGAGAGTGTTGATAAAATAAAATAGATTAAAAAACAAGCAAAGTGGCTGAACAGTAACAACTATCATTACATGTATAACAACAACAACAACAGCAACAACAACAACAACAAAAACAACAGCAACAACAACAACAGCAACAACAACAACAGCAACAGCATCAGCAGCAGCATCAGCATCACTGACTCAGGGGATATTGATAAACAAAAAAAGAAAAAAAAACAAAAAAGACAAGCAAAATGGCTGAACAGTAGCAACTATCATTGCAAGTAAAAGAACAAAAGCAGCAGCAGCATCAGCAACAGCATCACTGACTTATAGGGTGTTGATAAAAAAAACAATAAACAAACAAAGCAAGCAAAGTGGGTGAACGTTAACAACACTCATTGCAACTATAATAACAACAACAGCAACAAATTCACTGACTCAGAGGGTGTTGATAAAAAAAAAAAAAATGCAAACAAAACAAGCAAAGCGGTTGAACAGTAACAACTGTCCTTGCAAGCATAATAATGACAATAGCAACAGCAACAGCATCACTTACTCAGAGAGTATTGATAAAAAAACAAAACAAAAAACATAGAAAAGAAAAATACAAGCCAAGTGGGTAATTACTAACAGGGTTAACAGCAGCAACAAGGAACAAGTACAACAACAACAGCAACAACTGTTTTTCAGAGTATAACAATAACAACAACAACATTGCTGACACAAGTGTCAATGCCACTAACAACAGCAAAAGGGATAGCAAGGGTAGAAATAAAAATCAGGGAAACACCTATAGACAAAAGGAAACGTTTTCGAGAGTGGTCATTTTTGAGAGCTGCATTCAGACAAGATCGACTGCAAAGAGGCTCTTATTTTGGACAGAGGAGCAACTGCTTTGGAGGGACAGTTGGACTTTTGTTCTTGTTGTGCAGAAACCAAAAAACCTTTATTTAACCGAATATAACCGAAGGTTTTGTTAGCTTATGTCTTCTGCCATCAAGAAGGGAAAACAAAACAAAACAAACGAAGCAAACGAAACAAACGAAACAAACGAAACAAACGAAACAAACGAAACAAACGAAACAAACGAAACAAACGAAACAAACGAAACAAACGAAACAAACGAAACAAACGAAACAAACGAAACAAACGAAACAAACGAAACAAACGAAACAAACGAAACAAACGAAACAAACGAAACAAACGAAACAAACGAAACAAACGAAACAAACGAAACAAACGAAACAAACGAAACAAACGAAACAAACGAAACAAACGAAACAAACGAAACAAACGAAACAAACGAAACAAACGAAACAAACGAAACAAACGAAACAAACGAAACAAACGAAACAAACGAAACAAACGAAACAAACGAAACAAACGAAACAAACGAAACAAACGAAACAAACAAACAAACAAAAACAAATAAATAAATAAGCAAAACAAACAAACAGCGCACCGAAACTTCGCCATTTCGGCCTTCCTCGAGCTTTCTTTAGGCACCAAAGTTCGAGAAAGTTAGAGACAGCAGACCGATTAATGGTACGCTAAATGCTCGTGAATGCCACGTGAATGCTCCATTTTCTTTCTATGTACGCTGGATCCGCTCAAACTGAGGAATTTTGAACATTCACGTGTCATCACTCCAGCCTCCTGATCGGCCCACACTTTGCACACTTTCAAGACTAGAACCTGACTTAATCACAAACTGAGCAAAAAAAAACTAAGTCTCACAGGGCGACAACTTTCGAAAAGCAAACGATACAACAACCTTCCTTTCGAATCCTTTGCATTTCAAACGAAGGCAAACAAAGAAAAAACAAAAACAATAAACAAAAACAAAACAGGAAAGGGAAAGAGAGAGTGAGTCGACTGATTTCTCTCAATTGCCTTAAACGAGAAGTCTAAAACGTTTAAAAATTGTAAATTAAGTTTTAAATGAACTGAACCGAAAAAACTTAACGACAGTTTAGCTGGTTAAAAACATAGAGGAAAATATTTTATAAATTTTAAGCGTTCTAAAGGTCTCTTTTTTTGTTTTTGTTTTCTTTTGTTTTTTTTTTTGTTTGTTTTTTGCTTTTTCTAAAATCTAGCGTTCAGGCAAATTTGGACGGTTTTATCAACCGGTGAGTGCACGTTAGGCAGGTCCGTTTATAGGGGTCGGAAAAACTATAACTTTGCCACTTTATTTTCCCATTCTACGTTGATAAACAAGACAATTCCAAAAAAAACTTTTAAAATATTTCAATTTTCCTGACCTCCCTAGGGGTTTGAATATTTTTAGTGAATTTTAGTGAATTTTTTTTTATTATTATTTGCTCTGCCTGACCTTTGCGGAGTCACAACTACAGTGCGTAATAATATAATTTATGAAACTGCGCTGCGTTTGTAACTTATTAAACTTAAAATGGTAATATCAACACGTTCAAATACTGAAATATATTTATTAGGATAAACCCATGAAATTGATTGCAAAAGTTTGCCTACAAAAGGCGACGTCTTAAGATATTTTTATCAATGCTGTAGATTACTAAATTTGAAAAAAAAAACAATAAAAAACACACCGAAATTGTTTCCTGCCCTCTAGATATAAATCACGAGCTGCTTTGTAATGATAAAATGTCAGCCCAAATGTGTTGTTTCTGCTCTTAGAAAACCGTGGCTTATGGGTGGTGTACCACACATTAGTTGCAGAAGTATTAGGTAACTATTGATTTAAATAATATTCATAGTTTATTACATAATTATTGATAATTGATATAAAAATTTAAGCTAAATGACAAATAAAAATTTATTAAATTGTTTTAGGGAAAAGGTTTCCAAATTAATATATCATCACAAGAAACTGGTATCATATTGTTCAAAAAAAACGGGAAACGCAAAAGCTACATGAAATTAATTTTTTGGCATTAGAAAAAGAATTGTTTGACATAGGGCACCCAAAACTTTATGAAATAATTGAAAAAGATAGAATTCGATCAAAAGATCCAAAAGAATGCGATATTTTGTTTTATGAAGACCAAAAAACTGCAAGAACAATGGTAATTGACAAAATAGACAAAAAATATCAAAAAGTCTATTTCAACAGAGAGTTTTGCAAAAGGAAAGCCAAGAAGTTTGAGCAAAAGGAGGAATCTGTCACAAAAAACTTAAAGTTAAAATAATTTTCATCAAATAGCAGTTGTATTAATGAAAATCAAGAGTTGTTTTTGTTATAAAATTTTGATAATTTCAATATAATAACTATGAAGAAATTGAAAAACAATCAACTAACATAAAACAAAATAAACTGACAGTAACAGTAGATTTCGATGAACTTATTAAAAAAACTTCAACATTTTGTGAGCGTTTTGGAATTTCTGTTGGGGTACAGACAGGATTACTAGCATTATTTTTAAAATGTGGAAATATCAATCTTAATGAAGTAAAACTTTCAAAGGCAAAAGTAGAAAAAATAAGAAAAGATTTATATTTAAGTGAATGAGAATTAATTAAGGAAAAGAAGAAAAAAAATGCAAAAATAGTAATTTAATTTTGCACATTGATACAAAAAAAGTTACGGCTTTAAATGAAGACTATATTTCTGAAGTAAATGAACGTCTAGCTATTGTTGTTACAAGTCCAGACTGAGATTTAAATATAAATGGAAAACAACAGGATGAGCTGCTAGGCATAGTTGAATGTCAATCAGGAAAAGGATAAGATCAAACATTGGCATGTTTTAATGTTATAAAAAAGTTTGGAATTGAAAGTTTTATAATTGGAATTTGTGCTGACACAACAGCATGTAACACTGGTTGTAATAAGGGTTGTATAAGTATTTTAGGAGAGCTTTTAAATCGACCTTCTTAAGGCTTCTTTGTAGAAAACATTCTAAATGCAATCACTAAAACAGAAAGCAAAGGTCCATCAAAATCTATTTATACAAGACTCAAAGCTGCTTGGCCAATGAATTATGAAAATGTTCAAAAAAATATGGATCAGTTATCAAAGTTTCCGTGGTGCAAAGTTATACTTTTTGCCAAAAAGCTTTGGAACTTCATACTTTGGCCAGAAATGATTATAAGCATCTGTGTCAATGTCATTGTTTTTCTGGAAGGAACGGAGGCAGTTCCTGGATTTATTATACACAAACCAGCTGCTGAACATGAAGCTAGATTTATGGCAGTTTATGAAAAAAACATTCTTCAATCAAGTTAAATTGTTTCTGCTGCTCATAATGGATTGTGTAGGGTTAAAGAAATAATAAAAATGAAAGATTTTGATGCTGATGTTTCTCAAACTTTTATTTCAAGCTATCTTAGACACAGTTATTATCTTTCTGAAGAAACAGTTGTCTTTTGTTTATTTGATAAGAGTCTTGAGAATAAAGTCAAAGAAAAAGTTGCTCAAAAGTTGTTAAAAACAATTTTACATTAAATCTTTAAACTGAAAAAGTTTAAGCCTGTAGAAATAAATGAAAATTCAGAACTTAAAGATTATGTTGGTCAAAAGTCTTGGCTAATATTTAAAACAGTTCCTTACTTTTTAAAGTGGTTAGAAAGTCCACCTGAATTGTGGACTCATGATTCCGGTTTAAAAAATATGAAAAGGTTTACAAAGGTTTACAAAGTCTGTGTCAATGACTGTTGTGAAAGAGCTATTAAATTGGTAAAAGACTTTATCGATTCAACAATGAACGAGGAAAAGTTACAAAATATTTTACTGGTTTTGAAGGAACGCAGATTTAATTTTCCATCTTATAAATGTAACTGGTCCAAAGAAATACTTAATAAATTTTAAGAAAAGTTTAACTTTTTATAAGAAAAATTAAACTGAATTTTTATGTATATTATTTACAAAACGTGTTTGTAAAACCTTTAGTCAAAGTCTTTTACATTTTTAACAGTTTACTTTTATCTTTTATCTTTATTAAGTACAATATTTGGATTACTTATTTAACAAACTTCTTGAATGCAAATTTTATTAAATTTTTTAATGAGTGTTAAAGAGTATTTAGATTAATATACAATTAAAAACATAGTAAAAACCAGGTCTTTAAAAGAAATCAGGTCATATTTCAAAATCTCGAGAAATTTTAAATATTTTGAGCTCAAATTCTATACGAACCTTCCTAAAAGTATGGCCAACTTACCCAATAAAAAATTTATTAGTTTTGTTGGTCCAATTAAGATAGCAATTTAACGAATAATTGGTCAAAAATGACTTTTTTTAAAATATTCAAACCCTCAAAAATTTTTCATCTTTATATTTTTCATATATAAAGATGAAAAACGAATGCTAAGCTACACTAATAGACTTAAGTCTATAAAGATTTCTTCTGCACCCAGAACAAACAACTGATGGATAGCATTCGTTTTTCATCGAATATCCTGGAAAGATAAACAGCTGAATTTGTTCCTCTAAGTTTTTATTCATATTTTTTAATGATGTAGATCTTTCGCCAAACATTTCCCAGCAGCAACAACAAGTAGAATTCATAGTTATTCAAAAAATATACTTATAGCAATAAGATTAAGCGACTGAACCATCCAAAATTTAAAACTATTTAACTACCGAAACTGAACTATTTTCTCCTTCATGAAACATATTAGTTTCGTTAAAATAGGGGGTAAATTAGGTAAAATTTTATCTAATAACTGCATTAGTTGAAAGTATTAATTGAAATAAAAATTAAAACATTAAATTTGTTTTTTACTAAAGTTTTTATATAATTTTTAAAAAAGTATAAAGTCGGATGCATTATACTAAAAAATAAATGTTATGAAATAAATTATAAAACCTCCTTTATAAAAAGTTTTTTTACCGGTTTTCGGTGATAACAAAAAAGTTCTTATTCAATTTTTTAAGTTTGAGATTCGGCAAAAAATTAAAAAAATTTATTATAATTTTACAATATAGTTATATCTAAAATTATATGATAGCAACGCATTTTGATTTCAGAAGCAATTTTTTTTGAAACAATATGGATAATACTATTACATAATAAGGATTTGGTTTGAGTGCCACGACATAAAACCTGGTGGTCTCTTTGGTTCACAGTGGGAAGTCAGTTTTCGTCAAGGTTTTAGCTTTTTGAATTATTTGAATGCTTATATTTTGCGAGCTTTTGTCATTTTGAATGTGCTGAAGGCTTTTTTTCTTGCCATTGTTTGGTATAACTTTTTGATCATTTTTTTTAAAAAAAACCTTTTATTGGTTTTCAAATCATAACGAACAAATTTATATTGGTTTACTATTAATAAATCACAGTTTCTTGGAGTTTCGGCGAACTTTTTGTGCAATATGACTACTGTGTTCCCCCGTTTAAGAACCCCACGTTAGAATCGATTTACTAAAATCGGATTTTTTAATATTATTATTAATTAAAAACTACGTCGAGGTCCATCAACAGATTTCAAATTTGATTATGCAAAGTTTAAATTTCCCTCTTCCAACCCCCCTCCTTCTCGCCATTTACCCCCTGATGGGTAAATGTGAGATTTGGGGGAAATGGCTAAAACTTTTAAAAGAAAAAAAAACTTTTAAAAACTTTGAAATCTGTAGTATTAGAAAAAAATGGAAGCTGGCTCATCCCATTTTTTGACCTCGTACCAACCTTAAAAAATCAATTTCAGATTTATTTTTTTGAGAGGTTTAAAATTTGGCCAACGAAGTTTTACACTCAAGCAATAGAAAAATGGATGAATAATCAACTATAAAAACATGGATACAGTTTAACCATTTTTGTGATTGCAACTGATTTAAAAAATCTTTAAATTTTAACAATATGAACAACTATAATATAAGTTAGTCATTTTTTATAATAATGAAAAAATTATCAAATTTTTCTATTGTGAGTAAATTTTTTAGCGCTCATCAATAAGCAACCATCAACAAGTGGCAAACTTTTAAGCATTGTAATTACAAGGTGATATATTACTTTTACTAAATAAAATATCAGTTATTATCGTGGAATATCGAACAAACCTTTATCAAAAGAAAAAAATCAGAAAAAAGACTTTATGAAGAAATTGGTAAAAAAAAAAGATCCAATTTGCTTTTTTTTTTAACAAATTTATGGAAAATACTTTAATGAGCAATATTCAAAATCTTTGGGATCTCGCAGGGGGCAGAACTTTTTAGTTACCTAAAAATAACGTTTAAGGAAAAAAAGGAAATTCTTAAAACATTTCAAAAAAAGTATTTTTGACAACTCCTTTCTCATCAAAATTAAACGAAAAATTATATAAATTATGTAAATACCTTAAAGAGAGTCCTCCATAGTTTTAATTTTCTTAATAATAACTTTTTTGTAAACAAAATTTTCGTTGTTTATAAAACCGAAAAATTTTGACTGCGAGGATGTAAACCATTCTCTCAAAGTGTATATTACAAAATTTAAAATTCAAAAAAATCATTTTCATTTTTTGACATTTGGTCAGGTTTGTCGAAAATTCCCAACTGTGCGAAGTTGTAAATGCTTCCGGAATAAAAAAATAAAACACCTGTTCTCGAAGAGAAATTTTACAAAACCTGTTTGAATGCTATTTTAGTAACAACCCATAATATGTTGTTCACTTAATGTTAATTATGATTTCAATAAACTAATTTGCGCAGAATTTTCAGGGCTCAAACCTTTTCGTTTGTGATGCGCAAATTTCTGAAATTCAGAAGTTAAAATTAATAGTAAATTTTATAAATTGATGATCGAAAAACACCTTTTTGAATTGTGTTGAGAATTCTATTAAATGACTAATTATTAAATGACTTAAGTTACTATCTATCCACAATGCCAGACGGAATTCACAGGTTGCATATGATTTTTTTCTTATTTTCTCATTCTATAATGAAGAATGCCACTGCGACTACCATGTTGAATTCTGGTTTTCAAACCAAATGTTAACAGAGAAAGTTAACCAAAGTTTTTCGATGCAGTAACTGAGTTAAGTAACTTTGGAGCCATCAAGTGATTTTCAAAGCACAAACTCAACAAACAAATTATAGATATCACAATTACTAAAAATTGTCTCGAAAGTTGCAGTTAGATTTATGTTCGGTCAAATAAATGGAAAAACTTCAGTAGAAATAGATCAACTGAAAAATCATTCTAAACTTAGTTCTAAGTAAGGCATTTTGATTTTGCTTTTTGTTCTCCTTATAAGACTTTTTTTTATAGAACTTCGTTTTACTTGGTTCGAAACATTTTTTTGGAATTGAATAAACTTGGTTCACTTTTTCGAAATGCATTAAAAAAAAAAGTTGCTTGATTACACAGGCATACAAAAAAAAAAAATTTTTTTTCTCTGGCATGGCATTTAAGAACAGCTATAAACTGAAATGAGGATGGTAAATGTAAATCTGAACTTTTTGAACAATCGGGTAAGTTATGGACACGCGGACAAGTACAAATTGCTTACGTCTATGGTAACTTTAATGGAAGTAAAGGAGACCCTATTTTGTCCCTAAGATAAAGCATTGATTTCCGCAATTCGCACATCTCCGCATATCCGTTTCATATCCGTTTTCATCATCAGTGGGACATCAGGTAGTGTTTTATCACGAAATCTCCGTGATAAAACGCTCCAATTTTTACTTATTGACCTTAAATATAACAGAAAAAATATGTTTGACGCATGGCTTCCCCTTGTTTTTTACAAAAAATAGGTTTTGAGTGTAGTACTAAATTGTTTCATTTTCATTCAGCCAAAAACACTATGACCTAAGTACAAACACTAAACAAGAAAGAGAAAACGAAAACATGTAGTGCTTGTTTTTATTCTCAAGTTAATCAAAAGTAAATTGTCCAAGTTAGCTTAAAAAGATAATTTTTTTCTGTGTTCATCAACATAGTAGAAGTCCCGTGGCACGGGACATTAGACCACAACGACATTTGATGATGTCCCGTCACGAGGGAGATTGGACCGCAAAGGGTTAAAATTAATAAACAATATAAGCTCGAAATCCTAACGATAAAAACGAAAATTGAGATCATATTCGTCATCAGCAGCCTAAATTCAGTAAAAATTTTGCTTAAAAATTTTGCTTAAAAGTTTTTACCAGAAATTTCGCTTTGACCAGTTTCATTATCAAAGGTAAAAAAAAAAAAAGCTTTTCTTGTCATAACCCTCATAAACAGCTGTAATATGTAATTTTAAAACACTCGCAGTAAAAAACGCTCCGCCAACTGCTTTCTTTAGTGAGACCAAGGACGTATTAATAGATGGACGTTCAACCCATTGTTTTATAAAAAAGTTATCTAAACAATAGCGTGTTACGCTATTGTTTAGATAACAAAAGCGAAACAATAGGTGATAATTGCGAAACCGGGGAGTATTTTTATTTTTTTCGACGTCGGAAAAAGATGGTCACGACTATCCAATAAAAATATTTTTAAAAGTATTTTACTGAGCATCGATACTTAAAATGAGTATGACAGAAAACTTTGCTATTAATCAAGATTATTCTTTTTTGCTTGAAAGTATTGATAACCAAATTGAATTAGTTGTGGATGATTAAATTGAGATAGATCTTGAAGAGTTAGCGGAATTGTTATCAGAGGATTTTGAATTGGAGCTCATACCACCAGCAATTCCTACAGAGAAGCTGATTGCAGAAGAAACCAAAATGCTGAAAAAAACAGAAGAACGCTTAATAACTAAATTTACCTGTCTGAAATGTTACAATAAATATCTTAGAGAATCGAATTTTAAAAAGCATGAAAAGAAATGTTACATTGCCACTAAAGGTGTGCTTATACTCACATGTTGTGGAGCTTAACGCCTAAACGGGTGTTAATTTATATTTGCAAATACTCCCAGATTATGAAAATATTGTAATAACTCTTAATTTTGATTTTAGAAATTATTCAAAACTGTAAATTGTTTTAATGTACTATTGAACTTCTATATAGAAGAATGCAAGTTGTCTTTATTACATTTTTTACATATACTGGTGTAAGAAAATGTACACAGTTAAAAAATGGCTAGTTAAAGGTAATAGATGATTGACATTTTTCTTTAACCTGGGTTCCATTACAGCCAAGTTAGTATGGTAGATGGTACTAGAATCACAACAGACTTCTAAACATTAATGAACAACCTTTATGTCTAATAACTTTAAAGTTTTCAACTGTATTGCCTTCTCTCGTTTCAATTAGTCCAACATCCTCATTTGATGTGCTTTGGAAATTTTTAAAATCAGATAATTTATTTCTGATTACAAAAAAAGATACTGGAAGTCATTATTACATTTACAGATGTTTATGCATGAAATGTTGGAGAATATAATATTAGCAGATTGAAGATTTAGTTGATCTGGAAGAGATTTGTTAATGTTAATGGATAATGGCACTTCACGATTTAAAACAATTAGTCTCCACATGCCATTTGATTGGCGATAACTATTGATTTTAACTATTACATAATAATCTTTATTATTTTCATTGTAACTGTCAAAACCATGTTTTGATGAAAATGCTTTTAACTGTTGATGAATACTTATTGCATGTACTTTTTTATTTCTTCCAACTCTTGTGAGTGTGTTACATACATAACAGGTTTTTCAGAAAAAGTGAAGAATTTATCATTCCTCTCAACTTCAAAGCCTTTTTTTGATTTTAAATCTAACCTGTATAAGACCATATAACATGATTTGCATAAATATTCAGGATGAACTTTTTGATAGTCTGAGGTTGTATCCAGCTTGTAAAAGCTAAGAATTGCTTGTTTATAGATAACAAAAGGTTTTATTTGATAGTGACTATCCTGCTTTATTATGCAGCCACACTTTCTACATAAATGTTTTAAATATTCCTCATGAAGACTCATTATTTATCCTGTAATGAGATAATAAATATGAATATAAGATTACTTCTTTTGATATAATATTTAGAGAAGGTTAAAAATAAGGCTATGCATCACTAGTAGAAGGCTCAAGAATATGCAACTAAAAGTATGGTTTTATCATTTTTATTACTTCTGTTATTACTATTAGTAACATCAGTAATAATTAAAAAAAAAAAAGTTCATTATAAATTAAAGTAGCTCTACATGACAGTTTAAAAATGCTTAAACAAAAATGCTCATTAAAAATACATACTTTATATATCTTTCCAACTCCTGAAACGAATAGTATTTTATGAACTTTAAGATGCTTTTAGTTATAATACCTTTAGACAAAATGCAGTTTAGGTATCGAAAGTAAGAAATTTTTTAACTAGGTCGTTCACGAAAGAAAAAAATCACAAATTCAAGAGAAAAAAAAAAGCGAGGCAAATTAGTTCGACATTTCCGACAAAAATAAGAAATACTCTCTGATTTGAACCTTAAAGTGGGAAGCATACTCTGAGAGTGGGGTGAAAAGAACACTAAAAATATCTTTTTCGACCTTTAAACTATATCATAGCAGCTTCAATTTAATATGGAAAATTTGTTTCACTTTACTCTATCCATTCTAGTAAACCAAACATAGCCTTTTTGCAAAAGCCTAGTTTTAGACGTCAAAGTTTAAACACAGTTAAATTTTTAACAAGCAAAGTTTATAGCTCAAATCAACCTTTTTCAGATTTGTGAACTATTCTTGATTAATTTTTTTGTCTTTTATAACCATAAGCTTCAGTAAATACATGATTATAATTGGTTTACTGAGGGAGGTTTTTTGACGGAAATTTGACGGGTAGAAGTTGGAATATATGTATCATGAATTTAGAAAATTGACGGTAACACGCATAGCTTTTGGCTAATTGGCGGCACCTTTGATCTATAACAATGCGTTGAACGTCCATCTATTAATACGTCCTTGGTGAGACAGAAACGTAAGAATAGTTTTTGAATGTCTAATTCGTATACGCGGGAAGTTTTAAACAATTTACAACAGCATTTCATTTTACACTTTTTTCATATTTATTTTGCTAAAAAATTAAACGATATCTCACGAAGCGGTCTTGTCCTATTATGTTAAGACTTCAGAATTTACAAATAAACAGATTCAACGATATCTGCATAATTAAAATTATATGTTTTTTAAATATATGATGTAGATATTTTTGAAACGTCGAAAAAGTGTTGTGTTGTAAGTCTTATAGATCTTCGAAATGTTGGATTAAGTTTGTCAACGGAGCTGATTAGATCCTCACAGAAATATGTGTCAGCATGCGTGTTTGTTTTGTTTCCTATATGCATGAAGTTGTAAAAAAGGTTCCAAAAAGTACAATATCAAACACATATTTTCTCTTTATAAACCACAAGGGCGTCCGGTCTACTCAAGTGTGATAATTAAATTTCCTCTGATGAACATCAAAACAAGCATACACTTTGTTGTTCTAAGAGTTTCCACTTTCTTCATTGCCTTATTTAGAATCACATTCAAAAGGTGGTATCGATCTGATATCAGAATTATTACTTCTATTAGTAAATGATAGTTTTAGTGCTAACTGTGTTGTTTTAATTGATGAAATGTATTTATAAACGGTTGTCCAGATCATGGAGGAGTTTTAATTGGTGCTAATAAGCATATAATAGGTGTCATTAAGTTAGCTGTCAAAAACATAGGGTATTTTTATTGTGCCTTTAAAAATAAATCAGCAGATGAAATAGGCTTCTGTATTCTGATTGCAATACTGTGCAAATCAACAGATAGAGTTCCCTTCACCTCAACTCACAAGGTTTGTGCTTTTTTCTAAATGATTTTAGATTCAGGTTTGCTATTACTTTATGAATGATTTAATTTCAGGTATGATTCTTTTTTTCAGTAAATGATGAAACAGTTGAGTTCATCTTAGTCGAGAGTGCATTTGCTTATTGGAAGAGGTTGGCTTGTTACACTTGTTTGCATGAATTTGACAGTGTTGTAGAACAGATTGACTGTGATTTCAGCAATAATCATCAAGAATGGCTGCATTCCTCAATAAGCTTTATTAACTTGATCCTTTTCATTATAAAAAGTTGACTGTTAATTCTTTCAATATAACAAGCAGATGTTTTGTGCAGACTAGCTTTGGTTGGTAAGAATCTGTTACTTAAGTTATTTTTTAGTAATTATTATTTCATAAAGGTGAAGTTTTTGCAAAATGCTTTTTTTTAAGTTTTTGTAGACAATTTTTGTAACTGAAGTGAATAAATTGTCAGCAGCCAATGAGATAACCTGCTTTTCATAAAAGTTACAAATGTCTTTAACATAGTTATGATTGGCAATAGGTAAAAGCTTTCTCCACACAACAATATCACAACTAAATAATTGTTACTAATTTCAATTCATTTCATGTTTTAGGTTGATATTTTACAAATAAATAAGTTTTTATCTAATGGCAAAGTTTTGACAAGGCAAGGTGAAGTTTTAAATATTTTCTTCTAGCATTGATTAGCATGATTTTTCTTTTAAGTAAAATCTCTCTTTTTTGCACTCAGTACTCTTTGCAGAGTAATTAACATGTTGATTGTTTTAATCTTCAGTCTTTGAATCAAGATGCTTATGAAATTAGAGTATAAATCCTCACTGAATTTGTATCAATTAAATAAAATAAAGTTCAAATCTTGTTTATGAAAAGTTAAAATGCAATCAAAGCGAAGCCCTGTTATTTTGATTACCTGTTAGTACCTGTTAATGATACATTTTGCAGCAAAAGCAAATGACATAAAAATTTATTTTATATAATATATAATTATTTATAAATAATTATATGTTATAGGAAAATCAAAATTACATGGATAGTTGCACATTTTTGACATAATTGCAACAATTGACAAAAATTGATTTGAAACTGTTGATTAAATGAAATTGAAATTGAATTGAAAATGAAATTGAAACTGTTGATTAAATGGAATTTTTGAGCCAAATATATGATTAAGTGTAATATAAATTCAATTTTATCCAGCATTATTGAGCATTTAAAGCACGTAAAAAGTCAGAAAGAAAGTGCAAGTAGCTCATTTGATAATCATTATCAGAATGCTTATTTTTCATGTGTTCGTTTGAACTTTATATTCAATAAATAATGGAAAAAAATTTGATTTTTATAACAATTAACTTGATGGTTGATTTTTATTTAATTCAATTTTTTTTTTTACATAATTTATTGAAAGTTATTAATTCCACTTTTAAACCTTTTTAAACTTTGAATTTTTTATTATCTTATTATTTTGTTTTGAATAGAAAAAGTTTACCAAATGGATTTGTCAAATTTTGTTTTGAGTAATAAAAAATAAATGAAATTCTAAAAGAACTTCACTATAGTTACTGCTCATGTTTTCCTAAAGGCTTTTAAATTGTCTGTGATTTCGTTCTCATGCTTGGTTATAATTAACTATACTGATAGCAGTTTTCAGTAATTTGGCTTTTTTCAGCAATAGATACATGTGCTGCTAAGTTTTTTTGATGAATGATGCAGTGAAATAAAAAAAGGTTTTTTAAAAACCTCTTATCTTTTTTCACTGCATCATTTTTGTATTTCTCATAATTTTTTATTTCTTTTTTAATAGAGAAATCAATTCCTTATCAGATCCAGTCATTTTTTTAATGTCAATATCATTTACTTCCAGAAATATAGTGCTGGCCTCTAGTTTCAATTTTTTATGGCAGAAGTTTTAACAAATCTTCTTAAATAGAATTCTCTTCAATTTAGTATCTAACAAAAACTGAACATTGAGATGTCAATGAAATATCAGTGCTAGACTCGAATGGTAAATTAAAATATTAAAATTCTTTCATGTCTTCTATGAAATGATCAGATGTATGCTTTGCAATATCTTCAATAAATCTAACACAGGCAGAAACAGAGCTTGATGTTTTTTATTTTTTAAGAAGTTTAGCTTTTCACATCATAGTAAAGAGCCATTAGGAAAAGTGTTATTATATGATTTGTGTTTAGTCATATAATTACAAAATAACACTTTCATGACAAATCAAATATGTTACCAAACCATGTTTGTTTGCAATAACAAAATGGTTTCTTGCCAAATGACTCAAAGCAGTTTTTTTTACATCAGAAGAAAATCCCGCCATTTTTATCAATCTTACGCTCTTTCATTATTATAATTATTACATTACAAATATTATATTCTAAATTTTACCAGCAACTGACAATTATTAGTTTAGTGGTAACTAATATTTGTCGGTTATTGGTAAAATGCAAACTGAGAACTGCAAACACGTAAAATGGGAACTTTTTTGCAAAACAAAACATTACATTTTAAGGACCATTACATTTTACCAGTAACATCCTAATTTTCTAAAAATTACTTTCCTGTTGACAAATGTCTCTTGGTCCACACAAAAAAGCGTGGCCGGCTACATGTGGCCAGCTTGAAACAGGTTCTGTACTGCTGGTTTAAGTATGTAATAGTTATAGTTTTTTTTTTTTTTAACATAAAACAGCTTAATTTTGCTATAACTTTGATAAAACTGTGAACAGTGTAAAAAAATAAATTATTAATATTATTGGTGGCTCCAAAACAGGAAGCTTTGATTTATTTACCTTATATTCAAGATAATTGTGTCACCATCTGCTGCTTTTTAGTATGAATCTTTCTATATCCAGTTGAAAGTGATGTTTGTTGACTCAATTGTGTCCTATAACTCCATTCTTTTGGGGGCAGCATTAAAATCATTTTTTAAACATAGTTGTTATACTGATATGTAACTATAAGTTTTAAAATATATACTTTTTTGTAAATTTTGTAATAAATAAATTTTCTACTTATGACTTGTAGGTTTTTAGTTTTCTAATAATTAACTAGTTTTCACCATAACTTTTTTTGCACAAGTTTATTTAAAAGCATTGCTACATTTTTTTAAGGTATCAAAGGTTTGTTATTAAAACAAATGTTGCACGAGTTTGGGATGGCTGTACTCGTTAGTAGGTTTGAAATTTTATCATTATATTCATTTTGTTATATACCTTGGTTTTTATATTTAGTTAACACTACAAAAGGAAACACTTAATTTAATGACAGTTTGCTACTATTGGGTTGAGGAATAATTCATGAGCGTTTTTTTCAAATTTATTTTAAACAAAAAAACTACAACGATTTAATCAATAATATACTCTCCGTTGTTGTTTACGACTTCCTCCCATCGTTCAATAAGTTTTTCGATGCCTCGGCGATAGAAATCTCCCGGTCTTGACTCAAAGAATTCGTCCAACCAAGCCCTCAACTCCACGTCATTATTGAACGATACACCGCGAAAAGCGTTCGAAAGCGATCGAAACAGATGAATATCTGACGGCGTCAAGTCTGGAGAGTATGAAGGATGAGGCAGCACTTCCCATTCGAGTTCTTGAATCGCGGCTTTGGTCATATTGGCGATGTGAGGACGGGCGTTGTCGTGTAGCAGAAGAACGCCATTTCGCCTATTTGGTCTTTTTTGCTGAATTGCTTCGTTGAGTCGGTGCAGTTGTTGAACGTAGAGCTCCGCATTGACTGTTTGGTTGCGCTCAAGCGGTTCGTAATGAATTATGCCTTCCCAATCCCACCATACACACAACATGGTCTTTCGAGGATGAAGGTCTTTTTTTGCTCGCGGAGTCGCTTGTTTTTTGGGGCTGAGCCATTCTTTTCGCTGCTTCATATTGACGTAAAGGCACTATTTTTCATCGCCAGTGACAATGCGGTAAAGAAAACGCTGTTTGTGACCATGTGTTGAGCGATGACGAGCGAGCAAACCGGCGGCGATTGTGGAACGTTGATTTTTGTTGTTTTCGCTCAAAGTGTGTGGCACACAAGCGCCGAGTTTCTGAACCTTGCCCATTGAGTGAAGGTGGTTCACCACAGTTTTTTGATCACAATCCATCTGCTCCGCCAATTCTCTGGTCGTTTGACGTGGATTTTCGTGAAGAAGTTGATTCAATCGCTCTTCGTCGAACTCAATTGGTCGACCGGTGTGTGATCCGTCCTTGAGGTCAAAATTCCCATTTTTGAAGCGCGAAAACCAACGGCGGGCGGTACTTTCAGGCATTGCTCCTTCTCCATACACAGCACAAATCTCACGAGCAGCTTCGGCGGCCTTAACACCTCGATTAAATGAAAAAAGCAAATGGTATCAAAAATGCTCAGTTTTGTCCACTTGACATTCCATTTTAATGATCTGAAAATACACAAAAATAAAAAAAACTAACAAATCAAAACACACTATCTTGTAGAGCAAAACATTCTCTTTCAAACAACATAAAACATTTTGCCAATGCATTTTATTTCTGCGTGCATTTTTAAATCTGAAAAAAACGCTCATGAATTATTCCTCAACCCAATAGGTCATCAGCATTACATTTCTTATAACATAATTCTGTATGGTAAAGTTACTTTATTAGAGGCTGGGACAATTATATGTTTGCAGGTCATAAGCATGACACTTTTTAAGCCATATTTGAAGACTTTACAGGAGGATTCACAGTGTCTACTTCTTCTGCTTTTGAGAAAAATGAAGTTTTTTGTTTAAAGAGTTCACCAGTCTTTAGTATTAAACATTTTTAAACACCGCGATACCTGATCAATGCGATGTCTTGTTTGCATATTGTCAGAAGTAATAGGTAAGCATAAGTATATGATAAAAAGGATGCACATTGTGACATTGGAAACCTTTGGTTTTTCCAGTGAATTCTTCAATTATGATCTAAGAATTGTGATGCGGATGACCTTGTACCATAACGTCATTAAGTTAATTATGTATAGTAAAGTTGTTACATTATCTAAATAATGTTACTTTATATTATCTGACTCTTTAAGAGTTAGATAATATAAAGATAAAAATAAAAAAATATTAAATACTTCAACAGTTAGATAATATAAAGTAACATTATTTAAATAATGTAATAACGTTCTTTCATGACCACTGATCTCTTTTAGTCTATTCCTTTGCGAATACTTTTTTTTAGCAAAAGATCATTCTTTCAGTTTCCATATTTAATGATGATAGCTGAATCTATAACTGAATAAAGGTTTATGCCTAAGGGGGTACTTCATGTTCTTTTGAATATACTTAATTAAAATCATTGGAGCTTCTTTTTGAAGATCTGTACTCCATTAAAAATTTAAGTAGTATATTTAGCCATAAGTAAAAAATATTTTAAGTGAATAGTTTCATTCTCTAAAACTTGTTTATATTTTTCTTTTTACTTATTTTCATACATACATATCAACTTTTGATTATTTAGGGTGTGTTTTGGGCAGACCCTAATAAGGGGTAGGTTAGAGCTAAATTTGGGCTTGGCTGAAATTGGCTCCAATTTTCTTGAATTTTAAAACTCAGAAAGAAACGTCATTACAGAACAATATTGCACACTTCAGAAAGAAACTCTGCAAAGCGTATATTGATGTTGTTTTAAAATATTGTAAATAAAGTGTGAGTGGTTTTTGTTATGATAGTAATTGAGATATTTTTAAGGATTTTAATAAGTATAAATTGCATGCAAAACTTATGTAGAGGAGAGTTTTTTTGTATAAGGGAAAATGTAGAATTGAAACGTTGTGTTGGCTGCGAGAAAGCTACATGGTTAGAAAAAAGATTTGCCTCTTAGATTTTTGTCCGTTCATATAGCTTCTAAGTATTAATAGATATTAATCATGATGATCATTTTTAATTGGAATTTTTTTTAACAAGTTATTTGAAATAATAAAGTTATAATTCTATAATAGAAACAAAATATTTGTTGTATAAATTAAAAATGGCTTCAAGCACTGAAAGAAAATGTTGTAATCAACTTGATATTTTTGTTTCAAGATGAAAAGCTAATACAACAATAGAGGTGGCTAATAATCTTGATAATTTAAAAATATCAAGGTAGCGTTGTAAAGTAATTGCTTTTATCTCCTCCTATTTACAAACTGTCAGACAAGCATCTGACAACCTTTTTTTTTTTTTATCTAAATTTGTGTAACTTCTTTTTAAAAATTTTTGGTCAAATTTATTTATTTTAGGAAAATCTTCCAATTATATGATGCAGGGTGAGTCTGTTACAGAAGAGGAGAATATTAAAGTTGTTGAAGATAACCTTGATAGAAGTGTGCCTATTTTTTTTGATGGTGCGGCTGGATTATATGACTAAATGGAGCACAAAAGCAATTAATGTAAATTAGGATTTCCTTTGTTTAATCTAAATTAATTATTGACACTAATACTCTTCAAACACATGCTGCAAAAAAGATTGCTGTCAGTATTTTTACTAAGTGTAATAAGTCAAACTAAGTGAACAAATTCATACATCGCTGTACCTTACAGTGCTTAAAGGCCTATTTAAAAAAAAACTGCTTTTTTCAGGTCAAGTTTCATTAAGAGAGAGCCATGAAAGTAAAGAAGATCCAAGTTTCATTTTTATCTCTTCCTATAAAGCTGTTATATGTCTGTTTGAGTTTGAGTGAAAACAAAATTCGAATGTCTCAATCTCCATTCCCAAATGTAAGCTACAGTAACGATCATTAGGCCTGGAACACATGGGAAGCTGAAGTTTTTTGATAGCCTGGAAAATCAGCATAAGAAAATTAGTGCAATCTACATCTACTGAGAACAATTGTACAAATATGAATCTGTTTGACTGTGAGTCAACAGTTTGACTCGTGGTGTTTGATTTAACATTAAAATAAAGTAAATCTGTTAATATCTTTTTATATGCAGATTTGGTTTATATTGTCAATGCGACTTTATCAAACAATACAATCTCTAATACATGTGAATCTCTAATACATGTGAATCCATATATTTAGGTTTAACTATAGCAATTGGTTATATAATTATAGATTTAAATAACTATTTATTTACATATTTTTTCTCTTTTTTTTATAAGTATTTATTTAAATATTTATAGTTTCAACTGTTCACATTTTCCCTGGCATCATGTCTAAAAAGATAAAGTTGATAGTAGCACGACTTTTTGATAACGCCAGAGATCGCTCTGGTGGTCCTCTGCAGCGCTGCAAGAAAAGGACACTTGATGGTTCGATTGTGATTGTGGAAGAGAGTAAAGACAACGACTATGAAGGAAACGATGACGACAGTGAAAACGAAGATCCTTAACAAAAAAAGCAAAAGATTTAGAAATAGCTTTTATAAATAAAGATATCATGTAATGATGAATTATATAAATATTATTACATAAACTGTGTTAAACTATTGAATATTACTAGTTTAAAAAAACAACCACGCTTTACTACCCATACAGGATGAGTTGTAAAGCGTGGTTTTTTTTTGGCCGCTTTAGGCCTGGCCCTTAAGGGATCCTAAAATTTGGCGCGGACATTTTCATAAGGGTCCCTTAAGGGGTTTGCCCCTAGAGGACCCTGAAGTATTTTTAAGATGGGTATGTATCCATGCGGTAGAATATCGTAAAGTCGTTTTGTGTGTGTATTTTTTATAGACATTAACTTTTTTCTAGTAAACAACTCTAGTTTTCTAGTAAAGTTTGTCAAACTTTGTGATGTCATCAATACTTTTGCTGTTCAATCATCATACAAAAATCGAACATCACAAACGAAAGAAAACATCATTTAGAAAACTTGTTCCATTCTAGTACATACCGGATTGGTAAGTGTCGTTATATTTTGAGGAAACTTCGTTTTGTTCTCGTAAGTTGCTTGTGCGTATCTTTTTCTGGCAAGTCTGTGTTTAAATGACTCACGTTTAGAAACGGCTTGAAACCGTGGCATTGAAACTATCTGCTCACTGCATCTAAAGCTTTCTTTTGATGGTTTTTTGATGGTTTTCTTAAAACATGTAAAGAAGAAACCGTGTAAGAAGTAATATCATGAAATACATTTAATCTGCCCCTTAAAAATTCAAAGAAAACGTTGATGTTAAATACTAAATATTGCTATGATAATAAAAGTACATAGCAGAAGCCTCCAGCTGTCGTAATCTTTATTTAAGTTTTAAATAAAACCTGCTTCTTGTTTTTTGTTTTTTTTTTTAAAGTTAGTTCTGATTTTTTTTATTTTAGCCTGATGCTTTTGTTTCTTTTAGCCGAGCAATCAATCGACCTGCGTTATCATTCAAAAGGAGAGTTTATGTAATTCACCGAACTTTCACCTAGTGAATGGGATCGCAAAGTGACAACTTAAAGGAACACACTAATTAATACTCCCACTATTTGTAATACGTGCGCTTGTTGTTTTTAAACACTTTGCAATACTTAAAATCTCGAATTTTTATTCACTGTTGCTTTGATCTTCAAATCTTTATAACTTGAATTAAATTTGTTAAACACAACAATTGAAGATTTTTTGCGACTGATTTTTTTAGTTTAGTATTAAATGGTAAATTTTTACAATTAAAAAAGATCGCTCAAATTTTTAAAGAAAGTTGAAACAAGCATCTTAGTCTACTAACCACGGTGCATAAAAACATACTCAAATATCTTGCAACACGTCCTCAGAATAATTTTTCAAAATATGCATCGGGAAACAATTTCTCATTCCAAAAATGCGAAAAACAAGTATTTTAATTGAGGACCTGGGGAGAAATGACGTGTCTTAGGGGAGTCCTCAGGAATTTCGTTGCTCAAGATAACTAAAATGAGATGTAACTAAGAGGCATGAGGCTACCTAGCGGGGTAAGTTGGGCAATAAACAAACTAATGCATTTCTCTGACTACTATGAACTCTGTTATAAAACCAAAATATAACTTTGTTATAAATTAAATATATACTTTCATATATAAATATACAATTTCAGTTTCAAGAAAATATTTGAGGTATCATTATTTAAGGTATGAATAAAAAATTAATAATTCTTAGGCAAAAGATAACTAAAAGAAAAGCAAAATAATACTTTTCAATCTTAAAACTAAAACAACTTTTTAACACATTTTTTAACAAAACTTGTTAATATTATAAAAAATATAATAATACTTAAGGTATGTCTTCAATGTCCATTTTGCAAATAATACGAATATAGTATAGACCGGTATGTAAATCGCATTTAGCATGAGACCATTCTTTGCAACCTTGACACTGGATCCATTTTTTTGTTTGTTTTTCTTTTAACTTTTTTTTTTTACACTACGTAACACTCTGTTTATTACCATGATCTACAAAGGATTTACAGGTAGATAATTTTTTTTGTTTCTCAACTTTTTTATGTTTCTTAGTTTGTTGCTGATTTAAAAAATCTTCTTCTGGAGTATCTGCTAGAATAGCAGCTTTTCTTTTTCTTCGTAGTGCTGAATTTATCTTTCTTAGGGCTGCCTTTGGATTAGGTCGCACAGATTCTGGAGAAAATGATTCAGGAGTTTTAGGAATAAGTAACGTCTCTTTATTGATACAGTCTTTGACAGATTGACCTGATGGTATTGTTAAACGTGCTTCAGAATAAGCTCCGTGTGATAGCTCAGAGTTTTGCTGGTTCTATACGCTCTGTGACAAATGATGGTAAGAAATCATCATCAGCAAAGACGTTTGAATTGTACGGGCAGATACCAGATTTTATGGAAACTTTTTGTAATTTTAGTTCAAGTCATAGCTAATGGCAATGAACCTGAGAAAACTTTTGGTGTATCATAAAAATCAACACTTTCAAATAAAAATCAAAGGCTTTCGTGAAGGGTTTTAGTTTTTAAATGATTTTGTAAAATGATAGTTATCTGATATAATTTTCAAATGACACTTTTTGCACGCGTTTTTTTATGTTACTTGCATACGTTCGTGCGTACGTGCATATATTGACACTTGCATACGTTCCCTTCTGACTTAAAGAGCAAAATCAACAGATCTTTCTATTCATTTGAAGGCTTCACATGTTTAATAAAACGTCACATAAATTTATTGAATTCTATATCTGTAACCCAGCTACTTCCATTACCTACCCCAATACAGTCCGGTGGACCATTGTTAACAAAATAATCTTTGTAACTTTTGCGAGGAGACACACGTTGGTGGCACTATATTTCCTGAGGCATATGCAACAGTCACCACTGTGACATTAGTGCCTCTTTCCTCAGAATGTCATAGCGCCAACATTTCGTCTGCCCTTTGCAGCCACAATTTTACTAGATCTTACCACTGTAGGTACACCAGTTTCATCAACGTTCCATATTTGTGAAGCACTGAATTTGTATAAATCCATAACTTTACCTAATTTATCATAAAACACTTTTACATTTTTAGTATTAAATGATTTTGCTCTACCAAGGACAGTTGCTTCTGCTTTCCTATAAGATAATTTAGGGTTTCTTTTTAAAAAACTAGTCATCTACTCTTTACCAGACACCTTATTTTCAGTCCAAGATTCTGGTTTTTTTATTTTGTATTGTACAGCACACTCGTAGGCAAAACAACGTACATCTTTAGGAGTAAATCCATAAAATATAGATGCCAATTGCAATAACTAATTTTTTAAGGAGCTTTCTTGCTCTTGGGAAAAAATCAATCTAGGTTTTTGAATAACAAATGGATGGGCAACGACCAGAACTTAGTTTTGAAATGTATCTTGTTAATTTTGCTCTCTTGATGTTGAATTCTTTAGCAGCTGCACTTACGCTTTTTTTTTTCCTCCAAAACAGACCTTGCTGCATCACTGAGCTACTGACTTGTAAAAGCACCATTTGATGTTTTTCTTTTATAATATATATATATATTAGGGTGGGTCAAATTTTTTTTTTTTTATCAAACATGCAAATAAAGTTGCATTTTGTTGTCTCTAATAATTATATGTAAAAGAAATGTAATAAAAATTTGATTTAGTTTTGCCAACTTTACTTTGAATTTTACTATATTAGGTCAAAATGATGCTATTTTACAACAGTCGTATAATTCCAGGATAAAAGCATAAAGATTTAGATTTTTTGATGATTCATGTTAATAATATTATAATAATAGTATACAAAAAATAAGACAAAAAGCTGTTAGTGTTGTTTGTTGACTTCCGATAACATGATCCTGCACTTCATTATAAGATATATATTTACGTCGTTTGTTTTTTTGTTTTAGCTTAATTAGTTAAAATTGAAAATAAAAATCGCTGCTGTTAAAACATGAAGTGAAACTGAACAAGGTATACTTGGACAACCTAGACCATTCCAAACAAATCAAGCCAACTTCTGCTGATGTTTTCAAAGCATATGACTATTTATTAAAAAATAACAATTGCGCAAGTGTTACTGAAAGAGCAAGTCATAGCTAATGAAATTAAAGCACTGTACAGCAAAGCAAGTATTCCTACCATTGCAGTCAGCAGCTTAGTTATTTGCATAAAGAGACTAATTAACAAAGTACATGAGCTTGGTAAATACTCTGATCACAAGAAATCCTCTGCAACATTTAAATCAAGTTTACAGATGTTAGACCAACTATTCGATATTTGTCTGAGTAAGTGTTTTAATAATGGTGTTCGAGAAAGGTCAGCAGCTTGTTCATGTCCACTGCCAAAAAAAATTCCAACACTTGAATGGGAATTCTGAATAGATCAAAAAACGGTACGGAAGATGGTAATAGGAAAAGTAGAGAAGGAAGAAACAAACAAGCTGCAGAAGAGAGAAAAAAGAGGAAGTAAAACATGCAATTTACCGATTACAGATAAGAAAATTAAGTTTGATAAAGAAATTGATCCAAATGAAACAAATTGCAGTGATAATGAACAGTCAAAGTCAGATGAAGAATTTTTGCCAATGGAGATGTCAGATGATAAAGTGATGTCAAGTTATGAAGTGATGTCAAGTGATAATGAGATGTCAAGAGATGAAGTGATCAAGGTTTACAACACTAGACAATATCCTGAGTTGTGTAAGGCCATGGATAGGTGTAAAATCAGTAACAGGGATGCTTGCCTAATAGCAAATGCTGTACTAAAAGATTTAGATCTTATAACACCAGAGAATGCTATTGATCCAGCAAAACTTCGTCGTCAGAGAAATATGTGGAGGAAAAAAGAAGTTAAAAAGCATGCTGCTGAAGTCCAAAAAGTACTTTGCATTGGATTTGATGGGAAGCAGGATAACACTTCCGTTAAAATAAGTGGCGTTCGACGAAATTTCAAAGAAGAACATTATGTGATAGTGTCATTTCCGCAAAACAGATATGTCAATCATGTCACACCACAAGTAGTAAAGCTGTTGGTATTGCACAAGAGATATTATTGAGCATCAATAACATCAAATCATCAGACACTTTAGCAGCAGTTGTTTGCGATGGTTCTGTGAATAACACAGGTCAACACAATGGAGTTATCAGAAAATTAGAAGGTCTTGGGAGAATATTGCAATGGTTGGTCTGCTTGTTACATGCAAATGAACTACCTTTTCGAAAATATTTCTCCGTTGTGGATGGTGGACGTTCAACAAGTCCAGCTACTTCAACAGGTAAAATAGACATTGCACTAGATTTTGATCCAAAAGATTTAAATATTGTGAACTTTAAACATATACCTGGAAAAGTTGAGGATGTAAGTGTTGATGTCAAGAAAGATTTAAGCTCTGATCAGATATACCTTTTAAAAGCTTGCTTAGCTGTTCAGCAGGGATACACTGCTTGTTATCAAATATTAATCCTCCAGACTGCTATGCCAGGAAATCTGAACCATGCAAGGTGGCTAACAAAGGCCAATTGTATTTTACGTTTGTATATGTCTAAGGAAAATCCTTCAAAACCACTGCAAAGAATTACAAGATTCATCGTAAATGTTTATGCGCCATCGTGGTTCAATATAAAGCGTCATTCTTCCTACCTTGACGGAGCAAGAAACTTCTTTTATTTTATGAAGCAGTGCTATGAGCTAGGGAAAGAAGAGTGGAAAGTTCTTGAACCAGTGTTGCAAAATAACTGCTATTTTGCTCATCCTGAGAACATTCTTCTTGGAGGAGTTACTGATGAAAATGTATCAATTCGTCAGTTTTTGTGTGACAAAATATTTGACGCAAGAGCTACATCACAAAGTAATAAGATACGTGTCTTTGATAAATCAAGCATCAAGCTTGATCCGGAAGCTTCGTCATTCATAAAAATGATCGACTGGTCTGTTGCTATCGGAACACCACCACCGCTTTTATTAACTGTTTCTAATTCTGATCTTGAACATTTCCAGTTCCACGTTGATGTCTTGAGTGGTATTCCATGCCATTCTCAGGCAGTTGAACGTTCTATTAAAGATATATCAGCTACAACTATGAAAGTTTTCGGGCACAAATCACCACATGGAATGATTTTGCAGTGTCACAAATCTCGAAAAATTACAGAAAACTGACTCTAAATCTGACTTCTTGAGCCATAACAAATAGCAAATAACTGAAACAAACTGCTGATATGTGTTGCCTACTACACTCTGACTATTTCTCCTTTAACAACTGCTTGCATTTTTAAATTTAATGTAACAAGATGTCGAGTAATGAAGTAGAGCATTAAACCACGTGCATTTACATTATACGACAATACAGAAATTTTAATTCCCAAAGTTGCGAATCTAAGAAACGCTTCCATTTTATTTCAAAAGGAGTTTTTTTCATAAGTAGACTGTAATGCAATGGCGGAACTACTGGACGCAGGACCCTGTGTTGCGGGGGGGCCTACCAGCTATAGGGGGCCCTCATATAAAAAAAATTACACTCTCAATAATATTTATACTATAAAACTCTTTTCCGCAGGTATAGTGGGCCCTAAAATATAAAGCTTGGATAAAAAAAATGTCATCCATCGTATTAAAATATATTGTTCAAAAATTTATTTTTGTATTGGAGTGCGTAGTTTACATTTAAACGAAAAGTTTTAACCTTTTTAAAATTGCATACGCAATTGAGAGATAAAGTACGATTATCAGCTGCGAACTGCCAGATGTTATTGTATAGTTAATTTTTATACAGTTATGTTGTGTTTGTGTATGAATTAGACAATTAGACTGAATTCGGTAAAAGTAATAATTTGTTGTGTATAAATTTTTTTTAAACTGTAAGAAGTTCTTCAATTTATAAGTTCTTAGTTGCATATTCAATATTTTTAAAATATAAACAATATTATTTGTTATGTCGTTGCATATCAAGGATAATGATTCTATAATCCTTGTTGCATATACAAATTAACTTTTAAATGTATGTTCTCATTTTCAATTTTATATTAAATCTTCCGTTGTATTAAGTTAACTTTTCATTTCTTATTTTATCTGAATTACTAGTCTCCAATTTATTTAATCGTGTTACGAATAATAAAGTATTGTTGCACGAGAGTTTAATACTTCACTGATATATTTAATAAAAGGTAATTAATAAATTTGTAATAATTAAAAATTTTACAACAGGTACTGAATTTATAAATTTGTAATAATTTAGATTTTGACTCATAATAATGGAAAAGAAATTAAGTAGTACAAGCGGTGCAGCAAAAAGAAGAAAGTTAAAAGAAACAAAAGCTACTTTAGCTAAATTGCCGAAGCTAACAACGTTTTTGAAACCAATCGAAAAGCGAGCGGAAACGGAAGTGGAAAGCCAAAACTCTGCGGAAGTGGTATGTATAAATCAGTCAGTAGAACATGATGATATCGAAGAAAACATTGCTACTGGTAATAAAAATGTGAACGAAGAAGATGTGAATAGGTCTCCGAGAAACCACCGAAATGAAGACCAGGAAGATTCAAACTCTGATACGAATGACGCCATTGAACAAATTAATTTAGAAAAATCAAGTGAATTATTTTCTACTGACATTGCAAATTTTCATGGTAAAATACTAACAAAAGATATTAAGAAAATAATTGTATTATCGGAATCGCGTCGGCCAAAAGGTCCTTTTATACGCGACCCCTTGCAAGAAAACCGTAGGTTTTCCAAGAAATATTTTAAAACTACCACAAAATATGGATCTATAGAAAGAATGTGGCTTTGCTATTCCCCAAAACTTGATGCCGTTTATTGTGAGCCTTGTTGGCTTTTCTCAGAAGAACGAAAAGCAAAGGATAACTGGCGTGAGCATGGTGTCAGAGATTGGCGTGGTCTTTCTAAAAAAATTAAATTCACGAAAATAGTCAACAACATATATTTGCTTGTTGCATTTATGAAAAATGGCGACATAATGAAACAATTGATAAAAATATAGAAGAACAAATACGATACCAATCAAATTTTTGAGTGCAAGTCTTAGAGCGGATAGTAAATATAACATTAGCACTTTGTAAAAATTCTTTGGCTTTTCGTGGTCATCGTGAATCATTTGACAATGAATATAATGGTAATTTTTTAACCAAAGTTCAACTTTTAGCTAAATATGATAATGTTATGAAGCAAGTTTTGAGTATGCCAAATGGATCGATAAAATATTTAAGCCATCAAATTCAAAATGAAATCATAGATTGCCTTGCAACACATTTAAAAGCCACTCTTACTGCTGATATTAATAGTTCACCTTTTTATTCAATTATAATGGATACAACACAAGATATTACTAAAAGAGATCAGCTCAGTCAAGTATTTAGATACGTAAAAATTATTAAAAATGAAAAAGATGAAGCCACATAAATTGAAATTAAAGAAGTTTTCTTGGGATTTACGGAAATATATAACCACACTGCTGCTGGACTACATGAAGAAATTTTAAATCTGTTAGAAAAACATCATATAAAGTTAAGTAACTGCAGGGGTCAAGGTTATGATGGTGCGAACGTCATGAGTGGGATATACAGTGGGGTTCTGGCCCTTTTTAAGAAAAATCAACCCAATGCTATGTATATGCATAGCGCAGCTCATAATTTAAATCTTGTTATTAACGATGCGGTTAAATGTTGTGTTGAAGTTGCTTCATTTTTTGTAATGCTAGAAGATGTGTATTCATTTTTCGGAAATAGCATAAACAGGTGGGATCTACTATCCAAATATACAGGAGAATCACAAATAACATTAAAAAGGTTAAATCCAACGCGATGGGCAGGACGATATACTTCTCTTTTCGCCGTTAAAATTCGCTTTCTTGATATAATGAAAGCTCTTTCCGAGATATCAATACAAGTACAAAACGTGAAGAACGCGAAGAAGCAGTACGAATACAAAAAAATATGAGCAGTTTCGAATTTGTTTTTTTATGCGTGCTTTTGTCTAAAATCCTTAATGAGGTACATATACCATCAAAATTGCTGCAAACTAAAAATTTAGATCTTACGGCAGCTTCAGGTTCTCTAGAAAATGCCAGCATTTTTAAAACAATATAGAAGGATGTTTGATTCAGCAAAACTTGAAGTGGTAGAAATAGCGACTACGTGGCAGATTCCTGCAATATTTTTTCAAAAAAGAAGAAAAATTGTGAAAAGGCATTTTGACGAATTATCTACAGATCACCGTTTTGATAGTAGTGAGGAAATTTTTCGCATCAATATTTTTATAAAAATTTTGGACGTCGTTATCAACCAACTCGACAATAGATTTAAAGGAATGCAAGAAGTGGTACAATTATTTTCCTGCATCCATCCAAATAAATTAATGGTAATGAAAGAACGTGAGATCATAAGCTGTGCAGAAGCCATTCAGAGAAAATATAGTGAAGATATAACAACTGAATTTCCGCTGCAAATGGTTATGGTAAAGTCAATGCTACACGATGAAATATCAAAAATATCATCTATACGTGAATTGGCTGACCTTTTAATAGTAAAATTGTCAACTATAGCTGCAAGCGTTCCACAAGTGATAACAGCATTGTTATTGTTTCTTACATTACCTGTTACTGTTGCATCAGCTGAACGTTCTTTTTCGAAACTTAAAATAATAAAAAGTGATTTACGAAATACCATTGGTAAAGAACTTTTAAGCGACCTTGCAATAGTTTCTATTGAGGCAAAAGCGGCTGGAAAAATGGAAATGAAAAACATCATTACCGATTTTGCCAATATGAAATCAAGGAGAAAAGTTTTCACTATTTAAGTTCGGTTAAGTTTTAGTTTCGTTTTGAAGTTATCTTTATCTTTATTTAATTTTTTGTTTTTAAATATGATATATGAAATAAATATCTATTTAATATGTGAAGCTTTATTTTTTTAAAAAAAACATTCTTTTGCGGGGGGGCCCAAATTTTGAAGTTCCGCCACTGCTGTAATGCAACATTTTAATAATGTTTCACAGCCCCAACTTAACATTAACGTCATAATGACCTACCCTAATATATATATATATATATATATATATCTGCGTGTGTGTGTGCTTGTGTGCGTGTGTGTGTGTGTGTGAGAGAGAGAGAGAGAGCATGAGAAAGAGAAAGAGAGAGAGTGTTTGCGTCTGTTTGTATAGCTACAGCTTTTTAAACACACAATTATGTGTTTGTGTAATATACACACGCATATTACAGTTATATACCAATAGTAAGTGGAATAATTTATAATATAACTCTATATATAAGATATACAGTACCATCATAATAAACATAGAAAACAAATAAAACTGAATTCAAGATAAAATTAAAACTTTTATTTATGAACTTTTGACATATTTTATTAATTTAGTAATATTTAAGTAAAAATGTTTTTAAAAGAAGCAACAATTTAATAGTTTTTAATCACTCATTTTTTTTAAAAAAAGGATTTCAGATATTATTTTAAATTGTTAAGAGTATTTAATAATGATTAATTTAAAAGTGTTTTTGGACCTTAAAATGTTTACCCAACGAAATTTGTTTCTCCGTATCCGATAATGCCGTTTTATTAATTTTTTTCAAATCTGCTCAACTTACCTTGGCTAGACTAGGTAATACAAAAGATAGGTTATAAAAAGGGCGGCAATACTTAGAGAAAAATGGCTAAGTATTATCGAAAGTCAAAGAAGTGGGTAAAATATCAACACTTAAGTGATGCCAGATAAATGTTTTTTTAAGAATCTAAGAAAATAATAGCAAAAAATTTTTTTTTTACAATTTTGAAAAAAAAAAAATCCAAAAAGTACCCGTGCATCCCATTTGACCGCGGTCCAAAAACCAATTGATGCGCATTGTAGTACCATTATATATACCTATCTTTCATCCTTAAGATGTTTTGTCATTTGATGCGTAGTTTTTGAGATATTTTAGTAGCCAAACTTGTCACTATGCTCAACTTGCCCCGCTCTACCCTAGATCAAAATATTTCAACGGCTTTTGAAGTTGACCATTCAAACTTTAAAGTTCCCACCCACCTCCCTTTTCTAGCCCTTTTAGTAACTTTAAATGGTCGTCACTCTTAAACGAGAAAATCTTTTTTGAAGAAGTTTGAACTCTGTCGATATTTTGATCAAGTAAAATGTAAAACAATAAAGAATTGTTTTTAGAAGCCATATCCAAAGAGGAGGGGAGGGGATCTTGTTGAAATTTAAGTTTCTAATTTAATATTACAGTTTTTACTTCTAATATATATTTCTAACATGAATTTGTAAGTTAAACTTTCAGTTTATTATCTTTTTTTTTTAATTTAGTAAATATCTGATTTAAGTTTCTATTATAATTATTTAGCGAATAGTTAACATTTTCATTCCAAACTTATTGTTAAAATGTTAAATTTGATGTTCTAATTTAAATTTATAATTTAAACTCATAATTCGACTTTTTGATGTAAATTTCTAAGTAAAAATCATTATTTACATTTCTAATATTAAATTTAAAAATATATTTTATGTTAAAATTTGAAAAATGCCTTATTTAAAAATGCATTACTAAAATTTCTAGTTTAAAATTGTAGTTTGAAATTCTAACTTATTTTCAAATTAAAGATAATTATTTAAATATCTAACTTAAGATTCTAATTTTAATGTTTAAATTTAACTTTCTGATTTTCAAATCTCACGATATTATATCTAATTTAGTTTTCTAATGTAACATTCTACTTAATATTTCTAGTTTAACTTTCTTGATTGAGTTTCTATTATAATTTCTTACACAAGTTTTTAATTCTCTAAGTTAAATATTATAAAATACGTTTAATTCAAAATTTTAGTTTAATCCTCTTATATAAATTTCTTAATCAAGTTTCAAGCTTAAGTTTCTAGTTTGATATTCTAATTTAAATTTCTTCTTTGATTTCTGGTTTACTAAAATTAAATTTTTAAATTAAATTTCTAAATTAAAATTCTAAATTAAATTTCTTAACTTTGTTTCTAAGTTAAATTTTCTAAATAAGATTTCTAAGTGAAATTTCTAAAATAAGTTTTTTAATTAAGTTTCTAAAATAAGTTTTGAAATTAAATTTCGAAATAATATTTCGAAATTAAACTTCTAAATTAAATTTCGAAATTAAATTTCTAATTAAAATTTCTAACTAAACTTTCTTGTTGAAATTTTACTTGAAATTTCAAGTCGAAATTTCTAATTTACATTTCTTCTTTAAATATCTTCTATAACTTATTTCTTGTGACCTCTTCTATCAAGCGCTTCTTTAACTTTCACTTTTATCTTTTTTTTTTCACGTAAACATCAATCTTAGATTTTTACCTTATTTAAACTTACTATTACAAAACTTATTTAAACTTCTAATTATTTTTACTTTTTTAGATTTCTAAATAAAACTTCTTCTTTGAGTTTTCTGTTTATATTCCTAAATTAAATTTCAAAGTTAAATTTCTAAATTAAATTTCTAAATTAAATCTCTAAATTAAATTTCTAAATTAAATCTCTAAATTAAATTTCTAAATTAAATTTCTAATTAAAATTTCAAATTGAAATTTCAAATTGAAATTTCTAATTTATATTTCTTCTTTAAGTATCTGCTACAACTTATTTCTATTGACTTTTTCTATCAAGTGCTTCTTTAAATTTCATATTTAAATTCATTTTTTATACTTCCATTTTAAGTTTCTAATTTAAACTTCTTTGAGTTCTGATTTAAATTATCGTTTAATAAATTTTTATTTAAACTGCTAATTTATACTTAAAATAATTAATGCTAATTTATACTAATTTCTATCAAGCTAATACCACTTTAACTCAAGCTAATACCACTTTAAATTTTACCAAGTTAATACCACTAATTTAAATTTCTGGTAAATTTTTTTTCTGAGCAGTATTTCTTATGAACGTTTCTTCTAAAAAATTGTTTTTTTTTAGTGTGTTTTTTAAACTTTTTCTATAAATTCTTTTATAAATTTATTTTTAAAAAAATCCTCTTTTCATATCTTCTATATATTTTGTTTTTAAACTTCTTTTCCTATTATCTTCATTAAAATTTTGTATTTAATTTAGCAACTCATATTTTATGCACTTCTTTTTTATTTTCTTTTAATTTCGTTTTTTTTAATTTTTTCCTTTAAGTTTGAATTGAAGATAAGCGCTTTTGTATTTATGGAATAATTTTTGAGAATGTCTTCATATGTTATATAATATATAACTTCTTTCATTCAAGTGAAATTCTCTCTATTAAACCTAAACTAGTGATCCGACTGATACATTTATGTGACGATTATTGTTTTTTCGAATATATTTTTCACATTTTTTAATTGTAAGGCTTTTGTGAAGGGTTTTGGGTTTTTAATGATATTGTGCCTACGGATGTGGATATGCTTGAATGTTTTGTAAAATGATAGTTATCTGATTTAATTTTCACATGGCGCGTACATTTTTTTCAGGCGTTTTTTTTCCGTTAATTCTGATATTGACGCTTGCATACGCTCACTTCTGACTTAAAGAGCAATCAATTTTGTCTGCCTCATACTTATTTGACGTCAAGTTTAATTATGAGAAAAATAATTAATCGTAATTAGTTATGACATTAATATAATTGATTTAAATGTTACGACATTTTCATTGTTCAAAAAATTTAATAGTTCAACAAAGTTATAAAAAAACTATCGAACTTTTAATTTTATATTTTACTTTTACATAAAACATCATTCGAAATTTATTTAAAACTTCTCCCAAGGGTTTGAAACTTCACGTTTCTAATTTTCCGGCTTTAAAAAAACTATTATTAATTTGAAACTCTTTCGAACGAATTTTCATTCATTTGCAAACTTCATTTATTAACTCAATATAAAGTCATTTTTACTTATGAATTCCTCCATTATAATTTTACTTTGTTACACATTCTATCATCTTCAAACTTTTTTTATCGTACATTGGATAAAAAAACTTCCGATAAAAAAATATGTAAAAATCATAAAAATCTATTTACAAATTTCTAATAAATTAACTTAAATAAGTCAATTAAATAAATAAAATTTCATTTCAAATCGGCATTTAGAAAAATGATTAAAATAGTTGAAAACTTCGATTTTCCATTTCTCTCCGTTTCAAACATTCGATTTCTACCCATTTCAAACTTTCCACTTCAATTCTTTTCATATTTTTCAAACAGATTGCTATATTATTTTTTGTATTCAATGTTGATGGATGATTGATACCTAAAATATCCGTTCGTATTTTATCAACTTGATAATAAATTTCTAAAGCTTTATTATATTTTCCCATTCCACTCAAACAGGCTGCTATATTATTTTTTGTATTCAATGTTGATGGATGATTGATACCTAAAATATCCGTTTTTATTTTTTCAACTTGATAATAAATTTCTAAAGCTTCATTATATTTTCCCATATCACTCAAACAGATTGCTATATTATTTTTTGTAGTCAATGTTGATGGATGATTGATACCTAAAATATCCGTTTGTGTTTTATCAACTTGATAATAAATTTCTAAAGCCTCTTTATATTTTCCCATTCGATAGATACAGAGTGCTATATTATTTTTTGTATCCAATGTTGATGGATGATTGATACCTAAAATATCCGTTTGTATTTTTTCAACTTGATAATAAATTTCTAAAGCTTCATTATATTTTCCCATATCATTCAAACAGAGTGCTATATTATTTTTTGTAGTCAATGTTGATGGATGATTGATACCTAAAATATCCGTTTGTGTTTTATCAACTTGATAATAAATTTCTAAAGCCTCTTTATATTTTCCCATTCGATAGATACAGAGTGCTATATTATTTTTTGTATCCAATGTTGATGGATGATTGATACCTAAAATATCCGTTTGTATTTTTTCAACTTGATAATAAATTTCTAAAGCTTCATTATATTTTCCCATATCATTCAAACAGAGTGCTACATTGTTTTTCGTATCTAAAACTATTTCGTTCTCAGCTCCATAACATGTTGTGTTATACTTTTGAATGGTGTTAAGTATGTTAATTGCTTCTTGAAAATACCTTTATTTGATAGAAAACGTCGGATTTTCTCACTTTGTAGATGGAACCCCTCACACATTTTCGATTCGTTAATATGAAACATGTGGATAAAATGGTTGTAGAAGTGCTTCCCATCGTCGAGGTGTTCTCTGACGCCTTCCAATTGCAATCTCAAAAAGTCGACGATGTTTTTTTGGCATATTTCCGTGGTTTCTTTGCGTTTTTGATAACATTTACATGTTAACTGTGTCATTTCGTGTATCGTGTAAATGTCTTTGTCATCGTCGAAACGATCAAGCAACGAATAACTGACTAATAATCTTATTGCTCTATTTATCAAAAGCTCTTCGTTTATTTGCAGGTGTTTTGAAATACTGTGAATAAACTTTTTTGTAATGTGTTGACCATCACAATATGATAAATGGTTTAAAAGTTCGAGTGATTTTTCATTCGATGTTTCTATTTTATTTAATACTAAGTTAATTGACGTTATGACAGACTTTGCTTGCGCTTCGGTTGGGATGCTTTCCTCGAGCATTTCGAAGGGATGCGATCGAAAAAGATCTAAATATTCCTGCAAAGAAACGTTGTTGTTGTTTGTATAAAGAATGGCTTGATTAATAGCGAGTGGATGATATTGAAGCACTTTGGTTATTTCTTTTAGTGTTTCGTCATCGTTTGTTAACATTTGTTTAATGCTACGTTTTGCGAAAAGAAAAGCATCTTGAGGCGAAAAAGAATGAATTTGTACTTGATTAACATCGGCAGACCAAGACTTCAATTGGGATGTCACCAAAGTAAATGCCTTTTTTTTATTTTACACATACTTTTCAAATATCTTTACACTCTCATCATCCACGTTGTCGAAGATATATAACGTTTTTTCATTTTCGAAAAAGTCATGTATTTTTCTACTAACCATTTCAATATCGAATAGATCGCCTTGAAAATCTTTTACGGTTAATCCTAGTTGGAGACAGAGATTAGTCACAGAAACTTGTATTTTGTCAAATGCTGAATCCACCCACACAATACGTTCAAAGTGGTCGTTGTAAATTGCAGCATACTTTCTAGCGAGCTGAGTCTTTCCTATTCCAGACATTCCAGTTAAAACCGTGATTGATTTACCCGAATCGTTTTTTTGACCCACGTATTTATGAATTTGATTAAGTTCATCATCACGTGAACAGAAGGCTTTTGTCGCAGAAAGGAGTCCGAAAACGGAATGTCGGGATGGTAATTCTAAAATACAAAAGCATTTTAATTCTTATCACGCAAAAAGTTTTATTGAGGATTGTTTAGAAATTATTTTGGAACGGTCAGCATTTTGCTGTTCGCTGTATTTTAGTTTTTGATAGAAAAAAACAAAATGAAATACAAGAGACTTAAGAGAGGATTAGGACGACGATTTTGTAAAAAAACGTTGCACATGACTCAAGTTTAACGCCGAGTTTTTAGTAAAAAAGATCATTAACTGCTAAACGTCATTTTTGATGCGCTTGTTTTCTAATGGTGATGCAATTTGTGATGTTTTCTAATGGTGATTTGTTTTCTGATGTTTTCTAATGGTGATGTTTTTTGATGTTTTGTAATGGGAATGTTTTCTAATGATGATGCAATGGTGATGTCTCTAAAGTAGTTTTTCAGCAGTTTCAACTGCAGTTAAAAACCATATTTAAAATTCTTATGGTTTTTTAACAAAAGTGTTTGACACGTAAAATTCTCCCAGTGGAATATTTAAAGTTTAATTTGAGAAGCAATCGCTGTAAATCATAAGAATTCAAAATCGCGTTTCTGAAAACAGTGTTTAAAAAAGGTTGAAAAAAATATCCATTTGAAGAAATTTATGGTCCGCAAGTAAATCGAGGCAGAAAAATTTTTGTCATGTCGCATGTTTAGTTTTTACATTATATTTTTAAATTATTAATATTGAAAACTAAAGTAAAGGTTATAATGCCTTTAATTTGCCTTTTAATGTAATATCCCTAAAAATGTACAAATAACTTTGTTTTTACATTTTAATTAGGATGAAAATTTGTAAATGATTAACAAAATAAGGTAAAGAAATGTATATAACGAGTAGGTATAAACTTAAAAGGTGTGAATTTAAAACCAGGAAATTCCCTAATTTCTTTAAAAATAAAAAATTTTCGACAAATTAACTTCTTTAAAAAATTTTACTCGGATTTTATGGATTTGAAAAATTTAATGATAATAAAAATAACAATATTATTTATGATAATAATGGTCTTAATAATGATAAGCTGAAAATAATAAATCTAAATAATAAGCTAAAACAACATCAACCTTCAAAAAGCAAAGTGAAGAACGAAGTTCTATCATGCCAATTGACTCATCAGTTTTATCAAATCTCCTTTTATTAAAGCTAATACCCTTTAGTATTAACAATGTCTCTTTTCATTATCTGATTGTTATGTTAAAAATGATTTAAACATAATTCATACAATAGGAATGTGCATATTAACGAAAACCTAAGCACATAGCTAACAGCTTACCAACTTTGACATCTTCACGAGGCTTCTCGGCATTTTCTGTTTCATCTCCAAACGATTTATCTAAACAAGCACATTTAATAAAAATTGAAGGATACTCATAGATTTTTACGTTTTTTTTATGTAGATGTAAAACATGTATGTGTAATGGATAACTTTTAACTTTTATCAGTAATCAAAACAAAAAGATAACTCATTTTATTTTGCTGCTAAAAAATTAATATAAAATTTATTTTACTAAACTCTATAAAACTGACTTTCATGAAATTTTTTTAGTTAAGCTAAACTTTAAACAATGTCAAGGGTTAAAATCGTGCAACTTGCTTGAAGGCAAATTATTCTATTTTTTAATTGAGTCCAGTCTTTTAGCTATAGGCGTAGAGTTTTAGTTTTCCCGGATGGGGCATAAACTATTTTGTAGGAGTTGAAAATCTATAATAAGAAATAAAAATTTTTTTCAATAGGCATAAAAATGTAATTTATTTTCTCAAGTAAAATGTGTTGATGCGTATGGAGGCACGCATTATAAACTCATCGATCAAATGATCAAGATCAAGAGTGTAGGCAATATCGCGATGGCAATTTAAAATAGCGAGATGATTCAATCGCTCCTGAGACATTGTAGAACGCAAATAAGTCTTTAGCCTACGAAGACAAGAAAAGGAGCGCTCACACGTACATGAGGTGACAAGCATACATAGTAAAATTTTTACCATTTTCATAAACTTGGGAATCAGTGAAATTAGTTGAGAAAGGAAACCATCATGGTCTACGAGATCTTTCAAAACTGATTCAAAATAAATTAGTTGAATATTCTTGAACTTTGCATGATCCATAAATATGTCGCGATGGAGTTGTAGCCTTCTATAATCCTCAAAGTCATCTTTGTAAAAAGCCTCAACGAATCCAACTTCCAAACACTGACCAATGAGAAATTTTTCTACATTTGCTAAATGCTCAACGACTACATCCCATAAGACTTTGAAGCGAGTCACCCCGGGCTTCTTTTAACACCTCCTTAAACGTGTTAATGGTATTTCTTGATTTGCAAAAACTAAGCTGCATGCTTAAAATAATTTTCAATAAACGTTTAACATAATAATTTGCCTAAAATAGTATATTAAAAAAAAGAGACTATGAAATAAAACAGTATATACCTTGGAGTGCTGTATTAGCATCCTCGATTAACGTGAAGATCATGTGCAACATTTCCAATTTGAAAAATGTGTCAAACTTACAAAAAGATTCCAGATAACCCGCTGCTTTTGACTTCTTTTTGGCTGAATTATCAGAATGATTTTCAAAATCCTCTAACCAGTTGATAATGCCGGAATAGTTACTCGTAATAGATATAATGGACGGTTTTCTAAGGATCCATCGAGTGTGGCAAAATGGCCGCAGTGATGTTCCGCTTTCTACATTCTTTACATTTCGAAATTTGTTGAAACATGCCAATCGTTTTGGAGATCCACGGGTAAATACGATGAATGATTGCACTAAATTCATAATATTCCTGATCTCTGTTTGATTTTCAACAGAATCTTGTGCTACCAAGTTGAGATTATGAGCGCGGCAGTGCACGTAAAAAACCCGCTCTTCGTTCCCACTCATTAAAGTCTGTAATCTATAGATACTTCCAGACATTAGACAATCCGTCAAAACATTGGCCCCGAAAATTTTGGATCAACAGGCTAAATCGACACAAAACGTCCATTAAACAGCTTTTGATGTTCTCGGTTTGCTAAAATCCCATTAAAAGCTCCTCAATTTTAAATTTTCCATTAACACGCCGAATGTAGATCGAAACTTGTTCTTTCGTGGACATATCCGTTGTTTCATCGGATCAAACTATTGAATTGTGATTCCCTTATACTTTCGCATAGCTTACAAAGCGTTGCATGAGCAAAGCCTCGTAGGATTTCGTTTTCAATATCAGGCGAGAGTCGCTTTTCCTTTTCAGGACGGTTCAACCATTTCTTCAGTTCCAGAGAATCGTCTGCTCGTAGTTTGAGTAGCATGCGAAAGTTTGAATTAATTTTAACCTTTCCAAGAATGAAAAGGCCTTGCGTTCCCTAATACATTTAGAAGAAACATCTATTTATCTAGTAAATAAATTTAATGATTGATAGTTAATCTAAATTTTTCTTAAACGAAATTTAGGAATTACCAAATAAAGATGTGTTGTAATATTTTTGATAAAGCCGTACGATTATCCATCATTTCTTTATTTTGGTGATGATTAAGCTGTTGGATAAATGTCGATTCTATTGTTGCTGAGTCGATCATACTAACAGACGCCCTATTGAGTTCAGATCGCTCCTGAGAACCAAAAATTTGTTACGCTTTCTTCCAATTAGTAAATCCATTTAAAATAAAAGCTTTGTACAAATCTTTTACTCTTGAACTACGAGGTAAAGGCATTTTCATTTGGGTAGCTTTGAAACTTTTTCTTTCTCGCAATCATGTAAAATGGATTTATGTTTTTCATTCCAGTTTTGTTTAAGTTTTCTTCCCTTTTTTGATGGAAAAGATGACTGTCTTGAACAGCAAGGTCTAGGCTCCTCTGTAAAAGACGGCGACTTAACAACAGCGCACAGTGGGCGGAATTTCAAAAAACCTGGCCAAAAGTCAAAAAATGATTATAATTAATAGAAAATTTCTGTAAAGCATTTTTTTGAATCCCCAACTTTGAATTTGACATAAGTGTACCAAAATTCAATAATGGTAGATCCAAAATGGCGGTGTTTTAAAAACATTAATCATTAGAAATGCCTTTGGGCTTTCGTATTTAACCAATTAGTTCTAATTCGACATTTAAGTTCAATATACTAATGTATTATTTACATTACATATATAAACATTATATATAATACCGATATATAATGTATTATGACTGTATTATTATGCCGCAATGTTAAAAAAAATAAATTGAAAAATTCATTATTTATTCTACTTATTTATTTGTTCAAGGAAAACAAGGAAAACTTTTATTTGCATCACTTATCATAATTGTTTCATTTATATTACTTTAAAATAAATCACCACTGTCATCTGAATCATTTATTGTTGAAATATTGTTGATAAACTCAATCACAGACGAATGAGTTTCAGAGTTTTCGTTAATCTCCGGAGGTAATAACATTTGTAAAGCTTGAGGAGACAAAGATCTGCTAACTTTTGCATGAGATTTTAAAAGTGAAGATATTGCAGGATCTGACGAAACAAGTAGTCTGCAAAAAACGTCAAGCATTGTATTTTTTCTGGAATTTTTCTTGGAGAAATCTTCGCGATATTTTTTTAAGTCTTTGTTTCTTGATTCCTGTGCATCCTCAGCTAGTTGTCCTATGGGTAGTATTGCTGTTTTTGTTATTAAGGCTCCATGAATAAGTACTTTGTGTACTGTTGTAGGCATGTTGTACCAAGGATACTTTTCAACAAAAAGTAGTGCAGTTTCGGTAGAATAGTTATCGAGTTTGTCTGCGTCTATTGGAAAGCCACTAGATAATACCTGTAAAATTACATGAAACCGATTTATTAGTTCTAAATCCACTCCTAGAATATCAGCAGACACTTGTGAGTTTTTAAAAAATCTTCGAGCTGTATTTCCGTCATTTGTATTACCGCATCCTGGTTTCGGTCGATCAACTATTAACCCTAGCTGCAGCTTAAAAGCATTCTGGATTAACAATTTTTGTTGTAATATTATACTTTTTTCAATGTCAGAACGTGCTTGCCATTTTTTTATTCCAAGTTTATACCCAAGATGCAAAAAACATTCAAAAAAGCGAATCCATCTGTGCTACTAATTTTTTTGTAGTTTTATTGCACTTAACAAAATCAGTTTCTCAAGAAACATAATAACTATATCTATATACAATTTGACTGATTTTGTAAAGAAAACAAAACACCGCCATTTTGTTTGCTAAAAAACACGACTAGCACTACACAATATAAGTTTATGAAGTAATAGGCAAAAATAGGTGCCTTTTCTTTTAATCAATCTTTAGAATACACTTTTATGAACAACATCCAAATTATAACTAAGCGGAATCTCGCGGGTTCACTACTTTTTCAATGCTTGAAAAATAGGTTAAAGAAAATAAATAAACTTTATTCTGTACTTTTTTGTTCGCACTTTTCGCATAAAATTTAGAGAAATAATATAAAACATTTTACTAAAATATTATATAAATACCTTGAATAGTATCGTCCATAGTTAGTTTTTTTGTTTTTAAAATGCCTATTAAGTGTTTTTAATAACAGATGTTTAACTGCGTAGATTTAGGTAACTTTAAAATTTATACAATTTTTTCTTATACAGTTAAATGCAACAGGGCTTTGTTTATGTAGTTTCAAAATAATAAAATCACAATAGTGATTTTTTTTTTTGACTTTTGGCCAGCTTTTTTGAAAATTAGCCCACTGTGCAGCGGTTGAATCAGTTGCATCATCTAAGTGAACAAATGATAAACTTTCATGAGTATTATCTTGGAATTTATTAGCATTTTGAGATTCAGAAAATAATCCAACTGCTTCAATTTGATTTTCTTTTTTTGAAAAGTATTCACTAATCTTCTTCATTCTACAACATTGTACAACTTATTACTTAAAATTCAATGTATCATTGAACAATTAAAAAATTTCTTCAAAAACTTACGTTTTTTTTTAATTCAAATGATTTTTAATTCAAAACTTTTAAATAATTAATACAAATAATACTGCCAAATTTATCAAAGAAAAAAAATACTAAAAGAACGTTTAACTCTTTAGTTTATGTAGTTCCGTTAATTTGCTTTTTACTACGTTTTTACAAATCTCAAATAAGTCTCAAACTCATCAGAAGCGTGAAATTTCTGAAATTCGAAAAAAAATATAAACTTTTGAAAATAACCATAGGTATTTGCGGAAATATTACAATCGTTTTTAAATTGTTGTATTTGTTAATGTTAAAGTATATTATGGTTTTTATTTTTTAAATATTTTTGAAAGCTTGGTGAATTTCCCCGGATGGGGCAAAGCCCCAGCGACAAATTTCCGGATAGGGCTCGAGCCCCCAAGCCCCAGCGCGTTCTACGCCTATGCTTTTAGCCATGTGTAATAATTCAAATAACTTCAATTAAAAGCATTCTCCTGCTGTTTCTTATTGATTTTATCATAAATTGCAAAACATTTTTTTGATTCAAATACAAAAACATTCGAAGCTTCATTTTTCTTCAAAAATAGATGCTCGCACTGACCAGGTAAATATCAATTGTTAACAATCACCTTGTTTTCTACTACACTGTGAATGGAATAATGTTTCTTTTGAGAGTATCCTGTCTGCTCACGCGTTTTTATTTTATGTATTAGCAATGATCAAGAGTTTTTTAAATACTGGTGAATTTAGCGGCGTTTGATTTTTATGGAAATCGATTAACCAGCACTGACATAATGGCGGAAAATCAACTTATAACACCTGTTTGACAACTTTATCTGTAAACAACCACAAAAAGCTTTTTCTGCTTTGCCCATAAAAATGATCTCCTTGAATATAGAAAACAGATCTCCTTGCTTACCCAATTTCCTAAAATTTATGTTTGAGCAAGTCTAAGAATTTCTCAAGAACCACTATTAAGAATCGCATATAATATCTTACATTCTTCGATGTAAGATAATATAAAAGAAAGATTAGTCGAGGATGCTCTTACTTCCGACAAAACGATTTTTTCAGTAAACTACCCAATAAATTTTATTTGAAGTAAAGAAACTTTATAGGAAATTTGTAAATATCTTTTAACATTTTACTTTTTTATATTTTATTCCGTACGATTTTTGGTAGAGATCGAAGAGTATGAGTCATAAGAAGTATGATTACTAAAGAAGCATCAATGGAGATGCACGTGATTAATCTGAAATAAAAAAAATGCATCACTATTTCGAAAACGAAAAAACTTTATACATCGTCGAAAACGTGGATGATGAGAGTGTAAAGAAAAACTTTTCTGCATCTTCCATTAGAAAAATATTTTGCCACTTAAAAAATATATATTTCTCGCCATGTTTAAAAAAAGAAGACGCAGTTAGTTGAACGAAAAAGTAAGCAGGACGACGTAATTAACGTGCTTTTTGTATTTTGAAGTCGTCTGAGTCAGGATTGTGTCGTGAAATAAGAAGCTGCAGATTACAAGTTGTCGTAAAATAAGAAGCTTTAGTTAGAATATTGGAAAAAACTCCTGATCTGCAAAAGACCTTGTCTTTTGTTGCATGTTACATGTTATCTCAATACGCCTTGATATAAAACCAAAATGATATTCTCCTTTTATTACCGTTCTAAATTCTTTCGTTTCAAAATTAAACTGTCTCTAATGAGGAGAGTTGGAAGCGACAAAGAAAAACAAAACAAACATGTATGTGAGCGCGCTCGCTTACACCACTCAACTCCTAAGCAATATTGAAAGAAGGTCTGTTCTATACAAAACTGAGTAACTGAGTTTCTATCAGATCAGGAGAAACAATGTTGGAATTAAATAACAGTTATGGAAAAAGTTAATTCACAAGAGAATTTTTTAAGTTTCTTATAAAAATACTTTTACGTACCTTCGATCGAGCAACTTTTCCCGATATGAGTCCTAATTTCATTTAGTATTTTCTTCATATTTTCTTCCTTATTTTCATAAAGTTGATAATATATCTTCCCTGATATAATAAGAGCTAACTTGGAAGAAGGGGGAGGCAGGTAGTTTTCAACTTGAATAGGTATGATTTTTTTCCGGCACTCATCTGCATGCGTGTATTCTCTTTCGCAGTTATGTGAGTTCTTGTATTCTTCTGAGATGAGCAACAAAATAACTTTGGAGTTTGCTAACGCTTCTGCCATTTCTTGTTTTAAATCACCGCCCATGTTCTGTTCATCAATCCAAACCTTTAAACTGTTTTCAGTCAAAACTTTATATAAAAATTAGCGCATTCTTTACCAGTTCTCCAGTTATAAGACACCATTATATCCCAATATTCGTTTTCTGTAATCATTTTGAGTAGTCAAAGCATAAAAACTTGTATATCAGTGAAAGCTCTCAGCGTAATAGTTTAAACCAAATGAAAATATGTGAAAAGTCCAAACAAGTTGTTGACAATGTGTTGTTGACAAAATGACTTAAATCAGCACGATATGACAAACGTACCATAAATCTAAAAGGTTTTGTTAACCTTTATCTATAAATCTAAAAGGTTTTGTTAACAAAGTAAATCATATATAATGCAACATTTGATTAGTTGATAACAACGCGATGGACTTTGATTGGTCAAACACAACTCACAATACATACTTGAAGGTTTACAACTAAATATAAAGCATAAATCAAAAACAACCCCCCAATTACACGTGACATATTTTATCAATCTGCAAAGCAATCTTTATCGCGTTTAAATTAAAATATGCAATGAAACTTTGTGTTTAATAAAACTTAATTTGATTGGTTTAATAAGCCTCCTATTTCTATATTCTTAACGTCCGTAAAAATGTGTGAAAATAAATAAGATGAAAACTTCATTCTATTAAAACGATTTGTTCAAGGCTCTCTCCTCTGGATGAAACAATGACACTTAAAAAAAAAAAAAAAAGGATTTTTTACGTGTCATACTCAATGAACTATTTCTTTCTATTATCATTTTATCAGTGTTAGAACTGAGTTTCTGGTTGTCATTAAAACAGTGTTAAACTTTAACGCTGCCTACTGTTTTACGTTTCATGCAACTGTACGTGCGACATGTCCACCAAGTGTTTCGGCTGTCTCCCACTTTTCGTCAAACGAATTCATTGAGTAAAGCTTAAAGATTATGTTTATAAATAAAGTAACACAGCGTTACCCAGCAAACATGCTTTCAGCGGTCCGTGATGCGTAAAGCCGCCACCGGTATGCCGCTGCTGGCCCACTGTGATGCCTAATGCGGATTGCCGCTGCTGGCTAACCGATGATGGACCGTTATCTCGTTTTGTGTTGCCTAACCGCCTTTGGCTGAAAAACGGCAAAACGCTTCGTTGTGGATACGTTTTTAAATCGGCATGCCAGCTTCGGTAAACACATGGCGACACATTACAGTTTTGCCAACACAAATCTAGAGTCGGCTTTTGGATAGCGGTAAGCTGTCGTTATAACACCAAAAGCAGGCATTTCAATTGAAATGCCTGCTTTTGGTGAGACTTAGATTGATCGATGTTTAAATTGTGACTGTTTTATAAAAAATTCACTGACTAAAACTTATTAGTGTATAAATATATGCTCAAAATTGTTATTACATTTATTTTTTAGCAGTATTTTACTTGATATTTATAACTCGGATAAAATTATATACTAAGTAAAACAGTAAGTATTAAATAAATAAGATGTAAAAAAAAATCAAATTAGTTTTTAGTCTTAAAATATAAATTATATATATAAATTTATATTGAATCTATATCTATACTTTATATTATAAAATATAGCTATAATGATTGCTTATAAATATTAAAAGTTATGATTTTAACATTCTTATAATCTTATAGCTATACTTATAACTATACTTATAACAATACTTTATAATATTAAGTTTAGATATTGATATAAAGTATGGATATAGATTCAATATATATTTATAAGACTCAAAATTAAAAAGACTAATTTATATTTATATATATATATATATATATATATATACAGTCAGTCAGTCACAAAAGTTTTCATACACCTTACAATTTAGAGAAAACACTTAATAAAAACCATTTTAAATGCAAAAAAATAATTTTATATCAAAGTAAGAAGAATATATCGTACAAGAAATAAAAAATAGTCAACTAAATAAAAATATTTAACTAAATAAAAATATTTAACTAAATAAAAATATTTAACTAAATAAAAATATTTAACTAAATAAAAATATTTAAGTAAATATAAATATTTATTTGTAAAACTGAAAAAGCTTAATTTTTGAATTTATAATATGTTACAAAAGTTTTCCTACACTAAACAAAACTTGTAAAAAAAACAAGAATATAAAAAGTTAAAAAATCTTTAGTATTTTGTTGAGCATCTATTGGCATTTACACAAGCTTTTAATCTTCTGCTCATCAGTGACACTAATTTTTTGGTAAAAGAAGACGGAATTTTATTCCATTCTTCTAGTAAGATATTTTTTAGCATATTAACATTTGTTATTCTGTTTCCTGGTTATCTGTCTAAATAATCCCACACATTCTCTATTTGGTTAAAGTCTGGTGATTGGGGAGGAGAATGCAGTTGTTTTGGAATATTGTAGAGCAACCATGATTTTACAACATAAGCAGTGTGTTTTGGATCTCGATCCTGTTGAAATATCCAATTATTTCCTAACTTTTACTTAGTAGCATCTGATTTCAAATTATTTTTTATAATGTCCAGCGATTTATATTATATGTATTTTTTAATATATACTAGCTTTAGTAAATAAAACAATTTATGTAAATTTATATAAGTTTCAATAATGAGCTTTTGGAAAAAATGGCCAAGAAAAAACTGATGCCTACATCAAGTTTTCCAATGCCATTAAATAAAGAGGCATTTTTTAGTTCAGAAGATGAATGACATTTTTAAATAAAATAAACATCTTTATTTACAAATTTGTTATCTTTATTTACAAATTTGTTATCTTTATTTACAAATTTGTTATCTTTATTTACAAATTTGTTATCTTTATTTACAAATTTTTAATCTTTATTTACAAATTTTTAATCTTTATTTACAAAGTTGTTATCTTTATTTACAAATTTGTTATCTTTATTTTACAATATTTAATATATTTTAAAATATTTTATATTTTAAACTCACTGGAGTAAAGTATTTGTGCAATAAATATTACTGTTTCCATGTTTTTCATTTTCATTCCCTTTTACTGTAACCTCTAGTATATGAGATTGTTAATGAGAATTTAAATTGATTGTGATATTAAATGTTACCAGTGAATAAAGTAAGATAGATTTTATTATTTTAATGTTATTTGTTTCAATTTTGTTTTTGAAAGAAATCCAAAATATAAGTTCTGGAGTCTGTCTGCTGTTTGAAAAAATTATATACTTATTTACTAAACCATTTTATTTCATTCAACTATTTGGCTTTCTTTATATTTTTTCAAGGTATTTTCATAGTATATTATATCGTGCTATGTTTTTGTTTGCATGGTGAAAACTATGTTCAATGTGCAAACTATATTTTAGTTCATCAAATTATATTTTTATTGATGTGTTCTGTCTTTGATTCATTCTTTTTCAGATCTGCACTTGTGTCTTAGGCCTATGGTTTGCAAAAGGTTCACCATTGCCCTTAAGTTGCTGTGGGTTTCACAGTTTGATTTCCAACCTGCCATATAAGTATATCATTTTTAAATACTATTTTATTTGTTAACTTAAAATTAAAAGTAAAGATAATTTTTTTTAATGAAATAACAATTTTTTTTTTATTGTTTATTAGCCCCTCAAGCGTATTGATAGAAACTGGTATACCAGGTAGAGTATTTAAGGTTACTGTATATGAAGTTTTATTTTTAAAAAAAGGCACGCATTATGACTTTATTTTTATATAGTTTTTTTTAAAGATGTTTCCTTAGTTAAGATAATGTAGCAATATAATTAAGCAATGTTTTTGTTGTTTTTATATTTTAAATTATGCTTAAATAATAAAATTAAATTTATATTTATTCAATGTAGATAAACTTAGTATCTGGAGTTATTTGTCACTAACTGATGATCAGACTATTTTAAACAAAAACGTTTTTAAGGGCTGAGAAGGTAAGTTTATTATCTTTGTTGTAATAGCTCTAAACTTAACTGTTTCAATATTTTCATTATATATCATTGTCTGCTTTCAGGTAAAAGTTAGAAGTCTGCAGACTGCAACGTAAATCGATTTTCAACACATTATGGCTTTCCGAGTATATTTAGTTTTCGAATGAAATGAGAATAAACTAAACTTAAAGATGTGTTTAAAATTAACTATTTATTTTACATTTTGTATTTTAAACGTTCGCCAAACGCAAGTTAAGCAATAATCTATAGATACAAATATTTTATATATTCTGTTTTAAATAAAAAAAATATTATTGTGACTTTAATATTCATATTGTAATTGTAAATTGCAATCTTAAAATGATTTTTATTATAACTTCTGATTATTCTTTTTGTTCACCGAGCTTAAGCGTTGCCGCGTATGACCTAATGATTTACAGTTGGGGTAGTGTTTTTTGGTGCAAGGAGAATTTTAGTATGATAAATTCGTATTAAATAGCTATATACTTATGCACAAAGTCAAAAGGTATTTGATTTGCCTTCCAGGCATCGGCAGGATTTGCCATTCTTTTATGAGTAAAAATTGCGCTGAAAGATATACACAATTTTGCTAACGATAAGTGCGTTCTATTCAAACAAAAATACAAAAATAATATGTACAGTTGTGGACAAAATAATAGTAGTGGCTAGTAAAACAATCATTTGTGATAATAATTTTATGTAAATTTAAATATAAGTTAATAAATTTAGGCATAACAGTAATACAAACACTGAATAATGAAATGGGAGTAAAAAATGTTGGTAGCACTGTTAAAATTACTTTAGGGAAGTCCCGAATTTTATATACGAACATATCTAAATTTGTAGGTTAAAATAACATATCTGTTGTTTCCTGTCAAATTATTTATATTAGCTTTTTGTTTATTTGGTTTTAGTAAGACTAATTAAAGGTAAGATTAATTTTAGTGTTAATTTAATGAAATATATAAAATAATCGTATAAATTTATTTTATAAATAGGAGAAAAGGGTCGTGCAAAGCATTGTAGTGCAGAAAAGAGACAACTAATTATTAAATTAAAACAAGAAGGGAAAACATAAAAATTTATTCAAGAGACATTAAGTTGTTCTCCTATGATGATTAGAAATGCTCTAAAATGAAAAAAAATGTAGGCGAAACAAGGAGCCGAAAACAAAAACCAACTGAACATGAAGATAGATTGATGAAACGTGCTGCTGTTGCCGATCCTTTTGTAACGTCCCGCCATATTAAAGAAGATTTAAATTTAAGCGTTTCTTCGAGAACAGTACGTAGGCGGTTAGTACAAAGTACGTTAGTCGCCAGAAGCCCAAGAAAAGTTCCCCTTTTGAAAAAAAGGCATGTGGTAGCAAGATTACATTTTGCAAAAACGCATGCAGATTGGCCTGTTTCAAAATGGCGTAGTATTTTGTGGTCTGATGAAAGCAAAATTGTTTTATTTGGGTCAAGTGGACGCAGGATGCATGTAAGGAGGCCACCTAACTCTGCATACAAACCGCAATACACCATAAAAACTGTAAAATATGGCGGAGCAAAAATAAATATTTGGGGTTGTTTTTCTTATTATGGCGTAGGGCCAATCTATAAGATTGATGGTCCATAATGACCGAGACGAATACCTTCAAATATTACAAAATACCATGTTGCCCTATGCAGAAGAAGATATGCCCCTAAGATGGGTTTATATGCAGGAAAACGACCCAAATCATACCAGTCGCAGGGTAAAAAGTTGGTTCTTTGAGAATAGGGTTGCAGTTATGGATTGGCCTGCTCTTAGTGAAAACTTATTACAGGTCCTATGCTATTCCACTATCGCTTTATTATCGGTTTGCCGCTGACGGACCGTTGTTCAAAAGTTGTTGATTTGCCACCATCGGTCCGCCACCGAACCGCGTGCAGCTTTCCGCTAGCGGACCGATGTAAATACGATGTGCAAGCCTACGCGGCAACGCAGCGGGCGGCCGACGTCGGCACGGCATAAGTGCTGACAGTGGTCCGTTGTCGGTCCGCCTGCTTAATGTTTGCTGGGTAGGAACTTAGAACATAAAAAATTCGTAGGGAATTTCTAAAAACTCTAAAGAAAACTGTTTATAGATTGAACACGATTAATTTCAGCAGCCTTTAATTGTTAATTACTCGAAATTAACTTATTTCATTTTTGCACAATGAAGCTTAAATGTTGTTGTTTGATTGTGTTGGTGTTAAACATTTGTTGTCATCGTTATCAAGATAAAATGAGTAAATAAATGATTAATAGAGGAAAAGTTTTAAAAAACCTTTTCTCAAAATCAGATCTTTTTTTTTTTCACAAGTTGACGTCAAAATTGACCGGTGCTGCTCTCCAGTTGGATTTAATTTACGGCGAAATAAAGACTCAACCAATCGAAAGAATAGGGAAAAAGTAAGAATTTAAAATAAAAGTAAAATTTAATTTTAACTTTTTTTCCAAAATTTGTTTTTAATCTATCATTAAAACATATTTTCAGTAATAATCGAGGCAAAAAGAGTTGATTTAATTTATTTATTTCTGAATAATTTATTTTGAATGAAAAAAATATAAAAACATGTTGTGTATTGTCTTATTTCAATTTTTATTTCATATTGGTGGGTACCAATCTTAAAAGTCACCAATAAAAAACCTTAAAAATCACGAGGAGTAAAATTTAATTTTCACTTTTTTCCCAAAACAAACATTTTTTCAAAAATTTTTAACTTTTTTTGTGTCAAAATGCCAAAAAATTCCATTGGGTCGAAAAAAAGTGTCAATTCTCCAAAACTTAATATTCCATAATGCCATTAGGCAACGCTGATTTGATACTGATTTTTATTGCTGAATAGCAATTTAGTTGGAAAGAGGACGAGCCACACGACGTAAAACATAACTGCTTTAAATGTTAAAATAATCTTAATGAGCTTTCATGAATATTCATATTTGTATAAGACAGATTAAATATCTAAAGAAAAAACGTAAAGAGCCAAATTTATTGTTTAAATCTTCAGCATTTCTTCTTTTTAGGTTTCATTTTCGGACCTGAAAAGAATTTTCATATGATTAAGAAGTAACAAAAGTTGTTTAAAAAAATATATATAAAATCTTGATAAATTAAATTTTCACATAATATTTCATTTATCAAGAACAAAAATAAAAATCTAGAATTAAAAAATTAATCTTACGCATTTGTGTTTCATTCGCTAATTAAGGTATTTGCGGCACCTTTTTGCACCGCAGAAGCACGGTAGTTTGTCGTCCTCAAGCGCAAACTTATAGTTATAAGTCAATTCCTCACCGACTGTAACCCTGCGTTTAAAAACGAATTCCTTTCAAATTTGTAGTAAAACAACATTTGCAATCTTTTAAAGAAAATACGACTTAACTTTTTTGAGCGAATATAATAACTTTTTTACAACCATTTATAGATATAATACGCGAGAAACAATTTGGCTGAAAAAAAAAAGTGAAATTTATTTTTAGATGCGAAACGATGGCGAGGCGATGTTCATTTCTTCCACTCAAATAAAGCTTAATCGAAATTATACCTCACAAGAATGATTGATGAATCTAGCAGCGTTGCCTTTAGTTGTTGCATCTACAACATCAGAGTCATCGATTCGAAACATGTAGCAGCCGTAGCCCTATTTATTTAACAAAAGTTTCATAGCATTTCATATAAAGTGAACAGTCGCAAACCATTTTCATTTAGTAAAACTTGTTTCTTTTTAAAACTAAAAAAAACCTTTTTTTTCGTAGTAATTTTCTCGTCGATCCGTAAGTGACGAGCGAATCTTTTCCCCGCTTTATTCAATGATCATTTTCCCTGCTTCGATCGTTTTCTTAAAAAACAAACCTCTCCCTTGTATCTTTGATCTACAACACATAAAAGGATTTTTTAAATACGTGACGTGCATTTGTAAAACATATATGATAGATTAATTAAACCCCTACATACACCGACGTTATCTAAAGATAGATTTTTTAACAGCCGATATTTCATAGCTGCAGGTAGCTCTTGAGGACCAAAAACAGATTCTTCTTCTGGATCGTTACTACAAGATTTAGGCGGCAGACGGTAGGGGGAGGCTAGCCAAGCAAACATATCTTTTTCAGCTTTTCTAAATAAAGTGTCACACGTTACTGCCGTGTACTTTATTCTTATAAAAACTCGATGTAAATTAGTGAAATTTAAATTCCGCTTTTTTGCTGAAAAATAACATGAAGTGAGTGCAAAAAAAACACGACGAAATGCAGAATAAAAACTGTTTCATTATTGCTATGGATTCAATGGCTTAAAATTTTAAAATTTACCTGGAGAAAACTTCAGACCTGGCGCAGCCACTTGGGTTGATTGATATATTCTTAAAAAGCAAAAAAAAAACATCAAAACAAGGCTTGTTAAAGATAAATTAACAAAAGTAGAATAAAATATATGAAAGTATTAAATAAAAGAAAGCTTTAAACAGGTACCTAATCTTCTTTTCCCACACAGGGCAGATGATACTGGAATTTATATGTACAACACTTGTGGCCGCCAGATAGTTGCTTCACAGATAAGAAATGAAATCTTTTGAGACCCCAATAAAGTCATAAACATCATTTGCTTGAAAAAATGAAAACAGATCACTAATAACACTAATATTGACAAACACAACAACAACAACAACAACAACAATAATAAAACAATAATAATAACAATAATAATAATAATAATAATAATAATAATAATAATAATAATAATAATAATAATAATGATAATAATAATAATAATAATAATAATAATAATAATAATAATAATAATAATAATAATAACACAAACAATAACAATAACAATAATAATAATAATAATAATAATAATAATAATAATAATAATAATAATAATAATAATAATAATAATAATAATAACACAAACAATAATAATAATAATAATAATAATACAAATAATAATAATAATAATAATACAAATAATAATAATAATAATAACAATAATAATAATAATAATAATAATACAAATAATAATAATAATAATACAAATAATAATAATAATAATAATAATAATAATAATAATAATAATAATAATAATAATAATAATAATAATAATAATAACAATAATAATAATAATAATAATAATAATAGTAATATTAATAATAATAGCAACAACAATAATAATAATAGTGATAATAACAAAAAACAACGCTAAAGGTCAAATCCACAGTTTGGATGTTAGATCAATTAATTGTGGTCCTACCAATTGCCTTATCATTTACAAATGAATAAATTATCAAACGATTAAATGAAATAAAAGCTTAAAAATATTAACTTGGATTAGGAAGATATTATCACATCCCGTAAGGCCATCAAACAGGCAATTAAACAAGCTATTCTAAATCTTAAACAGTTGGGTTAGCAGGCAATGACAAACAAGGAGCCAAGTTGCTAATTTTTTGTTCATTCAACTTTTCTGTGTACTTTTACCACTTGTGTTTACTTTCCATCAAATTTTTATTATCAAACTAAAGAAAGCTTTATAGAATTGTTCAGAGTCTACTAAAGTTGCAATTATTTAATAAATGACAGTAATATTCTGGAATGTGTACTTAATGAGAGTATTTCATCAAATTAATTTTTGAATGACCAGTGATGCTTGGTGAAGCATTCCTTATTTCTCAAATAATCAAGAGTACAAAAACACAAATTAGATCAACTTATTCATCTAGTGCTCTGCTTGTGCAATATAATACAATAATTTTGACAATTTCTGAATCCTTGTCTTTTTCAAAAGTGTATATGTCCAAAAGATTGTTTTATGAGGTGTAATGCAGCTCTAGTCCACAGCATGTTGATTAACTTAAGAAGAGCCAATAAGTTTAAACACTGTTTTCAGTTATTTTGAATTCTTAAAACATAGCATCTTTACAGTTTTGAATCTTAAGTTAAAGCTTATAACTACAATAAGTGACTCAGCAATTTGACTGAGATTAGATTGAACTGAAAGATATCAGTTATTAAAAATTATACTACGTGAGGCATTAAATTAAGTTGGAAAATAAAAGTATCATTTGCTTATTGAAATTTATGTTATCTGGTAATACTTAATCAGGCAGTTGGCAATCTTATCAATAACTAACACTTGTTTGGGTCAGGTTCTTGAAGTAAGCCTGAAATAAAGTTTTTTTGAGAGTATATAGCATACCGAGTAATTAGGTAAAACCTACTTAATACCAAGGAATTGAATGTCTGTAAAGTATCCATTCCAAATTACAATAATACAATTCAAAGCGCATACCTGTTGAATCCAGAAAAACTTCTTCTAAACATGAACTCATTTCTCTTCCATCAATAAAATGTCTTTTTAGTGATGATCCTCAAAACAGCAAAAAAACATATCATACATATTATACTAATTAATTTTTTTTAAAAAATAGTTTTCACAAAATAAAGTTTTTTCAATTTAGATTTTCTTAAAACAGTTATGTGACTAAACTACTTTTAGCACGCAAGGTTATCAATTACACTAATTTGCTGTAAGAATAAAAAATCTGGAAAACAACCTAATTTTTGTTAAAATACTTCAGAAACTATAGGGGAGAGTATGGACATCCTATACAGCTGTTCATTTTTATACCTAAGCAAAATTTTGTAAACCAATTTCTGCAGTCTTTGACTTCCTCTAAAACTTTCCCTAAAAAATATAACACCATCATTTATTTACAAATTAAGTTGTATTATGGTTTTTTATTAATTTATACAAATCTATAATAAAATGCAAATAAAATCAAACTGTCTTCTTCATCACAATTTACCTATGACATACTGCTGCAAGTAAAAAATGTTCAAAAGTTGATCAATTATTATTTTTTAATCAAAGTATTCCAGTTGTTAACTGGTTAATTCTTGACAAACTGTTGAACTAATTATAAAGAGATTTTCAGTTTTAAAAACTTTTAAAGATAAAATTGAACAGAACTTTGTTATTTGCATCGGCAAATTAACGTTAAGTTGCAGACAAATAAACAAATATTGATAAAGCTTAGCTTCAGTTTTAATCATTGACAAATTCTTTTGGTTATTACTAAAATCTTTATTGAAAATAAGTTTGTGCAGCTTTATTGTAATGTGAAAAAAGCATTCGTAAATCGTCTCAGGTTCGATGCGAGGGGTCGTGCTGCCAATTCGAAGTTTTATTATTTTTCCGGGAAATTGAGTTTTTGTCATCTGTATATCCAGCGTTTACAATTACCATACAGGCTTAGATGTTTTATGTGTATCATTAGTTAAAACGGACATTGATATTCAGATAGAGCTAAGAGAATAAGACTAAAAAATAATCCGAGCAGATACTTAATTAAATCAAAAATGTTGAATTTCTATATAAAATGACGAATATTAAAACTTAGAGATTTAGGCGAGAAATACGTTGAGATAAGTCAATATTAAAACGAATATTGACACTAGGCTAGAACTAAGAGAATCAGGCTAGAAAAAACACTGAGAAAGGTCAATAGTAAATTGAATATTGAGGAATATAATATGCAGGAAGGGCTGTTTCATGATCTTGCGCGTATGCGGCATTGGGGCATGGAAACTTTTTTATCTGCGTGAATCTTTAATTTCTTCATCAGCGTGAGTCATTTGTTTACTCTGGTCCTCTGTCCGAAAATAGTTTTACTAATCCCAATCTTAGGGCTCATGCTATTTCTTCCCTGAGGCGTTCACTCCTCTGTCTTGACCAAGCAACGCAAAGCTATTTCCAAATAAGAGAAATAAGAAATCGATGGGAAATGATTTTTGAAATTTTTGAACTCTTAGGAAATATTTCCATCCTCCATATATATTTCTTCTTTCTCTTCCACATCTCATTTTGTCATATATATGTTTCTTCTTTCTAATCCACATCTCATTTTGTCATATATATGTTGCTTCTTTCTAATCCACATCTCATTTTGTCATATATATGTTTCTTCTTTCTCTTCTACATCTCATTTTGTCATATATATGTTTCTTCTTTCTCTTCCACATCTCATTTTGTCATATATATATTTCTTCTTTCTCTTCCACATCTCATTTTGCCATATATATTTCTTCTTTCTCTTCCACATCTCATTTTGTCATATATATTTCTTCTTTCTCTTCCACATCTCATTTTGTCATATATATGTTTCTTCTTTCTCTTCCACATCTCATTTTGCCATATATATTTCTTCTTTCTCTTCCACATCTCATTTTGTCATATATATTTCTTCTTTCTCTTCCACATCTTATTTTGTCATATATATTTCTTCTTTCTCTTCCACATCTCATTTTGTCATATATATGTTTCTTCTTTCTCTTCCACATCTCATTTTGTCATATTTTATTAAAAATCAAATTCCTATAAAAAGTCGAAATTTTTGTCTAGTACAAAAATAATTTTAAAATCTGCTTTTTTTTTAAGTAAAACTTTTAATATGTGTAAAAAATTTGACTCCCATCAAAAATTTTAAATTCCTTCATCTGGTCCGGTCAACTTAAAGCACAAAAGCAACATTTCGCACTTTCAAGCTTTTTGTATTGAACCAGAAAATGAGCTGAAGAAGAGGAAAGTTGTCTCGGTAGTGAAAGTTTTCGAACCTTTTGTAAAACTGCATATGATATAACGTCAGCAAGAAGAAATGCACGAATTTTAATTCAAATATTCACTTCATTACAATATCAAAGTCCATGTTGTTTAGTGAAAAAGAAACACAATTCTTCATGACGCGTTCTTTGAACATTTGAAACATTTCTTTCACTATGTGGCACTGTAGCAGATGTTGAAGGAAGATCCGGATAAATAATGTTTTACATTTTGGCTAGCCCGACGTTCGCTCAGATTAAAAATATCGCTCTGTTAATCGACTCCATCTTCTATCTACACTCTGCAAACCTATTCAATGTTTTTTAATCCATTATCTTTTAAAACAAACAAAATGAAAAAATGTTAAAAAGTTTTTGCTTTCTGCTACTTGCTTAATATTGGTTAGTTAATATACTTGGTTAATATTTGTTTAAAGCTACATTTTGCGAAAAGTAACGCATCTTGAGGCGAAAAAGAATGAACTTGCACTTGATTTACATCAGAAGACGAAGACTTTAATTATGATGTTAACATAGTAAATGCATTTTTTTTATTTGACACATATTTTTCAAATTTCTTTACACTCTCATCATCCACATTGTCGAAGATGTATAATGTTTTTTCATTTTCGAAATAGTGATGTATTTTTCTACAAATTATTTCAATATCGAACGGATCGCCTTGAGAATCTTTTACGGTTAATCCTAGTTGGAGACAGAGATTAGTCACAGAAACTTGTATTTTGTCAAATGCTGCATCCACCCACAAAATACTTTTAAAATGGTCGTTGTAAACGGTCGTTGTATTTTGAAACTTGTATTTTGAAAGTATGCAGCAATTTACAACCACCAAAATGGTGGTTGTAATTTGCTGCATACTTTCTAGCAATCTGAGTCTTTTCGTATTCCAAACATTCCAGTTAAAACCGTGATTGATTAATCCGAATCGTTTGTTTGGCACACGTATTTATGAATTTGATTAAGTTCATCGTCACGTGAACAGAAGGCTTTTGTCGGAGGTAGAACTCCGAAAACGAAGTGTCGGTATCCTACCTCCAACAAAAGCCTTCTATATGACACTAAAAGCCTTCTTATATGACACCATTACGTCCCATTTTTCGTTTTCCGCAGTCATTTTGAGTTGTCAAAGCATAAAAACTTGTATTTAAGTAAAAACTCTCAGCGTCACAACTTAAACCTTTTGAAAACATGTGAAAAGTCCCAAACAAGTTGTTGACGAAGTGTTGTTGACATAATGACTTAAATCAGCACGATATGACAAACGTACCAATCAGAAATCTAAAAGGTTTTGTTAACCCAAAGTAAATCAAATATTAATTTATCTTTTTATTTGTTGATAACAACGCGATGGACTTTGATTGGTCAAACAAAGCCCACAATACATATTTGAAGGTTTGCGGCTAAATATAAAGCATAAATCAAAAACAACCCTCCAGTTTCGGGTGACATATTTTATCAATCTGCAAAGCAATCTTTATCGCGTTTAAGTTAAATTATGCAATGAAACTTTGTGTTTAATAAAACTTTATTTGATTGGTTAATATGCGCTCCGATTGCTATATTCTTAACGTCCGTAAAAACGTGTGACAATAAGTAAGATGAAAACTTCATTTTTTTAAAACGAATTGTTCAAGGCTCTCTCCTCTGGATGAAACTATGTCACTTAAAAAAAAAAAAGAAAAAAAAAAAAAGAATTATTGCTCATTTTACTCGATGAACTATTTCTATTATCATTTTATCAGTGAAGTTAGAACTGTGTTTCTGGTTGTTTTTAAAACAGTGTTAAACTTTAACGCTGCCCGCTGTTTTACGTTTCATTCAACTGTACATGCAACTTGTCCACCAAGTGTTTTGGCTGACTCGCACTTTTCCTTGAACGAATACTTTAAGTAAAGATTAAAAATGTTTATTATTTCTTTCTTTTTCACTCTCACACCAGATGATTCCAACAAAAATATAAATTGTGATGAAGCTCGCTTCATAGCCAATTCTTTAAGTGATACATTGTTTAGAACTTAGAGCTTTAAAAATTCGTAGGGGGTTTCTAAAAACTATAACGAAAACTGTTGATCGATTGATCACGATGAAACTCAGCTCACTTTATTTGTTAATTACTCGAAATTAACTTAAAAGATTTTTCTAATTTTTGCACAACGAAGCTAAAATGTTGTCGCCTGATTGTATTGGTGTTAAACGTGGGTTGTCATAGTTATCAGGTTAAAATGAGTAAACAAATGATAAATAGTGAAAAAGTTTTAAAAAATCTTTCTTCAAAGTCCTTTTTTTTTTTCACAAGTTGATGTCAAAATTGATTGGTGCTGCTCTTCAGTTGGATTTATTTTACGGCAGCCAAGCTTTGAACGGGAGGATTATTTAAATCTCAAGAATATAAAGCATGTCATAAAAAGAAAACTTCAAAGGCGATTTTTTGATGGAGAAATTAAATCAGTTCGTCATTCAAAAAAGCTATTTTAACTTTTAAGCCGAGAAAAATTAAGTATAACTGAAGACAACAAAGCTTATTGCAAAAAAAAACTTTTTAAAATTGCTAGTCAGCAATATTTTAATTAGTCGAAAGGTAGATATGTCGCCAGCAAATTCAAGTGTTTTCAAAATGAGAAATTTGCTCCCGAGTTGCTTGCTTGGCGAGCGACCTAATCCTGAGGTTTAAAGAGTGTGTCATACAAACTTCATCAAACACGAGACTAAAACCTTTTACTTCTAAAAAAACAAATACTATCTTTAAATTCTGTTTAAACATTTCTATGCAAGTTTAGTGTTTATTTCATGATTGGATCAACAAGTTAATCTTTGAATTGGAAGTCAATGTGTTTTTCATCATCCTTAAGGTGGTACCTGACCTGGAATTTTGAAAAAAATCAAAAAAATTATTATTATCGTTTTTGATGAAAAATTTTATGAGGAACACAATTTTTAAAACTAGTTTTTTAGTATTAATAACATAAATTGTGATTTAAACAGCTTTTTAGAAGACTAATAAATATTTCGGACGTAGCAAAGTCCTTAGCAACCATCTTCTTACCTACTCTGCCTTGACGTTTTGGAAAACTATTTTACCACTCATGTAGTTTAAGGCCAGTCTCCGTAAATTTTGGGTTTGTTTCGTTTATCTGAGGGTGACGTAAAATTGTGCCGTTCAGATCACGCGGGATTTTTCTTAACGTTTATAATAAAGCGGTGACTAAAAAAAGTCCGACAAGAAGTTTTCTAATTTTTTGAGTATATATTATGAGTTCATAACATGTTATGAATTGGTATATAATACAATGATTTATAACAAACCACATCATTTATTATTCAAATCTTGAATACTTATTATTTGCAATAGATTTTTTAAATTGGATGTAAATTGTGTTAGTGTATTTTACAAAATTAGTGCTCAATGTTCAAAACAGAACATAGAAAATAAAAAGTGCTCAATGTTCTTAAAGAACAAGAAAATAGAAAGACTTCTTGACGATTCTGAAAAAAGAGAAACAGGCAGCAAGTATATATGTATGTATATAAATATACATATATATATATATACATATATATACATACATATATATATATATATATATATATATATATATATATATATATATATATATATATATATATATATATATATATATATTATCTACACAATATCTAGATAATCTAGATAATATCTAAACAAACAAAAAATCAATAAATCAATTAACTGGATGATTATTGTTAAATTAAAATGAATAAAAAATTATGATAAGTTAAATAATGATAATCAATACAAATCAAATCCTATTTAACAAAAATTAATTACTAGAATTTAAACTATTACTTCAATAATATCACAAAGGATGTTTTCAAAACCAATCGCAAAGGTTTTTCCAATTCATTTTGATGTATATAAACATTTGACAATTACCATAATCTTTAAACTTATTTAGCTGTTTTTAATAAAAATTACTTGTTTGTTGTCATTGATTTATAATGTATTTCGAATAATAAAAATTTTACTACAAAAGAATTTAATAAATCGATTTCTATTTCTTCCAAACAAATCGGTTAAATTCGTTTTGTCAACAGTCTACTAAAGACTACTGCTGATTTTGTTAATTTATTTATTTTCAATCTAAATCTTTTTCTTTCTTGCAATATTTTCATTCTTGTTAAATAAACCTTTTCTTTTTCTTCATTTTCTCCAGTTTTATTTATCTTTACTTTACAAATTAAACATGCTATCAGTCAAATTTTAATGTGTTGTATTTAAGCAGGATCCATCCTCCTATAGTAAAATAAATCACATTTCTATATAATTATAAAAGGCGCTACTGCAGTTTCTTCCCCTCCCCCTTTTTTTATAATTGATTCTGATAGAGAATTTTATGCTGATTCAGAAAAATATAAAAACATAGGCCTGAAAATCAACGGAAAGTGCTCTAATTCGAAGTCAAAGTTGTAAAAAATCCCACTAACAACCCTAATATTCGCCATTTTGAAAATAATAAGTTAATGATCTTTTTGCTGACAAAAGCAATACATTAATAGCATGGTTTTTACATTAAAAAAGTTGTTAAAGTATGTTTATCTTGCGCAAGTTTTTGTGGCAATGAAAATAGCCGTTTTTTGATTTATTAGAGAATAAACTATATTGCAAGTAATGAACTTTTGTAATAATTTTTAAAAAAGAAATCAACAGTTTTTTTTTCCTAAAAGAAGAACTTTTGAAACTTAGTTCATCGTTGTTTTATCACATGTAAAATTTAGAAATAGTAACCTTCAAACAGGGGCGTCGCCTTGGAGGGGGTAGGGGGGGGAGTCTCCCCCTCCCAGAATCTAAAAAAGAGAAAAGTTGGGAATTTCCTTGCCGAGAGTTGGGACAGTTGGGAAGTAGGTGATAAAATCAAAAAATATTTTCTAGTTAAATAAAATTAAAATGTTTGCAAAAATCCATCAAAGATCTAATTCTTTTTTGACTTGGACAAATAAACTTTACGTTTATTAAACGACTTATGGCTGTTTTCCACAAGACGAAATAAATTGTGGAGTCATAAAGAAGAGCCCTTTTGATTTCCACGTTGTTTTTTTTTTCGCGGTACTTTTTTTTTGTTATCAACAATAAAAATGGCAGCTGAAAGTTTATGCTGTATGTTTGACTAAAAGCAGTTATTCTTTTTTTTTTCATACTTTCTACTTTGAAACGTGAATATTTATTTCCATGAATTGATTTCAACATTTGTCTTATTTAATGTTTATAAAAGTTATCACACTTATTAAGAGTGATAACTTTTATAAACATTAAATCAGTTAAAAATTACGGTAAATTATAGTATCTGCATTTGTTTTCCAGCACTAACTATGAAAAGCAAAAGATATAAATTACAATGTTGCGTATGCAAAGCAGTATTTAATAACGACTATAAACTCAGTCATGAAAGATCCGTTCATGGTGGTAGAAAGGTTCATATACAAACAGTGGGAGCCCCAGAGAATCCTTTTCTAGCCTTCTTAGCTTCAAAAAAACGAAAAATGGTACCTCAGAATGCTGGTGATGATGTCAAAGTGGATGATGAAATACAAAGTAGTGAACATACAAAGTTAGACTTGATAATAATTGAAACATCGACTTCAACATGTAGTATATCCATAGAAGAAGAATCAACATCTTCTGATAAAAAATTTGAAGAGGATGCAAGTTCAAAAATTCAAGATAATGATGCAAAAGGGGAAAACTCGGGTTATGTTGTAGTCCAGGAACAAGCAGAGAAACTTACAGAACTAAATTCTAAATCAGATCATTTAAACCAGTTTCCTGACCGAGATGAAAAGGATGACATGAATATTATTAACTTGGGTACTTCTGAAGTAAGCAGTGAAACAACAAGTTGGACTTTGCTCATGGGGAATTTGGGTGTTTTAATAGATAATCTTAAAGATTGTAATGATATTTATAAAAAATACTGTAAAGAAGAATTAGTAAATGAAAAATTCGCTGCGATTGAAATTGTAAATGCAACAAGTTCTGTGGTGGAAATGTCAAAAAATGTTTTGAAAATGGGAAATGCTTTTTTAAGAAAACTCGATATCAAAGCTCAAAGTATTATAATTGACAAATCAGATTCATCAGCATTGATAAGCCATGACCCAGGATTACGTCCACATACAATTACAGATAATCAAAAATCGTATTTAATCCAGTTAGGACCACACCAACCAAAACTTGCTAGTTTCCCAAGTGACGGTAAAAATAGATTTAATCCCCAGTGGTACAAAGAGTTTGAACATTTAGAATACAGTACCCAGAAGGATGCCACATTTTGTTTTGTCTGCCGGCTTTTCCCTAAGGTGAAAAAAGGTCATATAGATCACCTTATTTATAAATCCAATAGACTTGCTTTTATAGAAGAGCAAAAAATAGAGGTACAGAATAGAAAAACTGTTGAAATTCTTATTGATACATGCAAGACTTTAGGAAGCCAAGGGCTAGCGTTTAGGGAATTGGACAGTGCTAATCAAGGTAACTTTGTTGCAGTAGTGAATCTTATCTCTCGCCACAATCCCACACTAAAAGCCTGGATTGAAGATAGAGCCCTTCGTCCATATAGAGTTACATACACAAGTCCATCGTCTCAAAATGAAATGATTAGTTTAATTGCAACTGAATTAAAGGGAAAGATCATAGAAGAAATTAATAGCTCCAATTTTTTTTCCGTGATGGCTGACACTACTCCCGATATGTCACATAAGGACATAATGAGTATAGTTGTGAGAACAGCCAGTGAAAACGGTGAGATTCGGGAAAGGCTTTTAAAATCCGTTGAATGCACTGATAAGACTGGAAAAGGGATGGCTGAGCTAATTTTATCTTCTTTACATAAAGAAGGCATTGACACATCAAAGATGGCTTTTCAGTCGTATGATTACGCGAGTTCAATGTCTGGACAATTTAAAGGAGTACAAAAGTATATAACAGAAGAAGTTGGCCATAATGTACCCTACATACCTTGTCAAGACCACAGAACAAACATTGCTCTTGAACATGCATGCAATGTTAATACTTTAATACGAGAATTGTTTAATGTCCTCGAACAGTTGCATGTTTTCTTCACATCAAGCACAAAAAGATTTAGTCATTTAAAAGAAAAACTGGAAGACATTGACAGTGCACTACAGCTTGTAAACCTGTCTAGAACAAGATGGACCACACGAGCAAAATCTGTTAAGGCTTTAAATCAGTGTTTAGAGAAGGTTGTTGATCTTCTTCAGAGCATCTCAAATAATAAGATTTTTGATACTAACACAAGAACTAAGGCAATGGGACTTCTGAAAAAGTAACAACTTTTGATTTCATTATTACTCTTTTCTTCATGAAGAATATCATTGAGAAGATAAAAATATTAACAGAAATCTTAGAAAGTCCAAACTTCAATGTTATCGACAGTATAAATGTAATTGAAATTACTGCCAAGAACATACAAAATATCAGTAACGATACAGATGCTATGAATAATTTGATTGAAAGTGCAGTAATATTTTCTAGGAAATTACACATTGATGCAGAAAATGATTACGAACGACACCATAGATTAATAGCAATGGAGATGAAAGCTTATTACCGGAAAGAATTCAAAGAGGTCATAGACTCTCTAGCCATGGGTTTAACAGAAAACTCGGCAGCATTAAAGGAAATATTTGCCCCTATCACCAAAATTTTTAGTTTTCCTTTAAATAAGGATAATTTGAGTATTGAAAACTTAACAAAAGCAAACAAACTTTTTCCTCCTGGATACAAGGATCATATTCCAGACGTTCATGTGCTGAAAAGCCAGATGGAAATTTTGATAGATATCTGTTTAGAAGAAGGTCATAAAGATTTTAAGTCATCAAGAACACCAGCTAAGACGCTGCAAGACATTTTGTACCATGTTGTGAAGTTAAAGGATATACTGAAACAAGCCCATAAATTATGCATTTTTGTAATCACAGCTGCTTATGGTGTAGCATCAAATGAGCGTTCATTCAGTCAACTCAAGATTGTAAAATCACATCTGAGAACAACAATGAGTGACGAGAGATTGGATAGCCTCATGCTACTAAAGTGCGAAAAAGAACTTTGTAAAGGAGTTAACCCCTAACATCTTGTTAAACGATGGGTTCAATTGAAGAAACGTCATATTAAAATCAAATAGTAGACAAAAAATGATAGTGATGATAAAATATTGTGCGTATAAGTTTTGAAATAAAATAATATTTTCCATATTCCTTTGTACTAATTCATTTCCGTAAAATTTTAAACTGCTATATATGCTGCCAAAATGGTTTGTAAAGTTTATTGGATTTGTAAGTTGTAACATTTTTTTGGACTGATACAGTTTCACTATGAATGGGTAAAACCTTTAGACGTTTTTTGAAGTGAATATTTTGTATAAATGTAAAGGAAGCTATGTTTTGTTAAAAGAAGTCAATAAATACTGATAATTGGCAATTCATGAAAGTGAGTGCAATGTAGTATAACAATCAGTAGATTTTGTAAATAGGACAAAAATTGATTTTTTGAATTCTTAAATTATAAAAAACAGTTGTGAAAACTATGTTAAGCAGTTGGGAAAAATAAGGTCTCTCCCCCCCCTGGAATTTTCTCACGCAACGCCACTGCCTTCAAACCATTTTTTTTTTAATAAAAAAACCAGCGTACGATACAATGATAATTATTCATCAGTTTGTCTGCATTCTCAAATTCTACGTTCAACCTTTATTTGAAATCTTCCATTAATTTCATTTCGTTATAACAAATTCGTTATAATACTTTGAAACAGTAATGCAAAGGCTGATGGAAACCAGGTCTGTTTATTGCGCAATGTAACGGTAATTAGTTTTCGTTAAAAATGAAAGCGTTTTAAAAAAAAATGGCGAATATTAGGGTTTTTAGTGGGATTTTTTACAACTTTGACTTCGAATTAGAGCACTTTCCGTTGATTTTCAGGCCTATGTTTTTATACTTTTCTGAATCAGCATAAAATTCTCTATCAGAATCAATCATAAAAAAAGGGGGGGGGGGAGAAACTGCAGTAGCGCCATTACAAAATATACTTGTAAATATTTTTTTAAAGTTATATAGTAAGCATTGTAAAATAGTGATTGATTTCTTTGACCAGGAAGTTCCATCAACTAAATTAAAAAATAAAAAAAATCATGAAAAATACTCAAAAGAAAACTATGCTGTCAAAATATATTTGGCAACTAAAAGAAAAAAATATTCACTTTAAATTAAACTGGTCTATTCTAAAAACTGGTCTAAAAACTGCGCCTACCTATAATAACATATCTCAAAAATGTATATTTTGTAAACAAAAAAGTTTGAAATTATTACTTATTTAGATCAAGAAAATTTACTAAATAAAAAAAACTGAACTTATTTCTAAATGCAGACATGAAAATAAGTACCTTTTAAAAAATTATAAAAAAAAAAGAGCAAACTTATCAACCAAATTTATTTAATTCTAAATACCAATTAAAAATAATAAATTTTTATACATACATACATACATACATACATATATATATATATATATATATATATATATATATATATATATATATATATATATATATATATATATATATATATGTATGTATACTTATATGTATATATAATGACCACACGCTCTATTTTGTTTATTGCGAATAACTTTCACCGACAGAAACCATTCTGTTTATGCAGTCATCAAAAAGCCTTTCAAAACAAAATCGCTAAGTATTACCGAGTTCTCGACACATCAGTTCGTCGTTGAAAGAAATAATTAAACGTCGGATTTTCTACCCTACCTTCTGAATCAAAGTATGAAAAGTCAATATAATTCAATATCGATGTCATTTAGCTTGTAGATAACTATAAAAGTTTTGCTTAACAATTTAAACCCTTTTTTTTTGAAACATTCATCTTTAATTTTAAGGACAATATGCGTCATCCACCATATTTTTGTCAATAACATTTTTTTCAACTTAGCCCAACTTTTGCTAAGTATTATTCAGCTTAGACAACAAATTTTCAAAAACAGTTTTTTTAAAAAAGAAGTTATAAAAGGTAGGACGAACTACCATAAAAATTTGGACTGGCCTTAAATCACCTGAGCAGTTTATGACAATGAAAAACCCTTTAGCTGCTTGTTAAGTTAAGGTTATTAGTCATACTTTCAAATCACAATTTCGTTTGCCAGAAGTCTTTAAATCCGCAAATGCATGCTATGTTTATATGTTATTATAACACTTTTTTTTGTAACACAGTTTCAATTTAGAAGTTTTATTGAATAATATGCCGAGAACTCGTTCTAGGACAAAAAAAGAGATCGTTTGCTAGCAATTGGTACACACAAAAAGAAGATAACCCAACACTTGAACAAAAGTTAGAATCTGATTCCTTACCTTCAACTAGTAACTCAAGTTCAGGAAAAATAAACTTCGACTTTTAGTTTATAATTTATTTAATATTTTTAGTTAATGTTTTAGTTATATTTTTCTGAAATTTTCACAAAAAGGATTTGTGACAAAATAATTAAATTTAAATAAAAATTCATTAAAAAAATGATTAACGCGTTTTATTGACGACTTTCATACTATTCTCAGCTGTTTCATACTACTCTCAGCTTTCAGTTTTACTTTTAATTAGTCGTTATACAATAAAGTCCGTGATATATAGACTAATTTAAATAAAAACTTGATATCTGATAGAAGATCTATTGATCTTGTCGCCAGAACCATAAAAAGTTATAATAGAATGTAACTTAAGCCATTAATAAATATAGACAAATAAAAATGACAAAATACAAAAAACAAAAGATCGTGTGTATACAAATTTCTTATTTTTAAAAGTATTTTAGCATATTGTCATTAAAGAGAATGAATTTTTTAAATTTCTTTTTAAAGACTGGGAAGGTAATTGATAAATCTAAATTAGGTAAAACAATTTTGTTCCAGAGATTGGGTGCACAATAAGCTATACAGAACTGATTAAATTTTGTTCGACAAAAGGGTTCAAAGAGTGAGTTATCATTTCGTAGTGTATACTTATTTTTTTTTTTAAGGTAATAAAATCTTTAAAAAACGTGTAAGGATGGATTGATTTTACATTGAAACATAAAGCATAATATTTTATATACATTCACTTCATAAATGTTAAGTACTTTTATATTTTTGAATAAAAAATTTTAATGCCTAAGTCGATTTTCAAAACAAACTAAGCGTAATGCGTGTTTCTGACGATGGTAAAGAGTAAGCAACTTACTTTTGCTTGTACTTCCCCAAGCAATATTTGTATAGTTAATATAACTATGTATAAATGAGTAGTAGAGTTGGATTAAAATGGTTTTGTTTAAATAATTTCTTGACTTTTAGAGGACTCCTATATTTTTAGAAACCTTTGTACAAATGTAGTCAATATGTGGTTTCCATGTAACATTCTCATCAAGATAAATGCCAAGAAAACTAGTAAAAGTTTCCTTTTTTTATTTCTAGTTCATCAATAAGAATTTTTGGCATTGTTGTTGGTAAAAAACGTTTTTTAGATATAGGGTGAAATAGAATGTATTTTGTTTTATCAAGGTTTAAGGTCAATTTGTTACATTTAAACCACTCAGTTACGCATTTAAGTTCTTTGTTCATATCAGAAAACAGCTCATTAATATTACTGTTTGATAAGAACAAATTTGGATCATCAGCAAACATAATACTCCGAAGATTAGCTGCTTTGCTTAAATCATTAATTTAATTAAAAACATAAGAGGACCTAGAATAGAGCCTTGTGGAACACCGCAAGTTATTTCAGTATAGTCACTTTGAAGGCCATCATTATAGGTAAGAAATTGATTTCTATTTGAAAAGTAACTATGAAACCATTTTAGCATTTTGTTTTTGATTCCATAGTATTCGAGCTTTTTTAAGCAATATTTTATGGTCAACGGTATCGAAGGCCTTCGAAAGATCAATAAAGACTCCTAGGGTATATTTTTTTTTTTTCGAAAGATTCTGAGATTTCCCTAACAAATTGAATAATTGCGTGCTCAGTTGAAATATTTTTTTTAAAGCCAAACTGTTTTAAATATAGTATATTATTTTGGTCAAAATGTTTAAATATTCTATTATATGTTATTCTTTCCAATAATTTTGAAAAAGTTGAAAGAACCGAAATCGGGCGATAGTTGTTGAACATGTTAAAGAAAAAATTTTGAAATTTTATGAACACAAAGCTTTTAGCAGAACATGTCCAGGGAAAAAGGATTTTGTATCTGTAGGCATTGGTGCAAAAAAAGTGCATATGCAAAAAAAATTACTGTTAGTTAATTTAAAGGAACTTTTTTTGGAGTATAAAAAAGAAAATGGAGCTGAAGTCGGATATTCTAAACTCTGCGAGTTACGTCCAAAATTGTGTATAACTGTTAGATCTTCAGGTACCCATCGTATTTGTGTATGCACTATTCACCAGAGTATAAAATTAATGCTTGCAAGTAGCCCAGTTACGGTAGACTATAAATGTCTAATTGAAAAAATAATTTGTGATATTGAATCTAAAGAATGTATGGTTCATCATAAAAGTAGATCGTGAAACTTTAGAATCTTTGCAATTACCAGTAGACGACTTCATAGATGATTTAATTTCAAAAGTATCTATTTTATCTAAGCATCATTTTATTGCCAAAAACCAAAACAACTATTTGCGATTATTGAAAAATGAACTGAAATCAAATGAGTTGATCATTTTGATGGATTTTCCTGAAAACTATTCATTTGTTGTGCAAGATGCTGTTCAAGGGTTTTACTGGGAAAACAGCCAAACAACTTTGCATCCTTTTGTTGCTTACTACAAACTTAATGACATACTTAAAAATAAATGTTATTGTGTTATCAGTAATTGCATGCATCACAATACTATTTCTGTTCATTTATTTCTTAGTAAATTATTAACTGGACTTAAAACATTTTTATCTTTTGAACTTATTCATTATTTCAGTGACGGTTCTGCTGCACAGTACAAAAACTTCAAAAATTTTATGAATTTATGTCACCATTATACTGACTATGGTATTAGAGCAGAATGGAATTTCTTTGCAACTAGTCATGGAAAATCTCCCTGTGATGGAATTGGAGGAACTGTGAAGCGTTTAGCAGCACATGCCAGTCTTCAACGGCCAATTGATAATCAAATTTTAACGCCCTTAAATTTATATGATTTTTGCAAGGAAAGTATCACGGGTATTTCATTTATTTATGTTGATAGTGATGAAGTAGACAATATTAAAGACAATCAAGAGAAACGATTTAGTACTGGAAACACAGTTGCAGGTACTCGCGATAATCACAAATTTGTACCTGTAAATGAAAATCAGGTTTGTGTCAGTCGTATTTCAAATGACAATACATCTTTTATTGCAAACGTTAATGAGAGTTACAACAACAACTCAACCAAATTAGTTTCACTGTCTGATATTAGTCCTGGAAATTTTGTTGCATGTATTTACGATGCACATTGGTGGATTGGACATGTTTGTGAAATTTCAGAAGAACAGGAAGATGTTTTCATTGATTTTATGCACCCTCATGGTATTGCTCAGTCATTTTACTGGCCTAGCACCAAGGACAATTGTTGGGTTCCTGAGCAGCATGTTATTGCAGTCATTCCAAATCCAATCAGTTCTGCAACAGGTCGATATTAAAATTTACCGTCAATTGTTGTTTCAGACATTAATTCCAAATTTGAAGCTATTTTAAATATGCAATTTGGAATCAAGTTGATTATAGTTTCGTACAACTGAATTTTTTCTATCACAAATTTTTTTTTTTTGTAGAAAATGTGTTGTAAAAAATTTTTGTTGCAGAAAATGTGTTGTAAAAGCTGTATTGTTTAACTAGATTTTGCATCTATAACCAGGACCGCATTTGTGACGTGTTGGATTAATGGTGCTCTTAGGCATATGAATAATCGTCGCCTAAAATTTCGTAATACAATTTAAAAAAATACATATATAACAAAAAAACAAGCGCCCCTATTTGGTTGGTGTCAATAGTCAGTTGCCTCAACTTCTCTAGTATTTTAAATTGCGAATAACATGCATTTATCTGCAGTATTTTATAGATAATAAGATAATCTCTTCAATAAATCTGCTGTAAGTTTTTTTCTTTTCCTTTGCGTAGTACCATTTTCAAGAGATTAAAATAGCTCTTCTAAATCTTGACTTTAATGGCTATATATTCTAGTTTTTATTGTCATTAAAAGCTCTCTACTTAAAGTACCATTAGATTCTTTTAATTTTCTTAACATAAAATCAATTGCTAATTGGGATGTTGCAAGATTAGAAGCGTTTCTACTAAAAGCTTCAACATTTAATTTAATAGGCTCTAGCGTATTGTCAACTCATGTTCCATATTAATATTTTCTTAAAGTGCACACTTCCAATACCTTGAAGAGTTTCTTAAATGATACAAAATTGTTTTAAAATACATTAGAAAATATTATAATTTATATTTTGCCTCTTTCTGGATTAGATTTACCCAACTATTTTGTAATTGACAGTTTTGATCCAACCGTTAATTTTATGAACTTTTTTTACCGTGGGTTGCCCTAGCGATAATATAACTACAGCATTATCTAAGCATGCTATTATGCATCACATACAGATGACTAGAGAGGTCAGGGATTCAAAAAACACCCTGATGCGTCCGAAAAAAATCCAGGCATTCAAATCACGAGACTCGCGAGTCTGTGGCTGAATACCCGGTCTTAGACCGGGTATTCAGCCACAGACTCGCCGTGTCCGAAAAAAACCGGGTACCCAGACCCGAAAATCTCTAGAAATAACTCAAGCAAATGTTAAAAAATATTTTTTGAACATTAAAATATTTTGATTTTTGGCACAATAAGCTTTGATTTTGATGCAGTATGATAAATCTTTATGTTTAGGACGAAATTGTAAAATTTAAAAAATTTATATATTGACCAAGTTTTTTTCGTTCATAAGAAAAATCTCTCCAAGACAGTTTTTATTGTTTCTAAAATTTTGAAATAAGGTCTTTCCAATAATACAATTAAAAAAACAAAAAAAAATTGCCCACATCATGTTTTAGGGGTTCAAACACACGTTATTTTAGGGTTTTTCACTTTTTTCGCCCTATTGCACACAGAATAACTCAGCAGAGAAATTTTTTAAATAGCAAATTTTTAATCCATATCATTATGACAGTATGTAGAACCTTTTGACAAAATAGCAATATTGAAAAAGTTTTAGTTTTAGAGATATGACCCTACAAATAAATAAAAAATATTTATAGTGTTGCGTTTGTGACGATATTTGGCGAACCATAGACTAAAATATAGACATAATATGAAATTTATAATATATCATTTGTGATCTGCACCTTCGATTTACTAAGAAACCACGTTTTTAAGATACATTACCCTTTCATTGCAAAAATATAGGACCCCAAATATACGAATTTTAGCAACTGACAGATATTGAAGTTTGGGTAAGCTTTACAAAAAGTACCACAAAATCCGAAATAATAATTATTTTGATCTGAAATTTTGGCAATGTTCATGAAACATGTTTAACAACATTCTGTCAAAATTTTATTAAAATCGGAGATGGTAGTGCGGGGACCTCTGGACCACTTGGCGAGGAATGACCCATCTAACTTTATACGCAATGTTTTCTTTAACGTATATAAGAACTCCTCCACCGCGTTTATTTGTTTGTCTTTCTAATGAGACTTATTCAAAGTTCTTTAGATGAAAATTTGAATTATTTTCCAGTTCGATAGAAGGGCACCAAGTTTCCGTAACACATATAATATTAAAAACGTTTTCAGTTTTTTCTAGAAAATGTCGAAAGTTTTCATTATTTTTGTTTATACTCCTTATATTTATGTGGAGGATTCTGATTCTTTCACTGTTTGTATCATTTACATTTTTAAAAAGAAATTCTTTAATGGTGCTAGGGTAATGATATAAACTTTCCGTGTACATATCACTAAAAAAATTTACATCTGACACAATGTATTTTTCGTAAAAATTATAGGTTAGCGATTGAAAGTCATTCATTTTTGTAATTATTTTTAGTGCACTGTTTAAAGAATTTCTTTTTGTTGTCGTAATTATTAATCGTGCGTTATAAGTTAATTAGAGACAACTTTTGCATACTTACCTGAGGATCATAATTCTTTAGCTTTTGCAAAGAGTATTTTTCTTTTTTCAATCGTTCTTTCGCTGTAGTCGTCGTTGAGATTTATACGTTCATTCCAAAGCTTTAGTCGTTTATAATGCTGTAATATTTTTTCTTTGCCTTTATAGTTTAGGAACTTTACAACTTTTGTTCGTCGCTTTTTATGTTCAGGTTCGTTTTTTTTCCGAGTTCTGTGGGCTCTTTCTATTTGAATGTCGTGTTTTATATTTAATTTTTCTTTAACAAAATATTTTACTTACGACTCGCTTTCTTCCCATGATTCGTTTTCTTTTTCTTCAAAACCTTCAAACCTCAAGCTATTTCTCCTGCTTCGATCTTCTAATTCAGCAATTTTGTCTATAAAAAGTTCGCTTGAATTTTTTTTTTTTTACTTTCTTTGATTTGATTTTTTAGTTCTTCATTAAGTTCGTTCGTTTCCTTTATGGTTTTTTTGTAACATTCGTTTTGGAAGTTCATCCCGTTGTTTATTGTAGCAATTTCATTTTTTAGTAATATGTTTTCGTTTTTTAATTGCTCTATTTTCCCTTCGAGCTTGTCATATTTCTCTCCAAAGATTTTCAATAAATTAATTTCATGAGCTTCTATAGTTCTTTCACTTGCGTGATTGTTAAACTTTTAGCCATTTTTTTTTTTTTTAGAAAGAAATGCGTCTTATCTCGACGAAAGCTTCGCGATTATTGGCGTACATCTTGTATTTAGTATTGGCATACTTCACGATTATTGGCAAACATCTTGTATTTAGTATTGGCTTTAGTATTGACATACATCTTGCAAGACGTGTTTGCAGATGTAAGCTCAAAATGCTCGTTCAAAGATTACATTAACATCTTGGCGAATCATAGCAGTGACAAGCTCATTTATGTCTTGCAAAAGTACTCCTACCAAAGCCATATTAAAGACAAAATTAAAAACATGAAGCTAAAAATTCAAAAAGAGGGTAGTTTAGAAAAGTTTGTTCAATTCGGCAATATAGTGAGACCATTTATGTAGTTTAGATAAATTTGTTCAGCTTTGCAATAAAGATGGGCCATTTATGTAGTTCGTTTTATCTGTGGCTTTGCAAATATTTTTAAGTTTCGCTAAATACATAATAAACGAGAAGTTCTGTTAAACTGTTCTCACATTTCTTATTTAAAGACAGTTCAAACTTTTTATCTTTACAAAAAGGAGTCGTTTTGTTATTCTGTTAAAACTTTTTCGAGTTGCACTTAGAATTACTTCTGATGTTTAAAGAGTTTGTTAAAAAGCAAAATAATATTTCCTGTGATGTTAAACTGCATAAGTGAAATTAAAAAAAGGAAAACTGCTCCAACCATTTTTCGGAAAAAGAAATCAAAAAGTTCCTTATTTTAAAAGATCTAGACATCCATTTCTTCTTCAGCAAAATAGCGAGGCTTTTTATGAACTTTTACTGGGAAGTTTATCTCTATTTACGCAAAGGATTTTACTTAGTTCAATGTAAACACACACAGAAGTATATTATGTCATGTTTTTTTTTTGTTTTTTTTACGCAGCCTAACATTTGTTTCACTTTTGCTTTATTTTACGTTTATCTTGTATTTTATCATGCCTTTTTGGTTTTTGCGTTTTGTGATGTCAAGCTACATAAGCTAAACTTAAATTAGAAAAACTACGCTAACCTTTCCTTGAAAAAATATTCAAAAAGTATATTAAACGAAAGAGAAAGCATACGAGTTAAAAAAATTGTATCTTGCCATCCATTTCTTTTTTTCGCAAAGAAGCAACGCTTTTTATTTACTTTTACTCTCTAACTTATCTCTATTTACGCAAAGGGTTTAATTTATTTCAATGCAAACATGTATAAAAGAATATTTTGTTAAAGATAATATTAAAGGAGTTGCGTAAAAAAGCTTCTGATAAACTTTCTTTTAAAAAAAAAGCCACTAAGAAAAAAGTGCGCCTAAGGAAAACCAGACCGCGATTCACTAAGTCAAAAGACGAAAGAAACGAACTTTAGAAGCGCTTTCTAGACAATAAATTTTATGTATGGCATTGCAGTTTTTGTATTTATGCAACCTATTTTTTGCTTCACTTATATTTTATTTTACGTTTATCTAGTATTTTGTCTTGCCTTTTTGAGTTTTGTGTTTTGTGATGTCAAGCTACATAATCTAAACTTAAAAGAGGAAAACTACGCTAACTTTTCATTGAAAAAATATTCAAAAAGTACCTCAACTGATAGAGATAGCTCACAAATTTAAAAAGTTGTATCTAGTCATCCACTTCTTCTAGAGCAGAGTAGCGAGTCTTTTTATGCACTTTTATTCTCTAACTTACCTAAACTTGTGCAGAGGATTTTATTTAACTTAATGTAAACATACATAGAAGAATATTATGCTAACCTTTTATTTTATGCAGCCTAACTTTAGTTTCTTCTATATTTTATTTTGCGTTTACCTTATGTTATATCTTGCCTTTGTTAGTTTTGTGTTTTGTGATGTCAGGCTTCATAATCTAATCTTAAAAGAGGAAAACTGCGCTAACTTTTCTTGAAAAAGTATTCAAAAACTACTTTAAACATAAGCTAGATTTAAAACAGGAAAACTACGCTGACTATTTTTTTGAAAATTAATCAAAAAGTACCTAAATCGATAGAGATAGCTCACGGATTTAAAAAATTGCTTCTGTTCATCCTCTTCTTCAGCAAAGTAGCATGGCCTTTTACGCACTTTTTCTCACTAGTTTGTTTATATTTACGCAAAGGTGTTCATTAATTCAATCCAAACATATATAGAAGAATATTATGTTTTTTTTTTCTTTTATGCAGCCTAACATTAATTTCATCTATATTTTATTTTACGATTAACGTATATTTTCTCTTGCCTTTTTGAGTTTTGTGTTGTCAAGCAACATAATCTTAACTTAAAAGAGGAAAACTACGCTAAATTTTCTTTGAAAAGGTATTCGAAAAGTCCCTTAATCGATAGTTATAGCGCACGAATTTAAAAAGTTGTATCTAGCCATTCTTTTCCTCTTCAGCAATGTAGCGAAGCTTTGAATGCACTTTATTTCTCTAATCTATCTCCATTCACGCAAAGTGTTTTTGTTTATTTCTATGTGATGATATACAAAAGAATATTTTGTTAAAGATTATGCTGCAGAAGCTGCGTAATTATCTCTGGTGACCTTTCCTTAAGAAAACGCAACAGAGACATGGGCATTAATTTTAACTTTAAGCAATGCGGTTTTTGTTTTTATGCAGCCTACTGTAATTCTACGGCCTGATTTGTTGCATTTTCCGGAAAAAATTAAGAGGGGTCATTCCATGCCAAGTGGTGCAAATTTTAATGAGGTCCCTCATGGACCATCTCAGATTTTATTGAAATTTTTTGATTTTGTACATATATATGCTAAAAGCATGTTTTGAAAATTTTAGATCAATATCTAATATGGTTCTTGAGAAAACGCTATTTAAGTAGTGGGCTATTTTGCATAAAATTTCACTCTACAAGAAAAAAGGGTTTTTTCATCATTTTTAACAGCCAATAACTTTTGAACAAGTTAGTTTTATACTTCAATTATTATAAGATAGCAAGTGTGCTGTGGATACTTTGAAAAAAGAAAAAAATATTATTTCTGGCATCTTAACTTTTTCCATAATGGCGGGCTAAAGTTGATTTTTTTGTTTTAAGAATAAGTTTTTTTGTGATTTTAAAGACCTTAATCTTAAAAACTAGTAACAAGTTTATACAAATCAAATTGCCTGCTGATCTACATGTGGTGCATAAACATTTTTAAAAAAATCAGTTGATTAAAGAGCTGCATTCAAAAGTTATAGGTCTCCAAAATGAGTCAGATCGAAATTTTCGTAAAATTGATCTGTGATGCAAAGCATCTGTTACCTAAGATGGCACTTTTTTTTTTTTATAAAATTTTTTATACGCATCAATTAAAGACTGTTAATTAATAAAAACCAAAAAAATTAATGGGCGCTTATTTATAACCCCCAAAAGGTAGTCTCTAAAAGTCAGGTAAATTTTCCATAAAAAATTATTACTTTTTAAAAGTTTAGTTATTGTTTCATTTAATTCTATATTACTAGTATGTCAATCTAAAAAGTACTAATAAAACCAAATAAATTGTTGTATTTTAGAACTAATTAATAATAAGTAATATGCCTGAGCTTTCTACTTGCTGTATTGGTAAAGCATTAAATGAACAGTGCTATCTATCTAATAAAAGTAAACGCTACCAAGAACTGTCTAAACTAAACCAAGAGCTTATTTCTTTGAGAAGCAAAATAAATCCCATAGATTTTATTTGTAGCTATCACGAGAAAGTTTACTTGTCGAGGTATGAGAATGAACATCGCAGGTATTGTTGTAATCCGTTGAACAAGCACGCCAAAAATGTGAAAAGTAAGTTTCAATATTTAATATCTTAATTTAATAAAAATACCTTAATAACACTAAATAAATAAAAAAAAAAATATTTAATAATTATTTCCGTTATTTTTTAGATTCTCTTAGAGTTATCAGTCTTTCATATGCCAAAGATTTTGGTTTAATACCTGGTCAAAAAATTTGCACTAGTTGCAGAAAAGTTCTGAATTGCAAACATAATACAAAAGAAAATGAACTCCAAGAAAAAGAAATTTATGTTGACAACCATACATTAAAAGAAGATCTTAATTCAAGTATTGCAAGTTTTGGATGCTTACCTCTAAAACTTGTTTCAAAAAAAGATAGAGTTGCATATGGAAAGCGTAAAATTGATAGCATAAGAGCTCATACACAAAAGGCTATTGCCAATGTGCTAGGTATAGAAATAGCTGCACTTTGTGAAATTGAATCACCCTCAAAAAAATGTTTGAAAAAAACAAACACAGATTTAGACAATATTATGACTAAAATTAAGTCAAAATTTGAAAAAACATTGTCAAATTCTGAAAAAATCACTCTTCTTACACTCACTCCAGACAGTTGGTCAATAGAGAAAACTCAGAAGCTTTTTTTTACTTCAAAAAGATCTGTAGTACAAGCCAGAAAATTAAGTAAAAAAAGTGGAATACTATCAAAACCTTCTCCAAAATCGGGTAGAAAACTAAGCGAAGATGTAATTACAGAGGTTGTTCATTTCTACGAATGCGATGAATATTCAAGGGTTTGTCCAGGAAAAAAAGAGTTTGTTTCAGTTAAAGTAGATAGTAAAAAGCAACATATCCAAAGGCGCCTTCTACTAGTCAATATGAAAGAGCTACATATTGAGTTTAAAAAGAAATATAATTATCTTAAAGTTGGATTTTCAAAATTTTGTGAGCTAAGGCCCAAGTGGTGCATTCCTGTGGGTGGTGCTTCTGGTCTGCATGCAGTTTGTGTTTGCCAGTACCATCAAAATGTAAAGCTCCTTGTACAGAAAATTCCTGGAATTTCTGATTACAAAATCTTATTAAAATTAATGGTTTGTAGCATTGAAAATAGAGATTGTATGCTGCATAGCTGCGATAAATGTCCTGCTAAAAAGGTTTTGTTAGACTACATTGACACTTTGTTTACAGAAAAAGAAATTAGTGAAGTTAACTTTTATCAATGGCAAAAATCAAATTACCAATGTACTTTAGTACCAGCAACTCTACCTTTAGATGAATTTATTGAAAAGGTGTATGAACAATTAGATAGTTTACGAGTGCATCATTTTATATAAAAAAGTCAAGCCACTTACTACCAACATTTGAAAACTAATTTAAAAGAAAATCAAGCTTTGGTTCTTCTTGACTTTGCAGAAAACTATAGTTTTCTAATACAGGATGCAGTGCAAGGTTTTCACTGGAATAACAGCCAAGCAACTGTGCACCCCTTTGTTGCGTATTTTATAAAAGACGGAAAACTTGATAGTCAAAGTTATTGTGTTATATCAGATCATCTGAAACATGGAACAGATGCTGTTCATTGCTTTATCGGTAATGTTATTGATAAACTTAAACAATTACAAACATTTGAACACATTATCTATTTTAGTGATGGAGCTGCATCACAATATAAAAATTACAAAAATCTTATCAACTTATGCTACCATAAACACGATTTTGACATGACTGCAGAGTGGCACTTTTTTGCAACATCGCATGGTAAAAGCCCTTGTGATGGTGTTGGTGGAACAGTGAAACGTCTTGTTGCACGAACCAGTCTACAATCACTAAACGATCCTATTGACACACCAAGCAAAATGTACAGCTGGTGTGTTCAACACGTCAAAGGAATATCTTTTTTTTTTGTTGACAAAGTTTCAATAGAAACACATACTACAAACTTCAATTTGGAAGAGAGATATCGTTCTTGTTCGACAATACCTGGGACACGAAACCACCACAGTTTTATCCCAATGTCACTTACCTCAATAAAAATAAGAAGAGTCTCATTTGATATTATTTGCACTAATGTGGATTTTTCTACTTGCAGAATTTAGAATTCAGAAGATTTTATTGTATTGACTTAAAAGAAATCAATGAGATTATTTTATTATTTGAGAAATTTAACTTTTTGTAAATTTTATTATTTTTGTTTATTTTCTTAAAAACATTTTGTTTGTTTTTCATTAAAAAAATTATTGTATTATAAAGAGGGGAGGGGACAGAGGGGAGGGGACTTTATCTATTGGGATTTAAAAGTTCTTTATCTAAAGGGATTAAAAGGCTTTAAGCATTGATATTTTTAAATTGATATTTCATAATAAATAACATTATATAATTCAATGCATTTATTTATTATGTCAATTTCAGAATTTTATGGAAAATTTACCTGACTTTTAGAGACTACCTTTTGGGGGTTATAAATAAGCGCCCATTAATTTTTTTGGTTTTTATTAATTAACAGTCTTTAATTGATGCGTATAAAAAATTTTATAAAAAAAAAAAAGTGCCATCTTAGGTAACAGATGCTTTGCATCACAGATCAATTTTACGAAAATTTCGATCTGACTCATTTTGAAGACCTATAACTTTTGAATGCAGCTCTTTAATCAACTGATTTTTTTAAAAATGTTTATGCACCACATGTAGATCAGCAGGCAATTTGATTTGTATAAACTTGTTACTAGTTTTTAAGATTAAGGTCTTTAAAATCACAAAAAAACTTATTCTTAAAACAAAAAAATCAACTTTAGCCCGCCATTATGGAAAAAGTTAAGATGCCAGAAATAATATTTTTTTCTTTTTTCAAAGTATCCACAGCACACTTGCTATCTTATAATAATTGAAGTATAAAACTAACTTGTTCAAAAGTAATTGGCTGTTAAAAATGATGAAAAAACCCTTTTTTCTTGTAGAGTGAAATTTTATGCAAAATAGCCCACTACTTAAATAGCGTTTTCTCAAGAACCATATTAGATATTGATCTAAAATTTTCAAAACATGCTTTTAGCATATATATGTACAAAATCAAAAAATTTCAATAAAATCTGAGATGGTCCATGAGGGACCTCATTAAAATTTGCACCACTTGGCATGGAATGACCCAGAGGCCAGTTTATTTACGGCAAATATTTATTTTATTAAAATGGTCGAGGAAAACTTAATATTATCATCATGTAATGACATTATGCTATACAATATTTTTCGCTAACTGATTCCCTGTTTCAGTATATTCCGATAACATATGAAATACTGAAATAGGCTTTCAAATAGCTATGTATCAAAATGCTACTAAATTAAACTTACATATTGCAAAGACTACTTACAACTCTTATGAGGAAATAAAAACAAAGGTTTGTAATTTTATATGTATTAAGCATATGAGAAAAAATCTTATTAGCAATAGCTATCAGTTCTTTGTCTTTTTTTAAACTCTTTTACTTGATCTTTTATTACAGAATCTGTAGTTTCTTTTTATTAATTATTATAAAAAATATTAGTGACAATTCCAGATCCATATTTAATTCCCCATTCTTGGTGTTTCTCGCATGTAAAATCAACACTGCTATAATAAATCTTAAAAATTTGTTCTGCAAAACTTTTAATTGATAAAGAATAACTGCAATGTTTGATTAGAATATTAGAAATATTATCTAGAATACTAAAAAGATGACAAATAGTCAGACAAGGATTGACTTGGACATATAAGTCCACCTCTGGATAACATTTTCAGATATTCGTTATTAAGAACATCTTGGTCTGTAGAAACCATTTTTTGACCACAAGATAGACATTTAAATCTTTTTTTCAATTTTTTAGCAATGTAGCCTGCTATAGTAACAGCAACTTCCATGCTATCTTCAGAAAGCTGACACTCTAATATCTCTGAAGACAAAAATGCAATATCTTGCATAAAGTTTTCTAAAGTAGAGTTTTCAAATGTTTGATAAATATTTTCATCCCAGAAATTAATATCTTCCTTTAGAAGACTTCTTACTGCCAAAATTTTTTCACAGTTGCAAACTTCTAAAAGACTTACAAGAAATCGACCACCGCTCATTTGTCTATACTTACTAAAGCATAGCTCCAAAGGATCACTTTGTAACCTGGAAGTAAGAACAAATGTGTAGCTTTCTTCAAGCAAATCATCAATAAGAGATGCAGTTGCACGTAATGTTGTAATAAGAGCATGAGAAGTTTGTTTGGTTAAAGTAAAATATTCACATGTTGACCAAATTTCAATCCAATTTGCAATTTCTCTATAAAATGTGGGTTTTTTTATCTCCTTTTACAGCAGCATTGCCGAGCTGATTGGATGTATTAAACATCTGCTTTGAATTAAGTGTGATAAATAACTTATGAAATAATGACAAAAATTGTGCTGCATCATTTCTTTCAGGAAAATAACTTAGTATCGCAGCTGCAGTTGTTTCATCAAGAATTGCTAATGCAAGGTTAAAATCTTGTTTATTGTTTCCATGATAATTGACCTGATAATTGATTTTCCTCACTTTTTTCAAGTTTCCATTTAATAATTGGTCTTTTTCATAAACTTTATGAAATAAATTCCAAGTAATAAAACCAGCTGGAACTTCAACTTAGTCTCTGAAGAAATCAAACGAAAAAGAAGGAAAAACAATTTTTTTTCCATTCAACAAGTTATTCCTAACATTTTTTATTAAATGGATTATATCATATAATAGATATGTTTTTAAAACTCCATTATAAGCTGGATGATAAATAAATAGTTTTCCATCTCCAGTATAAGATTTATGTAACTCTGAAAATGCATTAACGTTGGTAGAATGATTATCTGTAACAATAGCTCTTACTTTAAAACCTGATTGGTGCAATGAGGTAATGCACTCATCAATTTCTTTTTTCAACCATGGTCCTGTTGTGCAAACTTCAGGTGATGAATAGCTTTTTGAAGCCCTACAATCTTAAAAAAATAAAACTACAATCTTAAAAACATTCTGCTGCTATTTTAATATAGGATACTTCAATTCAACCGCTTTTAGTTCCAATAAATTTTTTTCATGCAATCTTCGTTGTACCTGTTGTAATGGAAAATTTGGCTTTCGTATTAACTTTTTCAACTGACCAAGATAGTTTTCAAATGGAAACGCTTAAGGTCCATACTTGATTGCATCTTGGCACAAATGTGAAAGTCCATGCACATTATAAGTTATCATCTCTGGACCATACATATCTGAGGTATGTTTTATGAACAGATTAAGTAAAGTATTAGCACTGACAGCATGATGTAAACATAATTTTGGACACAATAAAATTCTCATAGCAACAGATAATAACAAGAGGTTTTTATACATGGCTTCATTTAGTATATCTGCTAAGTATACAACCCCAGTATATAACAAGAACTGTCTGAGTTCGGTTGCTTTCCACCTTTCAAATTCAGACACAGCCCTAGGCTTACGAGCAAATTCTTTTGGTATATACTTGGAAGCACCAACCAATCCATCAGAAAGTTGTGTTGAATCTCTTGCTTCTAATCTAACATGCAAAGGACCTTTCAACCATATGTAAAGCAACTTTCTTACCACTCCCAAGCAGACAAGATGCATATAGTCATGAGGAAACTGTGTTACCATTCCAATACCAAGTTCCAAAATAACAGACTCCCCATAGTGATGCTTTTTTTGAGTCATGTTAAAAAATGACTGATCTGTTCGAAGTTTAGCACCTAAAATAGGAAAGGTTTCCCTTCCTATATAAAAACTTTTTTGGCAGCACTTATCACATCTGAAATATCCTCCATGCCCTTAGCATGCTTTTACAAATGCTTGTGCTGGACTATCACAAATAACAGCTGATATACTAAATTTCTATAATTTTCCACAGATAACAATTCCAGATAGTAAAAGTGCTTTACTTTCTTCAACAAACTTTTTTAGAAACTCGTTGCAGTTTGATGGTTTACTTTTACCATAAAATAAGCCAATTATAAATGGAGATTTGTTTTTCTGAATATTGTTTTGGTGATACTCAATTAAACCCAATATTGGCCAAAACTGACCATTAGAACTTTGAAACAAAGGAAGACCATCAATATTTACTTGTATAGATATGCAATTTAAATGTTTTAAAAACACCTTTTTAAAGATTAGTTTCTGAATCTTCACCAATATATTTCCCACTTTGATATTGGGCTGCTTTCTGCAGATACATTTCATCCACAAGAAGCACACAATCACTTGATACACAATCTTTTTGTAACAAAACTGTTATAGCTTTATACACATTTATATCACCACTTTGGATTTTTCTAAGTAAACTAAAAGATGGTAAAGGTAGTTGTTCTAACAATAACTTATAAGACTGTGCTGAAGTGTGACGTAAAATTAGTGCATAGCGTATAATGGATGCAGAATATGGAGGTCTGCCTTGAGAAGAATAGTATCTAGTTTCATTTAACTCTGTCAAAATTGAATTCATATCGTTGGCGTTATTTCTAATATAGACAGGAAAATTTTCTAACATACTACAGTTTGTTAATTTGCAATTATGACCACTACAAAACCATTCAGGTAAAGAAATATGATAGCCTTTATATGACAATGAAAAATAAAGATCTTTATTTACAGTTATTGACTCAAAAACAATTGGTATGCCTGATTTTTCATCAAAACATAGTTTATAATAAACAACACTATCATGCATTTTTTTAAATGTAAAGCCTGGTGGAGAATGTTGTTCTGTCAAAGAATCAAGATTAATTATTTTATCAACACTTTGAAAATCTTCAAACTCATCTTTTCCTAAATATCTCAAAGTTGGTTTTTTTCGGGGCAACTTTGGAACCCTTAGATTTGATGATTCACTTATTTCATCAGTTTGAATAGTTGGAACTGGAAGAAGATTCCATTTTAAGGTGCATCTTTTTCCATAATTAATAAATTTGTCATCAAAATTATTAACACAAATAGCTGAATATTTTGATGGAACCCAATCTTCTCTATTAACAAAGTATATCCATCGTTTTCGCAAATCAAATTCTTCAGGAAAATGAAATGTTAACTTTTTTGGACCATTACAGTAACCAGTTTTACAGTTTGTAACAACACATTTATGGTAGTCCCTAAAATGCAGAGATTTTTTAAAATTGAATATCACACCCGCGGATAGACTTTTTCTTATGTAGAATTGGATTCTGAGTCGAATGGCGACACGCGGAATGTCGCCCGACCAATACCTGCTGAGTTATTAAACAAAAACCCGATCAAAATGCATAAAAACCGTTTTTACAACAGCAGCAATGCATTTTCACACCCGCGGAGTGAGCTAAATCGAATTGAAATTAAATTTTCTATTAGAAAAGGTTTACTTTACGGCTACTGCATTAAATCCAGTTAAGATATCAGTTATAATCTAAAGGGCGTAAAGTAATGTTGGGTTTTCCCCGCATTTATATCGAAATGAAACAAGGAGAAACTTTCTATATCTTCGCAGATAGACTTTTTCTTATGTAGAATTGAATTCTGAGCTTGAATTCCGATCAAAATGCATAAAATAAAAAAAAATGCAATTATGCAAATAAAAAAAAAATAAAAAATTAATATATATATATTATCAGCTGACGATATCTTAAGCTGACCCATGTCCTCCTATTTAAGAAGGAGAGTTCGCGCCAAATGTAATTAAAATTTATATTTTCGTGGCGCTCTCCTACAAAAATAGAAGAACACTGATCACCTTTTATATATACTTTAGAAAAATATGGGAAAACGTAGATATAATTAGGTTTACGATAAATAATATTTTATTACTACATATGAAGGATAGGTAAAACGAAATATTTGTATCCAGTTCTCTGTTTATCTAAATAAATTGTTTATAAAGTTAATTTTTTAAATAGAAGCGCTGCAATGTCCTTTTTTTGAACATAATAAAGCTTTTCATTCATAAAAAGTTATTAACTGAAATTTTTTTTCCAAAGTCATTGTCTTCAAAAACTTAACGTAACAAAACAGAAAACGGTTAAAATTAGTGCGCTTAAATTTGGCGCCAATACAGTCTTGAACGTATTTGAATAGATCTGCTTAAAAAAAATTTAGGTTTTTTCTGAAAATATCATTTTTAACCATTTTATATCTGAGGATTTTTGTTTAGAGAGTTTTTAATTTAAAAAAGGTGTAAACCTAAAGAAAATGACAACTAATGTTGAAGAAAACCTCGTTCGTACTGAGAAAGTAAAAGATTTTGTAAACGATAAAATAAATCAGCCACTTAGTTTTCAGTTTGTTATGACAATATTTGATAAAATAAGAACTGACAGTTTAAATTGCGATATCATTGAATCAGCGCCAATCAAACCTCACGCAGGAGAAATTTACATCTATAAACAGAAAAGTGAACTTGATGATGATTATTTATGCGATCATTATCGATTTCGAAACACTGGGAGAATGAAAAACCAACAACTTGGTATAACAAAAACTTATTATAAAAATCAAATTGGCAAAACTAGGGATTGCAATCCCGCACACTTTTCAATCCTGCGGGATCCGCGCGGAATTTTTTAATTTTTGTGCGGATCCCGCGGAATCCCGCGCGGGATTAGTAGGTTTCTTATGCTCATTATAAAAGGCAAAATGACAATTGCATTTTTCTTTCAAGTATTTCAGAAAAAATATACTCAACTTATTAAATTGATAAGATAAGGTAAATAAAGCCAAAAAACGCAATTCATTTGTAAATCAATATAATTCTTAACATTTAATGAACAAAAAGATAAGCCAAAGTACATAGGGCATCTATTAGCTTTACGCAGAACGTCTATTAGCTTTACTTTTTTTTTAAAATATCAAAATGAGAAAATCATTGTAAGAAATGCGCTCTTAAGAAACAGACCCTACTTAAAGTATTATCACTTAATGTAATCCTCAAAGGACTGCATATGTAACCAGCAGCTGAAAAAGCTCGCTCGGCCTCTACGCTTGTTGGTGGTACGGTCATCAAGTAACTATGCGTTATATCTAGAAACTTGCCTTTTTCAGCGATAGAATTGTAGGAGTAAGCATTTGGGAACTGTTAATAGAATCTACAGCTTCTTTTTCTTCGTCTTCATTTCCTTCAATTGTATAAACTCTTATCAATGTTTTTTTTATTTCTTGACGCATAACGGTTCTTTTTTGGCATTGAAAAAGTGTCTTCATTTTTTTAAATTTCTTGTTCATATTTTTTAGGATTTTGTAAGTAAACTAGTAGTCCATTCTTATTACGACGTTATGTAAACCACTCACGAAGTGCCGCGGCTTAATCTATGCTCAAAAGTGATGATTGTATTTGCAATTTATTTAGCATAAATTGAAAAGTTATTTCCGCAGTGACAAGGTTCGATTCTCTCCAGCATAAAAGTTCGAGACCAAGTTTTAGTGGTGCCAGGCAAATAATTAAGTCATTTATTTGGGAGCACTCTTCTTGGGTGAAACGAATTTCTGACCCAACATCAATTAAGGCTTTTTTAATACACACTTTTAGTCTATGAAATCTTTCTAACATATCGAACATGTTCTCCCACCTAGTTTAACAATCAAGATTTAACTTAAGCTTTTTCCCATGTTCTTGTTGGATATACTTCTGTAAATATGTATCATTTTTGACAGGAGAGTTTTTAAATATTTTTACAACCTTTGTCACTTTTTTCATGAGATCTTTGTAATTGCTAACCAATTCAGCAGATGGTCGGTCCAAAATCATTGTCAAACCATATTCTTTATTTATAACTTCATCATCCTCAGTGTTACCATATTCATCTTCTTCTTCACAATTTTCATACGTAGTAAATGATTCTTCGACTTCTCCGTTATTTTTCTTGTATAAGATATCAATAACTGCAAGTTGTATTCCATGAGCATAACATAGTTGTTGATAGCAAGACATCATTTTACCGACTTTCACCATCACACTTGCTCCATCAGTGGTCATGGAGATAATGTCTTTTTGGAGGTCAATATCGAAGCTATTTAACCTTTCTGCAACTAACTTGACGCAATATTCTGCATTACATGATCCATGGATTCGAATCAATCCAAGATTAAAGTGTTTCGCCTCCATATGTAAGTTTAAGTTTAAGTATCTCTGACTACTTTGTGATGTCCATTCGTCTAACGTTATTGAAAACTTTTAATTTTTCTTTTTTAGTGATGTGAATTTTTGCATTATATCGGCTTTTACAGAATCTGAGAATTTAAATACCATCGATCTTATAATATTAGATGAAGTAGGGAGCCGAAAACCACTCTTTGAAAACAAGTACCGTAAATCTGAAGATGTGCAAGAACTATTAAATGTAAAACCATCTTTTGCAATCATGCGCGATACCATTTTTTCCATAGAAATTTCCTTTAGAAAAAACGTGTCAATTGTTCTGACCTTTTTCGATGGAATTAGTTCTTCGTCTTAGCAGTCGATGTATATTTTAGGCTCTAGTTCAACTGTTTCATGCTGTTTTGAAGTTGAAGCTCCGTCTTGTTGTAAAACGTTTAATTTTAAATCGGTGCCATGTTTAGTTTTTAAATGGATTAATAACCCTTTAATTGACCTTTGACTAATTTTTAAAATAGCCTAACATAACATGCACTTCGCATTTTCTCCTTTATCACTTTTTTAAAATAATTCCTTATAGTTTTAATTTGCGACATGATTAGTACTTTTGTTTTAAAATGTTGATGTAAATAATTTTTAAAGACTTTTTAATCAGTAGTTTTTAAAAGTATTTTTTTTATAATTATGCACGCACGTTTTCAATTTCACGTTTTCAACATACTCATTAACAAAAATTTTTGTAATGTTATTGTACTTAAGTAATTATTGAAAAACGTTATTTCTAATTTTAAAATAAAAGGCACGGCTATAGAATGTAACCAAATAAGTGAAAAATGATTTTAAAATAATGCATAAACCTCCAGCAATCTTGAACCTTTAATTCACCTTAACTTAAAATCCTTCGTTTCTCCATTCCTATCCCCATACTTTATCACATGAAATAAAGTGAAGGTTAAAAAGTTCAAGTATTCGGAGAATTTCCGGCCTATTTCTACCACGCAGAAATAAGGCTGAAAAGTAACTAAAACGGATCGAAATCAACTTCTAAGCAGCCTAATGGTGCTTTTTTACTCTCCCCTAGGGCCTAAAAAAATCAAGCGACGATGCACTATAAAAAAAGATAAACAAGTGAACTTAAAATGTTCTTTCAAGACAAGAGTTTTTATGTTTGGCATTGCATGCTTTTTTATACGTCCTGCCGAATTCGTTTTTTCTGTAACATTTTTATGTTTAACTTCTACTTAATTTTATCTTTTTGCGATTTGTGTTTTTTTTATTTCAAATCATATTTTAGGCAGGATATTTTGTAAAACTAATTTTACAAGCGCTTTTTGTAAAGATGAAATGCTCTCATTATATTTTAACTTAACGAAAAGATTTTCTTCTGTTAAAATGTTTATTACAATTTAAAGTGTTAAATAATATTTCAGAGTTATATACAGAGATGAACAAAAGCGCCAGTTATATAAAGTTAAACAAAATTAAAAAACAAAAGAAGAAAAACATTCATTAGAAAAAAAAAGAAAAAAAAAAGAGAATTAAGGTAAAATAAAAATAAGAACTGCTAACAAGGGTATTTCCTTTTCAGATCTTAGATGCTTAATTCATTGAATTAAACTTTAAAATGACCCACTACTAAGGTTTACCTAGCTTTCCGTTCTCAAACTTGGCGATTCTGAGAGGCTGTTTAGTTAAGTACCTTAGATAGCCGTATAGAACATTTCAAGATTTTCAAAACTCTGCTGCATAATCACTTGAATGAAAAGATAAATCTACCGACTACTAAGATAATTCCTTGCAGACCGTTCATTAATTAATCAATGCAGTGAGGCCATTTCATTAAAAATTGTTGATAGTAGAACTGTATATTCGAAACTTCTAGAGCTGATGCTTAAATCTTTCAATGAGTAGATGAAAATACACCCACTACCCTATTTGTTTCTAGCCGTCCGTTGGAGTTAGGGTTAGGGTTAGGGTTAGGTTTTATGCACAATTATTGCTTAGTTGCTGAGTTCGAAGCTGCTGTGCATCGTCGCTGGGTTTTTTCAGGCGCTATTGTTTCTTAGTTACATTATTCTAAAAAAAGTTTTTCCAGATGTTTTTTTTACGCGGCTCTTTTAACATAATCTTTAACAAAATATCCTTTTATACATGTTTACATTGGCATGAATAAAACCCGTAGCGTAAATAGAGACAAATTAGTGAGTAAAAGAACAAAAAGAGCCTCGCCATTTCGCTGTTGAAGAAATGGATGGCTAGATACACCTTTTTAAAATTGTATACTATCTCTTTTTGACAAAGGTACTTTTTGAATACTTTTTCAAAGAAAAGTTAGCGTAAATTTCCTCTTTTAAATCTTGGGTATGGTTAAGGTTTTTTTGCAATATTTTTCAAATAAAAGTTAGAGTAAAATTCCTCTTTTATATTTAGCTTGTGTAGCTTGACATCACAAAACACAAAACACAAAAAGACAAGATAAAATAAAAGATAAAACGGAAAATATATTATAGATGAATCAAAAGTTAGGCTGCATAATAAAAGCATAATATAATATTCATCTATGTATGTTTACATTAAATAAATAAAACCCTTTGCGTAAATATAGGAAAAGTAGAGAGTAAAAGTGCATAAACAGTCTCGCTACATAACTGAAGAGAAGTGTATGGCTAGATACCACTTTTTAAGTTCGTGTGCTATCTCTTTCGTTAAAGGTGCTTTTTGAATATTTTTTCAAAGAAATGTTAGCGTAAATTTCCTCTTTTAAGTTTAGCTTATTTAACTTGACATCACAAAACACTAAACTCAAAAAGACAAGATAAAATATAAGACAAAACGTAAAACAATTTATAGATAAAACAAAAGTTAGGCTGCATAAAAAAAAATGGATGGCTAGATACACCTTTTTAAATTTGCATGCTATCTCTTTTTGACAAAGGTTCTTTTAGAATTTTATTTTCAAAGAAGAGTTAGCGTAAACTTCCTCTTTTAAATCTCCCTTATGGTTAAGGTTTTTTTATAATATTTTTTCAAAGAAAAGTTGCATAATAAAAGCATATTATAATATTCTTCTATGCATGTTTGCATTGAATAATTAAAATCCTTTGCGTAAATATTGGTAAATTAGAGAGTAAAAACTCATTAAAAGCCTCGATATTTTGCTGAAGAAGAAATGGATGTCTAGATATTTTAAATAAAGGGAAGCTTTTTGAGTTCTTTTCCCGAAAAATGGTTGGAGTAGTTTTCCTTTTTTAAGTTTCACTAATGTACACGGTAAAATAAAAAGGTGAGTAAAAAAACCAAAACCTGTTATTCTGACTGAAGCCAGATTGAAACCTTTTTCGGTTTTTTGAAAAACCGCAACAAGCTGTATTTCAAAAATCTGAAATATTTCGTTTTTCATAAAATGCAAATAGTTTTTTGAAAAACCAATATTTTTTTTGTTTAGTCGGAATTTCAACAAACCAATATTTGCTTTTTAATAAACTCAACTACCGGTTAACATATATCCTATTTGTATAGAATTTTGAATGTTAAGAAAAACAAAGCTTAAATGCAATAAAAAGCCTAAAAATATTCTGAAAAAAGATCATTGCAATTTTGGAAATCACAGTTTGCACAACTTTGAAATTTGTTTAGCAGTTTTGCAAAGTTTAACTTTATCAGAAGTAACATGGTGTTCGATAAAATTTAGTGTCTTTTCCAATGGCTTAGCATAAGCAACTTCGAATAAAAGATATGCTGCCATAACCATACTGACGCCACAAGAAAAATCTGGGATGTCTTTTGCAACAAGTACTTTATCAACAAAAAGTTCTATTGATATTGGTCTTAGAACTGGGCCTCTAATCCGGAGAATTGGAGTGAAACAAGGTGGATCCTAAATCAAAGTAAAACATCAAGTTTTAATTAAATTATAATGAACAAAATATTTTCACCAGTCATACTTATGACAAGACCCTTACCGCGTAAAAAAAATATAGAAGACTTCTCTCCTCTGATATATATATGTATATATATATATATATATATATATATATATATATATATATATATATATATATATATATATATATATATATATATATATATATATATGTATATATATTAACGTTATAAAAAGGATTTTCTTCTATTGAAATGTTTATTACAATTTAAAGTGTTAAATAATATTTCAGAGTTATATACAGAGATGAACAAAAGCGCCAGTTATATAAAGTTAAACAAAATTAAAAAACAAAAGAAGAAAAACATTCATTAGAAAAAAATAATAAAGAAATAAAAAGGAATTGAGGAAAAATAAAAATAAGAACTGCCAACAAAGGTCTTTCCTTTTTATTTTTCAGATCTTAGATGCTTAATTCATTGAATTAAAATTTAAAATGACCCACTACTAAGGTTGACCTAGCTTTCCGTTCTCAAACTTGGCAATTCTGTTATGCTGTTTAGTTAAGTACCTTAGATAGCCGTATAGAACATTTCAAGATTTTCAAAACTCTGCTGCATAATCACTTGAATGAAAAGATAAATCTACCGACTACTAAGATAATTCCTTGCAGACCGTTCATTAATTAATCAATGCAGTGAGGCCATTTCATTAAAAATTGTTGGCAGTAGAACTGTATATTCGAAACTTCTAGAGCTGATGCTTAAATCTTTCAATGAGTAGATGAAAATACACCCACTACCCTATTTGTTCCTAGCCGTCCGTTGGAGTTAGGGTTAGGGTTAGGGTTAGGTTTTATGCACAATTATTGCTTAGTTGCTGAGTTCTTAATTGCTGTGCATCGTCGCAGGGTTTTTTTAGGCGCTATTGTTTCTTAGTTACATTATTCTAAAAAAAGTTTTCCAGATGTTTTTTTACGCAGCTCTTTTAACATAATCTTTAACAAAATATCCTTTTATACATGTTTACATTCAAATGAATAAAACCCTTAGCGTAAATAGAGACATATTAGAGAGTAAAAGAACATAAAGAGCCTCGCCATTTCGCTGTTGAAGAAATGGATGGCTAGATATACCTTTTTAAATTTGTATGCTATCTCTTTTTGACAAAGGTACTTTTTGAATACTTTTTCAAAGAAAAGTTAGCGTAAATTTCCTCTTTTGAATCTCGTGTATGGTTAAGGTTTTTTTAGAATATTTTTCAAAAAAAAGCTAGCGTAGTTTTCCTCTTTCATGATTAGCTTGTGTAGCTTGACATCACAAAACACAAAACACAAAAAGGACAAGATAAAATAAAAGATAAATTGTAGAACCAATTATAGATGAAACAAAAGTTAGGCTGCATAATAAAAGCATATCATAATATTCTTCTATGTATGTTTACATTGAATAATTAAAATCCTTCGCGTAAATATAGGTAAAGTAGAGAGTAAAAGTGCATAAACAGCCTTGCTACTTTGCTGATGGGAAGAGTATGGCTAGATACCACTTTTTAAGTTCGTGTGCTGTCTCTTTCGTTAAAGGTACTTTTTGAATATTATTTTATAAAAATGTAAGCGTAAATTTCCTCTTTTAAGTTTAGCTTATTTAGCTTGACATCACAAAACACTAAACTCAAAAAGGCAAGATAAAATAATAGATAAAACGTTAAACAATTTATAGATGAAACAAAAGTTAGGCTGCATAAAAATACGAACTGAATCGCCAAACATAAAAAAAAACACAAACTGCATTGCCATACATAAAATTTCTTGTCTAGAATGAGCTTTTAAAGTTCGTTTTTTTTCGTCTTTTAACTTAGGTAACCGCGATCTGATTTTTCCTGGGCGCGTTTGTTTCATAGTTGCTTTTTTCTAAATAAAGTTTTTTAGAGGTTTTTTTTACGCAGCTCTTTTAACATAATCTTTAACAAAATATCCTTTTATACATGTTTGCATTGAAATGAATAAAACTCTTAGCGTAAATAGAAACAAATTAGAGAGTAAAAGCACATAAAGAGCCTCGCCATTTCACTGTAGAAGAAATGGATGGCTAGATACACCTTTTTAAATTTGCATGATTTATCTTTTTGACAAAGGTTCTTTTTGAATTATTTTTTCAAAGAAAAGTTAGCGTGAACTTCCTCTTTTATATTTAGCTTATGTAGCTTGACATCAGAAAACACATAGCACAAAAACGGCAAAACAAAATAAAAAATTAAACGTAAATAAATTATAGTTGAAGCAAAAGTTAGGCTGCATTATAAAAGCATATCATAATATTCTTCTATGTATATTAACATTGAATAATTAAAATCCTTTGCGTAAATATTGGTAAATTAGAGAGTAAAAACTCATTAAAAGCCTCGATATTTTGCTGAAGAAGAAATAGTTGTCTAGATATTTTAAATACAAGGAAGGTTTTTGATTTCTTTTTCCAAAAAATGGTTGGAGTAGTTTTTCTTTTTTAAGTTTCACTTATGTACAGGGTAAAATAAAAAGGTGCGTAAAAAAAACAAAATCTGTTTTTCTGACTGCAGCCAAATTGAATCCTTTTTTCAGATTTTTGAAAAACCAGAATAAGTCGTTATTTCAAAAATCCGAAATATTTCGTTTTTCATAAAATACAAATAGGTTTTTTGAAAAACCAATATTTTTTTTGTTTAGTCGGAATTTCAACAAACCAATATTTGCTTTTTAATAAACCCAACTACCGGTCAACATATATCCTGTTTTTATAGAATGTTGAATGTTAAGAAAAACAAAGCCTAAATGCAATAAAAAGCCTAAAAATATTCTGAAAAAAGATCATTGGAATTTTGGCAATCACAGTTTGCACAACTTTGAAATTTGTTTAGCAGTTTTGCAAAGTTTAACTTCATCAGAAGTAGCATTGTGTTCGATAAAATTTAGTATTTTTTCCAACGACTTAGCATAAGCAATATAGAATAAAAACTATGCCACCATAACCATTAATTATATTCCTTAAAAGTTAATAAACAAGGTGAATCCTAAAAATCTCTGGGAAAAGGGGGGTTCAAAAAAGTTAAAAGCATCCTTAGAGTATGTTCTTAATGTACAAAATATTTTTGATGCAAATATATCTTTGACCTCTGTATTTAATAATTTTACTCATCCTGAACAAAATAACTTAATCTGCATACTTTTGATTTCTTACAAGTGTCAGGATTTCTATATGTTATAATGTACCAATGTAAATGCAAAAAAAATTTCAGTTTTAAACATTTTTATGTATATTTTTATGTAACATGTCTTGTTTATTTTTTTATCATCTTCATATTTTCAATAACAAAAAACCATCGCTAGTTGATGTTATATGTAATACATTTTAGTGGTAAACAACTGCAACTGCCGAATTTAAGAGATATGCTTAATTAGTTAATTCATTATAATATATATATATATATATATATATATATATATATAATGAGTTTATTAATATAGGTTTTCAACCGCTTGCTCATTTAAGAAAACTGGAAAATGTTGTGCATTATGTTCAATAAAATCTGGCTCATCAGGAAATAATGTTAATGCAAGAGGAGAACAAGCTATGTCAACAGGAACAGCTAAAGTCTGTTCTACATCAATGCAAACGATTGTTTGTTCAGACGGAACAGGCGAAACAGGAGTTGAGGAGGTTCACACAAGAAACCTACGGCATGTTCTTTGCTGTGCCCTAAAAGAACATTTTTTTTACAGCTGGGAAAATGGAACCACGGTGGTTCAGCAGAAAGTACCTGCACATTTTTCAGAATCAGAACCAGAGTCTGAATCTTCCTCAGAGATGTCCTCAAGCTCATTTAAGCCGTACTCCTCTGCATTAGTTTGGAGTAATTCCATCATATCCTTCTTCTTATGGGGTTAGGGTTAGGGTTCGGATTAGAGTTAGGATTAGGGTTGTTAAAGCTCACAAAGATTTTCCAACGGCAGAGACAGTATTTGCGATGGATGAAAGCCGTTTAACTGAGCCCAAAGCGCGAGACCTATCGGGAAATTTCTCTAGTTTGATGCAACGAGGCGACTAGTTACGTGCACTTCGCGGCTCGTTAAAACCGATGGGCCCCCTATCGTGGGCCCAAATCCTAACCCTAACTCCTAACCTTAGCCCTATTCCTAACTCTCACCTCAACCCTTACCGTAATTGTTAGAAATCGGAAATCCTTGAATATTTCTCTGGTGTTATTGGAATATAGAATAAAAAAGATTTCGAAATGAACATCAATAATATATTCCTGACGATATTAGGTTACAGAAGAGAATAAATGAATTTATGCAAAGAATAGACGGCTTTGTCTAGGTATGACTGAATTCCATGCCAGTTTAAATGAAGCGTATTATTGTAAATATGTTTTTCAGCCAATTGTTTTTTTAAACAACCTATTATAAAGAGCAATAAGAGAGGCAGCATGGTGATCGTCAACTAATTTTTCATTGTACTTTTTCCACAAGAAGTAATCCGACCTACAACTTTGAATAATATTATCTAAAGTTTCTTAAGTATCTGAAACATAACTATTAGAAATAACTTTTATTCATTGAGTATTTTCATCATTTATGTTATTAATCTATAAATTGTATTTCGGTATGTTATAGGTTACAGGAATTGCATTGTTTGCTTTTATCTCATCCACATCCAAGCTGTAAGATATCATCAAAGTATTCTATCTACTTAAGGAAATATCTACGATATTTTTCTTAAAGTGATGCTAGAGCTATAGTTATTTTAGCAAAAGTTATAGCTGCAATAGATTAAAAGAATTGGCATATTGCACCGAGTAAAACTTACCAGTTCTTTGCTTATGAACGTCTGCATTTATTTTTATTAACTTTTCTGCAAGTGTTTTAATGCCAAATATATACAAGAAAGGCTGTTATTTTTAATTTATAAGTGCCTACGGTACTTTTAAAATTTCTTTGCCAGATTCTAGCACGCCGATGGAGCAATATCTGATATGACTGCAGTGCCTGATGTACAACATCCCCAAAAGTAATGTATCAACCATTTTAACAAATAAATGTTGGGCAGGAGCTGTTCTTCATGTTTCGTTATGGTTTAAACATCAAGCTCTTTTGTTTATCCTCTTCTTTCGTTTTTAGCTATCTGTTTTAATATTGTATACACAGTAGACAGCAAATTCTCTATCACTTTATCTTCAAAAAGTTCTCCTGTGTATTTTATTGCAACGACCAGTTCTTTTGCATTTGATTTTTCATAAGCAACTATTGAGATAGGATAGTCTAGTTATTCTTCTGCTGCTTTAAACTGAATTCTTAGGTCGCTTTTACCTTCATTCTTCACCATACTTACAGGAACTGGATAGTTCTTGAAGACAAATAGAGTGTCAAAAAGACGAGTTCCATTTTTTTGCAGTTTGGAGAGACTCATTACTCTTTAGGTTTATCTCTGTTTATCTTGTGGCTTTTTTACAGCTTCTAGGAGTGTTAAGCTAGCAGCATTTGTGCCATCATGCTCTACTATAATGGGTAATGTATTTATATATAATCCGATTGAAGTTTCTACGTCGTCTATTGGTAAGTTCCTACCAGCTACAGTAGTACCTACTACTGTAGTTACATTTTTGTTATTGTTACTTCCGTATACTTTAAGCACCTTATGCCATGTGTATTGCAGTATTGCATATAAGGTAATCCCATCTTCTCTACTTAACTTCTTTAATTTTGCGATTAGCTTATCCTTGATTCTTAGCTTATCCTTGATTCTTAGCTTTTCCTTGATTCTGTAATCCTTTAAAGAACCTATTATGTTGTTAGATACTAGACTGCTTAAATCTAGGTGGTGTTCTGCTTTAGAGATGTAGCTGTTGCTGTCGTTGTGTATTATACTTGCAATGAGAGTTGTTACTGTTCAGCCGCTTTGGTTGTTTTGTTTGTTTTTTGTTTTTTGTTATCAACACCCTCTGAGTCAGTGATGTTGTTGCTGTTGTTATTTTTATACTTGCAATGACAGCTGTTTTTGTTCAGCCACATTGTTTTTTTTTTTTTTTTTTTTTGAGTCAGTGATGCTGTTGCTGGTGTTGTTGCTTTTGTTGTTATTATACTTTCCATGATAGTTGTTACTGTTCACCCCACTTTGCTTGTTTTGTTTGTTTTTCGTTATTTTATCAACAGCCTCTGAGTCAGTGCTGTTGTTGCTGTTTTTGTTAATATACTTGCAATGTCACTTGTAACTGTTCAGCCACATTATTTATTTTTTTGTGTTTTGTTTTTTTATCAACACCCTCTGAGGCAGTATTGATGTTGCTTTTGTTGTTATTATACTTGCAATTACAGTTGTTGCTATTGTAGTTCTGCTTTTAATTTGTCCTTGTCAGCAAGTTCTAATTGCCCTCTCTTTCCTTTTTTCAACACAGTCTCTTTCTTTGAATCCCATGGAACTGAGATCCTCTCAAACTTCATCTCTTTTTTTTTTCTTTCTTTTTTTTTTTCTCTTATTCTTCTTCTTACAATAGTAATCACTTGCTATCATGCATTCAGCTCAATTCCAAGCTGAGTGAACTTGACCAAACAAAAGCCATGTCTTGTCACACGTTGTACAACTACCTCGTCACCGTTTGTCTTTTATTTCGGTTTAGTGAAGCTAGAAACGTCCATTTTGGACTTTCTCATGAGGCCATTCGACGTTTGCGCTACAAGGTGGAGGAGTTGCAAAAAGTGCTGATGCCCTTTCGTTATCTAAGAAGAAATCTCTAAAAATGCAAAAAAGGCATCAAAATCATCAATGTCAGTTTGTTGACCAACTATGGCAATTCTGCATATGTAAGAGAGTTAGTAGAATCGATTAGAATATGATATTTGAAGACTCCACGGGAAGAAACGGCAGGATCACATTTTAAAAGTTTCGACTTTTTGCACTTTCTAGCTTTACTAACCATAATAGCATATTTTGTATTTGAATTCAAATCAAATAAATGATTTGATGCATATTTAAAGTTTTTCTAAATTTTCCTAAAACTTCGAAACTTATAAAGGTTTAAAAGTTTAACAATGATTTATCTCAAAATGAAAAAATGTGACCCTGCCGTTTCTTCCCGTGGAGTCTTCATTTATTTACTGAGATACAGAGACCTTCTTGTCAATGACTCTGACTTCATGACTGCAGACACCAAGACTGTTTTGGAGTTGAGTGATTGCTACAGGCCCCTTTTTCCTTCAATGAGAGCCAACAAAGATGAATGTGTGACACTTGGTGGAACTAGAGTGCCTATTTACCAGATGGGCTCCTCTGCTATCACCTCTTGCCTGACGTCCTGCTTTAGAAATAGCAAAGTAGATATTCCCATGAAGCGTCTTACGTCCATACGCATTCGCGTTTCAATAGCCACTTACTTTGCCAACAACAGTAGAAAAACAATGGATAGCTTTTATGTGTCCCAGTAGAATGCTGCAGAGGAGTTGTGCTTTGCCCAAGGCATCGGACAGTCCTTAGGAGTCATAGACTCTTTGACTGTAGAAAAATCTGAGAGACCCCTAAAGAAGAAGAAGGATGTGATGAACTGGCTCCAAACTAATGCAGAGGAGTGTGCATTAGTTTGGAGCCTGTGAGGAAGATTCAGACTCTGAAGAATGTGCTGCTACTTTCAGCTGTGCCACCATGGTTCCATTTTTTCCAGCCGTAGAAAACAATGATTCTTTAAAGGACAGGAATGAGCATGCCATAGATTTCTTAAGTGAACATACCTCAACTCTTGTTTCACCTGTTCCATCTGAACAAACAATCACCGGTCCAGTTCTTGAACTATCCCCTGCTCTTGCACAACTAGTTCATAATGAACAAGCTGTTTGAATTGATGTAGAACAGACTTAAGCTATTTCTGTTGACACAGCTTGTTCTTCCCTTGCATTAACATTATTTCCTGATGAACCAGATTTTATTGAACAAGATGCACAACTTTTTCCAGTTCACCTTAATGAGCGAGTGATTGCCAAACATGTTTCTGCTGCTCCTTCTCAGCAAGTTGCTTTCAGTCCTTCAAAAGAGGTATTTTCTGTTCCTTTGGAAACAGTGTCTAATGATGCTTTACAGCAAGGTAATCTTATGCTTTTCACACGTGTTTTGTATACTCCTTCTGAACATGCTCTTCTTGAAACTCATCAGCTAGTGGTTGCCACAACTGTTCCTGTTGCTCCTCCTCTCCATGTTGTTTGCAATCCTTCAAAAGAGGTCTTTTCTGTTTCTCTGGCTGCTAATCTTGTTGCTCGTCAGCAAACGATGGTCAAACCCAGTTTGTTTCTTTCATCTGATCCAGTTTTAGCTGGTCCGGTCCCACAAGTTTGTACTGTTCTTTTTAAACAAGTCTCAGCTTATGCTGTTTAATCTGTTGGTTGTCTCTTTAGCCAAAGTGTTGATGTACATCCAGGGGTAAATCTTTTTTCGTTTTTGGTTTTTGTACAAATCTTAACACCCTTTCAAAAAATGAAAAATCTAAGTCAACTCCTTGACATAATGCTTTTGTTAAAGCTATTAAAGACTCAGAGGTGGTATATAAGTATTGCAGGACTAATTCTGTGATTACTTTAATGTTTATACAAGTGAATGATACAAAACTGATTATGTTTTAGAAATAAAAGATTCAAGAAGATAAAAAATCAAGTTGAAAAAGCCATCTTTTACTCAAGAACACATCGGTAATGTAAAACCTAATTTATACAAGGTTGAAAAAAGGAGCTATGCCTGTAAATTTCAATATCTATCAAGTTGACGAAATTATAAACATTCATATAAACACAAACCTCTTCTTACACAAGGTCAGATAGTTAACTGTTAATAAAAACTACCCATCATTGCAAAGTGCACTTTTAGAAAGTTCTGTCTGCCCAATATCTAATGGTGAAATTAGAAACATTACTATTAGAAATCATGCACAGCTTGTTACCATCTCTAACACTTAGAAACTGTTGATGGTTTTTGTTAATTAGAAAAATGAACACGGTTGTATTATATTTCAGGATCAACTCAACCAAGAATAATTGAAAATAAAGAAGAAGTTAGCCAATGGCAATTAGGTAATCATCCTTTATATTTAGCACAATAATCAAGTGAAATCATACCCGCCTTAAGACTTAAGGGCCCTTAAGGATCCCTTAGTGGTCCAGGGTATTCTAAGGGGGGATTTTCTTAAACTATTTCTTTTATCAAACCTTAATAATAGCAGCTAACATTTCTTTTCAGCACAAAATTAGTAAATTTTTGATGATTTTTAAGATTAGCGTGTGTTTAGGGCAGATTCTAATAAGGGGTGGGTTCGGGCTAAATTCCGGCTAGCTCGAAATCGGCTCTAATTTTATGGAATTTAAAAACTGGGAAAAAAAAAACGGTTTAACAGAAAAAATTTTCACCTTCAGAAAGCATGTTTTATGAAAATGGTTTGTAATTGAATTTTGCAGAAGAAGCTGCGTAAAGCGTATATTGAGATTGTTTGTAGAAAAGAGTTTTTTATTATAAGAGAAAATGTAGAACTGAAACGTGTTCTCTGCGAGAAAGCTACATGGTTAGATAATAGATTTGCTTCAAAAGTTTTTTCCCATTCATATAGCCTCTAAATATTAAAAGACATTAATCATGATAATCGTTTTTAATTTGAGCTATTTTTAATGAATTATAAAATATGATAAAGTTGTAATCCTATAATAGCAACAAAATATTTGGCGCTGCTGCAGTTTCCTCCCTCCCCCTTTTTTTTATGATTGATTACGATAGAGGATTTTATGCTGATTCAGTAATATATAAAAATTTTTTTTTTCAAAACGCTTTGTTTTTTAACGAAAATTAATTTCCCTTTCATTGCGCAATAAAGAGACCTGGTTTCCATCAGCCTTTGCATCATTATTTTAAACTATTATAACGAAAGTGTTTCAACGAAATGAAATTAATGGAAGATTTCAAAAAAAGGTTGAACGTAGAATGTGAGAATGTAGACAAATCGATGAATAATTATTATTGTATCGTACGCTGTTTTTTTTTTATTAAAAAGACACGGTTCGAAGGTTACATTTTCTAAATTTTACATGTGATAAAACAACAATGAACACTGTATCATAAATCGACCCACAGGTTGAACTTTATCCTACTTAAAAAAAAAAAATGCTATCAAATAGATATTTATTAGAATATTAAAAATTAAACATTTTAAAAATCCAAAATCCTTTTGAAAGTATTAATAATAGGAGGGCAGAGGGGTCTTGGCCCCCAACTTGCCAAATTTTTGATATAAAATATAAATCTAGCATAAAATATAGAAATATATTTAAATTTTTTGTTTACATCCCTCTCCCTTCCATCTTTCCCATAAAAAGCATGCACTGTAATCGTTGCATGCAAGAGTTTTGCATGCAATTTACCAAAACTCGTATTTTATGGGGCATCGTATGACTCTTTCGAATAATAATGATAATATATGATGATATCCGGCCTCTCGGTCATTTGTAGGCAGAAGACAAATTTTATAGAAAATTATATAAAGCTAAAGACTTTTACAGATCTTTATTTAATTAAGTTACTGCATAGTTTTTATAAAGTTAATTAATATTGTCTTTAAGTTACTATCTTCGTCTTGATGAGAAGTCTGAAACTGCCTTTAGAAAGTTTTCTCCGTGGTCTTTGCGACTTACATTTCTTTTGTATCTTGCCCAAGTTGATTTAAACTAAGAGTGAATACCTTATCCAGTTTGTTCTGCAAATTTGGCTAGACCACATTGATATTCTTCACAAAAAGGAACATTATGCGCTAACATGATGAGGAGCTTCCATCTTATGGGTAAGGTGTAATTATAGCCTTTTGAAAACTCTCTTAGGTAATTATAGTCTTTCAATCTAGCAATAGAATGCTTGACATTGGGACTAAGGAAATCACAGAAACAGCCATCCACGACACACTTTAAATCTTTGAAACATGTAATAATAGGTATTAGCTGTCGACAATTATTTAGGAATCCCTCTTCTAGATTTTGAAGATTATTCAATATCTTGTTATATTCACTCCATCAAACCCTCCTCCATGATAGCCATGTCTGAGAATGTATTTTCCAGACAGCCACTGATTAAAGTTTTGCCAGAGAGTAAAAACTAGATCGTTGAGAACATTAATGAAACCCATAAATATATGTAAAGATGATGGAGGAATTTTATTTATCACTTTAACTTCTGGATCTTCATCAAGATGAATAAGCCTTTTTCGTATAACATTTTTATACAGCTGTGCTCTTTCTTTTTTTTCTCCTGCTGCTTGAAACTCTGAAAGATGAAGATCAAGGCTTCCAAAAGTTCTTAGAGTTCCTGCATTTATAGTCTTCTCACCTTCACAATATATACATCAAGCCCAGATAAACCCATAATCATGCTAGCCAACTTTAAATCCCATGCAATATGAAAACCCAGACTGTCTAGCTGGATAATATCTAAAATTTGTTTTATATTCTGATATGTTTCAGGAACATCTTCAGCAATAGCAATAAACAGTATACGTTGCACACCAGACTCAATATATTCGCCAGATCCTCGACGTTTACTTCTGTTTTTTATATTATTACTGTTAACTTTAAGTTCATCTGCATCAAAGATGTTAACACATATTTTCAATAAACCTCCACCTCCATCAATTGAAACTCGTACAATTGTATTATAAGGATTTAACGCTCTCTCACTTATAATGTTCATAACAAAGTCTGAAGAATCTTTTACAAAAAACAGGTTCCTATTAACCTTTTTATCCCTAACTTCATATTGCATGGACTGAACACTGTAAAAATTTTTCACAGTTAATCAAGATCTGACAGTAACTTCGTCACTTCTGACTGGACAACTCTCTTTCCTGTGGCTTTGTTAAGAGTAGAAATCAGTTTTCTAGTTCCTCTGTCTGAAAGATCAAGATTTATTCAAAGTTGCTTGAATGTTTCAAAAGAGATTTGCTGGATTTGATTTCTGTCTCCTTTGTTCTAAGGACGACCTACTCTTATTACACGTTAGGGTAACCCTAACGTGTATCTGCGGTGGCTAAATAAAATCGATTTTTCGCAGGTGGCTAAAGAAAATCACCTGAATTTACTTTTTTTTTGTTCATTTTTTCCTTGATTATTGAAGAAGCCACCTGCTCTGCATTGTGCATACCATGTTCAAATGCCAATGATTTAAGGTTTTTTACAGCTGTTGATTTGCAGCATTTGTGTTCTAAGCCACGACCTAAATAAATATTGTTGATGGTAATTTAACTATACCAATAACATGTAATATTTTAAAATCTTCTGTTTATATTACCTATTATTGACAGCCATTTAGAGCAGATTTTTAATGTGTTTTCTAGAGAGGTAGAAAAGCTCTCATCAATCTCAACTGTAATAATGTCAGACTTGCGCTTCTTAGAAATCCAATCAATCTAAATAATAATTATTCAGAACTGACATTTGAGGTTTTTATGATAGAATTGACATCTTTATAATTTAACAGATATTTTAAAATTCTATTTTAAAAGATGCAATTAACTTAAGCCTAACCTTTTTTTATCTTCTGTGTCCATCTGGTTGGTGGTTTCTTTCTTTTTGCAAGCATGTACAAATTAGTTTTGCAATTTCCACATATAGAAGAAGGATAGGCTGCAATTTCTTTCATGTATCCAGAGTATACATACGTCTGCACCAGTTTTTCAATAGTATCTTGGACTGCAATAAGACTCTTTTTAGTTTTTGTTTCCTAGCAAATACAGCAATAACTATTTATATTCATTTTTTATTTGCTAAAACTATAACAATGCCATGAGTATGATAATAAAAATTTTTTAAGATTTAGAAAATTTATTAGCAATCTTTAAATTTTTGAAGCATTTCGCGCCAAAAAGTTAATAAAACAAAAAATTTAAATATATTTGCATATTTTATGCTAAATTTATATTTTATATTAAAAATTTGGCATGTTGGGGGCCAAGACCCCTCTGCCCTCCTATTATTAATACTTCAAAAAAGATTTTGGACCCCCCCAGTCTAAAAATGCACCCTTACATTTTTATAATGTTTAATTTTTAATATTCTAATAAATATCTATTTGATGGAATATTTTTTTTTTAAGTAGGATAAAGATCAACCTGAGGGTCGATTTATAACACAGTGTGAACTAAGTGCTAAAAGTTCTTCTCTTAGGAAAAAAAATATTTTGAATTCTTTTTTAAAATTTATTACAAAAGTACATTACTTGCAATATAGTTTATTCTCTAATAAATTAAAAAACGGCTATTTTCATTGCCACAAAAAATTGCACAAGATAAACATACTTTTTAAATGACGACATCTTGTATGAGAGTTGAATAAATTTAATATATGAACTTCAATAAATACGAATTCTTTCAATACTAATTTTTTATTTTATCTAAGAAATTTTCGCTAGATTATTGATACTAGCATCTTCAGCAACTTTTACGACTTTTAGCAACTTTTACGACTTTTACGACTTTTAGCAACTTTTACGACTTTTTTATCGTAAAAACCATGCTATTAACGTATTGCTTTTGTCAGCAAAAAGATTATTAACTTATTATTTTCAAAATGGCGAATATTAGGGTTCACGGTTGTTTAGAAGCGACAAGTTATTTTACGCAAGCGCAATAGTAACTTTAAAAAAGTCAAATTTCAATAATGGCTACGGTCCGTAGCAACGAATTTATTTAGCTGACTGATAATTTTTATAGGTTTCCATATAAATCAACATTTTAAACTCTTTTTAAAACTGAAATCATAATAAGCGCATCTCAGTTGCATAAGAAAATGATTCAAATAAGATAAAGATTATATCAAAAAGTTTAAAGTTGTGCTTTTTTAAGTAAATAAACATCTTAGCACTCAATTTTTTCTTCTTGTAAATAAACATACAAACACACACACACACACACACACACACAAACACACACACACACACACACACACACACACACATATACATACATACATACATGCATACATACATACATACATACATACATACATACATACATACATACATACATACATACATACATACATACATACATACATACATACATACATACATACATACATACATACATACATACATACATACATACATACATACATACATACATACATACATACATACATACATACATACATACATACATACATACATACATACATACATACATACATACATACATACATACATACATACATACATACATACATACATACATACATACATACATACATACATACATACATACATACATACATACATACATATATTTTTTTTTTACATTTTGGACATAATGTTTCATTGAGTTGGTTAACCATTATATTTTCCACAAGACAGAAGGAACAAAATAAGTGTTCAGATTTTTTTAGAGTTGCTGGTTATTTTGATATTTTACCACAAAAATTACACTGCTAAAGCTGTAAATGAGGATTGATTTCTTTTTTTAGTTCTTCAGTATCTATTTCCAAGTCATGTGCTGTTACAATGCTTTTTTTAATGGTAGCAATCATGGAAGATGACCACACTTTTTACTAATACCAAGGCAACCAATCAGCTTTTTATTTTTGTTTTTGTGATTTAGTGACATATAAACTTTTACTGAGTTTTTCTACATGCTGACAACAATAGCATTCTTCACAATTAGGTTTCCAGTTCATATTTAAAAGAAATGTTGTTGATTTGATTCTTTTGATCACATTCTTTATTGTATAACGTTTTGAAAAATTTTAGATGAGTGTACATTCTCTAAATCTAACAACATGACATGGAATACATGTTTCAATGTTATTATTTTGGTTTATTCCAATAGGATACCTTTTTTTCCCAACCAAATATCCACAGACCCTGTAAATAAGATTTAATTTTTTGTAATTGATTTTTTATCTAAAAATAATAAAACTTTTTGGATAGTTCTTGTGAATAACCATCAAACTTAACCACATACATTATGTTGTGTTTATATTCATGAAGTAAATTAAGCTAATAAATCAATAAAAAACTGCATATAAAGTAAAAGATTTTATTTGAAATTATTAGAAACATTTAGTCAAATTTTTTACATAAGGATAATTTTTATTTCACAAACGATATAAATAAAATGTTAGGAAAATGATTAGATGTAAATTTTGAACAAGAAAAAAAATTGAGTGCTAAGATTTTTTATAAGTAATAAAAAGTTAAAAGATTCATATAAGTAAAAGTAGAAAAATTTTTAAGTTTTACCGCTCAAAAAAAATGTAAAGACTTCCAAATTTGTAAACAAATCAAAGAAAAAGCTGGTTATCAACGAAGACGATTTTAAAAAACGCGATAAGAAATGAAAAATTGGTCGCTAAGTAAAAATTCATTCTGTAACGAAGGTCCGTAGCCATTTTGAAAGTTCTAAAGTTTTCATAATCCAACTGCGCTTGCGCACAATAACCTGTCGCATATTAACAGAGTTCAAACGACCGTGGGCTTTTAGTGGGATTTTTTACAACTTTGACTTCAAACTAGAGCACTTTCCGTTAATTTTCAGGTGTATGTTTTTATATTTTTCTGAATCAGTATAAAATACTCTATCATAATCAATCATAATATAGAGGGGGGGGGGGGGGGTTTGAAACTGCAATAGCTCCAATATTCGTTCTATAAATTAAAAATGCTTCAAGAACTGAAAGAAGAAAACGTCGTAATCAACTTGATATTTTTGTTTCAAGATTAAAAGGTAATACAGCAATATAAATAGGTAGCTAATAATCTTGATAATTTAAAAATATCAAAGTAATGTTTTAAAGTAATTGCACTAAATTGCTGCTTTTATCTCGTCTTATTTACAGACTGTCAGACAAGTATCTGATTGCCTTTTTTTTTTTATCTAAACTATTGTAACTTTTTAAAAAAAATTTTGGTTAAATATTTTTGTTTTAGGAGAATCTTCCAATTATATGACGCAGGGTGAGCCTGATATAGAAGAGGAGAATGTTAAAATTAGTGAAGATAATTTTGATAGAATTGTGCCTACTATTTTTGATGATGTGGCTGGATTATATGACTAAATGGAGCACAAAAGCAATCAATATAAGTTAGGATTTCCTTTGTTTAATCTAAGTTAATAATTTTTTTTTACAAATACTTACCAAACACACACTTCAAAAAATATTGCTGTCAATTTTTCTACTAACTATAATTAGTCAAACTAATTGAACAAACTCATAAATTGCTGTACCTAAAAGTGCTAAAAGGTCTATTTAAAAAAAAATTGTTTTTTAAGGTGAAGTTCAATTAAGAGAAAGTCATGAAAGTAAACAAGAATCCAACTGTCATTTTTCATCTCTTCATATAAAACTGTTATGCTTCTGTCTGAGTTTGAGTGAGAACAAAATTCGAACGTCTAAGTTAATAACATCAAATTTTTTTAATGTCATTTTGTTCATAAATAAATCTTTGTTATCAGTTTCTAAATTTCATTGTTTGAGTAAATATCATTTAATTATATCATTTTCATTTAATTCTAGTCTGATTGCATAAGAACATCTCTTAATTTATCTGATGTAAGTAAAAGTTATTTTTCTGCTGTTTATTGTGATGAGATGATTGATTGGTTCTTATATGAATGTGTTGCTACATCATTTTTTTTTTCTTTTAAGGTTCCCAGTATTTAGCAACTTCTATCACCTATTCAGTTAATTGTAAGTTTTTGAAAATTGGAATAATACAACGTTAATAAATATAAATAGGTTTCAAGCGTTCCACAGTCAGATATTCAGTCAGTTGTATGCTGCAAACTATATATTGCTCATGTATAGGTTCATATATTTATAGTTGTTGGCCTAAAAACCCTATTTATATTTGGGTATATAAGGGCATCATGCTCTAAAACCTTTGGATATAAATAATGATAAGATTTGATATGAATCTCAGGGTCCATATGTAGGAATACATATGGCCCAAAGAGTTCATATAAAATATGTATTGGTGTGCATATCTTATTAAATTAAATTAGAAAGTTACTTTTATATAAGCTGAGTATTAGTTTTATAATGGAACAAGACTGCTATTGAATTTTTTTTCAAGGTATTGTAAATTATTTAAGTTATGCAACTATTAAAAATAATATTTGTTGCAACTTTAGTTAAGTCCCGTGATTTCTCTGATTCAAGTTAACTGCTTATGCATGATAGCATGCTTGGTGTTTGCACCCGGCTTAAAGTTGAACCATTTAGTACAATAGGTTTGAATGTTTTGTATTACTAGGGCTTAGCAATTATTTTATAAAATGTTTTGGCATATGAAATGAATGGCAGTAGAATTATATTTCAAGTATATTGCTTTTTGCGGCTACTATAACAGAACAGTTTTTTATGCGTGCATAAATCCTTAGTGAACTGAATACGATGTAATGAAAGTTTACGAATCTTGAGCAGCGACAAGGAAGATTGGAGGCATGTGTTGCTAGTGATCCTGTTGATCAGAATGTCTGTCATACACAATATCCTACCTTTACTTCTCTGCAGCAATATTCTGAGACTGAAAAGCACCCAAATAATATGGTAAGTTTTTATCAATTTCTGATTAAATAAGTATAGCCACGATGTGTTACTATTGACAAGGGAATATATTATGAATGGTATAATATATTTTAGTTGTTAACTGATCTTTTTTAGTTAATATGGATGAAGTACATTTCATGGGTGCTTATAAATTGCTGGCGCAAAACTTACATCAGAAGATCAATAGGCCTGGAACACATGGGAAGCAGAAGTTTTATGATAACCTGGAAAATCAGCTCAAAAGTGAGTGTAATCTACATCTACATATAATTTTAGATTTAATTTAGTATTTATAAACATATTTTTTCGGGTTTTTTTTAAGTATATAAATAATTATAACTTCAACTCCTCACTTATTCCCCTAGCATCATATCTAAAAAGATAGAAATGGAATTAGCACGATTTTTTAACAACACCAGAGATCGCTCTGGTGGTCGTCTGCGGCGCTGCAAGAAAAAAGCACTTGAAGTTTTGATAATAGCGAATTGAATAAAGCGATTCTTTTTATGTAGCGGAAACTCGCAAATAAAGTGAATACTAATGATTAATTTAACAACCCGCTGAAGTAAATGTTTAAAATAACTTTAGTGCACGGAGATTTTCATTCAATTAAAAACGGAGATTTTTTACTTTATTAAAAAAAGAGATTAGATTAAATCCAAGTAGTTTGATATTGATATAAAATATTAAAACAATTTTATTTAATTTATTTCTCTAATTTTTAAAATCTCTTAAATTTGAAACAACTTTGAAACACGTGATATCGATGTGATAGTCTGATAGACCCAATCAAGAAGAAATTCAAACAGTTCTTTGCTTATGAGCGGATGCTGTTTCAAAAAGAATTAAAACATGTCTGGTTTTAAAAAGAAAGATTCTGGTTGTCAAGTAAGAAAGAATGCTGCTCAAAGAACTGCGAATGAGGAAAAGAACAAACGCACTCTTCAAGACTGTGGTATTACAGTTACAAAAAAAGGAGAAGATGAAAGTCCTACTGCTTCAAACTCTTTCCTGCCAAGTCAATCGATTCAAGTAGTAAATAGTTTTCCCCGTGAAAGGATATTTTCCCATTTGATTAATTCAATGTTATGTAAATTTTTAACTTATTTTTATAGGTTGGAACTGAAAACGATGTCACTGACATTTCTGAAAGCTCGGGAGAGCCCCTATCAAAAATCGGAATGGTAGCTGTGAATGAAGAGAATGTTTTGGTAAGTTCTACCTCTTTAAAAGAAATGATGTTAATAAACTTTTAAGCTAGTAAAATAAGATTTTTTAAAATTTATTCTCAGGTGTTGCCAACAGAAGAACCCATCGCTACCATTCCTTCCAATGATCCTGCTTTGTGGGCAGCACATCTTTCCAAAGTGGAAAGAGATTCTGTGCTTCTACAGGGGCTTCCTCGAAATCCTTCAGCTTTCCCGAAAGACTCTAATAAGAAGAAGGTTCCTGAATCAATTTTCTACGAAACTTCTCTCAACGGGGAGAAGACATGCCGAGATTGGCTGGTCTGGAGTGTATCTAAGAAATCATTTATTTGCTTTCCGTGTTCTCTGTTTGGAAGCAAACAATCTTTTGGGATCGGACACCAGTCGCACCTTCTAAGATGGAATGATGGAATAAGCTGCAACTGGCACAAGCTACCTGAGAAAGTCAAAAGTCACCAGAATAACGCCCAGCATCGAAACTTTTACATAGAATGGAAAACGGCGCTAGAAAGCTTAGAAAATCAAAGCGGAATAGATGCAGCTCTCGAAAACTCGATAAGAAATGAAGCAGCCAGGTGGCGTGAAATTCTACGATGCATCTTAGATGTTACTCTTTTTTTAGCGTCACGAAACCTTAGTTTCAGAGGTAAATCTATTTACAATTATTCTATTGTGATACCGACTATCTTTAAATCTATTTAGCTTATATTTATAAGATTAACTAGATATTTTGGAAATCATTAAATAAAACAAATCCTACTTTATTCTTTTAAATAAATATGTTATAATATTCATAAATCATGATATAAAATCATCATAGAATCATCATAAAATAAAACAAATGCTTCTTTATTGTTTTAAATAAATCTGTCTTATTATTATAATTTTTAGGTTCATCAAAAATGATTGGAGAAGACGACAATGGCAACTTTCTAGCTACCCTAGAGCTCTTGGCCAACCACAACAAGACTCTCCAACTACACTTAGAAGAAGTTTCCCGCTGCCAACAAGAAGGTAACAAAATGAATGCCCATTACTTGGGCTGGAGCACTCAAAATGAATTCATCAAACTGTGCGGAGGAATCGTTCACGGTGCCATCATCAACGAAGCTCATATGGCCATCTACTATTCCATTCTTGTGGACGGGACTCCGGACGTCTCTCACACCGAGCAAATCACCTTTGTTCTCCGCTTTTTATACTTTGGTACTGAAAAAAGATGGACCGTGAAGGAGCCCTTTCTGAGGGTCGAGAATCTTGAAAAAAAGATAGGTGCTGACATTGCCAAGCTTATTATGAACGTCTTAGAACAAAATGGAATTGATCTCAAAAACTGCAGAGGTCAAGGATATGACAATGGAGCGAACATGTCCGGTATATACAAAGGAGTACAGGCGATTATACTGCAAAAAAATCCTCAAGCTCTCTATATGCCATGCAGCGCTCATAGTCTCAACCTTGCTGGTGTTCATTCTGCTGAATCTTCGGTTGAAGTCAAGAACTACTTTGGCCGAGTCCAGTCACTTTACAATCTTTTCAGTGGAAGCCCTAGTCGGTGGAAAATCTTGATTGAAACCCCCTGGTTTGTCCCTTCATCAAACGTCGCAAACCAGATGGAGTGCGCGAATCGAGGCCGTGAAGCCGTTAGCCAAGCGATCCAGGGAAATCCTCGAATCTTTGAAAAAGCTCCGCGATTTTGATCTAACAGCTGATGAATTGAATGAAGTAAAATCTCTGGAGAAGTGGGTTCATTCATTCGAGTTCATCGTAATGACAACCTTTTGGTATAAAACTCTTCAATCAATCAACTACGTGACCCTTGCACTACAATCAGAAAATATCTCCTTGGACGACGAGATGAAACTCATTAAGACTCTTATTGAAGATCTAAATCGACTGAAATTATCTTGGACCAGCATCCTTAATGAGGCACGTTTGATAGCATCTGGTCTTGCTTCTTTTGGTTTTCAATCAGAATTTGTGAAGAAGAGGACGAAAAAAAGGAAGACCTTTCACGAAGAGGTGAGGAACACCGCTCATTTCAATGAAGACGAAGCAAAAGAGTTTGAGGTGAGCGTATTCAATACCGCTCTTGATACTCTTATTCAGCAGGTCAGCGATAGATTCCAAGCTGCTGAGAAGACGACGAAAATGTTTTCGTTCTTGTGGTCATTGAAATCTCTTGTTATGACAAATGAAGAAGAATCAGAAGAAAGTGTTGAAGCACCTATCCAATTGGAGGAGAAATGCAAGGTCTTGGCACAAATCTACGCGACCGATGTTGAGGAAGAGAAACTTATTGAAGAGGTCCGCCACCTCGATGCTCTGAAGCGATCCAATCTTTTTGGTCCAAAAGAATCTCTCACTTCCATGACGTTATTGAATGGAATATACCAGAAAGATCTTCAGCCGCTCTTCGAATCAGTCTGCATTTTGCTGCGCATCTTCAACACCATCCCTGTTTCTGTTGCGGAAGGCGAGAGATCTTTTAGTAAGCTTACTCTAATTAAGACAGCTTTAAGGTCTACAATGAGCCAAGAACGACTCACGAATCTTCTGGTTATTTCCATTGAGCATGATCTTGCCAAAAAGTTGTGCTACGGTGAAGTGATTTCCAAATTCGCCATGAGTAAAGCTCGAAAGATCAATTTCCTCTGAAGTTGAAACAACAATAGCTGTTGTATTCTAGACAAATTTTTGCTCTTAACATCCAATAGTGTTTAATGATTGTCTTTGGTCTGTTTCTACCATGTTCTAGTGTCGACTTTATCATTTTATGTATAAGTCAAAAGACCATTGCAATTATCCAGAAATAAACTGTTCAAATGTTCATTAATTAAAATTAAAAAATTCTATATTCTTTTATCCTCTTTGATTTGTTATCAAATAGCTTATTATATGTATTGAATTATGGATCATTAGATCAGCTTTCACTTTCAGTAGGGCGCTTGGGAAACTTTGACCCTGGGCGCCGCAAAGACTCACGGCGGGCCTGTATATATATATATATATATATATATATATATATATATATATATATATATATATATATTAGGGTGGTCCAATTTGTATGGAGCCGAAAAATTCGATTTAAGCCGCCCCCTAGGATGATTCTATGGACAATTCTAAGCAACTTTGGTGAAGGAACCATAGGTCTATTTCGATTTTCGAGTCTCCCATTTTTAAAAAAATGATTTTCTCCCATAACATCATTTTGATTCAAAATTCGATTTTTTATTTATCTTTATATTATCTTTTTTATGCGTATATGGGGGGTTTTCGGGGTCGAGAAATTCATTTCTGATCTATTTTTTTCAATGGAGATTCAACCTAAAAAATAAGAACATGTGTAAAAAATAAAAAAAAAGAATTTTGTGAGAAAAAAAATCTGCGAATGTTAACACATAAATTTTCAGTTTTGGAAAAGAGAATAAAATTAATCTTAAAAAATAATAATCATCGTGCGTATTTACTACAACATTTTATATGAGAGTATTTTATTGTTTATGTTTTGTAAACAAAGCGTCTTCGAGTCATTTATTTAGCCTTCGTTTTTCGTTTCAAATCAAAATATGATATTTGAATATAAATAAAACTGTCAGCATTTTTACCACTGTGTATTTACCAATTTGTAGGTGGAAAAAATATATTCGAACCAAATGTTTTAAAATATACTAATTTCAGTTACTTTTGAATTCTTTTAGTAAAAGTATACAATGGATCCAAATGAATTGCCGTCTACATCGCAAACCGCACCAACATCAACGAGGAGTCATTTGAAGCATTTGCCTTCGCACGATGTTGCTGTTTTTGGTGCATCTTGTGATTTGAGTCGACTAAATCTGCCAACGAATTAGGATATTTTAAGATGTTTTTTTTTCTTGACCGAACGTGCTAAACCGCAAAACAAAATGTTTTCGTATAAAACATTCGTACCGCACGTAGCAGACAAATGGATTAAAATTTGGAGTCAACTTAATGTTGAAATTCTAACAAAAAAAAAAATTGGGTACATTGATTGAGAAGTATCAAATCGAAACTAAACATCCAAAAATCGCCACATTCAGAATGTTCGTGCAATCTACAAAAGAATTATTTTACATCGGTAAATATCAATGTGACTTGAAGGCAGCATTATGCTCATGTGGATTGATTCCAAATCATTTGAAAGATTTCATGCGAGATCAGTCTGATGTCAGAAAATTGACGATACCGGAATTCGAAGAGCCAGCACCAACGTCAACAATAATATCAACAAGTGTTGAAGAGAGCCATTTAGCATATGAACCAAGTACTGATACAGATGAGCCAAGTTCAAATCCACAAGATGTTTCGCCAGTAATACGAGGACCGTATACTCCCAGATGCGATGCTTTGAACTTCGCTGCGATGTGTGATTGATTTGGTGTGTCTGATAGAATAGCAGCAGCACTCACAACATCTCTTATGCAAAACATTTACGTAAAAGATGAACATGGCAATCCTATCATCGTGGATAAAAATAAAGTGCGTCGAGAAAAAGCCAAATGCAAACAAGAATTGCTTCTTAAGCAGTATGATGCATCCAATTTGATAGCATTTTCATTCGACGGCCGAAAAAATGATGCTTTTTCAATGGAAAAAATTGATGAGAAGTTCCATGCTAGGATCGTGAAAGAACTACATCTAGTTGTTTTGAAGGAACCAAATTCTCAATTGATAGGCTACACCAAAGTCGAAAATGAAGATGCTGAACACAAATTGATGACATTGAATGCATTCTTCGTCGAAAAAGAAATTGCTCTCGATGCATTAATCGACATATGCTGTGATGGTGAGCCAACAAATACTGGCGTAAAAAATGGGATTTTGCGTCGATTTGAATTGCATTTGAATAGTCCGCTGCATTGGTTTGTGTGTCTTCTGCACTTCAACGAGCTGCCATTTCGTCATTTATTTGACACTTTGGAAAGATGATCGACCACTGGACCACGAACAACAACCCGAACGTTGGGCAAACAAATTGAAACGTGTGTAAATCTTCCGGTATGTATTATTTGTCATTTTTCTCATCGATTTTTTCCATTATTAAATGGTAAAATTACATTTAATTCATCTAATTTCTTTTATTTCAGTTTCTACATAAATTTGAGATAATCGTGCAAGAGAACATGCTACCTGATTTAGATCCATTTGAACTATCCACCGATTCAAAGTACTTATACAAAATGACCAATGTAATTTCAAATGGTGTTGTTCCTGCGGATTCGTCTCACATTAAACCAGGACCAATAGCACATTCACGTTGGCTCACCAAGGCGAGTAGATTCTTGCGGTTGTATGTGTCAACTGAAAATCCATCAAGGAATTTGAAAATTCTGGAAACATACATATAGAAAGTGTATGTGCCGATACACTTCAACAACAAGTACTATAATTCGGTGGTCTTCTGTGGTCTATTATTTTACAAAATCATTCGTTAGACACAATATTTGGATACAAATCTACGCGGAGTTGTGAATAAAATTATTAAAGACAATTCATATTACGCACATTCCTAAAATATTTTGTTAGCGATGTTATTTAATGATAAAAATCAAGAAAATTTTAAAATATCGAAGAAATCTGTACGACCCGGCACATCTTAGAGTTTATCAAAAACCTTCGATAAATTTCAATTGTATAGATTATACGAATATGATTGATTTAAATAAAGATGATGTCTTATTCGAACCATCGTTTACGCATAGCATTACGTATGATCATTTGGAACAATATTTAGAATACGATCATCCGCCATTGCCTGATCCAAAAATTTCGGTACACATAGAGGCAACGGAAAGACATGTTCAATTGCTGGCTAGCGTTTCTAAACGTGTTTTCGAAAAAATTCGACACAGTGTTACGACAGTTACATCGGAATACCGTGCAAAATACCCCAGACTTGAAAGCAAGAAAGACTTTCAAAAATAACTTATTTCGCTTTTCCTCCACTAAATTTTTTTTTTTTTTTAATTTTTTACACATGTTCTTATTTTTTAGGTTGAATCTCTGTTGAAAAAAATAAAATAAAGATCAATCTTACCGAAAAAACTAATAATTTTTTTCGGAAAATAAGCAAAAAATAGCTGAAATATGCATGAAACGCCCTCTGGCGGTGGTAATAGGTAAAAATCAAGGTCAGAAATGAATTTCCGACCACAAAAACCCCACATATACACATAAAAAAGAAAATATAACGATGAATAAAAAATCGAATTTTGAATCAAAATGATTGGAAAAATCATTTTTTGAAAAGTGGGAGACTCGAAAATTGAGATAGACCTATGGTTCCTTAACCAAAGTTGCTTAGAATTGTCCATAGAATCATCCTAGGAGGCGGCTCAAATCAAATTTTTCGGCTCCATACAAATTGGCCCGCCCTAATATATATACATTTATATATATATATATATATATATATATATATATATATATATATATATATATATATATATATATATATATATATATATATATATATATATATATATGTACGGATGTATTCATCCGTCGTTTCTCATCCCATTTTGAAAAACCTTTTCAATTACAAATTCAAATTTAAAAACTTCTTTGTTTCCATAAAAAGATTGTCGCTGTTTTAAGCAATAAACGTTTTTCCGTAAGGTAATCAACTTTACCTCAGACTATAACCAAACTATAAACTATAAAAACGGATTATTCAGCAGTATTTCCGAGTCAGTCAGCAACCGTAATTCGTTATCACTAATTAAGATAAAAAATGACAAAGCATTGACAGGCTATTAATATCTATTCAGCTTATTAACCACTCTCGAAAAAAGATATTTTGAGAAATAAATATAATAGTGTGTGTGAGAATGTACTCTGCGATGGAGAGTTTAAGACATTTTATCGTAATGTAATTTAGATTTCATTGTATAGAAATAAGAGATAAGAACAGGTTGTGGTACTTCTTCAAATTGGCGACGAAGATAAAAGAAAAGTAAATTGAATTAAAAAATAAAGTTAATGTTAGACTTTTATAAACATTGTAATTATCCATGGCTATAAAAAATCTTAATTTACCAAACTTTCCACCATTTTCATGTAGCGAAGATGCGAGTAAATTGTTTTCTAGCTGGAAACGCTACATTAAACGATTTGAGTTACTTTGCAGTTCACTAATAATTACAGATGACAAGCAAAAACTTTCGTTACTTCTCACTTTAATTGGGGATAACACTTACGAAATTTATGAAAACATTATACCACAAGATACGCTAATCACATACCAGCAAGCTGTTGATGCTTTCAATGAACATTTTAAACCTCAAGTTAACTCGAGCTATGAAATTTTTATGTTTCGCAAAATGGTTCAACGTACAGACGAGACCACTCAGCAATTTTTCGTTCGATTACACGAACAAGCACTTAAATGCGAGTTTGCTGATAAAGATAGAGAAATTAAACAACAAATTGAGCTTAGTACAAACATCTCAAAACTACGGAAATACAGCTTCCAGAACCCTAACAAAACTCTACAAGAGCTGTTAACTATGGCAAAAACATTCGAATTGATGGACAGTCAAATAGAAGAACTCGAGAAAGAAACGATAAAACAAAACGAAGTAAATACAGTAAAGAAAACAAGTTTTCCTCCAACCAATAAAGTAATGCTCAAAACACCACGTGAGATAGAAAAGAGATCGCAGAAAAGAATTTGTTTTCGATGCGGGAACGAATTTCCACACACTAATATATGTCTAGCTTTGGGGAAAACATGCTATTCCTGCGGGAAAGTCGGGCATTTCGCAACAGTCTGTAAAAGTAAAAAACAAATGGAACAAAATACAACAATACAGCGGGGAAAAAACCAAAGAAATGAACAAATTTATACAAAACCACTAAATATAATTTGTAAAGATGTCAACGAATCCGAAAACAATTATTCAGAGCTTAACCAAGGAAATTTGTACTCAGTGAACAATAAAAAAATTAATGATGCAGTCGAAAGCTTCGAGGTTACGATTAACATAGAAAATATACCAATAACCGTTCTAATAGATACCGGAGCTTCTATAAATATCCTAAACTTTGAAACATTTGAAAAGATAAACAGTTCCCTTAAAAGACCACTTCGCCTACATAAATCTAAAACTCAGATTATAACTTACGGAGATAACAATCCAAAACTAAAAATAGAAGGACAGATCAACGTAGTTATAGAAAGTCAAACAAAACTCTTTCCGACTATATTCCACGTGATCAAAACCCGCCACAAAAACCTATTATCTGGAAACGACGCTAAACTATTAGGTTTAATACAATTAAATAAAGATCTCGCGCATACTGACGTCAATGAAAAACCTTTAAACAAAAACCAAGGAGAACAAAAGACAGGACCAAATAATTGTGGCGACAGAAATCAACAAATTTGCCATTCCATGCAGAATATTAACAAACTAAACAGTGCTCTCCTTCTTAACGCTCCAAAACGATTACAACCACTTATAAACTCATACAAAGATTCTGTTTTTAGCGGAAAAATAGGAAAACTTCCAAGTAAAGTTGAAAATTAATTAAAGTATAGCACCAGTCGCACAAAGAGAAAGAAGAATCCCTTTTGCACTTAGAGAAAAAGTTAAAGATGAACTTACAAAGCTTGAAACAGAAGGAATAATTGAAACGGTAACGGACGAAGCGACACCCTGGATAAGTCCAATGGTAATCGTTCCAAAAAATGACGGCAACATACGGATTTGCGTAGACATGCGAGCCGCTAACAAAGCTATTGGAAGAACGCGTTTTCCAACTCCAACCCTAGACGATGTTATTGTAAAATTAAAAGACTTAGCCGTCTTTTCAAAACTAGATCTAATGAAGGCATTTCACCAGCTCGAACTTGCGCCGGAATCGAGATCAATAACTACTTTTCAATCCGAAACTCAAATTAAGCGTTTTACAAGACTTAATTTTGGAGTAAACTCTGCACAGGAGGAATTACAAAACGCTTTACGAGAAGTTTTAAAAGAGATTGAAGGAACCTTGAACATTGCCGACGATGTTTTAATATTCGCTTCGAATACAAAACAGCATGATTTAATATTACACAAAACATTAGAAAGATTTAAAGAGAGAGGTTTAACCTTAAATTTTGAAAAGTGTATATTTGGAAAAGAAAAAGCTAAATTTTTTGGTTTTGTATTTTCAAAGGAAGGAATGCAACCAGACCCAGAAAAACTTCAGAATATCAAGAACATGCCTATACCAGAAAACACTAAAGCTCTTCAAAGCTTTCTCGGACTCATGAACTATTTCAAACGTTTTATTTTGCACTACAGTACTATTACTTACCCTTTGCATAACCTTCTTCATAAAGATTCATTATGGAACTGGAACTTTGAGTGCCAGCAAGCATTTGATAAACTAAAAAACGCTATGACATCAGACTCGTGCGTTGGATACTTCGATTCCAACAAAGAGACTACAGTCTTCACTGACGCAAGTCTTGTAGGGATATCAGCAGTTATTGTACAAAACACACCCAACAAACAAGACTTTAAACTCATATCCTATAATTCAAAAGCGCTATCGCCTGTACAACAGCGCTACTCTACTATTGAAAGAGAATGTTTAGCTATAGTATACGCCTGCGAGCACAGCAAAACATACTTGTTTGGACACCCCTTTAAAATATACAGCGATCACGAAGCTATTGTAAAAACTTTAAACAACCCAAATGCTACAGTACCACTTCGCATTGAGCGTATGACCTTACGATTACAAGGGTATTCTTTCGATCTACACTACATCCAAGGAAAAAATAATATATCTGATTATCCTAGTCGACACCCTGTAGACCCTTGTGACAACAAAGGGTTAGAGAAGTATGTCAACTTTACTGCTGAACACACATGTCCAAAAGCCCTTTCACTACTAGATATTCAAAGGGAAACCAAAGCCGATCCTATTCTACAAATACTGAGTTAGTTGCCACTAGTACCTGGCATAAACTGTTACATCCGAAATGTCCTCCGGAAATAAAAAAATTTCAAAAAGAATTACTCGTTTACCATAATATTCGCCAAGAACTTACAGTAAATCAAACTTCAGACATTATCCTAAAAGGAAATCGAATTGTGATTCCACGTTCACTAGAAATTACGGTTATACAACTCGCGCATGATAGTCACATGGGACTAGAGAAAACTAAATCACTACTTAGACAAAAGGTTTACTTTCCGGGCCTAGACACTAAAGTAGAACAGTATATTAAACAATGTGCAATTTGTCAGGCACTTGGCAAACAAAATCCACCAGCCGAACTATTAATTACACCAACACCATCGGAAGTTTGGGACACGGTTAATATAGATTACCTTGGTCCTTTACCAAACGGATTTTATTTGGTAGTCCTCGTAGATCAAACATCAAAATTTCCGGTTGTCGATATTATACATAATACATCTGCTGACCTCCTTATTGATTTTCTACAGAAAACAATCGCAGTATACGGAATACCGAAAACAATTGTTAGCGATAATGGACCACCTTTTACTTCATTCAAAATAAAAACATTTTTAAACAAACTGAATATTCAGCATAAACGAATCACGCCGCTTTGGCCACAAGCAAACTCACAAGCCGAATCCTTCATGAAACCACTGATTAAAACAATACGAGCGGCACACATCGAACGAAGAGACTGGAAAAAGCAGCTGTACAACTTCCTGTTCTCCTACCGTACCACACCCCATTGCACAACCCGAATACCACCATCCACACTTATGTTCAATCGTGTTACAGGTTTTACAATACCCTCATTTCAGACAAGGGTCGATGCAAATATCAATGATCAAGCCAAGAAGAGACAAGAAAATGCTAAGTTATACAGAAAAAAATACCACGATCTAAAATACCACGCAAAAAATCAAAACTTAAATATCGGTGATACAGTACTGATAAAACAAAAAATAGGTAACAAAACTATGGCACCGTTTGAGTTTAAACCCTACACAATTACGGCAAAGAACGGTACAATGATTACAGCCAAATCCCCCATTGATAACTCGCAAAAAACTCGGAATGCTTCACACATGAAGAAAGTACCAATGGATATACAGTTCAATCCGACACCAATTAAAGAAGAGGGTGATGAGGAATACTCCCATAACGACTCGATATCTCCAGAAAATGAAAGTACACTAACAATGCCGACACAACTAAGAAGCCATTTTCAAGAACCGAATACGAAGACATACCCAAACAGAGAAAGACGTCCTATAGAATTATGGAGAAAGTACTAATGCATACAAAAAAACAAACAATAAAACATTTCATTTACAGAAGAAGGGGAAGATGTGAGAATGTACTCTGCGATGGAGAGTTTAAGACATTTTATCGTAATGTAATTTAGATTTCATTGTATAGAAATAAGAGATAAGAACAGGTTGTGGTACTTCTTCAAAGTGTGTGTTGCCTTAAACTGAGGTAAAAAGCAACTTACTATGAACAATATATTATTTTATACTTTCTACATGTCATAATTTATTTAAATTTGCTAATTTATCGCTCGAACTTGAAAAAAATTAAAAGTAGCGAATTCCAAAAAATAAAGCGCATTACAAAAAGTATTCGCACGAATCAAAAAGTCTATATAAATTTGGTCCGTTATCAATATTCCAAATTATTTGCGCAATTAAAAAGAAATATTATCACGGATCGTTTTTTTCAAAGTGGACCAAAATTATCGCAAAAGTTAATCCGGCCGGAACAAAAATTTCATTGATAAATTTGGTCTGAGATAAAAAAATTTGTGGAAAAACTTTCAGTAACAGATCAATAAAATAGTTCACGTATACTTGTTAGAAAATGTCCAAAAATTTTTATTTGGATGTCAATAGACGACCGAATTAGAAATCATGACGAAATTCGACTAATTTAGGCCTCCATGGACGTCTAACTATGTCACGGAAGCCCGGACCAAATTTGTTCGTCTTTGGACGTCTTCGGACGTTAATTGACCATTGGGTTAGCAGCTGCTTTCAGATGACGATCACTCAAGGATAACATCACAATATTAGGAGACGAATACCATGAGTCTTTTTCGAAGTGAGTTACCATCTTCATAATTCCATTTTATTTAAACTGTTTTTGCAATTACGTTTTTGCGTTTGAATCATTGAGAACGCCTTGATTTGCTTCGTTGTATTTTTTCCTTTGCACTTAAGCGACGTCACAGCGTCAATAAAATTTATATCTTACTCGAACCCTCAACTTTGTGTTAAAAATTTCATCTTTAGATTTGTTAAACATTTTCATTTTTCAACTTTACATTTTATTGTAAAATAATTCAGATACTTTCTTCGAAGAGTACCGCTTGGTTTTTCTTTCTGCATAAGAATCATATTGCCATTTAAATTCTTAAAGGAAGTAAAATTTGCCATATTTTAAAGTGTAACAATTTTAGTTAAGAATTTAATTAATATTTTTAGTTAATATTTTAGTAATAATTTTCTGAATTGTTCTTGAAAAGAATTTGTGAGAAAATAGTTAAATTTACAGAAAAGTTCATAAAAAAAAAAAACGATTAATGCATTTTTTTGACAACAATCATACTTTTCTCAGCAGCTGTGCCACGTTTTTATCACGTGACGTCATAAGACGTCATGTGACGTTTGATTCTTTTTACTCTTCATAAGTTGATATGTATGTTACCAAACCATGTTTATTCGCAACAACAACATGTTCTTTTTTACCAAATGAATTTTTGCATCAGACATTTTACGTTTACATTTGGAAGAAAGTCCTGCCATTTTTAAATTCTTACATTCTAAATGCTTACTTCTCTTGTGTTTGTCGGTTGTCTATAAAATACGAATTGAGAACTGGTAAAATGCTATCCTTTTTGCAAACAAAAACTAAATAGTAATAAATAGTAAATAGACACCTGTCAACAGGACGATACTATTTAGTAAATGTTTTACTAAATAGTATTGTCCTGTTTACAGATGCCTCCCAAGCAACACAAAAAAGCTTGACAGGCCGCATTAGAACCGCCAGCAACAGGTTGAGTACTCCTGGTTTGTATAATATGTTGTTGTTTCTTTTGTATAAAAAGCTTGATTTTTGATAGAAGTGTGAACTGGCAGTATTTTAACAAAGGAGTAATGTTTTTGGTGACTCCAAAAAATGAAGCTTAGATTTATTCGCCTCACATTCAAAATATTTGTGTCACTATTTTCTTTTTTTTTTCTTTGTAGAATAAAGTTTTCTATATCGAATTGAAACTGATCATTGTTGACTATTGCGTTTCGTATAACTTCAAATATTAAAGGGCATCAGTTTAAAAATAGTTTTTAAGTCTCGAATCAGTACAACTTAATTACTCTAACATTTAAAATTTTGTTCTTTTTTGAGAAATGGGCGATAAGAAAAACTTTTATTTAAGACTTGCAGTTTTTTTAACTTTCTAATGATAAATTTGTATAAACCATAAGCATTTTTTGCACAACTGCATTTAAAACCGATATTTAAATGCACAAGTTTATTTTAATGGCAACTCATAAGTCATGCAGTTCTGTCAAAATTTGGTTTGTTGTTTAAACAAACACCAAACAAAGTTTGTAATTGCTGTACTCATGAGTTGATCAGAACTTATATCATTACAATGTTTTTATAATTCTCAAGCGTTGGTTAATTTTTTCTGGCTTTTATATTTAGTTAGCATCACAAAAGGAACCACATTAAACTCAATGACATAATACAACTGGTTTATCAGCATTACATTTCTCAGACCATAATTCTGTATGACAAAGTTATTATTATATTTGCTAACACTTTAAAATAATTTCATCTGAATCTTCATGAGTTAGGATTTTTTCAAAGCTACTGATCTCTTTCAGCCAGTTTATTTGTGAACACATTTGCTTCGCAAATGTTCATTACATCAGTTTCCATACTTAATGGAAACGATAGCTGGAACATAAACTGAATAAAACTTTATTTTTGTAGGACGATTTAATGTTGTTTTGAATATACTTAACTTAAATCCACGAAGCATTTTTTTTTTTTTTGGTGATTTGGACTCCATTAAAGTCTTAGGTACTATATTTACCCATAAATAAAAAATCATTTAAATGATTAGCTTCACTCTCTAAAACTTGTCAATAGTTTTCTTTTTACTTATTTTTATATATTTACTGTTACTTTGTTACTACTAGGATTTGCCGATTCTGGCTCATTGCACGTTCTGACATTTTTTTGACCATAAGTTAACCATTCGTTATTTCTGGCTCATTGAGCGTGCTAACTCCGTGCTAACTTTTTTTAACCATAAGTGAACCAAAATTTTTTCCATGCGTATTTCTTGCTTATTAGCCATATGATTTATTTTTTTCTTCATATCATTTGTGACGTAGTAGAAAAAGTAAAATTTTATATTTTTTTAATTTTTCATATCGTGACGTCATTTTTTCGTGTTATGTCATCGCAACATAAAAATGATTTTTTTTTCTTGCCGTGAAATTACTTAGATCATTTCAATATATTTAAATGCGCATTTTGTGCTCATTATCATGCATAAAAGTATGCTTGACCTAACAATAAATAAAAACTTCCAGATTGATCGACTTGCGCGTCTCCAGAGTTTAACGTGACGACTAGCCTTCTACCACTAGAAACGCCTAACATAGAATCAGCTTCGCTAAAATTTCTATAAAATGAGATAGTAGTTGTTGAAACGATGTAGGTGTTGGATTGGCACACCTGACGACTTGTTGTTGAACGAGCTTATTATTGAAACGTTCCATGAAGATAAATAAAAATCCTCTAATCCAGAGGATGAAAAAATGCATTTGCTTTCATTATCATATCAAACAAAGTGTGTATAATTGTTAGAATTATAGACTGCCCAGGGACTGAGTACAGTTCTATTGCCTGGAGGAAAATTTCCATCATAAATTCTTAATCTGGATTCCCACCAGTTTCCAGATGCTCCAATGATATGCATTCTAATATACTTTAAATAAACACCATTTCCTTTGCTTACAGAGTTTAACAATACATATTCATTTCCATTAGTTGTGTTTAAATATCTAAATGTTCTAGAGTGCAGCTTAAAAAATCACAAGGAAGGTGGAATTGTTGTAAATGTCGTAATAAAAGGCTGAATCCAGTGTGTTATTGGTGAAGCTGTTTTGTTTAACAGTTGTATAGCTAAACTTGTTCTGAACGGTAAGTCTAGAGTTAAATATCCTCCTAAAAATGAAGTAGTATATACATTACATCCTTGCAAAGAGTTTGCATAATAGCATCTTTCAAGTAGTGAGAATAACAAGTCGCAAGCAAGAGCTGCACTTTCTTCTCCAATACCTTCTGTAGTTTCTGAATAATTACCTACGCTAATTTTACCCTCTGCATAAATTCTAATAAAAACATTACCAGGAACTGATAATCCATTAATAACTGTTCCTGTAAATGTAAGCCATAACCTTCTTAGAACTCCAGGACCATCAGAGTAGATGAAAACTGGAGCGGCATCAGGTAATCCTGCGGCTATTGTTTGAGATTTTAAACCTAAACATGTAAATCCTGTGTTTGAAACCAATCCTAAATAGTTGGATTTTTGTGATAAAACATCTGCATAGTTTTTTGTAGCAGAATCTTGCACGTTTGTTGGTTCAGACACATTGTCGAGTTTATATGAGTTCAAATCAACATCAGACGTTATATTTCCTATTCCAGAAGGTGTATGCGTACCCACATAATTTTTAGTGGCGGCGTCATGTAAAATGACGAGCTCCGACACGTTGATCAATTTGTGCGAGTTCAAATCTATGTCGCCGCTGATCGTGCTAGATCCATTTGTTTTTACACACATGCTTGTTCTCACATCTACATAGTTTTTTGTAGCAGCATCGTGCGAGCTTGAACGTTTTTTACAATGATCAATTTGTGAAAGTTTAAATCAAAGTCTGAAGTGATTCCTCTTGTACCAGTGGTTGAATGTGTGTCGACGTAATTTTTAGTGGCAGCGTCATGTGAGTTGACGGGCTCCGCCACGTTGATTAATTTGAAAGAGTTCAAATCAATGTCTGAAGTCATTGTGCTTGATCCATCTAATCTTATAAACATGTCATTTGCAAAAGTGGGAGTTAGAATATCAAAGATATACCTTCCATTTCTGATCTACCGAATTTGTCAATCATTTTTATATATCCATTTTTTTAAAATTTCACCAAATAGTGTTCACAACGCTTTGAAAGTCATACCATACCCTTCATCAAGCTTTTTCAAAACATATAGACACAAGTGACCGCCATAGGATGTATTTCCAAACTGAACTCTTTCGCTATTGTAGCAGACAGGACTTTTGAAGTAGTTTACGAGCTCAACTGGAGGAGGTTGGGCGTAAGAGTCGAAGCTTTACTTTTTATCCTCGTCTTTTTACCAACAGATCCAATGAAACCCTCTTGAGCTTGAATCACCTTTATTGACTATTTCGCATTCTTTTTTCTTTACCTTCATTTTTAGTTCATCTCTGACAAAAACACCTTTAAAGCTTTTTATTTTTAGTTTTTTCGCTTCCTCTATCAGCTGAAAGTTTGTTAGAGGCACGTTTGGCAAGATGATTCCTTCAACATTGATAATTTTGACCATTTTATTTGTAAAAAACAAATAAAAAGTTTTTTTACATACAAACTTCTTTGATTTTTTTAATTTTTTGCGAACACAATCTAATACATCATTGCCAGATTTTAAAAAACCTCTTTTTATATATTCAATAGAATTACCATGACATTACACTAACTCTATAGTATTAGCAAACTTATTATAATTAATAGAGATGTATACTCTACCACGTACAGCAGTATCAGTATTTGATATATAAATGTATTCCTCGTATTCAGGTTTATTCTTATATTCTTCACAGTATTTTTCGCCTTTCAGGTATTCTTCAAATAAAGGTTGAGTAAGAGTCATAATCTTTATATGATTATCTACGTTTATATTTTCCATTCCATTTTTATATATAAAAAAACTATTAATATGTAAAAACTTATAAATTATTCTTTTACTTTATATTTCTCTTAATTTGTAATGCCCGTATGACAATGTGGGTATTCCGTCTTCCAAGATTAATTTCTTATCATCATCTGCACTCAGCGCTATTTTGTTTATTTCTTCTGTATAAACTTCATGAAAATTGGATCTTACCACGCTCATACTCCTTACCTGCTCTTTTTTACTTACAAAGCAGTTTTTGTAATCTTCATGTGTTTTGTATTTTTTCACCACATTTTCAGTCACCCCTTTGCATTTTTTGTAATCTTTTTCATGGAGTTTGTAAGAATACAACTTTGATCTGAGCCCAACAAATTCCTCAATCTGTTTCACAGAAGTCTTATCTTTAAACATTCCTATGACCTTTTTGTTTGCTCCTACCTTAAACCCAACACTGTTAATGGCTGGATGGTCTTTATCAAATTCGCTAGTGTCGAATTTGCTCTTAACATCCTAAGAAATGTCTATAAAAATCATCTGTTTTTTATTTCGTATGTCAACGAGTCCGTATCCGTCAGCAACAACTTTGCCCGATCAGAATACATTTTCCTTATGTAATCATAATGAAATGCAAACATCAAAGTTTTGCTCAAATTCAACATGCCCATTCCCAAGTAGATCGGTTTGTCATAAGTTAATTTTGTTCTTTTCATATGTATCGCTATTATGTTTACGTCAAATCGCGAGGTTAGAATTATTTTGTTCTATCTCCAATTTTGAAAGTTGGGAGAAAATGAGTTATTAATTTTAGTTAGTAATAATAACATTTGAAATACGCATTATTTATAAACTTTTTTCTAAATAGTTTCTTTAAATATAAATTTATTTAAATAATAAGTTATTATTTCTTTAAAAATAAAAGCTAAAGCTCTAAACAATTTTTACTTTTAGAAAAAATCAAAAACTTTCTCCCAACGTTTAAACTTGGAGATAGAACAAAATAATTCTAACCTCACGAAATATCGTGCGACTTTCATAATTCGGTTTCGATGCCAATTTAACAGCTTCATCTCTTTTTGTTACCAATATGACATCGACTCGTTTTTCAATGTTTTCCATTGTTTTGCCAAACACTGAATTGTTCATCAGCTTGAAAAAATGTTTTTCAAAGTCGTTCGTTGCTTTAGCTCTCAAGTTTATGTTGAGATCAATGTACTCCTTCAATCAATCTCTCTCTTCAAACTTTATTCCTCTATGCATCTTTGCAATTTTTAATCCTAACCTTTCGTACACCTTAAGATTCTCATAGTGAATGAAATAATTCTTCTTATCGAACAAGTTTGGAATTAGCTTGTCCACTTTATTGACTGTTAATCTTTCAGGCGCCAATGGATAATAATTGTGTTCGTCGTGCAAGCTTTCCGTGTAATCCAAATCCACTTCTAATATACATGAGAAAGATTTCCAACAGTTATGCTCACTATGAAACGGATTTCACGTTTAATTTCTTTACTCTTGCCATCTTTGATATACTCACTAACTTTGATTTCTTTAGAAAAGCTGATATACTTTTCCTCATTGTTTGGTATGCATTTTAATTTTCCTCCTGAAAGTTTCTTTAAAAACCAATGACTATCATAACCTGACATGTTGTGAAATACAACAGGGAAGAATTTTGGAACTTTATATTTTGTATTACAATTGTTATGAGCAGCACCTCTATACTTTCCTGTAATGTGACAGTGGTCGCGTACTTTGTCATTTTCAAGAACTTCTCCACAAATGTGACACACCGTTGCAGCATTGAAATCATCTTTGTCTTCAGTAGTATAGATCATCTTTTTTAGAAATTTAATCATCTCGCAAATCTCCCTAATATCTTCTTCCAACCTCTCCACAAATATTTTTGCAGCGTCATCTGTATCGCTTGTTGCAGTAAACGTGAATGGGTTATTTTTATAGAGATTTTCATCAAAACATTCTCTGTAATAACAGAATGAACTTGGCGTATGCTTTTGGTACTGCTTAGAATAAGACTTGTTAGGATCAGGTATGCATGTGTTGATTGGTTTGATAAAACTTTCAAAGTCGGCATGTACAATAAACGGAAATCTCATCGATCTTTCTTTATGCCTGAACTTCATTGCTGAATTCTTTTCAGGAAGTTCGATTCTAACAGAACTGTGTGAGTTGTAATAGGCTATATGTTTGGATAGCGATTCTTCGGAATTAAGTCCCTGCAAGCAATTTCTGCAATAGTACGTTTTGTACTGAGTGTTGGATGATTGCGACGATATTAATCGACTCAAACTTTTGATTAAGCAATAGGGAGTCACCTCCTTGTTTGAAATGAGTAGCAAATCGATTTGATTCTTTCTAGCCCAATACTTTGATATCCTCAAAGGGTAGATGAATTTATTTTCATATCCAAATACATTGACTCATTAATCTTCATCATTATTCTCAAATTTCTTGATTTGTTGTAATGAGACTGGAAATTCTATCCCGCTCCAATTCAGCTCTTTCGACTTTTTAATAAGATCCGCATCAATTCTCTCTTGGTTTTTTTCTTTCATGTTCAAAGCCCTTGTGATACACCATTTAAAGCATTCATTGCCTTTGTTGATCATGTTGATAATTACCTTTTTGCTTGATAGAAAAGGGTCGAGAGGAATATAAGACCTTGCACTGATGAAATTGCAATCAATCATGTTTATATCCATCATCGCGATGGCAGAAACTCTGCAATTCGATCTAAACTTCTTACTTTGTCATGTTTTTCATAATTTTTTCTTTCACTCTGTCATAAAACTTTTCCAAATCGGTCGACTCTAACAAAATTCCAGAGCTTGACGAAAAAGGGACTATTTGAGTTGTGGACTCTCCAGTTGAAATGCTAATACATTCCATCTCGCATGTCAGAACAATGCACACTTTTTTATTTCTATTTTTTCTCAGTATTTTCATCGCGCCAGCTCTAGCCAGTCCTAAAAAAGAATAGACGTCATGGTGATTGTCTTTGACTTTATGCGAAAACTGTTTAGTAACACGATCCACAGCATGCTTTACCAATTGAAACTCAATCGGATTTTTGTACACTGTTTTGAATACGAGCGATTTGAGAGACTATTCTTTTTTTGATTTCGCTTCCTGTATCGCTCACTTTTTTCTTCACCCGTTCTGGAATGTACGGATTTATTCAATTGACAACATCATTATAGCTGTTGACGACGTAAGACGATACATTTCTCTCTGAAGATACCAACCTTAAAAAAAAAGCCAGTATTGTTTGGAGCTAAAGCGAGTGAACTGTATGAGGATTGAACAGGTTTGTCTAAGATATGTGGGTTCGAAGAACCTAAGGTATGAGTTCTGTTAGGAACTGTCGTTCTTGCAGGTCTTTGAGCAGGAACCAGCCTTTCACGACCTGTCGGCCTTGGAGTAGAAACCGGTCGTGTATTGTTTAAGGTTCTAATAAGATCAGCCTTATTAAACTTGTAACATAATTTTACTTTTCGCTCTCTGGCGATTTGTCGCAACTCTTTGACAGTTTGGTTTTCCATTATTTTTATAACTCAAGATTTTTATTTATATCATTTCAATTTTTTAACTTCTTCTTGTTAAAAATATTTTGGTAATCTCACGTATTTTTGATCTTATTCAGCTTTTGATTCACTTGTGAATTCTTTGAAATTCTTGCTAACTTTTCAGAATTTAATATTTCTATCTTAAACCCATTGTCCACCTTCCCATCACGCAATTCTAAATACCTCCATCCGTGTTTCGTCTCTCTAATCGCATTGTATAAATAGTTGTACCCAATGACTTCTCCTGTTTCCATGTTTGTCATTCTCACAGTCACAGGCATTTTTCTAATCGATCTCAATCTTTCTTACTTTGGGTCAATGTTATTTTCTTGTTTTACTTCTTCTGTTTCACAAATTTTTTTAGGTCTTCCTACAGACCTTTCCTTTTTGCAGTCTGTTTCTGTCTGATTGAAACTGAATTATTCAATCAGAGATGACAACGGCAAAGGCACGAGTATCTGGAGGAACGTTTTTATTAAATGTGGCTTTAACTTGCACATCCAATACTGTAGATTTTAATTTCTTCTTCTGCTTGCTCACATCAAACACTATAAGTGGGCTAACAAATCTATAGTTTAATGCAGACAGGTTAGGCCGTGAGATTATCTTATTAACTCCATAAAAAAATATTATCGAACTTGGCAGCATCTTTATAGGCTCTTGAGTATTAGATGTTTGGGAATGACAAGTTGTAATCAGCAACAGGAAATCTATCAGTATTTAGAGTGACGTACATGTTTTTTAAGTTGCAATTATCAAATACTGACGCGTTCAGCTCTTGCTCACCATCTCTATTTGTTTGTAATCCAGCAATAATGAATCTAGGTCTTTCACTAGATGATCTATTACTCAGCCTCCAACTAAATGTATTAGATACAGGTACGATGGCTGTATCACACTGTCTCGATCTGTATACAACTGGTACTGTCACCTTCGATTCAATGACTTTGACAAGATTTGGATTTGCCCAATCAGATGGTTTGCCATGCGACATAAACCAGGACAATTTACTCATTTCTATTTTACCTGCGGCTACTCCAGTTGCTCTAAAAATCGCATCATCGTCGCTCTTTCTAATAAGAGTTAGTGTGTGTTTAAATCCGTAAACCGCTTTATCTTAATCATCGCAGAATCCAAAAATGTGTTTTAACGGAATGCAGAATGAAAATGTCCCTTTTGCATCAGGCTGCTTATTGATGTATTTATGTCTTGTTTGATATCCAGTGTTATAGACAATATCTGCTTCAGCGGTTGTGTCTCTTTGCCACAATTGATTCATGCCTTTAGACAGTTGAAACTTAACAGGGTTTTTGAGAATTATCATCATCCCCTTTCCCATTTTTACAAGGTCTTGTATTTTAATGGAATTTCCCATTTTTACAAGGTCTTGTATTCTAATAGCATTTCCCATTTTTACAAGGTCTTGTATTCTAATAGAAATTTCCTTTGATAACTTTTACAACTTCTTTATCAACGATCCTCCAAACATTGAATTGTATACTTCATCTGCTGTATTGCTATAGACTCTGGATGCTCCACTGTTAACCATTCCTAAAAGTATGTCTTGGCTTTTTTTAGTTAAATTTATGCTTTCCGGTTTATTTGGTTCAGTCGGCTTCGCTGTTCCAGTCATCGAATACACTTTCTCAATTGCTCTCTTCCCTTTATCGATAGCGACGTCTTTAGCAGTGGATATAGCAGAAGAAGCCAGCTCTTTTCGTACTGAATTTTCAGCAGTTATAGCTTCTCTACCCAACTCAGTAGCAGCTACTTTATTGAGTAAAGCTAATGATGATTTAGACACCCTTGTTGCTGCTGCTCTTCTTAAGAAATTTTTAATCGTATCGATTATACCACTTCCACCAATGACCTGTTTTTTTACATACTTCTTGTTGTTATAAATGATCATTTTTTACAAAGAATATAATTTTTATCAACACCCACAGAATCAGCTCAAAATATATTGTATTTCTTTACATTCCTCTCTATTTATCAATCCTTGTCTTAAAAGCTCATCGCATATGACTACAGCCTCATTTCTAGATCCTGTATTTCCAGCTCTCCATTAAGCAAAGCTCATCATCAACTTATCTGCAAGTGCGTTTAAATCTCGTGGAAGAATAATCATACCCGACCCTTTTTTACCCTTATTTGTAAACTTAATGTCCCTCCACATGGGAGCTATTGTTTTTCTATACTTTTCGTTTCTAGACGCTTTCGGCTTGTTTGGATTTGCTTAAGATACAATGGCATCCGTCTCTAAAAGTATACTCTTGTAATTTTTAAGATCTTCTTCGTTATACAGACTCTCATCCGGTGTAAACTTTGTTATCAGCTCCCATAGAGCTGTTGTACCGTTATACGTATTATTACCAATAATGATGTCATCATCGTGAATCAATACCTGATCTTTTCCTATAAACAGTTTTCCGTTTTTTGAATGAATTCCAAATGTTTTTTTGTATGATTTTTGTTAGAAGCATACATTTTTAGGTAATGCGTTGCAATTTTACCTACACTCATTAACTTTTCATCTTAAGTTAACATCTCTGGAGTGTAACTAGGAAGAGCGACATAGTTAGTTGAATGACCTTCGTTGAATTTGTCAGTCAGTTTTCTTATGTTTTCTTTTATCATGTCATGACTGTTAATCAGCGGATTGTTAATCTTCGTCAGATCTGTTTGAAAGCTAGAGTCAATCATATTATCATTTATGCTATTCTGCTGTATTTTTTTTTTGGTTTCTATCAGCTCTCTTACAAGCTCGTCCCTTTATTCAGGATCATTTATTTATAAAAACGACATTTTCATAATAAACCGCGAAAAAAAAACAAACCGTAAGACACTGGTGTTTTAAGTTCACGTTCTGTTTTTCTTGCTATTCATCACTTGCGAAATTCATTGAAATTCATTGTTTTTTACTAAACATTTTTTAAAACGTTTTAATAGCCTCTTCTCCCCATTGGCTGATCAGAGACTCCTTAGTGACTTCATCGATCTGATGGAGTTAAACTTTTGAAGTTCACTCAGTATCAGCTTGTACTCGCTGTTGCTTATGCTTCCATCTTTTAACGACTTTGAAATATAAACGCTTATTGTGTTTAGCTTTTAATCGGCTAGAACTTTGATCTTTTCATGCTTTTCTGCTTTTAAGCTCAGCTTTTTGTTGAGTTGCCCTCCAGCAATCGACAAAAACCCTGCTCCAAGAGCAACACTCTCGCATGCAATAACAGTTGTCAAAAACCCTGATAAAAACAATGATTGTCGAAAACCCTAATACAATATTTCCAAGTACAATTCCACCTGCTTTCAATGCACTGTCAACGGATGAGATGAGTCTAACAGCTCCGTGATACTTTTTGCTCAGCATCATCCTCTTCTCCTACTCAGATTCAATCTCTTTCTATATTTCGCTTATTTTTTGAAGCCCATAACTATGACCGTCCTCCACAGTAGCGTTCGCCAGAACTGGGTATATATTTTTTTAATAATATCGCACAAAATTATATTCCATTTTATAAAGTAAAGAAAAAAACTATTTTAGAAATTCGATAAAGCATAAACTCTCCCCTTTTTTTACAATAGCTTAATTTTTGCTGTCGTTAATAATTTCCATGACAATATTGTTCGTAGACTCTGCAATGATGATATCATGCTTAAATTAATCCAGCTTTTCTTTTATTCCCTCCCTTAATGCAACTAGTACTGCTCCACTACTAATATTTATCCCTACCGTAAGAGAAATCTTTTTGTGCTCGAGTTGTTTTAAGTAATATCTTTTTGAGAGAAAATATTGTGTACTCCTCCGTTTGAAAAAACAGGAGGGAACTCTAAATTATCACACTTTAAAGAAATATTTTTTGAAAAACTCTAAAAAGTTCCTATTATTTTGAAGAAAAGCGTGACAGTTCTTTCTAAACATCTTTCGTTGATTCACATCCATTCTCTTTTCCCTTGAGAATTTATGAAATGACATTTTATAATGTAAGGAAAAAAATATATAACTTAAAGAATTAAATTCAAAAAACGAATGCTAGAAAACGGTGAATTCCGTCCTAGCAATAAACCGTATCCGACTGATTCATAACCTCTTACGCTTCTAATAAATATTCCATCTCCACCTACAGAGTCGCTCTTTATCCAAGGTCTCAAAAACAAACCTGATCCTGCTGCTGTCATTTTCATTCCTCTTCCACTCTTTTTCACATACACTACCCCTCTATCAGCAATTTTATCAACCATAGCAGAGCCGGCAGAAGATCCTACGCGTGCCAACAATCCAGTTGCTAAAGCTGGAACTACTCTTCTTGCAAGTGTGCTACCCAACACACCCAATAGTGGAAAAAGAGCTCCTTTAAATCCACTTTCTACTTTTGAGTTGTGCTCTAGCTGTGCTTAGCTCAAGTTAAGTTCAACCCCTGATCCATTAATGTATGCATTTATAATTTGATTAAATTAAGTCTTTGTCAATGCTAGCACGTGCTCCCCGTTGAGATCTTGATGAGCCAGTTTTATATTAACCGCGCTTCCGTTTTGAATTGCTTTCTTGATTTTATCAGATTGACCCTATAAAATATTGACTTTTATCTTTTGGTATCTGCTCATTTTGTTTTTATATAGAAGGAAAAATAAAATGAAATGAGTTTGTAAGTAATCTCCCCTCGCAAACCAAGCAGCTTTCCGTTTTTATGTACTCATTTTTTTGTTAATGCAAAATTAGCGAGAAAAAGCATTGTCTGAAATAATATCGTATAAAATTTCAGGTATTCTTTCTCTAATGTGAAATCGTATGATGATATCTTCTCCTCTAAATTTCATCAAATTACCACTTTGATCTACAGTTCGTGTTTCCATGCTTGAAATTTTGTTTACAACTATCGGTAAGTATATCAAGTGAAAAGGTTTTTCAACAATTTTGTATCCTGGACCAACTTCTGGATAAAAAGAGTAAATATCGTTTGTTGTTTCTCTGTCTAAATAAGACGATCCTATAATATCGTTTGTAACTCTTCTTTCAGACACTTCATTAATCCTCACAATACTCTCAGACTCGTAGTAGTCTATATAACTTGTTACTTTATCAGGATTTATTGGGTCTTCTTTTTACTCTACGTAAGTATATTCTTTTTCAGCAAATCCAAGAACCGATCCTACGCTGTTATTTACATTAAATTCTATCCATTACTGTGTTCCTTTTACCTCATTTTGCTTAGCTCAAAATTCAAAGTAGCTCTCAACGTACTCATGTTTGTTCCAATCATCACTCCGTGTGTAATGTACAAATTTCCTACTTGCTTTTTCATTTCACTTTGAAGGTAATCGTTAATCTCATTTACTTCATAACTTTCTTCTGGGATGTATATGGTGTATGATGTTGTACCATTGTTTGGGCTGTAACGAAAAACATTATTTGCAGAGTTGATGTTTGGAAAGCTGTGATAAGTCTCTTACCCCACTTACGCTATTTCATATATTTTTTTGCGAACCAAGTTCGATTGGTTTATTAAAGTAGGTTTTAATTCTACAATTTGTTGACTTTACTCTTATAAAATCCTGACATTTTATATATAAATATGAAGATTTTTTTTCTCACGAATTTGGTACGTAAAATCATCAAACCCACTTCTATATTTGCCATAATCCTGTTTAGAGGATAAATCAATCACTGCAAATCCGTGAGGATCAGACCAACAACGCTTACAAAACTTTTTAAACTCTTCTTTTTTCATATCACAAGAAACATGATCTCTATAAATATGATCTACATTTTTCTCATCCTTAGGAAACAAACAAATAAAGTTAATATTTTCTCTTATCGTCTGTCTAGGAAGCTAAAAATAGTTTTGCGCTAAATAGAAGCAATCTTCATTAGAATTTCTTCCTCTTATGTAATAATTTTCACACTTATTTTGCTTTGTTAATTGTAAATCATCAAATATCATCAAATTATTTTTATTAGCATCGAGATCTTCAGGATCTGGAACGTCATCAGCTTTTTCAAAAAACTTACACTCAACATCTGTTTTGTCACTCCGATTTTTTGAAATGTCTTCAATGATTAATTTAGGGCTTGCATTTAATTTCTCTATTTCACTTTGAACATTGAGCAGTTTAAGAACAATCTCTTTTGAAAATTTTTTCTCAAAAGAATTTTTCAGAATTTTATAATCTGGCTGAAAAAGAAATTTTCCAAAAACTGGTAAATTATTATAATCCTACCATCCAGGTCTTAATAGCAGATTCAATAGCAAAGTAGTTTTTCCACAACGAGACTTTCCAACAATTATACCTTGTATTCTCTTTGGAAAAAATCTGCTATTATTTTATTTACTTTTATTTAAATTCCATGACAAATCTATTATGTCCATTTTTTATATACAACATAAAAAAGCAACATGTACAGGGTCAAATGCAAAAGAAAAACAGACACACTCCACTTACAAAATACTATAAGCAAAAGCAACAGAAATATGCTTAAAGGAACTTGCGCCGTCTGCGGAACAACAAAAAACAAATTTGTTTCAGCAGCTTCGCACAGATCCAAAAAAAGGAGGAGACTTGGTTAATTCAATCAACTCGTTAACAAACAAAATAAAGCTAACGTGGTCAAAGTTCCCTGGAGAAATGCACCATCCTGGTATGAACTTTTCAGGTCCAGGTACCAACTTGGATGAAAGATTAACTTCTACTGATGCATATAAAGAATGGGGTAAGCCTGATGACAAAGTGGATAATGCAGCCTATTATCACGATCTCGCCTACAAATGCTTTACAGATAGAAAAATGGGAAACGAAGCCGACAATATGAATAAATGGATTCTATAAAAAATCCAACACAGCGCGAAAAAGTAGAACGAGTTATCATCAAACCCATTATATCCACCAAAGCAAAGTTTAGCTTCGGTTCTTTGAACCCACGTGAATTAGGTTCTTTGAACCCATATGAAGTAAGTGCAAAAAAAAACTCCTCCAAGAAAAAAATGACTAGAACCTGAAATGGACTGACGAACTTGCAAACGAACTTCATACACCAGTTATTCATCATTTCAGAAGAAGAAAAGTGATTGCAAATGATATAGATGAATTATGGGGTGCTGATTTAGTCGACATGCAATCTCTTTCAAAATTCGATAACGGTATAAAATACTTACTCATGGTTACAGATGTATTTTCAAAGTACGGATGGATTGTTCCATTAAAAAGTAAAACTGGAATTGATGTGGCTGACACTTTAAATAAATTTTTTTTTTGTTTTTTATTAATGGAAACACAACTTATCAAAAAAAAAAAAAATTAAAAATAAATATTTGGTCTATAAGCATAGTTCACATATAAATTTTTTTCTACTTCTAATTATACCTGCACATAAAAAATGACACCAATATCTACATTTTTGACAACAAATCCATGGTTCTTTAGAGCAAGACAGCGTATAAAGTTCATAGCAATACAAAAATGCTGTATCAGATTGGAAATTCATTTTATTATTGCTTCCTTTAATCTCCTCACTGCAGTAATTTTCTTCAACAGTCGTCTTTCTCTTTGTTTTTCTAATAAATTTTTCCTTTCCTTTGTTATACTTTTCTTTTGTTTTATCTTTTAATTCTTGGATATCCAGTGTGGTATGCAGAGGTCCAGTTGTTCCACGTTTTCGTGCCCTTTTCAATTCAATTTTAGGGGTTGCAAAAGGCACCGGACACAACTTTTGTATAATAGATCTTTTTCTTTCGTTGAAATAGAAGATCCAATGCATATGGAATCTTCTGATGGGGGAGATTTCATTTCCAAGTGTATTGGTTTCTCAAACTCTTGTATTTCATCTTTATTCTTAGCCTGATCACCTTTTTATGAGCATAAAAAATTTATTTCAGGCATTTTTTTCAATTCATTTTTCAGACTTTCCTATGATGGCAACTCCTCGGTATGCCATCATAGGAAAGAGTCACTATATTTATTAAAACAAGCTGTGTCAACCTTATTCTACACATAGCATTAAAATAAGTATTCTAATAAATGTACAAAGCCTGCAGATGAAATGCATGAAAATTTCACTTCTGTATGATGTATAATAAAATCGTAATCCTAAATATATGAGGGCATTAAAACTACAACACCAAAAGCATTAATTATGACAGAGCGATGAATTTTTATCAGACGTAATGAATTACTAATATACACATGTTGGTCTAATCACTTATGCAACAAAACTAATACTTTTGGAAATATGACTAGTATGCCATCATAGGCGCTATGCCATGATAGGCACCTTTCCCCTAGTTCAACGATGGAATAGAACGATGAAAGAAAAAATGTTTAAGTACTTTTCAGCTAATAATACTAAAGAATATATTGACATTTTAGATGAAATGGTAAAAAACTACAACAACACAAAACACTCTTCAATAAAAATGACTCTAATTGAAGCTAGCGATAAAAAGAATAAGAATATTGTCTGGTTTAATCTGAATGGAAATGTACGTACAGAAACAGTCTAGCCAAAAATTTATATTGGTGACAAAGTTAGGATAACTAAAAAGAAGTCAAATTTTGAAAAAGGTTACACACCAAGACGGACTGAGGAGGTTTTTACAGTGTCAAAGATTCATTACACAGACCCACCCACATATAAAGTAACAGACAATAATGGTGAAGAAATACAAGGCAAAAATAGCGAACGCGTAAATCATACGCGTTGTAAATTATGCGCATTTAAAAAAATTGAAATGATTTAAGTAAATTCACGGCAAAAAAAACAGCATTTTTACGTTACGAAAAATGACGTCAAGATATGAAAAATTAAAAAAATATAAAATTTTACTTTTTCTATTACGTCACGAATGATATGAAGAAAAAAATAAATCATATGGGTAATGAGCAAGAAATAAGCACGGAAAAAATTATGGTTCACTTATGGTTAAAAAAAGTTAGCACGGAGTTAGCACGCTCAATGAGCCAGAAATAACAAATGGTTAACTTATGGTCAAAAAAAAGTCAGAACGTGCAATGAGCCAGAATCGGCAAATCCTTGTAGTTTTGTTATTGAGATGTTTAAACTATATCTTGTTAAAGTTTCATTATATTATTTTATTTTTGTGTATTCACTCGGTAGAAAATCGTAAAGTTGTTTTATGTGAGTGGGTTTTTTGCTATAAACTTTCATATTAACTTTTTTCAAGTAAATATCTCTGACGTGAATTACAAGCAAAATTTCTATATCTTGTCAGAACAAGCCAGCACTTGGTCAGACGTTGTCTTGTGTTGATGTTTTTATTTATTTAGTGAAGCAACCGTGTGAGAAGTAATACTATGAAGTAGATTTGAACCTTAAAAATTAAAAGGAGATGTTCATGGAAACAAATACTAAATATTGTTATAGTAATAAAAGTACATAGCTGAAGCCTCAATTTTTTTATAGTAAATTGATATAAATTTGTTCGTTATAATTTTTTTTTTTAAAAAAAATGACCAAAACATCTTTTTAAACAGAATATGATATATAATGCTATTTTTAAAAAACTTCTAAAAATCTGGAAATACTATATATAGTAACTTGAGATTAGTTTGTGAAAATAAATGCAGCTGTTTTTTGCCGTTAATGAACATCTTAAAATTAATTAATCACATGCATTTTAATCAGAGCCAATTTTAAGTTATGACGACAAATCGTCAGGTTAGAATTATTCTGTTCTATCTCCCATTTTAAACGTTGGGAGAAAATGAATTTTTAATCTTACTAAGTAATGATCACTTTTAAAATACATTTTATTTTTAAATTTTTTTTTACTAAATAGTTTCTTTAAACAAATTATTTTAAAAATAAGTTACTTTTTAAAAAAGTAATTGTAAAATTTTAAGTAATCTTTACTTATAGAAAAAAATCTAAAACTTTCTTTCAACGTTTAAAATGGGTGATAGAACAAAATAATTCTAACCTGACGAAATCTTGGCATTTTGAAATATACTAGTTTTTGGAAAGACGATGCTTTGATAAGCATGTGTTTGGCAGCATTGGAAATTTAATATTTTTAAATCCTGTGGTGCCCATCGGAACTTTAATAGTAAAATATCCTTTAGGTTTACATGGGAAGTCATTTTTTATAGTCAATATTTTAGCTTTTTGAATTATTTGATTGATTATATTTTGCGAGCTTTTGTCATTTTCAAAGTGCTAAAGGCTTTTTCTTCTCGCCATGGTTTGGTAAAGCTTTTTGGTCATTTTTTCTTAAAAAATAGTTTTTATTGGTTTTCAAATCATAACGTACAAATTTATATTAGTTTACTATTAAAAAATCTCAGTTTCTTGGAGTTTTGAAAAACTTTTTGTGCATTATGGCTACTGTGTTCCCCCGTTCAAGAATCCCCCCCTCCCCCCTTCGTTTGAGTCGGTTTCTTAAAATCGGATTTTTTTTGTTATTATTATTTATAAACTTCGTCAAAGTTCATCGACAGATTTCAAATTTGATTATGCAAAGTTTAAATTTCCCTCTATCCCCATTTACCCGCTGATGGGTAAATGGGGTATTGGGGGAAATGGCCAAAACTTTTAAAAGAAAAAAAAATTTTAAAAACTTTGAAATCTGTAGTAGTAGAAAAAGGCGGGAGCTGGCTCATCCTATTTTCGACCTCGCACCAACCATAAATAACCCATCTCCAGAGTTATTTTTTGAGAAGTTCGAAATTCGACAAGCGAAGTTTTACACTCAAGCAATAGAAAAATGGCTAAATAATCAACCATAAACACATGGATACAGTTTAACCATTTTTGTGATTGCAACAGAGTTATCAAATCTTTATATTTTAACCATATGAACAACTATAATACAATTTAGCCATTTTTTATAATTATAACAGAATTATCAAACTTTTCCACTGTGAGTGAATTTTTTAGCGCTCACCATTGAGCAACCTTCAACAAGTGGTAAACCTTTTTAGCATTGTAGTTACAAGGTGGTATGCTATTTTTACTAAACAGTATATCAGTAATTATTGTGGAACGTCGAACAAAATTCTGTTAAAAGAAAAAAAATAAGAAAAATGACTTTATGAAGAAGTTGGTAAAAAGAAAGGTCCTATGCTTTTTTTTTTTTTTTAACGAATTTATGGAAAAGACTTTAATGAGCAATATTCAAAATCTTTGGGATCTCGCAGGGAGCACAACATTTTTGTTGCCTAAAAATTAAGTTTAAGGAAAAAAGCAAATTCACGAAACATTTCAAAAAAGCATTTTTGACATCTCCTTTCTCATCAAATTTAAACGAAAAGTTTTCAAATTATGTAAATATTTTAAACAGCATCGTCAATAACTTTCCTTTTCTTAATATTAATTTTTTTGTAAACAAAATTTTCGTTGTTTACTAAACCGAAAAACTTTGACTGCGAGGATATAGCGACTTCGAGAGTTTGTAAAACATTCTGTCAAGAAATAAAATGCATTTGGCCATAGTGTATATTACAAAATGTAAAATTCAAAAAACTGATTTTCATTTTTTAACTTTTGGTCAGGTTTGTCGAAAATTCCCCACTGTGCGAAGTAGTAAATGCTTCCGGAAAAAAAATTAAAACAACTACCTCTCAAAGAGAAATTTGACAAAACCTGTTTTAATGCTATTTTAGTAACAACCCATAATATGTTGTTCACTAAATGTTAATTATGATTTCAATAAACTAATTTGCGCAGAATTTTAAGGGCTCAAACCTTTTCGTTTGTGATGCGCGAATTTCTGAAATTCAGAAGTTAAAATTAATAGTAAATTTTATAAATTGATGATCGAAAAACACCTTTTTGAATTGTGTTGAGAATTCTATTAAATGACTAATTATTAAATGACTTAAGTTACTATCTATCCACAATGCCAGACGGAATTCACAGGTTGCATATGATTTTTTTTCTTACTTTCTCATTCTGTAATGAAGAGCGGCACTGTGACTACCATGTTGAATTCTGGTTCTCAGACCAAATGTTAACAGAGGAATTTAACCAGTTTTTTTGATGCGGTACGTGAGTTAAGTAATTTTGGAGCCATGAAGTGATTTTTCAACGCACATTAAAAAAATTAATTATAGATATCATATACACTAATAATTGTGTCAACAGTGCGGTCAAATTAATGAAAAAACTTCAGTAAAATTAAATAAACTAAAAAATAGCACTAAAGTTTGTTTAAAGCAACGCATTTTGATTTTGCTTTTTGTACTGTTGATAAAAAGCGCTTCAGAAATTTCAGTTTACTTGGTTCGGAACATTTTTTTTGGAATTGAATTAACTTACTTCACTTTTTCGAAATCCATATTTAAAAAGTTGACTGGTTACACAGGTATACGAAAAAAAAATTCTTTTTCTTTGGCATGGAATTTAAGAACAGTTTTAAACTGATTTGAGGATGGTAAATGTGAATCTGAAGTTATATTCTCTCCATCGCACAGTGGGGCAGAATTGCTTCAAAATTGGACAATAGACAAAAATAAAATAAGGCGTTATGAGATTTTTTTTAGTAGTAATGCGTAAAAGAGTCTCTGGTCCATCTTATCCAGGTTTTTTTTTTAGGCTTGGACTGACCTTTAACCCTAAAAGAACGGGAAAAAAAGTTACCTTAAGGACGGCTGGGGTATTAAACCACCCCAACTGAAAATATAGATTTTTATACAAATTATGTTGAACTTTTTAACTTAAAATACGTACTTTTAACAGAAGTATCAAATTTTCTCATTTTTTTTAAAATAAAATTGATACTTGATACAATTTACTTAAATAAAAACAAAATATATCTTCAAAATAAGGCAACTATTGCAAACAATTTTGCTATTAGCCTTGCAAACAAAATGACTACATGATGCACATTGCAGACGGGTTTTTCTGTCATGAACACGAGGACACATATAGCATCTTTTTATGTGCTGCTCTTGAATTGGTTGACCTTGATTTAATAGGTTATTTTGTGCAATTACTTGGCGAAGATTATCATATTTGCAACCATTGGTGGAAGATCATTTGCATCAAATTTTTTAATAAGACTTTTTTAAAATTTTTTTAAAAATTCTCTTCTTCTATAAGAAGCCCCATTTTTATAATTTGGGTGAATTGACAAGAATAAAATCAAAGCATTGTATGCTGCAATATATAAAATATTACAAAACATTGTAAATGGTCATCGGTTACTCTTTCGGCGACTCGAGTAGCACCTGACAACCTGGTCTAACGTATTAACTCCACCTTTATATTTGTTGTAATCTAGAATAATACGTGGCTTTTCATTATTGTCCATAACAATGTCATTACTGTGATGGAAGGTTGATGATAATAATACTGCTTTGTTTTTCTTAGGTACATAAGAAACTATAGTAGAGTCATTTTGAAAACTAAAAATGCTTGAGTAAACTGGTCGATGTAAGGCTGGCAAGAACTTTTTTGGTATTTCTCCTTCATTTATTTGAATGGTGCCAGTATATATCATTTTACGTCCTAGCAATGCCCGTGCAAGATGAATGTTTGTAAAAAAATTATCAGCTGTTATGTGTCTACTACTTCCTTTTAAGTGATCTGTTTGTTCAAGAACTACTCGTGTACCTTGTCCAACATCACGTACTCCATTTACAACATCACGTACTCCATTTTTAGAATGGAACACTCCAGCTAGGAGGAGAACTCCAATAAATTCTAATCATTTCTGGGGTTATAAAGAGTTTAAAGGCAGTAGCCACACTTTAACCGCAAACCTGAGCTGCAAACCTTGCTGCGCCAGTTGGTTGTCGAACAATATTGTGTACACGTGGCTGAGCAGCATCTACACGTGGAAGTTTACTCCAAATTTCTTCACCATTCTTTGAGATCATGCTTTGATGTAAAATGTGATTTTCCTGAACAATTTCTTCATCACTTTCATCAGATATGATAGCATCTGATTCATCGTTAGCTGTAATATTATCTTCTTCATCATCTGTAAGAGTTTCATCAGCTGAGTCATCACTTGAAGATAACTCATTTAAACCAAAAATATTATTACCCTCGATTGCAGCATTTCTTCTTGAGCGACTCATTATATTAGTAATGTTTGTTCTAAAAAAATAGTTTAAGTGTTTATCAAACCAAATATGTGAAAAATATATAACAAACATTTTAGGCAATATTATTTTGTATCAATAATATAAATATTTTTGACATAAAAACAAAATATATGCAACATGAGCACACCATTGTTGTTACAGTGATTGTATATATGTAATGAATATATGGTATAATTTACTCATAAAAAAGATAAGTAATACCCTATATCTATTAAAAAATAACTAAAACACAAGCAAGTGTTAAACTAAACATAATTTATATACCTATTTAATTTATATAACTATTTAATGATTCACTAACTAAAAAATGAGAAAACGCGCATGGGTATAAAAATACCCCAACCGTCTTTAACGTAACTAAATTTTCAACAAACAATATTATTGTAAATTGATTAGTAAAACAAAAAAGATTTTACTCCAACAACTTCCTTAAATGATAATAAAAGATGTTCTGAAGTGGCAGTTTAAATAGACAAAATTTGTTGATGTGGTAGTTAAAAATAAACTCCTCTGGGGTAGTAAAATACCCCGCCGTCCTTTAAGGGTAAACCCTGTGGAACCCATATTTTAGCCATATTCTTGTCTGAAAAATGACTCGCTAGTGCGAGTTAAAAGTACCACTTTGTTTATATAGTTCTTAGGAGAAGTTTGTTAAAAGTTATGAACTTTTTTTTAGGTATTCTTTAATTTTAGGCTTATAGCATGGCTATCTAGAAATACAGGCCTTGACAACGCGCCGAAACTTTTTTTGACTGGAGGCCGAGTGAAGCGCTAATAAATAGAGTGGATGTGGACAAGAAAAGCAAATTAAGTATATTATTAATTAGATCTAGGAGTCTTATAAGTAAAATTATACAATAAAGTTCTAAGGTTAATAAAATATAATAAAGTTATAACATAACATATTAAAATTTAAATAGACTGAATGTCATGACAGTTTTATAACTTTTTGTCTTGACTCCTTGGAGCATCTTGGAGATTTAATAATTGCTAAATTTTTTAGAAATATGTTTGCTAAAGTGCGGCAGTGTCTTTCATCAATACCAAATTGAAACTTTTCCGATACAGATAAAAATTGTTTTATCAAAAATGATTGACAAAATTCTTCAGATAACTGCTCAAACAAAATAAAACAAAAAATGCACCACTGAACAATGTTATCAAAGGGAATTACAAGACCACCTCTATTCAGGTCATCAATATAGGCACCACATTTTATATAATAAAATTTTGTATCAGTATAATCATAGCCATTTTTTCTATGAACGTTACCAGCGATATATACAATTGAAAGCAATGATTCTGCTTGAACTTTATCTTCTAATTCTGGTAAGTTATCAAAAACCTCACATTCCTGCTCATTTAAACGTCGAAAACAATTATTACAGGAATGACCATTAAAACAATCATCAAAACACTGCATTTCGAATTGGAGAGAAAGTTTTGCATGTTGGATTCTAACTTTTTCTATGACAGACTGAGCAGTAATAAAATAGGTTCCTCCAGAACCCTGCCTAAGCTTGCTGAAAGCTTTCTCCAATGGATCGGTTGTGAACCACCACAGGATAACATAGTCATTTCCACAATCCAAAAGATACCTTGCCATGTTAACTAAGCCCCTACATACATGAGAAATAGATTTAGAAGTATCTTTTGAAAGCTGCTTAACACGTTTAGGGCCTGACTTTTTCATTCTTTCAATCATATCTGCTACATCCAATAAGAATAACAGACTTTTATCTGTGTGTGATCTTATAACTGCACGGTCCTCATCTTTTAAACGAATATCTGCTCCAACACCTTTCACATTACAAAATTTCCAAAACTTCACAAATATAGAAATAAACTTGATGGTGTCAATAACATCATTCTTTTTAATGGATGGATGATTTTTTAATGCTGCAATTGTTTCATTACAGAAAACTCGCAAACAAGTACTAACTTTCTGCCTCTCAATTGGTTTTGGTGAGATGGAAATATCATTCAATTTGCTAAGCTTGAAAAGATTGCCAGACTCTAACTCATAAAGATTCTTTAAATCAGCCCATTTTGCTATATGTTTATTACCATCAAACTCAAAAACTAATCCTCCGTTTTCTTCAGTTAACCAATTATTACGAACACACTTCATAACATGAACAAAATCAAATAACAAAAATGTGTGCTCGTCATCTCTGCACCAAGTTTTTCCTTCAATCTTATTCATCATTTTGAAAAATCTTTGATTTACTCTATTTCCATCAGCAATAACCGATAACAATTTTGCATTGGGTTGATTGTTAATCATTTCAATAATTGGTTTGCATTGATTTAAAAGAAAATCAGAATCTAAGCAACTGATTGGAATCATTTTTATAAGAAACTTTGGTCCACCAAATAAATATTTTACCATTATAGCCAACATAGTTTTGGCAAAGACACCGGGTTGATCAGCAGAATACCCAAACAATGTACCTCCATGATAAGTTAATATAGATTTGATATAAAGTTCATCAACCAACAATACACATTTACGCTGTGTATCTTCAATACTCATCAAAACATTTTTTAAAAATTCCATACTATCTTGTGATCCAACTTTTGAAGTGATTCTTGTCAAAGTTCTAATACTTGGTAATTTATAGTCATTGGAAATATGACTGTACAGTGACCTGGATATTGCAAAATATTCAAATGCTCTAGTAATTATATCAGCAGAGTAAGTAAATTCACCAATTTTCTTTTGAGACATACACTCCATATGTTCGAAAAATATTTTTTTTTTGTGGCAAATATCTTCGTTTTTTAAGTATCAAATAATCTCATCGAAGACAGACCAATACTTACAATATGATGATGACTTACTTGATAGAAGAATAGGAATACTGCAAGATGATCCAAGGTGAAACGAAGTCAATGTTAAATCCCTATTAATAATAACCAAAAACTTTGCAATACCACATATAAATTCTTTTGACTGAACGTAAACATCATCATTATTATCATTTATGTTGTATACAATAAGATCATTATTCTGCAAAAGTCTCTCCTTGATGTTATCAAATCGAAAAAGATCATATTCTCTAAAACTATCTAGTTCATCTGATGTTGTATTTCTTATAGTGAATGATGAAAGTTTTGTTGGTCTGGGTTTAGAAGGAGGTAAACTAAGACAGCTAGATGGTATGTTAGGAAAGACAGTCGGTGGTTCTGTAGGACGCTCTTTTGCACGATATGATGTAAATGATTTGCAATCTACAGGCCAGTGAAAACGACACACAACAGTGTACTTGTTAATAACCAGATTTTTCCTAGGAATAGCTTTTATCCATTTGTCTTTTTCGTATTCATCGCTAGGAAATCGATAAGTGGACACCTTTGTAGTTGATGACGCATAACCACTAATACAAAGTGGTACACAACATTTTCGAGGCATATATATATTGAGGCATAAATATATTGAAATATATTGCACTTCTCATTAACATTTATCTAAAAGTGCGAAGTTTTCAATTAAAAAACGTAAGTTAGATTAGAAAACGGTACAAAGTCGCTAAAAATTTGTGTTTACGCCAATCGCTGTAGAGTATTACTACCGTAAAACAAAAATAATTAAATATCGTGGAAATCCAGCCATATTCAATCGGCCTCCAGTCAAAAAAAGTTTCGGCGCGTTGTCAAGGCCTGTATTTCTAGATAGCCATGGCTTGTAGCTATCTTTTGGTAATAATAAAATATTATTTAAGTGCTTGCACTATATATTATTATGCCTTTACAAAAATATTGTTTTAAATATTTCATTTTTATGCAATTTTTTTAAACAATGCATTTTTTGTTTAGGTATTCACCTGGATACACCTGAATTTTTTTTTTTTTTTTATGGAATGGCTCATGATTATAGATTGTCAAAACTTTTTTTTTTTCACATTTTAAGCATTTTTTTTTGTGTAATAGAGGAAATGCGTCACTTACATCAGTAGAAACCAGGTAAAGAAACCAGGGGTCACTACTATAAAACTAATTCCGATCGGAATTAAAAAAATCATTAACCCGATGAGTTTTTTCGGATTCGACAAAATTGGCGTAAACCCAATAATCTCAAATTTCCTCCACTATTAACATTTTTTTTCGTGTCGTTAAAACTTTCCGACGAAAATATTAGCGAATTCATGAAAAACGAAAACATATTATCTAGTTAATCTATTGTTTTTACACATTTTGTTTTGTTTATATTATGGACAGTTGTGAAAACTTTCAACTAAATGCCACAAGAAAAAAAAATTTCAAAAAAGAAATGTAAGTATACCCAATATCCTTATCTTAAATATACATTATACTTATTTCCAATTACGAATCTTTCTGTGAAATTACCACAGTCCTACGTTCATATGTTTTAGGAGTTTTAAGACGTTCTTTTCAATTTACAAGGCCAGCTAATAAATGTTTTATTAAAAGATTAAAACCTTTAAATAGTTATAAGTAATTTTTTCACTGTAATTTTTCTATGTTATAGACATACCACAAGGGCAATAATTATTTGTCATAGAACTTCTTATTAAAAAAAATTTTTTCCAAGGCATAACAAAGACAGGCTTACAGCCACAATTGAATAGAAATTTTAAAGTAGTGAAATTATTATGCCATGTTAAATAATTTTCATCACATTACATCAAAGTTATTCTTTATTGTTATTGTTGCCTGTTTGTGTTGACCCTATACATAATACTATTCTCATACTTAGTTCATTATATTCAATGTGCTTTAATGTTTTTTATCCAAGGGGACAGAAAAAAGACGCCTACATTGCTCGAGTGTCATTGAGTTTGTCACAAAAATTTGGCAGACTGGATTAAACAATTCAAAGATGTTTTAATGAGAAGATTTGATGAAAAGTCACAGATGGCTCAAAAACACCAAAGGTTACCAATCTTGAAAAAAGCCTGGGCATCTGAGGCTATCTATTCTATAGCAGCTGCAAATGGACTTTCCATTCCAAACATCTACTACCTAAGACAGGTAATAATTTCTTAGATTTCCAAAAGCATTCTAAACCTAGTTTAAATTTAGATTACCAAGTTTTATTCGCATTAGATGTTAGTTTAGTTGTTAGAAGCAGGATCCATTTTGACCAGACAAAATGTATTGGTCCTAAATGCAACTTATTACAGTTGAATCCCGTTAACTCGGACCTTGGATAAGTCGGACTTTTATTAAGTCGGACGGAATTTCAATTCCCCTTGATCATTCTCTATCAACATATTGTAAAATCATCCGCTTAAGTCGTACCCTGGTTAAGTCGGAACATTCGCTAACTCGTACTGTTTTTTGGGGTCCCTTCGGCAAAAAACTTCGCTTTACTAGGACTTTTATTTTGAATTTGTATGTAAGTGCGTATAATAACAAAACTTCCAATACTTCAATCAAAGTTCTAAACTCTAAACGCTCGAAAAAAAATACTTTTGCGTCAAATATAATTAAATATAGCTAAACATTTTCACGGAGAGCTTTCGATTTAATTAAACGTCGATTAAATTCTATTTGTTAATAACTATTACATTAAAAATTTAAAAATATCAAGTAAAATTCAAAACTTAGAACGTTCGAAAATTAATTACTTTTGCGTCATTTAAAATAGCTTTGAACGCTTCAAGGCTGTTTGAAAAAGAATTGTGCGAGTCACTGAAAGAAACATCAATTTTGGACTTTTTTCGTGTATATATACTATATATATAAAAATATATATTTCACATAAGATTATATTATTCAATATATATGTACATAATATTTATATATCGAGGAACATTCGATAAGTCTCGAAATCTCAATAAGTCGGACATTTTCAAAATGTCCGACTTAACGAGAGCTTTGCTTAATTCGGACATTCGCTAAGTCGGACAAAAATTATATACCCCTTCAGAGTCCGAGTTAAGGGGATTCTACTGTATAAGCCCTTAAAAGGAAGCCTTCGCCACTTCTACTGCACTATAAATAACAATAAATACCTTTAAAAAGCATCTAAAAAGTATCCTGAAAGTTGTTCTAGCAAACTAAAATTGAACAATTCAATTCCATTTATTTAAAATTTTTTTTAGGAGATATTAAAGTAATAATCAAGTTTGCTCTGACCAATGGAAAACTTTACTTGTTGTCTCCTGAAAAGTTTAATTCTCTTTTTAATTTTTTAGTGAAAGTCAGTGGTTATCACATCCTTGATAACTTTACTTTATAAAAAGTATTGCTTTAGCATCACCTGTCTATGTTGACCCTTAGATGCCATTTACACATTTTGTAAGTTAGAAAATTTGTGTCATTTTTACTAAAATAAAAGTTGCCAGGCATCTGTTTTAGTTACCTGACAATATTTTAATATAGTAAAAGTGACCTATTGCCCTAGGTGTAAATGGTTTCTAGACGGTGCAAGATACTGCAATAATGCAATATCATAGTATAGGATGTAATCAATAGGGTATATCATACTTGAGACAAAAATTAATTTTTCAGAATTTTGACTAGCACGCTTGGATTCCTATGTATTTGGGTACGGGGAATTCAAATATAATAATATTTTTGCAAAATATTGATCTCTAGCTACCGGGAAACTGGTTTTAAAATTAGCTTTTTTTTAAAAAAAATAGTCTTTTATAACTAAAGCTTAATTTTTAAATGTTTTTAGTCAATTAATAATAAAAATTAAAATAATATTAGGTTAAAAATAAACCATTTGTTATAAAACACAAAATTATCATTTAGCTTCCAGGATTCTTGAGCCAGAATGCACGGCTAGGGCTTCCGCCCCCCCTCCTCCCTTCTTTCAATATTAGATAGTTTTATTATGATTATAAGATCAAGATATATTATAATTAGTATATATATATTTATACACGCACTGGTAGGAGATAGAGTAGGTAGAGTAGGAGCAAGGGGCTTAGTTGCAAAAGCCCCCTCCCCTTACACTTACTCAAAATACTAATTCAAATTATAAATCTGGCTGCCTTAATTTTTGTTTTAGCTCCCCAAAATTCTTATAAAATCAACATTAAAACCAAGTATTTATTTAACATTTAATGTTATGCACAACAAAGTATAAATAAAAATCAAAAATACTAAATTAGTAATTACATAAATTACTTAAAGTCTTTTCTTGATTTAAACAAAGGCATTAGTTCACGATTTCGCAATTGAGTTCTTATAAAATCATCTCTTTTATCCCAACCACAGACTGACTGAGCTGCTTCTGTGACTAATTTGACTGCTCTCTCGCAACTTTGGGTATGTAATGAGTATAGAGGTAGCTGCAGGGGAGAAACTATCAATGCATTGAGTTGGACTAACGACATATTTGCAGTGAAACTTGGTTCAGTAATGACCTCTTTTTCCCAGTCGATAAGTTCTTTGATGTCACAAGCATCAAGGTTTATTGTTTGCGGAACTTTAAATGGTCTAACATCTGTTGAGCCTAGTTCACTTCCGGCCCTAACTGCCAATATTATGTCGACGGCAAATAACCTTTGTTCTGAGTTATCAGAACAGAGAAGTGAGACAAGTATCTTGTTATCAGAACAGAGAAGTGAGACAAGTATCTCAGGATGAGCCCACCAAGATTCACTTTTGAGATAAAGTTTAGATGCTTCTTTAATCCTATCATCTTGCTTCTGCCAAAGTTGAAACAGTTTTAAAAGATGACAAGAACCATATTTAATGTCATGCTTAACTTTAATCTCAAAGAACATTGGAAAATAAACCTGAGTCACCCAAGTTGCAAGCAGTCTTAAGATCTCTGCATTATCAGGTTCAAGATCATGTTTACTCATATAGAGAAGCAGGCATCTCATGCCACAAGTAAGCCATCGACTGTGAGACAATCTACCACATTTAAGAGCTGCTACTTCAGGATCGAGCTTTCCTTTCAATATTGCATTTAAATACTTCCATGCGACTAAACTGTCAGTGCTCATTTGCTTTAAGAAATCTTCACTTATAGTAACAAGAGGCTCCAGAAGCGGAATTGGCATAAATTTAGTAATTCTTTCAAGATTTTCTACTTTGGAAAGCAGTTTACCTACTGCTCCACTCCAACCTTTATCTGAAGAAGTTGGTCCATCAAGTTTTTCTATAATATAACGGAATGGAAGCTCATTAATGTGAAGCCAGCAAAAAGATCTAAAACGTTTTCGATTGAGAAGTTCTTCCACAAAATGAAGCATTCCACCTTTCCTTCCAGACATTTCATATGTAGTATCACTGCCAATTAGTTGGAGATTAAGATCTTTACCTCTTTCCATTAACCAGTCGAATAATCCAATAGCACATTGCTTAGCTGGTTTAGATATTTCTGACTTAGGTTTTGGTGTATAATGAGTAAGGTAGCGACCTCTAGGCACTTCTGTCACAGTTATATGATTTTCTTTGATAATTTGTTTTCTGAAGGTGACTGTGGTTTTATCATGGATAAGAACTAAAGTTTTATCTTTTCTACCATCAACAAAAATTCCAGTAATTATATTTCTTTCACAATCGAAATTTTCTTCTACTCTGGAATACTTCATAGCACACTCTTTGGCACGAAAAACTTTCATACTATCACATATGAGATTTTTTTTATCTTCAACAAGTTTTCCTGCCTTTTTAATATCTTTCAGTAGACCATTAATGATAGCAGCAGTAGCAGTCGATGATAAACCAAATCTGATAGAGGCAACGGCAGCATTACTAATATCAAGGTAGTTTCGTTTAACATAACTATCTTGATTTTGAATTGTCGAGTTCTCTTCGCTATCACTGACTTTATCGCTATCACTGACTATCACATCATTGGAATTGTTATTAATTTCTATTGTAACACCCGTACTTTCATCATCAAATCTAACATCGGTTGGATAAATAGAGACTGATGATTCTAACTTATACTTTGAAGCTTCTTCACGTTGTCGCGTGAGTCTTGCTTGTTCAGTTGACTTGCGTAAGCATTTTAGCCTAGGTTTGGCAGTCTCTTTAAGATCAAGACCAAATTCTTGCATACATGAAACACTGCCTTGTTTTTCTCGCTGGGTTTTTATCCAAATAAGTTCTTTTTTAGGAATTCTTAAATTTAAGTCACATTTGCAAAAGCAATGAGCACCGTCATCACAAGATTCGTTGCAAGGGGCATCATTATCACTGCAGTAAACGATTCTGCATTTGCAAAAAGCAATATCTAAAAGTTTATCAAGTTTAGGTTCCCAGTATTTTTTGTTTGCCTTTTGAGATTTGTGTCGAGCTATCTTAGAGAATGCAGACCAACTTCTATTAATTCTTAGTGCTATTGCTTTAGTTCCACAAACTATGGGTTCTTTAAATTCTGTGTTGGAAATAAGCCACCGTTCTGCAACTTCATTAGCAACAGAAAAAATTTCTTGCATTGATATGTTACGCGGATTTTTTTCACAGACTAGTATTCTGTTTCGCTGCAGATCTAGACATCGCTGCAAACAATCACGTAATGTTGGAAATTCAGTTTGGAGAAACTTTTTAGGACCTCCAAGATACTCACTTAGTTTGGTGTTAATCGAATTTCTGGTTTTCTTGCTAACTGATAATGCCATTTTTCTGTTTTTAATATATTATGAATCTGGAAGATATAAATACAGCAAGTATAGCAATTAATTTGAAATAAAATCTAAAATGGTAGTTATAATATTTTCAAAGTATATTTGAATATTAACTGATACTTATACACAAAATAATATTGTTAAAAACTCAAAGCATATTATAAAAACTAAGCATAAGGTTAAACAATATTTTAAATAATTATTATGTACATTTATAACATAAACAGTCATCATTTAGTAAAAAAACACAATATTTTTGAAAGTTAAAAACGTTTTCCCGGTAGCTAGACTTGTTTTTTCACCAAAATAAATTATACCATTCAACTCAGGGTTTATGAATACATAGGAAAAGTGACATACTAAATGAAAATTAAAACATGCAAAAGTATGATATACCCTAGTAATCACTGTTGTAAAATTTTACAAACTTAAAATGTATCATTTAACTATGTAGGACTTCTGTGACAACATCAAACAAATGACTACTTTGAAAACAATTTCATCCAGTGGTATTAGCTTTTGACTATGGGTAGTCAAAAGCTAATACCACTGGATGAAATTGTTTTTGACATTAGACTTAAACAGTTCTATAGAATACAGTACAACTATTCTAGAATTAAATTCTGAGTTTTTAAATTCAAATTCAGTGTGTTCTACTGCAATATAAAGTAATCTAAATAAAAGTATTTGTAATTGGCAAAGCAGTTTCTTTCATTATTAGTGACACTAACCTTAATAGTCTCTTTTTTTGCAAATAATATTTAATGATAACCTTGGTGTTTGATATTTGTGGAGAAATTCATATGAAAATAGAGTTTGGTCTGAAAAAAATAAGAAATTTATTCGTGCCCAATTTCATATTTTAAATTTCTTACCCTCTGTTGATTAACTGTTGTCGAAGTGGACAGTGAAAATGAAATGTGGAACTAATTATTCTAATTTGGTCAATGAGAAATGTTAGAAATTGAGTTTGTTTTCTGTTTTTTGACATTATGCAATAAAAAATATGTAGATCTTAATGATAGTTTTTGTCCAGCAGGGTTTTCATTTAAAAGAATTGATAACCATTTGTAACATCTTCAAACATTTTTTGATGAAGGGGGCATTACTTCTAATATTGAGACTTTTACAATTGATGAAGACTTACAAAGCTAAATACGAAAGGAAATCCAGTTGCATTATCTGAATGGTTTTAGTGTTTGTAAGTTGACAAGTGCCAGTAAGCGTGTTATTTTTGTCTCTTATATGCACGAAGTTGCAAAGAAGGTTCCAAAAAGTAGATTATCAAAATTATACAAATTTTCTCTTTATAAACAACAGCGATGTCCAGGCTATTCAAATGCTATATTTAAATTTTTTCTGATAAACAACACAACAGACATGTAGTTTGCTCAGACGCATATCAAAACAGGCATATGCTTCGCTGTTCCAAGAGTTTCCACCTCCTTCATTGCCTTATTTAGAATCACTTAAAAAAGTGGTATTGATCCAATATCAGAATTATAGCCCCCATTAGGAAGTGATAGTGTTAATGTTGACTGTGTTGTTTTAATTGATAAAATTATTTATAAAAAGATGTCCTGATCATGGAAGATTTTTGATTGGTTCTAATCACCTTGTAACAGCTGTCATTAAGTTAGCTGTCATTAAGTTAGCTGTCATTACATAGGGTCATAACATAGGGTATTACTTAGGATCATACCATAGGGTATTTTTCATGTGCCTTTAAAATAAATCAGCAGATGAAATAGGCTTCTATATTATGTTGCAATACACTGCAAATCAACAGAAGGAGTTCCCTTCACTTCAACTCACAAAGCCTGTGCTCTTTTTAAAATGATTTTAGATTCAGTTTCATTATTTTATGAACCATTTAATTTAAGGTACGATTCTTTTTTCAGAAAGTGATGAAACAGTTGAGTTTATCTTAGTCGTGAGTGCATCTGCCTTTTGAAAGGGGTTGGCTTGTTACACTTGTTTGTATGAAATTAACAGTGTTGTAGAACAGATTGACTGTAGTTACAGCAAAAATCAATCAAAAACAGCTACATTTGTAGACAACCTTTATTGACTTAATCCTTTACATTAAAGTTGATTGTTAATTGTTTCAATGTTGCAAGCAGATGTTTTTTTCAGATTAGCTTTGGTTGGTAAGAATCTGTTACTTAAGTTATTTTTCAGTAATTATTATTTCATAAATGTAAAATTTCAGCAAAATGCTTTTTTTTTTAAGGTTTTTGTAGATGAATAAGTTGTCAGCAGCCAATGAGATGGTTTTCACAAAAGTTAAAAATGTCAAAAGAAAAATAAGTAATGTATCTTCAACACATTTATGATTGGTAATAGGTAAAGTTTTCCCGAACAACATTTTCCCAACTAAATAATTGTTACTAATTTTAAATTCATTTCATGTTTTAGGTTGATATTTTTATCTAATGGCAAAAAATATTTTACATAAGAGAAACTTGAATTTTGAGTTTTATAGTTTTTTTAACTGTATTATAGAGAAGTCAAAATAAAATGACGCCATCACTTGAAAAGCTTTATGGTACTAATCCATAGCAGTTAAGGAGTTGATAAAAAGTACTCTAATTACTATGAAAAGACTTAGTGTTTTATCAGCATTTGAAGAAAAGGTTTGACATGGAAAAATGAAGAAATGACAAAAGAACCTGTTCTTGTAAAATGGTATCTTTTTAAATGCTTTATTTTCAACTGCTGCATAATTCCTAACCTCTTTTGTTATTTTTTTTTCTTTTAAAAGATTCTCTTTGATTTTCTTTTAAAAGGTTCTCTTTGATTTTCTTTTAAAAAATTCTCTTTGATTTTCTTTTAAAAGGTTTATTATTTGAAAAATGTTAAAAAGGTTTTTTGTTGTAGTTTTCTTACTTTCACAAAGCAATAATCAATAATGATATAGTAAACTGACCTCTGGTGAATTTCACTTTCCATTGATAAAATAAAAAAAAAACTTCTTTCTAAAATTAAACTTAACTGTTGAAATTTAATTTGAATCAGCTAAATATCAGGAAGTAAAATTCGAATAAAATTAATTCACAATTTCATTGTTCTTTTCTGCATTAAAATAAAAATGTTTTTTTTATCAGCAGCCAAACAAAAACAGAAAAGAAACTTAAAAAAAATTACTCTAGTAAACTTATCATTAACATGTTTATGTTTATAATGAATAGCTAAAAAAAAAAAAAATGAACTTGTATCAAAAATAAAATTATTAAGTTATCATTTACTTCTTGCATATTTAAAAATGTTTTAAAACAACTGGACAACATAGAAGAACTTCAATTGTTCTGTAATTGCTATCAATGTAGTTACAAATATAAAATAATTTGATTGAACATGCGTGACTCTTTTCCACATTTAGTTGAAACTGTTATTATGAGTCATACTTTTATCCTTAAGTCTAAAAGTCCATGCAGTAATATATATATTATTTTATGAAGTGATTTATATAAATGCAAACTAAAATCAAAATAATGCTTTGCAGATTACAGCATCTTTTAATGTCTTAACCCTAACCCTAACGGAATTATTTTTACTTTCCTAATAAGGCTTTTGCTATTTCTTCCCTGAGGCATTCACTGCTCGGTCTTGACCAATGTATGCAAATACATGTTAAATTAATTTTAATGCAATATTATTTACTTTAAATTTAATTTTTATTTACTTTATGGTTTGTCCAAAGTTTATACTTTTTTTTTCTTAAGTGAAGAGTTGGTATTTTACACTAATCTATGTAAGTAAAATTTTTCAATTGCAAAAATAAAAAGATTATTCTGTATTAAGCATTCTCCATCAATCAGTTTAAATTGAAACTGAGGTAGTCAGAAAATTCCAATAATTCTGATATAAGATGAGTTTTACAATCTGCAAATAGATGAATTCAACAATAATTCTGCTGCAAGATGAGTTTTACAGTATGCAAAAAGATGAATTCAACAATAATTCTACTGCAAGATGAAAATTTAAAATCAATGAAAACTAAAAAAGAAGACAAAAAAAAACATCTATGAAAAACAACCTTGTCTTATACTATTCTTTGCAGAGCAGTCAACATGCTGATTCTTTTAATCTCCAATGTTTAAATCAAGATGCTCACTGAGTGTGAGGATAAATGCTCACTGAATTTATATCAATTAAATCAAATAAATAAAGTTCAAATCTTGTTTATGAAAAGTTAAAATGCAATCAAAGCGAAGCCCTGTTTTTTTTATTCCTCATATTAGTACCTGTTAATGACACATTTTGCAGCAATAGCAAATTGCATAATTGCAATAATTGACAGAAAATGATTAACGTAAACACATTGTTTAAAATATTTTGCCTTTTTTTTTCCGAGAAGCAGGAAAATTATATAAATTAATGAAATGGTTGATTAAATGGACTTTTTTAGCATTTAAAGCAAGTATGAAGTCTTAAAGAAAGTGCATAGCTCATTTGATAATCATTATCAGAATGCTTAATTTTCATGCATCCATTTGAACCTTAAATTCAATAAATAATGTAAAAAATGATTGGAACTCAATAAAAATTAACTTGATAAAGTTGTTTTTAGATTCAATTTTTTTTTTGTAATATTTATTGAAAATTAATAATTCCACATTTAAACCTTTTTAAACTTAGAACATTTTGTTTTGAATTAAAAAAGGTTTACCAAACCTATTTGTTGTTTAAAACTAAACAACTTACAACTGATTTACTGATTTACACAACGTTTAGTTGATTCATAAAACAGTTCCTGACAACAATCTATTAAATATTCATAAAAGCCTTCATAAAATTTTTCATTAAAGGCAAATATTGAGCTCATTATGACTTCCATTGATGTCCCACAGAAAAGCTAAAAGACCTCACCATCCATTATTTTCAGATTCATTATAATTTTTTTTCTTTTGTAAAAAAAAACAAACTATTTTCTGCCTCAAAAAAAAAAAAAGAAAATCATTTAAGCACTTTTCCTCTGGTTAGACATTCTAAAAGAACTTCACAATAGTTACTGTTGATGTCTTCCAAAAGGTTTTTAATTTTTCTGTGATTTAGTTCTCATGCTCAGTTATAATTAACTATACTGACAGCAGTTTTCATTAAATTGGCTTTTTCAGCAAAAGATGTATGTTCTGCTAAGTTTTTTTTGATGAATGATGCAGTGAAAAGATGAGAGGTTTTTTAAATTGTTTTTCTTACTTAATAGAAAAACAAATCCATTTTTGGATCCAATCATTGAACGACACCCATTTATGCACACACAAACCAATTAATTAATGTCAATGTCATTTACTTCCAGAAATATATAGTGCTATAGACAAAAGTTTTAACAATCTTCTTAAATAGAATTCTTGTCAATTCAGCATCTAACAAAAACGAAACATTGAGATGTTGATGAAATGTCAGTGCTAGATTCAAAAGGCAAACTAAAATATTCAGATTTTTTCATGTCTTCTATGATGTGATCAGCTGTATGCTTTGCAATATCTTCAATAAATCTAACACAAGCAGAAACAGAGCCGGATGTTTTTTATCTTTAAAGAAGTTTAGCTTTTAACATCTTATTAAAGAGCCTTTAGGAAAAATGTTATTAAATGATTTGTGTTTGGTCATATAATGGCAAATCTTCTAGTACTTTTTTATTATAACACTTTCATGACAAATCACACATTACCAAACCATGTTTGTTTGCAACAACAAAATGTTCTTCAAGCCAAATGCCTTGATGCAGTTTTTTTACATCAGAAATTTTACGTTTACATTTGGAAGAAACTCCTGCCATTTTTCTCTTTCTTATATTCTATCATTATTGTAATTATTACATTCTAAGTTTTACCAACAAACCAACAAGTATTAGATAAGTAGTATCAAATATTTGTTGGTTATTAGTAAAATGCAAACTGAGAACTGCAGACCTGTAAAATGGGAACTTTTTTGCAAAATAAAACATTACATTTTACCAACAATGGCCTGATTTACTTTCCTGTTGATAAAAGTCTCCTGGTCCATACAAAAAGGTTTGGCAGGCCACATGTGGCCTGCAGGCAACAGGTTCAGTAGTGCTGGTTTTGTGTGTAGTAGTTGTAGTTTTTTAAAAAATATTTAGTTGCTTGATTTTGCAATAACTTTGAAAAAACTGTGAACTGTGTATAAAAGTTAAGTAGTAATATTAATGGTGACTCAAAAACAGGAAGCTTAGATTTATTTACCTTATGTTCAAGATAATTGTATCACCATTTGCTATTTTTTTGAATGATTCTTTCTAAACCCAGTTGAAACTGATCATTATTGATTCAATTGTGTCTTATAACAGCAATAAAAAGTTTTTTTAAAAATAGCTGTTATGCCTATAACCAGTGCAACTTAATATGATTCTAAGTCATTAGAGTCATGTTAAGTTGCACTGGTTATAGGCATAATGACTTAGAGTCATATTAAGTTGCACTGATATATAACAACAAGTTTTGAAACTTTATACTTTTTTGTAAAATTCATAATAAATTCATAATCTTTTATATAAGACTTGTAGTTTTTTAGTTTTCAAATAATAAATTAGTTTTCACCACAACATTTTTTGCACAAATTTTTTTTAAAAGCGTTATTGCATTTTTAAGGTCTCAAAGATTGGTTTGTTGTTAAAACAAATTTCACATTAGTTTGGAATGGCTGTACTCATGAGAAGGTTTGAATTTTTATCATACTCATTTTGCTAACCTTTTACAATGGTTTAGCATCAGTTTATATACTTTTGCTTTTATATTTAGTTAACACTACAAAAGGAAGCACTAAATTTAATGACAATATGCTACTAGGTCATTAGCATTACACTTCTTAAACATTTCTGTATGGTGAAATTACTTTATTAGATGCTTGGACAATTATGTTTGAAGGTCATAAGCATGACACTTCTTAAGCCATAATTGAATACTTTACAGGAAGACCCACAGTGTCTACTTCTTCTGCTTTTGAGAAAAATGAACTTTTTTGTTTGAAGAGATCAGCAGTCTTTAACTTTTAGTTCTTTAAACACTGCGATACCTGATCACTGCGATTTGTTGTTTGCATATTGTCAGAAGTAATAAAATGTGTATGAACTAGTAGCATAACGTTATGAAGTTAAGTCTGTATGGTAAAGTTATAACATTATCTAAATCATGTTACTTTAAATTATGTGACTCTTCAAGAATTCTTTCAAGGCTACTGATCTCTTTTAGTCTATTCCTTTATGAATACTTTTTTTTGAGCAAAAGATCATTCTTTCAGTTTCCATATTTATTGGTGATATAGTAAATGGTGATAAAGTTTTATGCCTACGGTACTATTTCATGTTCTTTTGAATATACTTAATTAAAATCGTTGCAGCTCTTATTTGAAGATCTGCACTCTATTATAAACTTAAGTGGTATATTTAGCCATAGATAAAATATAATTTAAACGATTAGTTTCATTCTCTAAAGCTTGTATATATTTCTCTTTTTACTTATTTTCATATATTTAATGTTAGTTTTTTATTGAGATGTTAAAATCATTTTGTCAAAGTTTCATTACATCATTTTTTTACTATCTATCCATGGGGTAGATTATCGTAAAGTCGTTTTGTGTGTTTTTTTGTTACAGACTTTCATATTAACTTTTTGTTAGTAAACAAATCTGTCGTCAATTCCAAGTAAGATTGTATAAATAGTGAATGCAAGCTTGAAGTTGATCAAACTTGTTGATGTCATCAATACTCTTGCTGTTCGATCATCACACAAAAATCGATCATCAAGTTCAATCATCATACAAAAGAAAACACCACTCAGAAAATTTGCTCCTTTTAAAATCATAGTGGATTGGTAAGTATCGTTGCATTTTGTGGAAACTTCGTTTTCTTCTCGAGAGTTATTTGTGTGTATCGTTTTCTAGCAAGTATGTGTTAATATGGGTCACGTTAAGGAACGGTTTGAAACCGTGGCATTGAAACAATAACTAGTGATCGATCGAAATCGAAATTTGAGCCGAAACCGAAAGTACCGAAATTTCGGTTCAGTTAAGCCGTAGCCGAAGCCGAAACTGAAATTTCAGCCGAAATATCAGTTTCTTTGCCACTTTTGCCAAACCAAACTTTGCTTTTAATGTTGTTTTCTCTACATACTCTTTCCAAAACTCTAAACAGCATGAAGATGTTGGGCTTTCTAAGTACTCGTTTAAAACTTCCTTTGCCAATTTGGAAGTTATATTTTTGGACCTTGTATTTTGTGACTCTGCAATGATATTTTGCAACATTGAAGAAACCCAGTGTTCTCAATAGACTTAGTTTTCATCACAGGAGTAATTTCATTTTGGTTCAAAATGGAACTGTCAAATTTCAAAAAAACTTTTTTTTACCAGCTTGAAAGGCTTCTTGGGATCTAAAGAAGTAGTGCTTGAATCTGGGATCAAGAAGTGTTACTATTGCAAAAAGATCAATGATTTCTAAGTCAAAAAATCGTGCCTCCATTGCTTTCTTTTTTTCATGCCCATTACTTCTTCTTCATCAGAGGGAACTTCAAATGACTTCAGGACAGCTGTCACAATTGGAATACATGCACTGATGCAAACATCCTTTCCAGAAATTTTAGACTTCAAAACGTGGTGGCCGCAGTTTTGTAAAAAAAGTTGTGTTTCTGATGAAACCAAAGGTAAGCTAGTCAAAAAGGACAAAAAGCAGTACTTTTCAATAAGCAAGTTTATGCACTGCACATATGATATAAAATTTCCATCTAAGGTTATTGGGCAACCTTTCATTGATTCTATAATGAATCACAGCTTTTCTTTTAGAGCAACGGGTTTCCCAAACTTATGTCTTCCAAGTAAAGAAGCTTACCCTGCAGGAAAAGTATCAATAAAGATTAAAAAAATGGCAGACATAAAAAAACTACTACCCAATATTCCAGTGGAATTTGAAGACTTTTATGCTAAAATTTATATGTGGCCAACAACCGAAGTAGTTGAATTAGAAAACTATGACTAAGTTATATTTGCTCGTATTGCTTATCTCAGACTAAAGAGATTTATTTAAAGATAGTATATATTTATGAAATTAGTTATTTATAAATAAGAGTATATGTAAATATTGATTTCTTAGTGTTTTTAGTAAATAAAATTGTTTTAAAACACATTTATCTGTGTATTTATTCAAATTATGCTAAAAGGGGAAAAGTCAATCAACTTTAATGATTTTTTTTATATGAAAGCATTGTAAATGTCATTAATCAAGTATGTTTTATAGTAACTGGGGTAGTAAAGAATTCATATACAAAAAATTCCATCTTTTTGGTCAAAAATGAAGAGAATGCAAAGTTTTGTTTAGTTTTCTCAAAACTAAGCGTTGACTCATTCCCTTACAGCATGAGCCAATTCAATTATTTAACTAATAATAGCATTTTCATTCTAAATTCATTACTTAAATGTTAAATTTGATGTTCTAATTTAAACTTGTAATTTAAACTCATAATTAAACTTTTTGATGTAAATTTCTAGTTCAATATTTGTATTTAAGTTACTAATAAATATACCTAATTGACATTTCTAGTTTAAATTTGTAGTTTGAATTTCTAATTTATTTTGAAATTAAACTTACTAATTTAAATTTTGAACTTAAGATTCAAATTTAATTTTCTGGTTCTCAAATCTCACATTATTTCTAATTTAGTTTTCTATTATAGCTTTCTAATTAATATTTCTAGTGTAGCTTATTTATATAAAAAATCATATAATTCAAAACTTTACCTTAATCTTCTTATGAAAATTTCTAATTCAAAGTTTTAATTGCTGTTTCAAGTTTGATTTTCTTATTCAATATCTATAGTAAGTTTTTGATTTAAATATGTAATTTAAAGTTCTAATACAATTTTCAAATTTAAGCTTTTTCTTTCAGTTTTTTAAATCTTCATATTTAAATTAAATTGACGGTTTAAATTTAAACTTTAACCCTCTGGTTTCGGATAGAAATTTCTCATTATAATGAAAAAATTTAAGTTTCAAATTCAAACATCCTGTTACTTTTAAGTATAAAATTCATTATTATTTGAATTTCTAATTTAAATTACTATTTTAAATTTCTAATTTAAATTACTATTTTAAATTTCTAATTTAAATTACTATTTTAAATTTCTAATTTAAATTACTATTTTAAATTTCTAATTTAAATTACTATTTTAAATTTCTAATTTAAATTACTATTTTAAATTTCTAATTTAAATTACTATTTTAAATTTCTAATTTAAATTACTATTTTAAATTTCTAATTTAAATTTCTAATTCAAGTTTCTAATTTCTTTTACTTAAAATTCTAATTTAAATATGATATTTAAATTTCTAATTAAAATTTCTAATTTTTTTTACATAAATTTCTAATTTAAATTTCTAAAATTTAATTTTAAAATAAAATTTCTAATTTAAATTCCTAATTTAAACTTGTAATTTAAATTTGTCATTTAAATTTCTATTTTAAATTTCTAGTTTAAATTTCTATTTTAAATTTCTAGTTTAAATTTCAAACTTAAATTTCTACTTTAAGTTGCTTACTTACATTTTTAGTAGGAATGCGCCGAACATTCGGCAAAACCGAACGTTCGGCTATTTTGCCGAACGTTTGGTTCGGCCGAACCTTAGCAAAGGTTCGGCCAATAATGCAAATTTGGAAATCATCATACATTTACCTAAATATAAATAAAACTTAACTCATTCGTACCATAGCTACAGTTTAAATGGATAGAGTTTTTATTAAAAAATGCGTACCAATTGAACATAGAAGGACATAAGATTTTATAAATGTATTTCAATACAGTTTTAGTTTAAATTTTATTATGTATTTTCAATAAAGAATAAATTTAATCGGACCAAATGGAATAACAGATTTACCAAAACTATTACTTGACTAAAATAATTGTAAAACAAATACCCCTACATCAATTAGGTATTGTTTTATTTAATCACAAAAATCTAATATTATAAAATCACCATTTGTTAATCTTAAAATAAGAAATTGGAATTTAAACGAAAAAGATATTTTATTGAACTTAAGTTTGTTAAACATGATGCCTATTGTTGCTGGGTAAAATAAATTAATTTCTCTACTGAGAAATTCTTACAAGCTTGCTACTCAACTGGTTTAACTGATAAAAAATATTTGAATGAAACAAACTTAGGGAAACACATTATTATGGAGTTCCATAATAACGCTCCAATTAAGTATTTTGTTATTAATGTATAATTTTATTATGTAATAGTAATAAAAATCACGAATCAATAACTTTAGAAAAATTAAATTTCAAAAACATGAAAATCAATTATCACTTTTTGCTCTCAAGTTATAATGTATAAACATTAATTTTTCACCATTTTCTGGTGATAGTCTGTTTCTACTTGGTTCATAAATGTTGCCACCTGTACTAAAAAGTCTTTCACTTTCAAAAGAAGAAGTTGGTGCTGAAAGAAACCTTTGGGCTATTTTCATTAAATTTTTTAAAGAGTTTCCACAATTTTTCCACCATAAAAGAGGACATTCTTTTTCCATAACAAGAGGGAGTTTTAAATACTCTTCAATCTCCATGATGATCATTTGCACATTAGAGTGTGATCTTTTAAACCTTTTGCTATCTTTAGTAATTGAAAAATTGGAATCACATTCATTTATAGTTGTCAGTTTAGAAACTAGCCGAAACATTCAATAAATTTTGGATACACTGGTTTCACAAACACTTCATTTTTGTCACCTACTGCGGGTCCTTCACAATCCGAATCAGAGGATTCAAGTTCTAAATTATGTTGCTTTATTTCTTGCATCTGCTCATTTAGCCAATTTTTTATTACATTCTCATCTTCCTTTTAATACATAAATTTATATCTAGGATCACAAAAGGTGGAAAGACATAACTACTTATCATGTGAAAATGTACTCAGTCTTGTGTCTACTGACTCTTTCAATTGTTCAACTAAAGTATTTATACTTAAAAAAGCCTCACAAACTAATGCTTGATTAAAAAATACTTTAAGAGCCAAAATCGAAGAAACAACATCTGATAAAAATGCTTCACGTTTGCTGAGATTAACGGTTAAAGTTTTAAATTGTTCTAAAATATGAAAAACTTTATCTAATAAACTCCATTGGTATGAACTTAATGTTGATTGGGTAGCATGATCAGCTGTATAAGTTGCGAAAGGAACTCTTTGATCAAGCATCCTTTCAATCATATTGTAGGAACTATTCCATCTTGTAGCAACATCTTGTATTAACATATGCTTATTTGTACCAAGTTGTTCCTGAATTGCTTCTAATTTTGCTGCTGCTGTTGGTGAATGGTGAAAATGTGTTGCCAGACGTCTGCAACAAACTAAAGTTTCTTTCACAGATTGTTGCGACAAAATTGAGTCATGTATACATAACTGTATTGTATGTATAAAACATGGCATTGACTTAAAACCACTGTCTCTAACACCAGCTACCAAATTGGCAGCATTATCTCGTAAAACAATGTGAATTTTTTTGTGTGGAATTTCAAAACTTAGCAAACCTTTATGTAAATACTCACTTATATTTTTTCCAGTGTGACTTTCTGGAAAATGCATAACTCTGACTACTGCTCTCTGTTGGGAAAATTCATTATTGAGCCAGTGTGCTGTCATGCTTATGAACGCAACATTTGAACTATTTGCTGTCCAAATATCAGTTGTAAGGGAGATATAACTGGCAGCAGATATATTACTCTTGATTGAATTAAACAGATTACCATATATTTGTGGAACAATATTTTCACTAAAGTAACTCCTACTGGGTATTTGGTAATTAGGGCATATCTCTTCAATTAGTTTTCTAAAACCAAGATCTTCTACAATTGTGTATGGTTGAATATCCAACACTATCATTTCTCCAATGCGATTGTGAATCTTGATTGCTCTATGGTCATTAATATCCCACAACCTTTTTTTATTAATACTCTCTACTAATGTTAATTGTTTTTTTATTTCTGGATCACTTGATGTAGAAACGGTTGATGTTTCAATAAATTTTTTTTTATCAGACTCTTTTTCAGCCAATAAATACTCTACAAGGTGTTTTTTTTTTAAATGGCGCCTAATTTCACTAGTGGTAAATGTTTTTGGACAATTCCCACCTCTCGAGATTATTGCTTTGCATAGTAGGCAGATACAAAAACGAATGTCTTTCTTAGAAACTTCAAAATATTTCCACACAGTACTTTTAAAAGACATTTTTTCAGAAGACATTGTTTTATACTTTTACAAGATTAAAATGTTATTACTAAATTATAAAAAAGAGGTTTAACCAAAAATAAAGCATTTTAAATTTAAACTGTGTAAAAATATCTTAAAATATAACCAACATGTTACATATTATATTATTTTATCCTTTACGTTATATGTTATACATTTATTTATACTACCTAACTTTAATAATTGTATTAATTATTTTTTTCAAAAAAAATCGTTAACATTTTTGTTTGCACTACAAATAGAAATGTTAACATTTCTTTTCTTTACACCACAAACAATCATCCAATAATAAATTAACTTTTCAAAGTTACTTTATAATATTTCAAAATTTAAACATAAATTATAAACCCTTACTAATGTTTTAACAAACACGTTAAATGTTTAATAACACAATTTTTCAAAACTAATGTTTTGATTCAAAAATAGCAAGAGTTCGGTTGCCGAACCGTTCGGTGTTCGGTAAAATTTCATGGCCGAACGTTCGGATTAGGTGTTCGGCGAAAAATTGAGTTCGGCGCATCCCTAATTTTTAGTTTAAATTTCTACTTTAAGTTTCTAATTTAAATCTGTAATATAAATTTCTAATTTGAATTTAAAAAATAAATTTCTAATATAATTTTATAAATTAATTTTTTTATTTTAATTTTTTAATTTAAATTTCTAAAATTTAATTTTTTAATTTAAATTTATAAAATTTAATTTTTTAATTTAAATTTCTAAAATTTAATTTTTTAATTTAAATTTCTAAAATTTAAATTTTTAATTTAAATTTCTAAAATTTAATTTTTTAATTTAAATTTCTAAAATTTAATTTTTTAATTTAAATTTCTAAAATTTAATTTTTTAATTTAAATTTCTAAAATTTAATTTTTTGATTTAAATTTCTAAAATTTAATTTTTTGATTTAAATTTCTAAAATTTAATTTTCAAATAAAATTTCTAAATTAAATTTCTAATTTAAATTTCTAATTTAAATTTCTAATTTAAATTTCTAATTTAAATTTCTAATTTAAATTTCTAATTTAAATTTCTAATTTAAATTTCTAATTTAAATTTCTAATTTAAATTTCTAATTTAAATTTCTAATTTAAATTTCTAATTTAAATTTCTAATTTAAATTTCTAATTTAAATTTCTAATTTAAATTTCTAATTTAAATTTCTAATTTAAATTTCTAATTTAAATTTCTAATTTAAATTTTTAATTTAAATTTCTAATTTAAATTTCTAATTTAAATTTCTAATTTAAATTTCTAATTTAAATTTCTAATTTAAATTTCTAATTTAAATTTCTAATTTAAATTTCTAATTTAAATTTCTAATTTAAATTTCTAATTTAAATTTCTAATTTAAATTTCTAATTTAAATTTCTAATTTAAATTTCTAATTTAAATTTCTATTTTAAATTTCTAATTTAAATTTCTAATTTAAATTTCTAATTTAAATTTCTAATTTAAATTTCTAATTTAAATTTCTAATTTAAATTTCTAATTTAAATTTCTAATTTAAATTTCTAATTTAAATTTCTAATTTAAATTTCTAATTTAAATTTCTAATTTAAATTTCTAATTTAAATTTCTAATTTAAATTTCTAATTTAAATTTCTAATTTAAACTTATAAAATAACCTTCTTATTTGGTTTTTTTAATTTAGTTTTTTAATTTAAATTTCTAAAATTTGATTTTTTAATTTGTATTTCTAAAATTTAATTTTAAAATTAAATTTCTAATTTAAATTTCTAATTCAAAGTTCTAATTTAAAAAGCTAATTTAAATTTTTAATTTTAATTTCTAATTTAAGTTTCTAATTTAAAATTCTGATTTAAGTTTTTAATTTATTTTATTTAAATTTCTAATTTATTTTATTTAAATTTCTAAATTATTTTATTTAAATTTCAAATTTAAATTTCTATTTTAAATTTCAAATTTAAATTTCTATTTTAAATTTCAAATTTAAATTTCTATTTTAAATTTCAAATTTAAATTTCTATTTTAAATTTCAAATTTAAATTTCTATTTTAAATTTCAAATTTAAATTTCTATTTTAAATTTCAAATTTAAATTTCTATTTTAAATTTCAAATTTAAATTTCTATTTTAAATTTCAAATTTAAATTTCTATTTTAAATTTCAAATTTAAATTTCTATTTTAAATTTCAAATTTAAGTGACTAATTTAGTTTTTCAAATTTATTTTCTTAGTGAAGGTTTTGATCTAAATTATTGTTTAATAAATTCGAATTTAATCTGTTAGTTTCTACTTTTAATTTTAAATTCTAAGCTATATTACTAATTTAAATTTCTCGTAAATTTATTCTAGTTTTATTTTCTGATCAATATTTCGTACAAACGTTTCTTCTAAAAAATTCATTTTATATGTTCTTTAAACGTTTTCTATAAATTATTTTACAAAAAACTTTATAAAGTTTCTTCTCTTTATATATTTTTTATATTTCGTCTTTAAATATCTTTTCCAAATTTCTTCATATCAATTTTGTATTTATTTTAGCCACACACATTTTATGCTCTGCTTTTTATTTTCATTTAATTTATAATTTAAATTTTTTCGTTTGAGTTTTAATTTGGCCCAACAATCACAAGTTTGAGTTTTTATTTTCGTTTGAGTTTGAATTGGCCCAACAATCACAAATTTGAGCTTTTATTTTCATTTAATTTATAACTTAAACTTTTTCATTTGAGTTTGAGTTGGCCCAACAATCACAAAAACGTTGGCCCGACGTTTGTCGGACCAACGTATTCTTGATTGTTGGGCCAACGAAGATTTTTGGTAGGCCGTAAGTAGGCGTCGTGCTGGCATATGATCGGCTGCCCATCGTGCCTACGTTGGTGTTGTATATGCTCAATATTGTTGGCGCAACATTGGCCCAATCATGGTTTTAAATTTTTGGCGCAACGTTGGCCGAACCAAATAATGTTGATTTTACATTGGCGCACTGTTGATTAGAGCTTGAAGAGCCAACATTGGCCCATCAAGTCTATGTTGGTATTGATTATACTCAATGTTGTTGGGAATGCGTTGGCGCGCTGTTATTTTTCTAATGCATGAATGTAGCGTTGATAAATCCTTGTGAGAACACTAAGTTGAGCCAACGTCAGAACAACCTTGACCTTAGACGCTTTGATACTAACGTTACAATGAAAGTTGAAAACGTATAAGTATTTAAAGTTAATAAATTTGCGGGTTTCTAGTAAAATGTTTATTAGTTAAAAATCTATTTAAACAATTATACATAAATAAGAAAACAATGAACATAAATATAATATCTTCAATCATAAATTATATATGATTTCTTTATCAGATAGAATCATTCTCATGATACATTTATTCTCCTCCTTCCTCCATCACGATCTTTTGCAAATCGAAGCCATGCTTTAATGGCACAAGCAACCTCGGCATCCGTACTGCGGCATGTTGGAGGATTACGTCGAACAGCATCTAAATGAAATAAAATATGTATTAAGCATACACACGCATAATTGTTAACTATAAACTAATTTACTTTCATTTTATAAGAAACACCAAATCTTAAATTAAAAAATCAAATAGTAAGATTAAATAATGACCGTAAATGCAAAAAAAACGCACTATTTATAATTTGACAAAGCCTGCTACTGCCAAAAGCATACTTTCCCCCTTTTCCTTTCCAATTACAAATCACTGCTATGTTATTTGACATCAACCGCTTCATAACATTTCTAGTTGATTCACTGATAATTGTTCCACCAGACTGACCCAAAAATCGTGTCTAAGGGAAAAAAAAACAATTTTAAAAGACATTATTTACTATGTCTTTAAAGTAATTTAAATAGAGTAACTAAACGATCATAACAAATATCTTACAAGCTTTCCCTGAAGATCATTGTAAACGCAATCTGTTTCTAGTTTTAGTAACTGTTCCGTTGATGAAACAGGAAGCCCAAACTCATCAAAACTTGTTTCTATATTGCCACGTTGCTGTTGAGCCAATAATTGTTGTGGAAGCAAAATTATAGTTTTGTTATTTTGTTTGATCTCTTCTAATAATATAAGTTGCCTACCATCATTTACTAAATGTGAAGAAAAACGAAACAAAGATTTTTTAAATATGCATAAAATAATACTTTAATAGAAATAGAAGTATATAGGAACAAAAGATTTTCTTTATACCTTTAGTTGCATATGAAAAAACAAACAAAGTCACCATTAATGAAAAAAAAAAAAAAAAATGAAACATATCTCCAGTATCGCGATTAACCAAATCAGGTGATTTTTCCTCTTGCAGTGCCCTAGTAAGCATTGGCGTTGGTATCGATGATAGTAGTGTAGTTTGGTTGTCTATTTACAAAAACTATTTAAGCTTGTATATATTTACTTATATATACGTTTTAGTAATTTAGTCGTGCTTACAGTGTCTCAAAAAATTATCCGACCAAACAAGTTTTTCCCAAAAAAAAATGTTTACGCTCTAAATTATACTAAAAACAATGAATAGCGATACTTACTTTGTCTGTCATTTCAATTCTATTGGGAATAGTATGTTATTTAGCGTTCATATTTTTTGATTCATGCTTCAGTTGGTTTATTATTTGTCCTAAGAGGAACTTAGTATTGAATAGGCTTGTAAAAAAATTATCCAACCAAGCGATATTTAGGTAAGTTTAATTAATTTTATTTAAAATTTGTTGAAATATTTTAGCAAATTTTTATACAATTAATGAAATTGCATAACAAAAAACTGTTTTTTGTAGTAAAAAAAAAAATTATGTATAAAAAAAAGGTTTCATGTTTTTTTAAGTACAATGGTGGGAGGTAAACGTCACTGGACTGTTTCTCAGAGAAATTTAGCTGTTGATCTAGTCAATCAGGGTAAAACCTATCGTCAGGTGCAGCAAGAGACTGGAATTCCTCATAATACAGTATCCGACATAATGAAGAAGTATAATTTGATCGGAACAACAGCCACAAAAGAAGGGCAGGGTCGCAAAAAAAAGACTTCTAAGAGTTTTGATAGAAACTTAATTATACAAGTCAAGAAAAATCGCTTCATTTCTGCTCGAAAACTGGCTGAGCAAGCTGAAGAGAATTATGGAATCAAATTATCCCATCAGACAATCAGAAATCGTATCCGAGACCAGGGATTTCAAGGACGACTTGTGCGTAATAAACCATATTTGAGTAAGAAACACATGAAAAGAAGATTGGAGTTTGCTAAGAAGTTCAAAAACATGCCGTTAAGTTTCTGGAAAAAGATCCTGTGGAGCGACGAATCGAAATTCAACTTAAAGTCATCTGATGGAGCCCAAAAAGTTTGGAGAAAAGCCGGAGAAGCTTACAAATTAAGCTGGGTAAGAGGAACTGTCAAGTATGGCGGCGGTAACGTGATGGTATGGGGTTCAATGGCTTGGAAGGGTGTCGGAAAACTCCAATTTATTGATACTTTAATGGATCAGGTGCAATACAGAAACATATTAAGGCAAAATTTGAAGTCATCTGCTCGAAAACTTTGGCTAGGATCTGATTATACATTTCAGCAAGATAACGATCCCAAGCATAGTGCCACTAAAACCAAGGAGTGGTTTGCTGAAAATAATGTTAAGGTCTTGGAATGGCCCGCACAATCACCGGACCTTAATCCCATTGAACATTTTTGGGAAATTTTAGACCGAAAAATTGGAGATCGGTCATTTTCCAAAAAAGATACCCTCAAAGTGGCAATTGAAGAAGCCTGGGAAAAGATTCAACCAGAAAAAACAAAATCTTTAGTTGAATCAATGCCTAGACGTCTAGAAGCTGTAATCCAAGCAAAGGGAGGCCCAACAAAGTATTAAAATAATTGTTTTGTTATATAATAACTTGTTATGAAACAAACAATGTGTTTGGTCGAATTTTTTTTTGACAATAAAAAAACGACCTAAGTTCCTTTATTTTAAGACTAAAAACCTTGTGATTCATATTTTACATTAAAATAAATAAAATCTATTTAAAAACATGTTCTTTTATTTTCATCAATTTTGAGTTTACCAAAAAAGTCTAAATTTATGAAAATACAGCACTTTTTTTAGGAAAAATATTTTAAAAAATGTTTGGTCGGATAATTTTTTAAGACACTGTATATATTTAAAAAAAAATACAAGTTAACCTTCTTTACTAAAAGATGAATCTTTTACAAATGATGACGAGGGAGAGCAGATAGTGGATTTAGTAGATGAAATATTTAGTCGAAGCCCATTTTGAATTACTATGCACAAACACTTCATTATAAACATAGTAATATCAATTATTTTTAAAAACAAAATATGGTATAACATAACATTTCTTTTTGAAAAATATTAATGTCATTTAACTTTGATGGATCATAAATGATTCATAAATTTATTTTTAAATATGCAAAAATTAAACCGGATTGCAACTGAGGATGAGGAGGAGTAGGAAACTGCAGGTTTGAAGTTGAAATCGAAACAGACAAATTTTTTCCACTTTCTGATTTTGCACTATCTGAATCTGAATCATATGCTTCATTCCATGAAATTGGTAATGACCTAAATTGGTTTTTTTAATCTTTTTAATCTTACCAAATTTTTTAATTAAAAAAAAAGGAATTGAAGCTCTTTCTAATAATCTATAATTTATATATAATAATCTAAAAATCTCATGCAGCATACCTAAAGTTATGGGGTTCCTTCCATCTATTGATAAAATAAAACTTCATTTTATATCAACAATAGATGGAATGAACACCATCACATAGCATATAATATGCTATGTATGTTATGTGATATGCTATGTAACAATATGCTGCATATTGTTACATAGCATGCTTTTAAACATCACTTTAACAATTAACTGACATAATAAAACAATTTGAAGTAAGAATAAAAAAATTACCTTTTGACTTTTCTTTTTTGTGTGTCAAACTCTGATTCTGTTGTAAGTTCTGAGCAGTTCTCTGCAATGTCCAACTTCAAACTAGCAACATATATGCCTTTAAGATAATAATAACTAAAATGAAGTTTTTTTCGAATTAATTAGGACATTCAGAACCATTAAATGCATGTAAAATAAGCTTACTGTAAGATTGCAGCACTCTAACAAAAAACCGTTTCCAACTAGGTTTAGGAGGCTCTGCAGATTGTACAGCTTTATTTGTTTTAAGGTCAGTAGTATACAATGGCCAAAAACAAATGCATTTTTCGTCATTATATTGCAGCCAGTTAATAGGAACAACAGATAATTCATTGGTTTCATAAAATGTAACAACTGCAAACATTCTTACCCAAACAATTATCAACTAAAAACAATGTAATCATTATTATGACATTTGCATCAGTTCAAATCGATAACATAATAACAGAATAAACCGAAAAAACAGAATTATAATAGATAACTTCCAAACTTATTTTAAACAAAGAATATAATAGATAACTTTAAAATTTTCAACTCAGCAGCGCACAGTGTATCGCTTCGTACAAGCTAGGTGGACAAAAGTCATATCAAGAAATCGACTAATTGATAATATTTTCACAATAACAGTCCTACATTAGTAATAACTTGCGGTGTTAATTATGAAAAACATTACAGAGCAATGAGTTATAAGCAATTAAAGAGGCATTAAAATGTAATTTAAATTTTGAAAAAAAATAATTAAAAGTTTACAATGGTTGCATTAACATTTAACAAGAATTAAAGGAAGCAATCATTTTAATGCAGCGATGGGTTTTACTTTTGAGGGTAAGTGCTATTTAATTACATTAAATATTTTATTTCAAAAAATTTTAAGCAATATGTGTTAAAATATGGTTTAAAAAACTGGGTTAAAATTGTAAAATATTTTTTGGTTTTTAGTTTTTAAATTTATACAACTTTTTGTATCCACATGTATCCAAGCTAATTTATTAACAGTGTTTTGCTAAAGTCCTAAGGTGTACAACAAAGAAAAAATTTTCACCACATAAATCCACAATTTTTTGTTATTCAATTTCATTTAGATCATGTGCGCTCTTTTTTTAAAAAATGGAGTTATTTGAAGAATGGCAAAGACATAATCAAGAAGAAAGAAATTTTCGTTTAATGGATTTTATTTTGCAAAGATTTTGTGTTACTGATGTAACTGATGTGGCTAGAGATTCTGAGAGGTCTTTGCAGTTAAAAATTTCATGTATGGCTTCAAAATTCGCAAAAAAATGGTCTGCAGCACATATGATGATGGAGCGTTTTTTAAACAAAAACAAAATTTTGTTAGAGGGGGCATATGTAGAAATTAAAGTAAGTATATACCAGAAATGTACTTTTTCATCATCTGGAGAAATTCAAGGACGACCAAAAAAGAACTTTGAAGACTCGTCCTTTAAAACCAAAAAGCGAAGGGTTGAAAACTTAGTAAAATCGCAAAGTGCAACTGAGTTGACCACAGCTGCTGAAGTAGCATGCCGTGCGTTGGGGCACAGAAACCAAGCTACTTTAATCAGAAAAAGTCTGGAATCATCAGAAAAAATTAAATCAAAAGACTTTATTTGTGGGGGCAGGCAGTTAAATCGTGACGAGGCATTAGCTTATTACATTGACTCTAAATGTACAAGTCATTCTTATAAACAGACGAGAAAGTGGTCTTTAAAGGCAGGGCATATATTATTTCCATCTTATTATAGTCTATGCAAGTCGAAAAAGTTATGTTAACCATTAGATGAACATATTTCTGTTACAGAAACACGTGCCGAAATTAGCCTACAAGCTATACTTGATAAAACTACTGAACGCCTAATTGAAGCCCAATGCGAAGTTCTTAAAAGTATTGCTTTTACTACGCCATTCACACTAATTAGCAAATGGGGATGTGATGGGAGCTCCGGTCACAGCACATACAAACAGAGATTTAAAAACTCTGATGCTACTGATGAATTTCTGCTTGTATTTTCATTTGTTCCGTTAAGACTGAGTGACTCTCAAAATATTATTTGGCAAAATCCACGACCTTCATCCACGCTTTATTGCCGACCAATTAAATTTATTTTTTCAAAAGAAACAAATCTTTTAACTACAACAGAAACTAACCAAGTTTTAACAGAAGTTTCTCAACTTATTCCAACATCTATAAGACTCAAGGAATCTCAAATTACTGTTAAACACGACCTAATACTATCAATGATAGATGGAAAAGTTTGCAATGCCTTGACTGACACAAGTTCCCAACAAAAATGTTACATATGTGGTGTAACTCTTAAAATGATGAACGGTGAACTAAAAGACTTAGTTGTTAAAAAAGAACATTATGGTTTTGGTCTGTCTACTTTGCATGCGTGGATTCGTTTTTTTGAGTGCATGCTACACATTAGCTATCGTTTAGATATAAAAAAGTGGCAAGTTAGAAGCGATGAAGATAAATTTAGTGTCCAAAAACGTTCAGAAGATATCAAACAAAAATTTAAAAAGCAGATGGGTCTTATTGTAGATAAACCAAAACCTGGTATTGGGAATACAAATGATGGGAACACAGCTCGCAGGTTTTTTATGAAGCCAGAGTTGAGTGGCGAGATTATGGGTTTAGACATCAATCTCATTAAAAATTTCAGTATTTTATTAAGAACACTTTCCTCTGGCTATGATATTAACTATTATGAATTTGAAAAACTTTGTTCTGAAACCAGAACTCTTTATATTAATCTGTATCCGTGGTACTATATGCCTGTTACTGTGCACAAAATACTTGTACATAGCACGGAAGTTATAAAAACATGCCTTCTTCCAATAGGACAACTGTCGGAAGAGTCTCAAGAAGCCCGCAATAAAGATTTTTGTCGATTCCGCGAACACCTTAGAAGAAAAAATTCACGTATTTGCACAAATATAGATTTGCTCAATATGCTTTTAGTAACATCAGATCCTGTCATCAACTCACACAGAGAATTGTTAAGTAAGAAAACTGGTAAACTACCGTTGGAAGTTTTGAATTTAATTATCCCACCTATAATACCACCACAGCTTGATGAAAATAGAATTATGTGTGACGATGAAGATTATTTAGAGTCCGATTCATCGGGTACTGAAAGTAACAATGATTCATCCGATAATAATTAATTATTAATAAAATATTTTTTTATTTTACGTAGTGTAGTGAGTATATTTTTATATTTTGTATATTTGTAGTGAGTGTATTTTTATTTTAGGCAAAATTTTATTACATTATTTATGTGTTGAAATTTAGTTTTTATTTTAATACTTAATTATCTTTTTCAAGACAAAAACTTTTAAAAACTTAAAAGTAATAAAATATCGTCTTTTTTACAATAAAATTAAAAAAAAAAAAAAAATACTTTTTATAGTAAAATTGACTTTTTGGCGCCCCTTTAAGCTTAAACGGGGTAATTTGGCCTCTGCCTGCCCCAGGCTACCCAACTGCATAACTAATCAATAAAACTCAGGAATGAAATTACAAAGCAAAATATTTTTGTCCACCTAGCTTGTATGAAGCGATACACTGTGTAGCGTGGTAAAAAAACGCTAAAACGAACTTTAAAATATGGATGACACAATATACAAGAAGAAGGTTACCATCACGAAAAAAACAACAAAAAAAGCCGTTTTTTTGTTTGTTGCTAACCCGAACTTTACGGGAAATCAAAATGATTAACTTTTTTAAATTAATTTTTTTTGTTTGTACATGTGTATATATATATATATATATATATATATATATATATATAAACACACAACATTATATGTATATAAGCTATATATTATTTGGTATTAACTTTTTATATAATAAAAACATATTATTTTAAATATTCATATAACAAAAATATATTGTTTAAAACATATGAAAACATTATATATATATGTTATATATATATATATATATATATACATATACATATATTCAACAGTATATGTATAGCCTAGCTTTTAGAAATATAAGCTATTTGTTATTTGAAATTTAGTTTTCATATAATAAAAACATTGTTTATCATTTTGTTAATATTAAATTTCTCTATGTTCAGGAACCAAAAGTCCTTCATTAATTTCAACAATGTCTTTTTTGATATCTAAAGAAAAATCATATTGGAAAAGGCGTCATGATGTTAAGAAAATTGTTGAAATGTATCTCGAAGAAGACTTTGATAACAGTCAAAATGTTATTGTAGATAGTATAGGTAGGGCTGATTTACATTTTGATCCAGTTTATACAGAAGAGTTGGTAAAATCGGACAACTTGGTTATTGACGTAACAAGTATATACAGTTCAGAAGATGATATTATTTCTTCAGAATCCAAATCTTTCGATGATGATGTATCTGATGAACAGTTAATTCCACTTTTGAGAGAATGGGCAATAAGTTTTAACATACCAGTGACCCTTTTTTCACAATTGTTAAAACTACTTCATCCATTCCACAAATTCTTGCCTCTTGATGCTCGCATTATATTGAAAACTCCACGACAAATAAATATAAATCATTTAGAAGATGGTATTTTTTGTATATGATTGCCATGTTGGGGTCAAAAATAACTTAGTTAAAATGTTCCATGCAAAAAAATTGAATTGTTTGTTAAATAACTCTATACCTCTTTTGATTAACACTGATGGTTTGCCTATTTACAAAAGTTCTACTTATCAATTGTGGCCTTTTCTTGGAATCGTGAAAGGCTCTCCTAGTGAGAATCCTTTTACTATTGGTATCTATGGTGGTAATAAAAAGCCTGCAAGTGTCAAAGAATTTTTAAATAATTTCATTTCTGAAATAAAAGTTCTTGAAAGAGAAGGAATTTTAATTGACAATCATTTGTTTCAGGTTACAATTTCGAATTTTGTTTGTGACGCGCCAGCTCGAGCTTTTTTAAAATGCATAAAAATGCACTCAGGTTATAACTCATGTGAGCGCTGCATCCAGAAAGGTGAATGGGTTGATGGAAAAATAATATTACCAGAAATTAATGCACCATTATTATTATTATCTTTTGACAAAATATTTGATCCTTCACATCATCATGCTGCTAGTCCACTAAAAAAGCTTAATATTGGATTGGTTGGCAGATTTAATCTTGACTACATGCATCTTGTGTGTCTTTGAGTGATGCGCCGGCTTTTAGCTATGTGGAAAAAAGGCCCTTTAAAAAGTAGACTTTCTGCAAAGCTGATCACTCAACTCTCTGAGCGTTTATGCAATTTTCAATTTATGATACCAAAAGAATTTAGTCGCAAGCCGCGATCTCTACAGGAGTTGGATCGTTGAAAGGCTACTGAATTTTGTCTGTTTTTATTGTATACTGGACCAGTTGTGCTTAAAAAAATTTTAAACGATACTATGTATCAACATTTCTTATTATTTTCTACAGTAATGTATTGTTGCTTAAAAACAAATCATTGTTATCACTATGCCGAGTATTCTCGTAAACTTCTTACTCAGTTTGTGGAACTTGCTCCTTTATTGTATGGACAAAGCATTTTCGTTTATAATGTTCATAATTTAATCCACATTGTTGATGATGTTTTATTATTTGGAGCATTAAATTCAGTGAGCACATTTCCTTTTGAAAACTACCTCGGAAAGTTAAAAAAATTAATCCATCATTCAAATTTACCCCAACAGCAAATCATGTCGGTTGTCTGAACATGAGCATTTATTACCGACTATGGCTAATAAAAGTAAAATAGAGCTAAAATATGTCCATTCCTTTTGAATTTATCAATGCTGATTGTGTTCAATATAAAAAATTGCAGTTTGACAACATTTTCATTCGTGTATCTAAAAATGATTCATTATTTTTGCTCAAAAACGGTAGTATTATTTTAATAAAAAACATCTTGAAGATTGACAATAATATTACTATTGTTTATCAACAATTTTTAACAAAAACTTCATTGTACGAACTGCCACCCTTCACAGCTAGCGATTTGGGTATATATTCTTTATCCAGACCAGATCCAATTTTAAAATGCACTCATTACACCCAAATTGCTAAAAAGTGTGTTGGATTTTGGTGTAAAGAAGGCCACTTGGCTTGCATTCCTTTTGCTCATAGGTTTTGATGATTGATCCTCTTTTTAACAGAGCACATAAAATAAGAATAAAAATGTGTAAAGAGTTTATAAATGTGAGAATAATCAAAGATTTTACAAATGTCAGAATAAATTTTAAAAGCTTATTTAGTTTTTATTTCTAATTAAACTTACAATTTTGTCTACAACAATTCTATAGTTAGTATACTAACAGTTATAGTCATATAGTTATAACAGTATAAATGTGTATATATATATATATATATATATATATATATATATATATATATATATATATATATATATATATATATATGGGCAATTCCATTTTTAGCTTACGTTACACGCGCAACAACTTTATCAAATATTTGCATATTTAAACTGTAAATTAAATTTTTAGCTGATTTTTATGAAAGCTGTCTGTCTAAAGAATAAAACAAGCTAAAAAGTTTTGAGTCTGGCCAAAAGAGGGCGAATTTATTACTGAAAATGCCACTTAACTTACTTTACGCAGAAAACTAGGTAAAAAAAGTGTTGCAACTTTTAGGTCGAATACTTGCGAACCATTAATGCGGATCGTGTTAGAAATTTTTATAAGATGTTGAGAATTCAATACTAATTATAATGATAAAAAAAAAGGTTATCAGAGGTGACCGGCTAAGAAAGATATACTTGTTTTCTTGATACTAGGTTTTTAACTTACGTTACATCACTTACGTTACCTTGCGATTATTTTCGTGGAATTTTTATATCTATTATTTCGTGATAGATTTTTTAGAGTTATGTAACAAAAGAACGGCAGTTGTATTAAAACTCATTCATTCAAAGTAATTAACAAAAGTAATTTTAAAAATTTTTTGTTTTTTTCAAATCCCTTGGGAGTTGCGATGAAAAACGTTTTTTTTATGTTAAAAACTTTACGAAAAAAGCCCTGTAACTTTTGTAAATAAATGTAGTTTTAGCTTACGTTACACAAATTCAAAATGAAAATGTGCCTTAACTAAGCATCGTTATTCAAAAATCTTAATGTATAAATATAGGATTTAATATTCTTTCACATATGATATTACAAAATTTAAGTTTTCAAATTAAATTTTAGAAAAAACAAAACTTGATCATGTTTTTGTTAACTTACGTTACATGAAAATTCCAAAAGTTATTTTATTATTTTTTTGAAATATATTTATTTTTTAAAGAAAAAAATCTGACCAACAAGAAATTGAACATCTTAGCTCCATTATCACTTTAAAATATTTCGGAATATTCAAAAATAATCATGGGTAAAATAACATTTTACAGTGGTACTTTTTTAACATGAATCAATGAGAAAAACTGTAACTTTCGGAACCATAAAAATGACTTAAATACATTTATTTTAGAACTAAAGGTATATTTTAAACAAACTTTCATGTGTCTACATCAATATTCATTTGTTAAAAGCTGACAAAAAAGAGTTTAAAATCTGACTACTTTTTCAGTTTCCGCCGTGGAATTGCCCATATATATATATATATATATATATATATATATATATATATATATATATATATATATATATATTAACTTTAACTTTTTAGTTATAACAGAATATACATATAATTATAGTTATATAGTTATAAGAGTATATATATATATATATATATATATATATATATATATATATATATATATATATATATATATATATATATATATATATATATATATATATATATATATATATATATATAACTATAGTTGTATATAGTTATAACAGTATATATAAAATAACTATTGTAAGTATACTAACAATAGTTAGTATATATACTACCTAATATAAATTATAAAAAGAAATAAAAAATTACTATTGATTTTTTAAAAAAATGACGGTAACAATGGTAGTTATAATTATTACTACCACCGTTACCCACAATTTTTTTCAAAATTTTTTAAGGAAGAATGATTGCATTTGTTGGCCCAAAAAACTATTTGGATTAACAAATGCAATTACATATGTCAACATAAGTAATGCAGTTCCACTAACTATCGTAAGATTTTTGCGGTAAGCCCAACTTTTTCGTAAGATTTTTGCGGTAAGCCCAACTGCGAATCTAACACAGTTGCGCTAACTAACGCAAAATATGATTGGCCCAACAGCATATTTAACGCAGTTGCCCCAACTAACGCAAATTATGGTTGGCCCAACAGCAAATCGAATGCGGTTGTGCCAACTAAAGCGAAACACGGTCGGCCCAACAGCAAATCACACAGGGTTGCGTCAACTACCGCAAAACAACGTTGGCCCAACGATACAGGCTGCTCGGGTAAACGCTTGTGTTTTTTTGGAATATTTTTTGAGGAATTCTTTATATAATATGTAATGTATAACCTTTGATTCATATGAAATTTTCTTTATAAATACGAAACTTGCGACCCGAATGGTACATTAGTGTGACTATCATTTTTTTTGGAATATATTTTTTTTTCACATTTTCTTGTTGAATGGCTTTCGCAAAGGGTATTGGGTTTAGAATGATTTTGTGTGTACGGATGTGGAAATGTTTGAATGTTTTGTAAAATGATAATAATCTGATTTTATTTTTACGTGGCGTGTACATTTTTTGTACTCATTTTTCTCTGCAAAAAAAGAGCAATTAATTTTGCTAGCCACATTCTTATTTAACGTCAAGCTTAATTATGATCAAAATAATAATTATTATGACATTTTAATTACTAATCAAATAAAAAATTTAATGTTTAAACAATATTATAAAAAACTAAAGAACTTTTGGCTTTTTATTTCACTCTTACATCAAACATCATTTGAAATTTTTGTAAAACCTGTCCCAAGGGTATTCCTCTGAAACTTCAAGTTTCAGTTTTAATTTTCTATTAATCCGGCTGTAAATAATTTATTATTATTAACTTAACACCCCTTTTGAAAATATTTCATTGAATTGCAAACTTCATTCAAAAACTTAATACCAATTCTTATTTTTCTTATTAACAACTTCCATCGTCTTCAAACGTTTTTATCGTACATTGGATAAAAAACTTCCGATAAAAAAAGATATAAAAATCATATAAATCTACTTATAAACAAAATTCATGTAAAATATAATTGGTTGGCATTTAGGAAAACGATTATCTTAAAACGTCAATTTTCCATTTCTTCTCTCCGTTTCAAGCAGATCGCTATTTTATTTTTTAAATCCGATGTTGATGGATGATTGACACCTAAAATATCCGTTCGTATTTTATCAACTTGATAATAAATTTCTAAAGCTTCATTATATTTTCCCATTCGACTCAAACAGGTTGCTATATTATTTTTTGTATCCAATGTTAATGGATGATTGATACCTAAAAAATCCGTTTGTATTTTATCAACTTGATAAGAAATTTCTAAAGCTTCATTACACTTTCCCATATCACTCAAACAGTTAGCTATATTATTTTTTGTATCCAATGTTGATGGATGAACAATACCTAAAGTATCTGTTCGCATTTTATCAACTTGATAATAAAGTTCTAAAGCTTCATTATATTTTCCCATTCGACTCAAACAGGTTGCTATATTATTTTTTGTATCCAATGTTAATGGATGATTGATACTTAAAAAATCCGTTTGTATTTTATCAACTTGATAAGAAATTTCTAAAGCTTCATTATACTTTCCCATATCACTCAAACAGTTAGCTATATTATTTTTTGTATCAATTGTTGATGGATGAACAATACCTAAAATATCTGTTCGTATATTATCAACTTGATAATAAATTTCTAAAGCTTCATTATATTTTCCCATTCGACTCAAACAGGTTGCTATATTATTTTTTGTAGCCAATGTTGATGGATGATTGATTCCTAAAATATCCCTTCGTATTTTATCAACTTGATGATAAAGTTCTAAAGCTTCATTATATTTTCCCATTCGACTCAAACAGGTTGCTATAATATTTTTTGTATCCAATGTTAATGAATGATTGATACCTAAAAAATCCGTTTGTATTTTATCAACTTGATAAGAAATTTCTAAAGCTTCATTATACTTTCCCATATCACTCAAACAGTTAGCTATATTATTTTTTGTATCAAATGTTGATGGATGAACAATACCTAAAATATCTGTTCGTATATTATCAACTTGATAATAAATTTCTAAAGCTTCATTATATTTTCCCATTCGACTCAAACAGGTTGCTATATTATTTTTTGTAGCCAATGTTGATGGATGATTGATACCTAAAATATCCGTTCGTATTTTATCAACTTGATAAGAAATTTCTAAAGCTTCATTACATTTTCCCATATCACTCAAACACTTTGCAATATTATTTTTTGTACGCAATGTTGATGGATGATTGATACTTAAAATATACGTTTGTATTTTATCAATTTGATAATTAATTTCTAAAGCTTCATTATATTTTCCCATTCCATACAAACAGGTTGCTTTATTATTTTTTGTATCCAAAGTTAATGGATGATTGATACCTAAAATATCCGTTCGTTTTTTATCAACTTGATTATAAATTTCTAAAGCTATATTATATTTTCCCATTCGTTTCAAACAGTTTGCTTTATTATTTTTTGTAGCCAATGTTGATAGATGATTGATACCTAAAATATCCGTTCGTATTTTATCAACTTGATAGTAAATTTCTAAAGCTTCATTATATTTTCCCATTCGACTCAAACAGTATGCTATATTACTTTTTGTGTCTAAAGTATTTTTATTTTTGTCTCCGTAAGATGTTGTGTTATAATTTTGAATGGCATTGAGGATGTTTATTGCTTCTTGAAAAAAACCTTTGTCTGATAAGAATCTTTGGATGCTCCCACTCTTTTTATGGAACACTTCACACATTTTTGGTTTGCTAATACAAAACATGTGGATGAAATGGTTATAGAAGTGCTTCCCATCGTCAACATGTACTTTTACGTCTTTCAACTGTAATCTAAAAAAATTGACGATCTTTTTGTTGCATATTTCGGTTATTTGTTTTCTACTCTGATAACATTTACACGCTAATTGCGTCATTTCGTGCATCGTGTATTTGTCATTGTCATCTTCGAAACGATCAAGCAACGAAAAACGGACTAATAATCTTATTGCTCGATTTATCAAAAGCTCTTTGTTTATTTTCAGGTGTTTTGAAATATTGTGAATAAATTTTTTTGTAATGTGTTGACCGTCGCAATACGATAAGTGGTTTAACAGTTCTAGTGACTTTTTATTCGACGTTTCTATTTTGTTTAATACCATGTTAATTGATGTCATTGTAGACTTTGTTTCCACTTCAGTGGGAATACCTTCCTCGAGCATTTCGAAAGGATATGATTGAAAAAGATCTAAATATTCCTGCAAAGAAACGCTATTGTTGTTTATATAGCAAATGGCTTGATTAATGGCGAGTGGATGATATTGAAGCACATTTGTTATTTCTTTTAGTTTTTCGTCGTCGTTTCTTAATATTTGTTTAATATTTCTTTTTGCGAAAAGTAACGCATCTTGAGGCGAGAAAGAATGAATTTGCACTTGATTAACATCGGAAGACCATGATGTCCATTGCGATGTTACCAAAGTAAATGAATTTGTTTTATATGAAACGTATCTTTTAAAATTCTTCACACTCTCATCGTCGACGTTGTCGAAGATGTAAAGCGTTTTTTCTCTTTCAAAATACTGATGTATTTTCCTACAAACTATTTCAATATCGAACGGATCGCCTTGAGAATCTTTTACGCTCAAACCAAGTTGGTGACAGAGATTAGTTATTGAAACTTGTATTTTGTCAAATGCTGCATCGACCCACACAGCACTTTCAAAATAGTCGTTGTGAATTGCTGCATACTTTCTAGCGAGCTGCGTTTTTCCTATTCCAGACATTCCAGTTAAAACCGTGATTGATTTACCTGTATTGTTTGTTTGGCACACGCATTCATGAATTTGATTAAGTTCATTGTCACGTGAAAAGAAGGCTGTTGTCGGCGGCAGGACACCGAAAACGGAATGTCGGGATATTAACTCTAAAATACAAAAGCTTTACATTTTTAATAACACGGTGAGATTTCTGAGGAATGTTTAGAAAGTTAGTATTGAACGGCATTTCGCTTTTAACTTGTTTTTGATTGTTAAAACATAATAAATTATACCCAAGACTTAAATGACAATTAAACCTAAGATTTCTATTTTTAAAAACTAGCAAAAACTGCTTAATATAATTTTTAATTCGCTTACTATTATTATGATGAAATAATATATCTATAAGTTTAATTTTCAAGCAATTCCAGTTGTAAACGGTATTTAAAAGAATTGCAGTTTTTTTTAGAAAAAGCAATTTACATGTACAGTATTCCCAGAGGAATATTTTGAAATTCAATTTGAGAATCTCGCAAAAACCTATAATTCTTTCGAAATCGAAATCAGTGTTCATAAAAAAGTATTTGAAAACATTCCTTGGGTGTTACTGCATAAAATCCTAACGTTGAAAAAAAAATTTTTTACGTTAGAAGTATATGAAGTAACACCCTTTGGGGGAGGGTAGGAAGTTAAAAACGGGCAATGTAGGTTGGCTGCAAAAAAATTGAGACAGCGAAATTCGGAGTCCTGTCACATTTAGTTTTTATTTCATATTTTTAAATCATTAATATTGTAAACTAAACAATTAAATATAATAATGCTATGAATGAACCTTTTTTTGAACTTAGTTCAAGTGTGAATTTAATCCGCAAAATTGCTAAATGTTTTTGCTGATAAAAGGCCTGAAAGATTTGTGACATAAATAAACTAAATAAATAAAGGAAAGTTTGTCCTTTTTAAAATTGTTCGTTTTAGGTAAAAAATATTTGTAACGGTCTGCAGTGTTTTAACCTTTTTTGTATATTTTGTGTTTTGTTTTTCTTATCTCTAATAAATATTCAGGGGCAGCTGGAGAACTTCGGCATGCGAAGGCGGCACTAAAACTATGAAGCTCAAAATACCTACTTCGTTCGCATTCACTGATCAAATCTTTACGCTTGCAAAAAAGTAATCCTCTTTTCACATCTCGCCATTTTTTTGATGAATTATTCTTACGCCATTGGTTCAGTGTTTGCAAAGTTTGTTCTCTCGTAGTTTCAAATTCCTCTTTTACATTTTCTATAGCTGAGTCATCAACCGAAAGACATCGAGCAAATTTTTGCCAATCATATGTCAGCAAATCAGCAAGCGTTGTAAATACATCTTGTGGAAATTTTTCAACTAAGAGAGAAGGTTTAATTTGAAAATCGAAAATCTGTCTCAAATGGTAAATATTAGAAATATTTTCTTACCCATTATATCGTCGAACTCGTTCTCCATGACAACTTCGTCTTTCAAAGTGGTTCTACGAAAAAGAAGTCCGTCATTGGTTATGACAATTTTCAGTAAAACGCTCTTAGATTTGTCAGCAAACTATTTTCACGGCTAATAAACGAGTATAAAGAGGAGTTATAGAAGTGAAATAAGCCGTTTGATATTAGATATTTCCGACACCTCCTTAGTCACTGAAACAAAATTGCCATTCCAGTAAACTTCCTTTTTAGAGAATACATTTTTCCATATCCACCAATAAATTTTTTAATTTGACTTAAAGTGGTTTGACTTACGGGGACTCTGCACTTTAAGAGCAAGAAAGATGCTAATAATCTATCTATCCAAAAGCAACACTTTTAAAAGAAACTGAAGCAATTCTGAATAATGCAGCAGTACCTGCATGATTGAGATCTTCTTAAATTAGGACTTGTGGAATTATTTTGAAGAATGATTAACAAAGCAATAAGTTAACGAACAGTTTTGAAGTCAAACTCGCACTTAGAAGCATAATTTAAAGGCGTATTTTGAAAATGGGACAAAGACTGTCGTATTTCACATATTTTCTTTAATTTTTTTAACTATATTTATAACAGTTTAAAATGTGAGAGGTTTTTTTAAAACGACACATTTTGTAGAAAAATATATTTGTGACAAAATTTGGATTTCGATGATTTATTGGATGCGACTTAAGTGGATTTGGATAGACTTATAAAAATGATAACTTAAATTTCTAGAACACTCCTAATATTTTCACAATTTAATCTTCGTTAATTGATAAGCGTAGACTCTCCCCGGGATCGCATTTATTTGTACCATTTTAAAAAGTAATACGTCATCCATTCAAACGTGAGCTTTTTAATAGTAAAAACTACAATCCAAGTTGTTTGATTTCGAAATGCGTTTAATGCAAACTGGGTGACGCAAATATTTTTCAATATGTTACAAAATGTTAAGAGAAGTTTCAACCGTGGTTTTCAGCGTCAACGGTTCAAACCAAGCTGCAGACTCTTTTACCTCTTTTTATTCTAAAATGCTCAATTACATTTATTAGATTTGGTTAATGAGTTTTTATGCAATTAAAGATGTCTATGATGTAAACAAATTAATTGAATCAAACAACTCTACCTAACATCGGAATTAACTTAGGGGGTATCGCCCTACCTCGAGTTCGGCAGAGACGCTTTTAACGTATGAACCTTTGACGTTTGGGACGAAAGTTCATTTGAATTGTTTTAATGTTAATGTTTTTTTTAGTACATAAATGTAAAAACATCATTTAAAAACAAGAATGTAGAACATTCTTTGTTAGCGAAAATAAAAAAAAAAGCCGAGTGGAATATTTTTGTTTAATTTAAACGAACGGTTCCTTTTCTTTACACTAATCAACGTCATTCTGCATTATTCTCTCAACACTGTCAAGGGCACTGGCATAGAAGTCCTTTGCATCAACTGTTACCTCAAAGAAAGCCATTCACTTTTTATATCTGCTTTATTTTCCTTAAAGTCATGCTCTACAGAACGTGCACTTTGTACTTTGTAGAATGCTTATACGTCTAAATTCTTGATCGGTAGGTAATAAACAGTGATAAGTGATTGGAAAAAATGTATGACAGCATTGAGCTCAACACTAGTTTCCATTAGATTTTTCAAAAAACACAAAACAATAAAGTTTTTGTTTTTTGATGAACAAGCATCAAAAAATGTTTGATGATTTCAAACAAATGTTAAGTTGTAGTGCCGAATTCGTCAAGCATTAAACACTTCACCAAGATTTAATTTAGGAATCGGTTGGGTTTGTTGCATGTGAAAGCACACTTTAATGACATTTTCATATTTTTCTTTTATAAGAGAGTGGAACTATTTTGCTTTAATTTTGTGCAGACAATATTCAGCATAAACTTTTACCTTTAGTTTTATATCAAACATATTTCTAATCAACTTTTCTTGTGTTTTCTATTATCAGGTTTCCAAATTCAACATCTAACATTGTTTAAATTCTTTAATTATTAAGAAAATGATTTGGAAAATATTTATATTGTCTTGATTTCTATAAAGTTTTCAAGTTTCTTCGCAATTTTACATTATTTAGCACTTTTTCCTCTCCCACTGTGTGAAAATCATGTTAACTAGTTAAGTTTACTATTGAATTATTTCTTTATTGCTTAAAGTTTGTCTAAAGTCTCCACATGTTTGAGTTTTCAGACATCCATTTTTAAAGAAATATTGTTCCATGTTTAACAGTCCAAGTTAAAATTATTGATTGGTTGAAACTCATAGCTAGCAATAGTTATGATCCTGATCTTTAAAAAAAGGGCTAGTGTAATACCAACTGAGCTTATCTACAGTTCCCAGGATGCAAAGCTTGCCTTGGTTTACGCGTTTTGTTGTTCTGCCTGCAAGCTATAATAACTTTTGTTTTCAGTGTTTAATATCTCTGTCGTTTTATCTCTTCTGTTTTACTAATTTTCAATCTTTTCCGACCTTCGTCTAGGGGTTTACATGTTAACAAAGTTATACATTTGCCATTTGCACTATGAAATTCAAAAGTAACAAAAACTAAATTTTGGCAAAAAAATGGACTTACGCCCCATTTGATTAACCTGCTATTCAATTGACTTCATTGAATTGTTTTTAAGTAGAAATGCACTTGTTGAAAGAGCCTCCACAAAGTGATTTACATTCAGCAATACTTATTCTTCTATGGGTTGTTTAATAAAACTGAGAAAGGTTTAAAACAGTTTTTAGGTCTTTGTTATAGCAAGCTTTGTTATAGCAAGCTTTTGGGAAAATAATTTAGCGCTTATGAAAATTTTTAAAACTTACTTTTTTATGTTTGTTGATGGAACTTAATGGATAATCAATTGTTTATTGAAACGTTGACTCTAAACTTTTTGAATATGCAACTTAGGATCATTTATTCTGATTTTAAATCCTTTGCTGATGGCATTTTTGGGAATGCTGTTACCCAATCAGATGAGTAACATTTCATAATCTTTAATAAATTTAATATAGCCTAAATAATTTTAATGAAGCTTTCTCTGAAACAGTTTTCTGATAGTTAGTTTCTAGTATTAAATTTCTCATGTTTAAGTTCTGATATTCAGTTAAAAAATTTGTTGTTGTTTAAGAACTCTCGTTTCATTCTGCTTTATTTTATCAGTTTTTATAACTATGAAACTTAAATTGTTAAAGAACAAGCGACACAAATAAAACAGAAATTAACGACGTACCGATTCATTTCGTGCTCTATTTTTTCCATTTTCCTTACTGAAAGTATTTTTTTCTGCGATCTTTATTAGAACAGCTGGTTGATGGAGAAAAGCAGTTTTTGTTTCCAAAGTTTTTCTTGAAGTTGTTTAATCCAGCACGTTAATGATTTTAGAATTGAGGCTTTAACCTCTAGGCTTAATTAAAAAGACTGAATCCTGCAACAGCAAACCATAAAAATCAAGAAAAATAAAACAAAAACCAGTATCAAATCAGTAAAATATTTGTATTGGTTTTGTAGTATGAAAAGTCACCAAACGATATCTGCGACGAACTAATCTGAGATCTGCGATCGGTGTGACCGTGTTTTAGTTGTAAATAAGCTCTCCTGCATTAAGATTAACTCTGTTGTTATTTGATTTTAAATTGGTATTAGATTTTTTTATGTTATTGAACAATGGCCGTCAATCAGTTCAAGTCTTCGTCAAATATGAGGACTTAATCAAATAATAGGATCAAAATTATTGATAAAAGTGTAAAACGTGTACAACGAGCTATTCTGAAAGAAACAGATCATTTGCTGCTAGGTAGGATCGACAAGAAATCGATTTGTAAACTTCTTTCGGTTAATTTTATATAAATTCGATTACAACATCTTTATTACGGTCTTTCTTTTAATCACCTTAAAAAGTCAGTAAAGTAAAAGATAATATGGAGTAGTAGACAAGAAAAGTAGCATAAAAATGTTTAAAATAAATAGAATTAAAGTTTTTGTTTTTCAACTGTTTTCAAAACCTTAATCGAAAAAATTTACAGAAAAAAGTTTTGGTATTTTTTAATGACGTCAAACATTTTAGGTGTTTAAAATATGATGGCGTGAAAAAAGATCATTAAGGTGATGTTGAAATTTAGAGAGGTAAATGTGGTGAGTAAGGTGCAATATTTAAATTGGGCAAAGTATATGAAATACATTGAAAAGAACTTGTGTAGACACTTTTGAACTTTTTTGATAACTAAAAAATATTTGGTGGCTAAAAAAAATTCGGTTTTTATTACGGTTTATAACATCTGATGACCGCTATTACGTGAAACTTGAAGTAATGTTATATAAACCAAACTAATTATTTAGTTTGTATAATAATAATAATAATAATAATAATAATAATAATAATAATAATAATAATAATAATAATAATAATAATAATAATAATAATAATAATAATAACAATAATAATAATAATAATAATAATAATAATAATAACAATAATAATAATAATAATAATAATAGTAATAATAATAATAATAATAATAATAATAATAATAATAATAATAATAATAATAATAATAATAATAGTAATAATAATAATATTAATGATAATAATAATATAAATAATAATAATAATAATAATAATAATAATAATAATAATAATAGTAATAATAATAATAATTATAACAATAATAATAACAATAATAATAAGAGTAATAATAGTAATAATAATAATAATAATAAAAATAATAATAATAATATATATAATAATAGTAATAATATATATATATATATATATATATATATATATATATATATATATATATATTTATGATTAGTAAAAGACTTCTTCACTCGAGAGTGCTCAATAGCCTTCTGGCAAGAGCAATTACATAGAAGATACGGCTACTTACCAACCCTATAGCAAGCCAGGGAATCAAATAATCTATATTCATAAGGAATCAAACCATCCTCCGAATATTATTAAGCAAATACCCATTTCATTGGAACGCAGATTATCGAGACTTTCATCCAGCGAGAAAATATTCGGCAAAGCGATTAAGTGTTATGAGGAGACATTAAATAAAGCAGGATATAGTCATAAATTAAAATGTAACAATACTCCTAATAATACTAGAAAGAAGTATAATCGAAAGCGTAACATTATATGGTTCAACCCACCATTTAGCAAAAATGTGATCACAAAAGTTGGCAAATCATTTCTTGATTTGGTAGACAAACATTTTCCATCTAAGCATATTTTGAACAAAATATTCAACAGAAACACTTTGAAAGTCAGCTACAGCTGCATGCCGAATTTAAAATCTATAATAAACTGGCATAACCAAAAAATCATCGAAGATATTGAAGATCAAAATAAGAAATCCTGCAATTGTATCAACAGGTTGCATTGTCCCCTAAATAAACTTTGCCTAACAGAAAACATACTTTACAAAGCTGTTATTTCTTCAGACCTTCCGAACTATTTAGATAAAATATATATTGGCATAAGTGAACCACCTTTTAAATTACGTTATGCAAACCACATTAAGTCGTTCAATACTATAAAATACAAAAACGACACCGAACTATCCAAGGAAGTGTGGCGCATAAAAGAAAAAAACGGAAAACCTTTTATTAAATGGAGTATAATCAGGAAATGCCAACCTTATCAACCAAGCACAAGAAGATGCGCTCTATGTTTAAATGAAAAAACTGAAATTGCCATCTATAGAGGCGCAAGTTTATTAAATAAAAAGCAAGAGCTGGTAAATAAGTGTAGGCATATGAATAAATACATGCTTGCGTCATTTGACAGTAAAGACTAATTTGAAGCCATTAATAAGAACAATTCTTTTTTAACGACATTTTTAACGGTTTTTTCGTTTTTCTTTAATGTTCTCTTTTTGTAACGTTTTTTTCATTATATATTTTGGCTGATGATTGCCGGCACGCCGGTATGAAACTTTAAGTACCAACAAAGTTGTCATCCTTCGCCGTATCTTCTATATATATATATATATATATATATATATATATATATATATATATATATATATATATATATATATATATATATATATATATATATATATAATATTTGCATTTCTTCAAGTCAAGCACTACGAGTCAAACTGTTGACTCATTCAGACAGATTCATATTTGCACAATTGTTCAAAGTAGATGTTGATTACACTCATTTTTATGGAGATTTTCCGGCATATCAATAAATCTGAATATTAAAACGAATATTTACACTATGCATGAACTAAGGGAATAAGGCTACATATACACTTAGGCTTGAAATTAAAGAAATGAATCAGATCACACCGAGCGAAAACTTATTTCAATTAGAATTGTCAATTCTTAAAAAACGATTACTGACTATTTTCAAATGAATAGAGACACTGGGCTAAAACAATTTTTCAAAAGCTAGGCTAGAATTTGAACGAGGAAGTATCTAATCCACTCTGGAGTGACCATTATTCCGCTAGAAATTCTCCAATTTAATCCAGCGTAATTTTTTTATATAATATTGTTATTAGTATTATTAGTAATATCATTATATTATATATATGAAATTGTTGAACCTGGGATAAAAAAAAAATAAAGGTTTTTAGGTATAACATTTATGACTCTGAAGTATTAGAAAATATTATGTGAGGATGGAATGTGTAATGAACTGGTACATGAGCATCATTTAGGCATAAAAGCTTTTTCATCTACGTGAGTCTTTACTTTCTTTATCTACGTGAGTCTTTAGTTTACTCTGGACATCTGTCCGAAAAAAAGAATTTTTACTACTCCCAATCTTAGGGGTTATACTTTTTCTTCCCTGAGGCGTTCACTGCTCAGTTTTGACTAAGCAACGCAAAAATGTTTGCAAATAAAATAACAAAAGAAAACTATTAAAGGATTTTAAAAAAATTATTCCGTTATTTTGGAAAGTTGCACAAAATGGAGAACAATTCGTTTTTTAGAAATTAATAACCCAAATCCATTTCTCAAAGCAATCTCAGAGAGAGAGAGAGGTTTGCCAGAGAGAGGTTTTAGTTTGGTTTGGTTTAGTTGAGCATTTCATAGGAGTGCCTTTAGCTTTATTGGCAATCTATATTCAATATACTATGCTGTTCATGGGCGCCGGCAGGATTTTTTACAAGGGGGGGCAAAATAAAATTCAACAGTGATATTTCAAAAACAACATAAATGCATTAATTAATCAAGTCATTTTATCAGACCAGTGACAACAAAAAATTAAAGAAAATGTAAAAATAAAGACACAAGGATTAAATCATTGTTATTCAGTAAAAAGAAATTGTAGTCGTCTGCGTTCACTGCCAAACTTATTTACAATTTGTTCCATAAATTCCGATTTTCTGGAGCGTATTTTTTCACGATGCACGCTCAGCATGCAAAGCCCAGACAAACGCTCATTGGACATGGTTGATCGTAGCCAAGTCTTCACGCGCCGCAATGTACTAAATGATCTTTCTACAGTACATGTTGTTGTTGGCAGTGTTATTAAAATGAGCAAAGCTTCACGAACAGCAGGGTAGAACACAGTCCTTGGTAGTAAATCTGTGAATTCGTTTATTGTGTTTTTAAAAGATTGAATGGCCCAAAAATCAAACCAAATTACACTATCGAGTTTAAAGTTATCAATTTTGTATACTTCATTGACAGTTGACATTTTCTAAATGAATTTTTCACGAGTTAAAGTTCTCATCTTCGCAGGATGAAGAAAACAAAGATTAAATTGAGCAATGTTATCTTCTAAAAACCGCGTTTGAAGCAAATCGATTAATGAATCGAGATAAGGGATATACATAGCCTGGCGAAAGTATTCCTCGACAATTGTATCCGTTGCTCCACAATTGTTTCGGTATAACTGCCTTGAACATTGCCTTGGTGGTGTTAGTTGAATGTTCAACTTTCCAGACAACTGGATCACTCTCTTGTAGATATCTTCACTGAAATGCATATCTGCCTTGTTACGGTGTAGGTTTATAACCAAGAGCAATTCGTGAATGTGCCTCTGTACTTGTGGAAGGTCTAGTTGAATTGCTTGAAGTGCTTGAGTACAGGGTTCCAGGAGAGCTGAGTAAAATGAAATGATAATTAGTCCAAATAAAAAAGTTGTTGAGCTGGATGCTAACAACAACTGATGTGCCAATTGACGTGTGTTTCCGGTTGCTTCATTAGATAACACATCCAACTGGGTAAATATTTGGTCAAAATTATCACAAAACACTCGTATGCTCTTATACTTTGCAGTCCATCGAGTCTCGCAGAGAAGAGGAACGTTGGGTATCATTGACCTTCTCTTAGGACTTTCACGGAAGAATGCAATAATTGACTTGATAGTACCAATTGTATTGCGAATTTGCGGAAGTGCACTCAGATCATTTAAACCAAGTTCAGTCTATGTGATGAGCAATGAACAAAAGCTGCCTTTGGATATTTCATTCTGATTCTTGATTGGACGCCGTTATCCTTTCCTGCCATGGTTGAGCAACCATCATATCCCTGACCTAACAGACGATCTAAATTGAGACCTAATGATAAACACTTGCTTAATATGGCGTCGGAAATTGAAGCTGCAGACATGTCGTTCAGTGGAACAAATCCAAGGAATTCTTCCCGAATCATTTGCTCTTTTGTTGGGTCGACAAAGCGTATTCCAATGGATAGTTGTTCTGTCCCTGAAATATCGGCTGTTTCATCAGCTAATACTGAGAATCCAATGGAGTTATTTGCAGCTGACACAATATCATTTACCAGAATCTGTTCAGATATTTTGATCAATTCTTTTTCGGTTTGATGTGATGTATATTTTGCATTCTTTGCAGCAGTATCAAGGTGATTTTTTATAATCTTATCACCAGCCTCAATTCGAAAGTTCAATAGCTGATGCATATTTCCTTTACTTCCTTCCTTCCCTCGCAGAGCCAAATCACTTGTTCCACACAACAAAATCGTTGAAAGGATAGAAAAGAGCTTCTGTCTGTTTGCTTCAACAATGCGTTTTACAGAATCATCAACCTGACATACAATTTCCTTGTTTGGACTCATTACCATGAAGTTTTCAGCATCTTGTTGAGAACACATATGCCATGACGATGACATGTGATTTCGAGCACGTTCGTTAAAATCCTTATATTTTCTTAAGGCTGTAGTAATAAATGCACCTTGAAAACCTCGATGTACCTTTTGTGGGAAAAGAATGCAATATATACAAACAGCACCTTTAAGTTTTAAAGAGTACGCCAGCCAAGGAGCATATTGAACCAACCATGCATGTCTAAACCGTCGCTTTCCAGCTTCATGTTCTGGCACATCTTTTTTAAAATCATAAGTTTCATGGGGCTTGAATGGCTCGGTAAGTATATGATACTTGAGATCATCATTAATTCTAGCTGTTGCCTGAATATAAAGTCCAACATCGAAACCTGAGTTACCGTTATCATTTTTACATTCTGATGATTTATCTCCAATCATAACCTCTGACGTTTTCTGCATGTTTCCATTGCATGCATCAACATCTTGTTGCTGTCTTGCATCACAATCGGTTTCACTTGGTGCCACTACCGGTTGAGGAAGAGTAATATGTTCCTGTGATTTATCGGAATCATCTGTAGTTGCAACACGTTTAAAATTGAAGTAATCCAAAATATTACTACTTTGTCGTTTTTTGGACATTTTTTTCAGTATTCTGAAAAAAAAATATTGTAAAAACCTAAATTTAGAACAGTCACAAAATTAAATAAATTGAAGAAACTTTTTTTCAAAAATTTTTTTTGATATCAATCATATATTTCTGAATAAAGATTTTACATTCATGGTTGTTTACAATCAGTAAAAAAACTAATGTGAAGTAAACACCAAATAATGCTAAATTATATAGTAATATAATGATTAGTTAAAAAACATTAAATAGAAGTTAGACATTCCAAAATACAAAACAAAAATTAAAATACAACAGGTTAATGCAAGTTAATCAAATTGAATATATATAATTATAATGATCAACATTTAGCTAGCAAAAAACACAAGGTAGTAGTATTATTAAAATGAATATAACACAATAAATTGGAAAAAAATAAATAGAAATACAATACAAACAAGAAATATTTTGCCAACAAACAAAAAAACAACAGCATAAAAAAGTAAATGAAAATGACACATTAAAAAATAATTTAAAAAATTTGATCACTGTATCCGATTCTTTCTTCGTTCGAAATTTATTTGTTTGCGTTACGAAAACAAATAAACTACGCAAATTGCGTAAGAACTTTGTTATTTTAATTCGATTTCTTTTTTTTTATTATTATTTCCTTTATTTTCCTTTTTTTTCTTCCTCTCTTCTTTTTGGTTTATATACTTCTCCTTTATCTATTGTTTTTTTCTATTTGTTCCTTTTTTATTTTTCTATGATCTGGTTCTATCATATTTTTTTTTAAACTTTCATTCAAACATCTTTTTTTTAAAATATAAAATATGCCTTTATAAAAAAGCTTCCGCCATCGTGGAAGTCATTGCATTTGATAGTAATATTTCAATTAAACTCTTGTCATTTACATTACGGTTAGTAAACTATAAATGAATTAAATTGATAAGATATCGAAATAAAATCTTTTAACAGTTAAAAGAAATTTTGTGAATATTAAAGTTTGTTATTTTGCTTTTCCAGGGGGGAGCAACTGCCCCCCCTTGCCCTTGCCTGCCGGCGCCCATGATGATGTTAGGTTGAAATAAAAGTTAAAAGCATCTTCAGTGTGTTACAACTTTAAGAAAGAGTTTGATGTTTCCTTGTCTTTAAATGCAGAGCTTCAATAAATATCGGTTAATTTTTTTTGTTGTTGTTTTTAATCGATTTCCTTGTAAATACTTTTTTTTGAGTGTTTATGTTATCTAAGTTGTTATTACTGTTGTACGATAATTTTGTGGCAATGGCTAATTTACGTTTTGTGTCTGTTAGCCATCATCATTAAACAAGTATTTATACTTATCTTGTTTTAGCAATGCAATGTCTTTAAACCTTCTTTAGTAAATATTGCAATACTGGTACTAAGCTACGAGTAATCAATAGCCTTTATTATTTCTTCAAGCAACCCAGAGAATTGTTTAAAAAAATGATTTAGTGCTTTTAGAACATCGTCAGAAAAGGCTTTAGTGAGTGGGCCCATACAAACTTCATTTTAGAGGGCCGAAGATACGGTAAATCTTTTGAAGTTTAGCAAATGTAGTGTATTTCTCAAATATGCAACCTTGTTACTTTATAGAACTATGCTTCTTGCAAGTTTAAATATTTGTTATTCATAAAGCAAACCGGATGAGGACAAAAGTTTTTACTTTAGTACCATTTCGTTTTGACAAACCAACCAAAATAAAACAGGTTGCAGCTGCGCAAATTAAAGAAATATAAAAATAGGTTACTTATTTCCTATTAGCTTGGAAGTCTACAATCGTAGCAAAGATAAGTATTTTGCTCTGTGACCGTTCATTTGTAACCGGGACGAACAAGAGTTAAGTTTAGAATTAAGTCAGTTTTGCATGAATAAACCAAATAAGAGGCGCAAAATATTTGTATTTACATCCGTATTATCAATCTTCGCTGTGGAGAATTTTGCAAAAGTAAGAAAACTGAATTTCATTGGAAACACACATTTTTATATCTTTATAATTCAAACTTTGGATTTTTATCAACAAGTACGAGTGCCAGTATTAGAATAGCTTTTTGTTAAATGATGGTTTTAGATTAATTTTACATTAGTTAAATAAAATTAACCTGTTTAAATTGAAATTTTGCGTCGGTAAATGTGTGAATAATAACCAGACATCTATGCTTTGATTCTATTGTATTCAAATTTAATTAAATCAAGTTTGATTGTTTAGAAAAAACCCGTTATATATCGCAATCGCGTTGGTTAACACATGGACCTATAAGAGATGGACTTGCAACCTATTTTTTTTTTTTTTTTTTTTTTTTTGCAAACCATGCTCATTGCGCATTATTACAAATCTTTTTTTTTAAACAAAAGAAATTAAATTACATTAAAGTCTGTCGGATTCATCGAAATGTTTTGCTCTCGTCTAAGCAGTCAAATCAACCTTTTAGTTATTCAAGATAACAGCAATAGAATGAGGTTCAAAGCTTTATTTTATATATTTTTAGAGAATTAGGCAAAGCCAACTTATGGCAAACCGCATGATTAACTCAGTATTTAATATTAACATAGCATGATTTACCAGCTATATATAAACTAAATTTTATTTGACAAAAACAAATGGGTTATTATGTGCCTTTTATGACAAATGAAATAATATATGAAATATAAAAAACAAAAACATTAAATATCTGGCCGCATTTTGCAAGATAATCATAAAATAAAATAACTTTTTAAAAGGTTTTCCATTATCAAACGAGTTATAAAAAGCCCATTAGAAAATATACCCACTAAAAAACAATGCTCAATGGAATATATATTATGGAGCTTATAGAGTAGTCGTGGCAAAAAACGGCGGCATATTGGAAAAAATACTCAAAAAATACACAAAAACTAAGGCTGGTGAATGAAGGACCAAGGAGTTGAATGATACCAGACCTTGACAAAAAATTTTATTTAAGCTTTTTTACATTTCTCTATACTTTTTTTAGTCATTTTAAAATTATCCTCACAGGTCTATTTTATTATTGACGGAACTTTGTTTACACGAAAAAAGTTCCCAAGTTTACAAAAGTTTATCTTAGAAAAATAATGAAAATCTGTTCGTACCAACAACTAATTTCTTTTACCTTGGTGTAATTTGTTTAGTAATATGTCAACGCGTGAAGTAGTTACTTTATCCTGAACAGTCTTATTAAACAAATGCTATAAAAGTTTAAACTAATACCACTTGGTCAGAGTTTCTGATCAAGTGGTATTAGAAAACTGTGGGCAGCCATTTTAATAGATTTTTTTGTTGACGGGTGAGAATTTAGAGTTTGTCGGAAACTCCCATGGCTCGCTGATTTCTGCGGCATCTTTGATGTAAAACAATAGGATGTTAGTTGTAATTTTCATGTACTATTTTCGTTAGATCACGCTTAAGTTCGTAAACATTCCAGTGTTTCTAAGAACAGTTTTACGGAAGCTTTGTCAAATTTTAATTTAGTTTTTGCTTTTGTTTTGTCCACCTACCAAAATAAAAGTTAAGTAAATGAATTTTGTCATAAAATTTAATTTTTTATTTGCGTGGATGGATCTATCACTTAAATGTAATTTTTAAAACATTTTTTTGTGTATGTGTTACAATTTTGTCGGTTAACGACCTCTTGCATCAGGCTTTATGTAATTACACTGTCTTTCGGAAATTATACTTTAAGAGTTCAAGTATTTCGAAAGTGTTCGGAAATTAAAATCCCGTAATCACGACTGTTTGTAATTGGGGATTTTTTTTGCAATGTCGGATGTCTATAAAAAACCCTTAAAATCAATGAGCTATGGGATATACTTGGTTCTCTTTTTTGCTTTTGTTTTGGAGTATATTAGCCTCGTCGAATAAAACTCCATCCAGTTGTTTCTAATAGCTGAAACTAGTTTTTTCAAAAGTTCATTGAAAGAATCATCTAGTGATCAACTCCAAAATCTTCTTACCAAATACAATGCTTTCCATCTTGTAAGGTATCATAAGACTACAATTATAAAAAACGCTTGTATTTACCTAACATACATGAATCATGGAGTTGAAAAACCAGTATGTACAGATTTACTTGAAAAACCTGGTGGTGATGCAGGAACATTAATACACACTGTTCCAATTAACATGTGTGAATGTCCAAATAGTGTCACCAAAACAGATGAATTCTTAATCCCAGCGACTATGACAGGTAAAAATGATACTATTGACCTTTCTACTTTATACACTCAAGATACTGCGTTTACAAAAGGATTTGCATTTTTAAGTATTCCGAACAAAGAGTGGCTCGTGGAAAATATTTGGATTTTGAGCTATGACCAAGGACCATTTTTTCTTAAAAAATTGAGTATACATCTACCTCCACCATTTAATTTTTCTCATGAAACCAATATCAAGTTAGTTTTATTAAAAAACCAATAGGCAGGGAAATCCTATATGTTTGAAGATGGTCTTTTAATTACAAATCAATACAGAGAAAATCATTCGAAGTGTACTCAATCTAATCCGTATACATTTGAACCATGCAGTAAAAAGTTTGGAACTTTTTGTTTGAATGCAGAAGGTAAATTTTATCCTCGATTGGACGGATCAAAATGGCGCATTGAACTGCGTTCCAATTATATTTTGCCCAAAATTTATTCTACAACAAAGTTGTTTCTTCGAGCAGAAGCAGAGTTTTGCTTTCAATCCAAGTTATTGAGTCGACCAAAGCTTAGTACCGTATCAGATAAACCACAATTTGAAGAGTGCTGTAGTAATAATGGAATGTTTATAAATAAAATACTACAGAGATGTTCTTCGAATCTAAATTTCTGCCAAGTTTGTCCGAAAGCCTCTGCACCGGATCTAAATGGTTACTTTTGCGAAAAATGTCCTCCTGGCTATGAACCTAACAGATCTAATAGTTTCGGTTGCACTCCATGCCCTAAGAATAGATTGAAAAGTACTTCAGGTCAGCAGGCTTGTGAAAGTTGCTTGGATAAAAAAACATCTTCAGTGGGTGCAACTTTCTGTTACTGAAAGGTTTGCAAATTGAAACGATATATTTTACTGCTCTACATTTTTTTGCTGTCAATAATCTAAAAGCTTGACATCAAGTCGCTTTTGAAAATTTTTTTTGAACTTTAAAAATGATTTTAAAAAGATACTTAAAAAGATTGTTAATACCATATGAGATTTAAAAATAAAAGCTGAATCAGTTAGTTAAGAAACCATGTAGCATTTCTTAGTAGAAAAATATCTGAAATCTTCGAAAACGGGTATTCCGCATTTTGATTATAATCTCTTTAGACTTACATACACGTGTCACGTGACTTACATACTGTCATACAAACTCTAGGAATTATCAAAGTCTAGGAACTTAATATATCAAACTCTATATAAAACTCTATATAAATTATATCAAACTCTAATTTTATTTCTTTATTTTATCATCTAAAAAATCTTACTTTATTACTTTATTATTTTATAAAACTTTTTTTATTTATATACCTTTAAAACTTTAAAAACTCTTTAAAATCAATAAATTCTTCTTACCTATTAAATTCTTTATTACCTAATAAATTCTTTATTACCTAATAAATTCTTTATTACCTAATAAATTCTTTATTACCTAATAAATTCTTTATTACCTAATAAATTCTTTATTACCTAATAAATTCTTTATTACCTAATAAATTCTTTATTACTTAATTACTTGATAAAGTATCAATTGTTTTATAAAACTTTATAGCTTTATGAAACTTAATTCAATTATAATATTTTTTTTTTTTTTTTTTTGTCACACAATTTTCGGTTTTGGAAGGAGAAGATCATAAAGCTTTTTATTATAATTTTACGGGTTGATTTTAAAGAAATATTCATCTATAAAATCATTTTATAATTAGTTTTTAAGAACTTTTCCCACTTTTTCTGGCCTTCTGAGTTTAATTTGGAGTTAATGTTAGCAAAGTACTTACGAACTAAAAGTGTAACTTCTTGATGATGCTGTAGTTGTGGTGAAACACTGCTTAAACAAAAGGACCAGAGAAAAAAGCGCAGAAGCCATATTTTCCGTGTTGTTTTTTATTAGTTGTGTTTCTAGTGAGGCCGCAATAATGTATGCTGTAGATATAACAATAACAGATTGGTAGTTAAATACCATTGATACAATCCTCCTGAAACCTTTTATATTGGTAAATCTGTGAAAAAGTAAATATATAATACATTACTAAACTCTTTAGGTGGATGCCTAATGTTTTAAAACGACCCTAATTATGCGCTATGGTGTTTTAAGACACCAATAGAATCATTTGGGGCATTTATCAATTTTTTCGCTTTGCTTCATCTATGATTTTTTTGATGTGATAGTGTTGCGAAGGTAAAATTTACCGGTAAATATACCGGTAAATATACCGGTAAATATACCGGAAAATTTACCGGTAAATTTACCGGTAAATTTACCGGTAAATTTACCGGTAAATTTACCGGAAAGTTTTGAAAGTTTACCCCCTGGTAAATTTTGAAATTTTCTAGTAAACTCTGCGCATAAGATGGCAGTGTCAGTTAAATGAGTTCTGATCATAACAACATACTCATAATCATAACAACATACAATTATACTACAGCTCTTTACATATTTATTGTATATATTTATTTGAAATTAAAAAAATGGTGAATAATAAGAAAACACTTGTGTGGAATTATTTCAAATGTAAAATCACAGATAAAAAAATGCTGGGTGAGTGTATTTTCTGTGGGAAGCAGTTTGTAAATAATGCAACTCGGATGAAGCGGCACCTAGTTAAGAACTGTAAAAATGTAACAAATGAAGTCAAACAGAAATTTAATATAAAAGGAAGTTTTTTGTCAACTGAACTAGTTGCAGAAATTGCTGTTAGTTCAACTGAAGATGAAGACGACGAAGATCTTGATAACGAGAATAAAAATATAGTAAGCAATAATAGTTATACAGTTTTTCGTGATCGAGTAGATTTTTCTCTAGTAATGCCTTCTGCTAGTAGTCAATCTGTTTTGAATTCTTTATCGGTAGATGCAACTGCTACAGAACTTTTTCCAAGATCTTCTTCATTATCAGGCCATAATTTACCTGGTATAAAACGGTGGGTGGATACTTCATCCAGCAATCTATGGAACTGCAACTGCATTTTCGATGACTGATAAGCCATTATGGATAGAGTTTTTCAAAAACCTAAGACCTGCTTGGAATCCGCCATCTTGATATAAACTTGCAGGGCCTTTGCTAAAATTGTGGCATTTACGGATTGAAAGTGAAAATGCAATTCTGATAAAAAAGTCTCTTGGATGTGTTTTGATGTCTGATGGATGGTCAGATGTTTGTAATGATAATCATATATAATTTCTACTTTCTACTCCAAAACCAATATTTCTCAAGTCATTTCATCCCAAATGCAACCATCATTCAGCAGAATATATATGCAATATTACCAACTCTGTAATTAAGGAAGTTCATGTTAAACCTATTGCCTTTTTAATCTGACCATGCATCAAATATGGCAAAGGCATGGAAGCTGTTACAACATGATCACCCAGAAACTTTTTGTTATGGCTGTGGGGCACATGCACTCGAACTCCTGGCTACAGATATACTTAAGATTCCCTCTAATCAGTTTAACCACCTTCAACACAAGAAAGTGTCTGGTTTCTTTCGAAAGAAGCAAGTTTTAAAGCATGTGATGTTAGAACATCAAATGACATTGAAAAAGTCTAAACTTGTTTGCCTACAAAGTATGCCGACAAGATGGTCAACTGCATTTACTATGATCAAAAGAAATAATGATCTTCAAAATGTTTTGCATATTTCAATTTCAGATGCTCGAGTTTTTGCTACAAGTGCACCTGATAAAGCAAAACTAAATTATGTGAAGAATACTTTACATGATACTGTTTCATTTTGGTCAATGAGTGTGTTTTGCGAGCAATTACTAGCATCACTTCGAAATGCAGTTAAATATGCAGAAGGAGATCTTGTTCGTGCATCCGTAATGCCTCGTTTATGGAACTATGTTGCCAACAACATTAAAGAAGTGTTATTAAATAGTGACTGTGAAATTCCTCGAGATGAAATAAAGTTAATAACTGAAGCTGTTGAAAGACGTAGAAAATTCAGTGTGCGTGATTTTCAAAAAGCATCAAATCTTTTGGATCCTAGATTCATGGGAAATAATTTGATAGAGTCAGAAAAAACCCAAGGTCTCTCAACCATTCTCAAAATAGGATTAGTATTTCAATTATTAAGTGTGGAGATAATGAAAGATTTTATGTCTTTTAAATCCCAATCTGGAGAGGTTTATGGCAACAAATTGATTTGGGAAGCTGTTGATATTACCATTGACTCATTGCATTGGTGGTCTGCATTCTGTAGAGGGCAACCTCTACAGAATATTGCATTTAAGCTACTATCATAACCTGCCTCATCAGCTGCAGTTGAGCGAAGCAATAAAGAGTACGCACTGCAAAAAACAAAGAAGCCTAACAGACTTTCAAATGATCTAAGCGCAACAGTAACAAAAGTTGCATATAACATCAAAGTACAACAACCTGTGAGAAGGAAAAAGAAGCAGACTCATACAGCGCTCCAGTTCATCGATGGTCCTATAGATATGAACTTTTCTTCCATAATAACATTAAAAGGTAACTGTGAAAGTACATAATCATCATACATATGCAAAGTCTATGTTTTGAATAATTGTTTTCTATATTTTGGTTCTGATGTAAAAGAGTATTATTCATTATGTAACCATTTCAATATACAATGTAAAATGTTCTTCCTTTACCTTTAATGAAAATATTATAACTTATTAAAATTAAATTATACATAAGTACAAGTTTCTTTAGATTCACAACCACCTCGTAAGATCCAGCGAATTGAACCGGTCTCAGTGGTATCTTAATTGGATAGCTCTGATTCTGAATCAGATGGTGAATTAGTCACAGAGGGTTTCGAAGAAAGTAATTCTGTCGTAGATAATAATGATCAAGCTGAAGTTGATTTTTGAATTGGCAGTTTAATAATATCTTTGTTTTATCATATGTATTATATTTTATTATACAGATGTAAGTATATACTTTGTGAAATGTAAATTTATTTAATCTGCTGCCTATTTGTTTAATCAATTCCAGATGAAGTCTTTTTTATACACATGTAATCGAAAAAGTGTTAGTAACTCCAGATTTTAGTACATAATCTAGTGCCCGATCTTGAACAACACGGACTATAGGCACAACACAATTTGGGGGCCCCCTTGTGTCCTCATTTATCGAACCCTGAGGGAGGAAAGTTTGAGTTGACATATGACCAGCTACCCAAGAATCATCGCGGCCATCAAAAGATTTAACTATTTAAAAATTGAAATAAATATTTTTAAATTCTACTGTTTCGTCACAAAATTCTGATGGGCTAAAAAATTATTAAAAGCTGAAAATTAGGGGGACCTAGGCCCGGGCCTTACGTGCCTTTTGGAAGATCAGGCCCTGGTATAGCCGGCAGAATAAACATTTAAAACCAGCAACATGAAATAAAGGCATTTGGTATAGTGTCTATTGTGAAGTATGTTTTAACAAGGCAGGGTTCTAGCTAGGTTGATGCGGTGCAACGGCATCATTAAGGTTTTTGTCTGGTCTAAATTGACCTAAAATACACTTTAGGTCAAAATTAAAAAATTTTTTTTTTTGTAGAAGGTCAAATTCTGTCATAGGGCTTTGTTTTCTTATCTTGCATAGAAACCTCTTTAAAATTTTACTTATTGTACAATGTGGAAAATACAAGAAGAACTTAAATGAACTGCACATCAAAAACGTTGTGTTTCACTTATATTTTTTGAAAAAAAATTATTTTTGGTAAAAAAGAATTCTGTTGGAATAGCGAGTAGAGTTGTGTCTTAATATGATGATTAATGTAAAGGCATTATCAATTACAGTCAAGGAGAATACTAACTTTTGTTTATTAATTTTTTATATAGTCTTATGTTAAAAATACAACCCTAATAGAGTTTTCATACAACCCTCTCTTAACTTTTCAACTCCTTAAAATAAGCCTTAAAGAATAGAGCTGTTATGCGGAGAAACAAGTTAAGGGCAGTTGTGGCGGTCATTGTACTCAGAACTAATCCCTTACGAAGCGAGCGGTCTACCACTTACACCGCTATTGGTTTTTACAAATAACAAATGTTACTTGAAAAAAAAAAAAAATTTAAAGGAAAATTTACCCATTCTATTTAAAATTTACCGGTAAACTTTGAATCAAAGTTTACCGGAAAATTTACATCACTATGATGTGACTAATCTTAAAAAAATTATCTTGGCTAATTTTATAAATAAAAAAGATGCTTAAAAAGATTGTTAATACCATATGAGAGTGATTTAAAAATGAAGCTGAATTGGTTAGTTGAGGAACCATGTAGCATTTCTTTGTAGAAAAATATCTGAACTCTCCGAAAACGGGTATTCCGCATTTTGATAATAAGCTCTTTAGACTTACATACACGTGTCACGTGACTTACATACTGTCATACAAACTCTAGGAACTATCAAACTCTAGGAATTTAATATATATAATTCTATATAAAACTCTAAATAAATTATATCAAAATCTAGGAATTTATATTATCATCTAAAAAATCTTACTTTATGACTTTACTATTTTCTAAAACTATTTTTATTTATATATCTTTAAAACTTTAAAAATTCTTTATAACTTAATAGATTCTTCATTACCTAATAAATTCTTTATTCCCTAATAAATTCTTTATTACTTTATTACTTTGTAAAGTCTCAATTGCTTTATAAAACTTTATAGGTTTATGAAACTTAATTCAATAATATATATATATACATATTTTTCATTATTCAGAGTCACACAATTTTTGGTGTTGGAAGGAATAGATCATAAAACTTTTTATTATAGTTTTACGGGTTAATTTTAAAGAAATATTCATCAATAAAATTATTTTATAATTAGTTCTTAAGAACTTTTCCCACTTTTTCTGACCTTCTGAGTTTAATCTGGAGTTAATATTACCAATGTGAATTAATGATAAATTACTTGCATGATTAAAACATCTCGAGAGGAGATTTTTTTATTAAATTAGTATAATAAAAATATCTTTTCTCGAGATTTCAACTCTCGTTTCAACATATCGAATAATATTATTATTACTACTAATACTATTATTATCATTATCAATATTAATAATAGTAATAATAATAATAATAATAATAATAATAATAATAATAATAATAATAATAATAATAATAATAATAATAATAATAATAGTAATAATAATAATAATAATAATAATAATAATAACAATAATAATAATAATAATAACAATAATAATAACATTTATAATAATAATAATAATAATAATAATAATAATAATAATAATAATAATAATAATTATAATAATTATAATAATTATAATAACAATAATAATAATAATAACAATAATAACAATAATAATTATTATAATGATATTAATAATAATGATAAAAATAATAATAATAATAACAATAACAATAATCATCATCATCATCATCATAGTAATAATAATCATAAGAATACGAATGATAATGATAATAATAAGAATAATAAAAAGAATAATAAAATGATAATAATATTTTGTATGAATATATACAACTTGTATTAACCATTTCGTTAACAAAAAGGTTATTAAAAGTCAATTGTTTAGAGACCACATTAGTTTTGAAATGAGTTTTAAGGTATATTTATCATCATTAATGAGCTAATAGTAAGTTTTAAGCAAACAAAATATTGAAAAAAAACTTATTTGAAAAAAATTATCGAATATACTCAAAGTACTTTTAAGGTTACTTTAAACTTTACTTAAGATGATTAATTGAAGCCAGTGGGAGTTTTAACCATCACTAAGACACCAATTAGTCACTGATTTTCATGAATTTTATATAATGTTTCCCGTCTGATATCGAATCTGCTATTTTAAAATCTCCACTCCTTTTTATATAGTTTTGCAATCGCGTCATTTATTAACACCTTACATGCATTCACACATTAACATGTGAAACTGATTTCCGAACATGACTACACAGACAACATTAAAAAAGAAAACGATGAAAAGAACTTGTTGTAAATGTTTACACTTATATTTACTCAGACTTACAAGTCCTGTTGTTGATAGTGAGCAAACGAGTAATTAGCTGTTTGAACAGCTTCTTGTCTTTGAAGTTTTGATTTATGAAATTTAAGTTCAAAATGCTATTTCTTTTCTTCGCCTTTCATAGATTTATTTCATTCTTTATTTAATAAATAGCATTACAGAAAACTGGTTTAAATATATTTATTTCCCTAAATACAGACAGGTATCAATTATACTACACAGCGAACCCACCAAGCCATTTTATCTCTTATGTAACATATTTGAGGGAAGTAAGTAACAATTTTGAAAGATTTCCGTTTTTTTAGGTATAGTGTTTAAAAAGTTTTTAATCAAGTTTGTTCTGATAAACAACTTACTAAATACGATGCCTAAAAATGGCAGTGGTTTATTATATCTAACAGAGAAGTTCCCCACACTTAGCAAAAAAAAAGAAAAGAAGAACACGCACCAGAAAAAATCTGCGCGTGTTCTGATGTGGTGTTTACGGAAACAGCGCATCATTTTAAATAGCTAATTGTTTTAAAATGTCAATGTATTAATGTTATTTAAATTTTAAACAAATCTGTTATTAATGTAATTAGTTTTAATTGAAATGTCATGAAATCAAGATAAGAAGCGAGAAAAAATTTGCGGTATAAAAGTGAAAGGTGCCTCAGACAGAAAACTGGAGATTTCTGTTCGAACTTTAGCGAATAAATTTAAGACAAGTGCTTCCACTATACAAAGAGTAAAGAGAAATTGAGGCTATAAATCTTATAAAAAGAAAAAAGTTCCTCATCGTGAAGAAAAGCAAGAAAATGTCGCGATTCGATGTTCAAAGCTGCTCTATAAAAAATTATGTGCTAAAAAATCTTGCTTGATTATTGACGATAAAATTTATTGTGCTGCATATTTCCGATCTCTTCCAGAACACTAATGTTATTTATCAATTAATTGCAAAAAACTGAATTTCAATTATAAATGGATTGGAATGAAAAAACTCGCAAATAAAATCCATAGTTTGGCAAGTAGTTTGTGAATCTGGTGGAAAAAGCCCTTGTTTTGTGACTACGGGAACAATTATCACCAAATTATACATAAAAGAATACCTCAAGAATCTCCTTTTGCCGTTTTTAAGAACACACACGAGTAACCCGTTATTTTGGCCCGATTTAGCATCATGTCACTTCTCTGCGACAACTTTAAACTGGCTTCGAGAACATAAAGTAGATTTCAATGAAAAACACTGCAATTCACCAAATTGTCCTGAACTACATCCTATCGAAAGATATTGGGCTCTTGTGAAAAGAAAACTAAGGTTCAACGTAAAAGAAGCCAAAAACATGAAAGACTTCAAAAATAAATGGATTAGAGCTACCAAGAAAGTCCAGCTGAAGACTGTTCAAAAGCTGTTGTCGAGTGTAAAATGCAAAGTGCGTGCGTTCTCACGTACAAAACTGTGCAAACTTTCTGAAGTGAAATTCAATAATATTAATTTATGTACTTTCAAATATTTATAACATTTAATATCGAAATACAATAGTTAAATAAATATCCTTCATAATATCCGCGCAGATTTTTTCTGGTACATGTTTTAGAATGTTTTTAGGTACACAAATGCAAGAACTGATAAAGGATAGAAGCTTTGAACAAAAACTGATTGATCACAATAAACTTCTGGAAGTGCTTTGTGAATGTTGGGCATAATTTTCTTGGAAACCATAAAGCGGAAAATTACAAAGGCTGAATAAATGAACATATGTCATATAAAGGTTTGTGGTTGAATATTTCATTAAAAATACATATGTTGGAATCGCATCTGGATTTATTTCCAGCAAGTTTGGGCGTTGTGAGTGACGAAAAATGTGAGAGGTTCCATTTGGACATTTCCTTAATGGAGAAGCTCTATTAAGGAAAATAGAGTCCAGGATCATTATCAGATTATTTGTTATCAAATAACAGCTCATATCTTTTACTATATATAAATTTATTTCAGAATTAATTAACATAACTCGTTTTATACAAATCTAAAATTAAAGCGAACTCTGATTTCTCTAATTTTTATTTTTTATTTTATATGTACATTTCAATTAAGCGTTCCACATGAACACATTTACATTACTCGTGTTTTTTAATTACGTAATTATCACTCTTACCAACTATTGTTCAAGACTTACAAGGGACTTACTAGAAGCCAAATATCAGAAAAAGTATTTATTCTAGACCAAGCAATAATTTCTCTAAGTGTTGTCCATTTTTGAACTTCTTACAAAAACTTATATTTTGATGCCATAAGAAAACTTGATATGCAATATTTCTTTTATTGATATTTTATTGTTTGGTGGCCCTTGTAAATTCAAAGTTGTTTGGTTGCCCTTGTACATTCAAAACTTATATTCATGAGATAAAAGTAAGTAAGAATTCTTGTTAACCAGCATTATCTAACTTTGATACTCTAATATGAGTCTTTGATACTCCATTTCGAAAATAAAGCAACGTCGGTCTTTATAATTTTAGCTTTATGCTTTAATTAGTTTTTTTTAGGGTTAAGGGGATGTCAGTAGTTCGTAAGTTGGGAGTTACTCTTTTTTCTTTTTCTTATGGTTTTTTTATCTTACCTTTACAACTATAGATCTCCTTTCCCCTTTATGCCCACTCGTATGCCCCCAATAGCTGTAAACTGTCTTCTCCACTTCTAACTCTCTCGTAAATTCTTAGTAATCTAGCCCTTCAGCTTTATAATCAAAACCCTTCCCCTCTTTTGCTTCTACAGGTTTATACTTTATATATTGTGCCCATTTTTTTGGGCGTTTCCGTCTTTTAATTTTCGTTTGTAAGTGTGTAAATGTTAATAGTTGATTTTTGATGGTTGAATTATTACAAGTGAGATCTTGTTTAGATTTATCTTCCGAATAGAATTAACTTCCACACAATAATAATGTAAGAATCTTGCGACGTCTGATCGTTTCGAATGCTTTATAACATTAGGATCTACTTTGTATGAAGACCATTGATAATGCTCTGAATGTCGAAGAAATGCTTAAACACAACACTGACATCTTATTACAGTTCTCAAAAATGTTCTTTGTCAATCCATTTAAATTTTTTATCACAAGTTTTGTTATAAATGCGATAAATATTGTTTTCTCAAAATTTTCTATCATTGTACTATTGATTGGCTTTAAATTACTGAACTACGAATGCTCATGTAACATTAAATTAACTTTATTTTTACAAATACCTAGTTATTTACAATTTTTCTTGACAATCATATGAAGATTTTAAAGTTGTGACATCATATTGTGTGAAAATTGTAATGCTCGATTAGCATCAGCGCTTCGTGTTTCCTTATATTCGGACTGTTTGTAATGAGGGGGGAGATGTAAGTTAAAAACAACGACTATAAAAAGGCGTACACATGAAGATTTTTTAACCTGCCATGTATATAAATAATAAGATAAAACGAAATGAAGAAAAGTTTTAAAAAACGATTAGGAAAAGACGTAAACACAGAGACTTATCATGTAAGTAAACGAAAAGAAGATAAAACGTATCGAAGAAAAAAATTAAAAACAACGATTAGGAAAAGATGTACACTCAGAGACTTATTTACCTGGCAAGAAAACAAATGATAAGTAGGTATAGAAAAAAAAACGAACAAGAATGGAGAACTGTAAAATTTCAAAAATATAGTTATGTACAATAAACGAAAAAAAAGGAAAAACCAAACAGTTTTTTGGGAAATCGGAGTTTTTACAGAAAGTTTTTTTATTGAAAAGTTTTTGGATAAACAAGAAGTTTTATAAGTGATCGAAGAAGAAAAAAATGATTCAGAAGAGAAGAGTTAAACAGAAGTCAGAGGCAATGTTGATTAAAGAAAAATAAACGGAAGTTTTTGACCGTTTCTTTGAGAGCAATTTAGTATTAAATTATAGTTAGTATTAAATAGTATTAGACACTGCTAGAAGAGTAAGAAAATATTAATTGAAATTTATTAACGTAATGAACAGAACGTATATTGAGAAAGTTACGAAAACATATTCTTAACCCTTTAGCAATAAACTCTCGCCCTTTCTCTACCAAATAGTTCTCAGACCTTAACCCAAAGCTTCACAACCCAATGATATATATTTACTAAATATCTAACTCGCACTTTCGCAGTGTTGCAAATTTTTTGCCAGCCTGAAATTTTTGCCAGCCTGAAATAACGCAATTATAATAAAAGCAAAACAAAAATGAAGCATTTTCAGTTTAAATAAAATGGCTATCGGTATTAAAAGCTTTAAAAACTTGCTTCACTTTTTCTTACGGAATACTTGTGAAGTTAGACAACTAGTTAATATATATGATTGTCACAACCCTTCAATTTAACACTAGAACCCATACCTCCTTTAAACTCGTAAAAACCAATTTAACCCATCTAATACATTACATCCCTCAAGCTAATAGAAAACACATTACAATACTCTAACATAACTATAAAAAATAAACACATTTTTATATAAAAAATGACCGCTCCAAAAGTAACAAAAAAACTTTGAGTCAATAATATTAACAAACTTTCAGCATAAATTTATGCTTTAATTGAAGACCTTTTACGTTTTTTTGTAAATTGAAAAAACGGATTTATCAAAAATTTACTCCGAATTCTTGTAGAAATCTAATCTGATTTTTTTTATACGTCATTTTCAAAGTTTATTTTTTCTTTTTTTTTTTTTGTTCTATTTATAATCTTTTTTTTTTTATATATATGTTACTGGCTTGCATTATTTTTTTATTATAATTTATATTTATTTTATATTATTCATAGCGTTTACGCAGTAAATAAAGTTTGATGACAACTTCTTCAAAATTTAGGCACTTCGAATGATCAAAATTGATTTTGTTAGAAAATGATTGATAATTCTTCGGACGAAGAATCATCAATTATTACTCACATAAGACAAGAGCTTTTGAAAAAATTCTTACCATTAGGGTTACTAGATGAATACAAATTAATTGTTAAAATAAAGTTTACATTTTAGCCTTGAAACTGAAACGATTGCAAAGTTGCCAAAAATTTTTGTTTTAACTTAGTTGATTTGTTCACCAAAACAATCTACGGACAAATATTCGAAGATGAATAACAATACCATAACAACAGAATGCAACAATTTTGCAATTCTTTCCATTATAAACAATTACACCTTTCACCACTCCTACATAACGGGTGACAACTAAAAAGCGAGACTGGATTTAAAGACATATCTTCTTAAAGGAATAAGATTTTAAAAAAAGGAAAAATGTTTTAGAAGATATTTTAGTTATAGTTTTTAAATATTTTATGTATTTTTATTTTTTATAGAAAAATGAATTAAAAAATGAATGCAAAGCAAGAAGAGATTAGATAACGTGTGTATGAATTTTATTTAAATTACGAAAATGCTGGTAAAAAGTTCACTTATGAACACTTTAAAGATGAGAGTATACCTAAAAGCACTATCTACAAGATAATTAAACGTGCTGAAAGTTAATCTGGGTACCAAAGAGTTCAAGGAAGTGGAGTAAAAGCTAAAAAAATGACCAGACAAACATTGAAAGGCTCAAACTCATGTTTTACCATAAAGACGGAAAAGTAGCTAAAAAGTTCAACTGTACTCAGCAACACATTAGTAAAACATTAAAAAAAAGAACAAATATTAAATCAAGAAAAAAAATGACAATTCCAAAACGCTCTGACCAGCAAAAAGCAGCAGCTAGAGCTAAGTGCAGTCGATTGTGTTAGAAATTCAAAAATCGTAAACCAATCATTGACGATGAGTCTTATTTCACGTTAAACCACTCCAGTATCAATGGAAATGATATATTTTATAGTAGTGATGTAAAATCTACTCCATCTACAGTTAAATACCAAACAAAACAAAAGTTTCAAAAGAAATTACTTTTATGGATTGCTTTTTCTTAAAATGGAGTTTCTCAACCTTATTTTGTACCAAGTGGACTGGCTGTTAATCAAAAAATCTATTTAAACAAATGTATTAAGAAGAGACTTATTCCATTCATCAATAACTATCATTCAGATGGTGCATATGTATTCTGGCCAGATTTAGCATCATCTCACTATGCAAAAACAGTAATCATGTACCTAAACAAGGTAAACGTGCATTATGTTGAGAAAGCAGAAAACCCTGCAAACTTGCCAGAATGTCGTTCTATCGAAAATTTTTGGAGTATTTTGAAAGGCCTTGTCTACAAGAATAATTGGCATGCAGAAAATCTTAACAAATTACGTTCTAAAATCAAGTATTGCCTTTATAAAATTGATATTGAGCTCATACGGAGCCTAGCTCAGTCTATAGCAGGCCTAGTTGATAAAGTCAGAAGAAATGGTTTAATTGAGAACAACTAATTATCTATTTAAAAACTAGAATAAAAATACTTTCTAGAACACTTTTTCATTTTGTTTTATCTTACTTCTTTAAAGAGATATGTGTCTTTAAATCCAGTCTCGTTTTTTAGTTGTCACCCGTTATCACTTGAAAGATGGCCTTTAAAAAATCCAAAACTATGATAATTTTGACTGCCATGCACTAGACTTAGTTTTTTGATGTGAATAAAATACTCCGTTACTGGTTTCTGTTAGTTAATCTTCAATAACTGTCTTGGAATTGAATAAAATTGTTAATAAAAAACATTTAAATGTTTTACAATAGAAGCAAAAATATTCGAAGTTTTAAACTTGGTTCAATCGTGTTTGCCTTCACGTGAAGTGATTTGTATTTCAGGAAAGTCTAAAACTCCATTTTGCAAAGTGAAAAAACGTGATAGTGCTGAGAGAGCCCAAATGCCCTCTCTAGTGAACAAAAAAGTTGATAAAAGGTTCATTGAAAAGTATAAAAAGCATTTTGAAAAATATCCTTCTGCATCAATCAGAAAGACAGCAAAACTGTTCAATGTTGATGAGAGAACAGTCAGAAGAACTCTAAAAACACTTAGAAAAGTTAGTGTTGTCCGACCTTCATGTTAAGTTTTTACAGAAAGACTAAAAACTTTACGGTTAGAGCGATCAAAGAAGGTTCTGACTTAGCTGAAAAGCCATGCTTTGTCAACAATTAAAGTTTTCTCAGATGAAAAACTGATTAGTATTGATTTTGTGCTAAATAGGCGAAATGGCAGATTCATTATGCAAAAGGGTGACAAACCACCACCTGTGTGTTGGTGAGAATAAGGGTTGCAAAAAGGCCCACTTAAGCGTCAAGTCATTAAAGTCATCAATTACCCGAAGGTGGGAAAATCATTTATCTTCAACTTTTCTTTTACTAATATTCCATGAATATAATTTTTTAGTGCTTAAAAAAGTCATTTTGAAAAATGTTCTAAAATGTTCGCGAATCTCTGCCGCACCCTGAACTATAACTTCAAAGTGATCAGTAGAAATATAGAAAAGAAAAAACAGTAAAAAATAGACAAAAATTATAAATGATAAACTACATGATGTCATCTTTATGTCTAAAAAAAGATTTTCGCTAATCTTATCGAAACGTAGGTTTAAAGATACTTGTTTTTGATGACAAAATAGCATTAATACATATTTAACAGATTAATATCTTTTGTTTCTTGCTGTGTTTAATATTCTTGACTTTATGGAAAAAAGTTCATAACATTGGTTGGAAAAAAATATATAGTATTTTTTATGAAATTTCCAATATCTTTTTAAAAACATTTTGATGATTTAACGATTTCACGACTAGACCTATTTTTACAACTAGACCTACTTTTAGCCTACAACATTAATATCAATTAACTTGATTTTAATTTCACTGCCGCAGTTACATATATTCGAATGCAATGAGTGGACATGTTATTATTGCGGCGTTGTTTTAGATATTTTAAAAAAGGTTTTCAGTGAATATTATGTAGGAGTATTTCACTGAAAATAACATGTATGCATTAATAGTAAACGTGTAAGTAGTATTTAAAATAATTTATAAAAATGAAATAAAAAGTTAAAAGAAATGGGTTAATTAAAAGCATTTCCAAGTTATTAACTAAAGTTAGAATAACAAATCAGGCATAAGTGCATTAATTTGCAGTACTTTAATGTAGTAAATTAATTCGCAGGAGTCTTATTACGTGTTGCGTAATAAAGCATAAAAATAAATTTATGATTTTCTTTTAACTTAAGATTACCACTTCTATTAACAGTCAATCGTTTAAATCTATTTTGACAAATGGTATACAACCTTCATATTGCCTTTTTCTTGGCATATCAACTGTATTAATCTTGCATACATCTCTTATTATCACATGTAAAAATTATGACGCATCATGAGTAATCTTTAAAATATCTATGTAAAAAGGGATATTGTTCAGAATATGAATCAGAATTACTAACAAAAACATTGCTTCTAGAGAAGAAAGGAAATAAGGAAAGAAAAAAAAAAAGAAAAAAAGAAAAAAGGAAGAAAGAAAGAATACACTATTATTGAGGAAACACATGAAAAATATGAGGAAGAAAGCCTCCTTGTTAAGGATTCTCGTTAAGTGCTTTTGTGACAGCAATAAAAAAAGCAATTAGGGCTAAAGGACGAAAGACATATAAAATGCCATCCTCAATTATAAGATTTTAAATCAAGATAGAAGAGTTGCTCAATAAGCTTCTCTTAAGGTTTTAAACTAATTATACATAATGATGTCATATGTACCTGTGTCACTAAAATATTTTGCTTCTGATTGCGGCTATTTTAGAATCAACTGTATTTTAGCATTAGGAAAGTGCGAAACTTTAAGTTTATTCATTAATCGAACTCGAATCGAATGGAATTAGTTTATAAAATGCATTTCGAAATTCATAATTGTAAAATAACATTTTTAAAGTAAATATTAAAAAAATTATGCCTAAAAAGCCTTTTTTTAGTCTTGTCAAGTCTGAATCTTTGCGTTACGGATTTTAAAGCAATCACCTGATATATCCTGCCTAACTAAACAATATTGAAACGGAAAGAATTGTATCCCGATGTCGTGCTGTATTTTTCTTCGTGCTCTACAGCAACATTCACAGTTTTAAATTTTGAAACTTCATTTTGTAGATCATCATTTTTGTAAATAGCCGTTTCGCTTTTGAGGCGACTGTTAACTCCGTTTTGAATACGTTCACTCATTTTATCCCAAACTAAACTTTTTTAAAATGTTTTCTGCTAAATTTTGTTAAGAACAATTTAAAAAAATATTGCGACTAAAAATTTAAAAAACTTCTTTTAAGCTTGTGAGTTGAACAATCAAGTCAATATGTCGGCAACGTTACGTAAAAGAGGAGTGTTTTTACGATTATTATAAATTGGTGGCAAATGATAATGACGTCAGTTTGTTGTACTTTCAGAAATACTCGCATAAAATAAGGAGTGGGGAGAGTTTCAGCCTGGGGGTCAGTTTGGAGAACAGTGTTGCTTCACTTTTTTTTTACAGAATTTTTGTGAAGTTAGACATTTAGTTTATATATATAATTGGGAAGGATTAACTTGTAAAATCGGTAAAGATAGGCAAAACGACATCTTGATTCGACTTGAAGATTTATAATATATTTGAACTAAAATTTTGCATTTTTTTTAAAAAAAAAATTGGATTATTGTAAAAAATATCGTTATTATACCGATAAATATCCCTATTCTCGTTATTTTTATGTATTCCGATAAACCGATAAAAAGAGCCTATATTATCGTTTCAACCGATACTTTTTCAGTCAGTTATCGTTTGAAACAATAACTAAACCGATATTATCGTTTCATTGACAAACTCATATCGTTTGATATCGTTATCGTTTGATATTGTTATCGTTTCAAAATAATAACGATACGCAGACCCTTAGTCTTTTGATGACAAATACCAGCTTTCGGTACGGTGAAGAGAATTATTTTGATCATTTTGGGACAAACATTAACCAAAGATGGTAGCCTGTTACAAGTAAAATTATTAAAACTGAAAAATTACCTTAAAAACCAATTAGCATCTGTGAAAAGTTGACTTTGGAAACTTGTCTTTTTTAATTTTTTGCTTTTAAATTACCAAAAATGTTACTGTTTTACTAAACATGTACGTTAACGTCTGAATGGTATATATAGCTGTAAGTACAGTTTTCATTTTACAATATTAACATTTATTTCCTACTTTATGAAAAAGTGAAACGATTGAGTTAAATTGACATATTTTAATTTATTTTGTTTTGGACAATATAATTTGTTCATCAGCTAAATGATAATCTTTTAGTCAAATATCTGCCGTTGCTGCATATTGAAGAGCTGCAGTCCAATAATTACAATACAGCTATAATTTTATGGTATCATTTAAGATTTGCATCCCAACCAAGGTTTTCATCTATATTTGCATCAAAACTCTTGAGAGTGCTTCGCACACTTAAATGTTAGATATTCTTCGGGTGAGTGTTATAGACTGTTATAGACATTACAAAAGTGACATTTTTGGTTCATGAGTTGCTTTAAATCCTGTAACAAATTGTCAACGTCAATTTGAAACATCACTTTTTCTACAGTAAGAGAAAGAAAACACTGAGGTCTCGGATTCAGAGGAAGAGATAGATGATGAAAATAAAAAAGGAGCATTTGTTACTCAATACACCTTTCAGTCTCAGAACGTTTTGTTTGTTTTAATTTACACTTTTAAACTAAAACATCATTTAACTAACCGCTCCACCACAGTGTTACATATTGTTAATATGAACCCTGTGCTGGAGTAATCTCCACCACAGGGTTTGCATATTCGGGGTCAATTTTACCCCTAATTTGATTATGTTATGAATTCCTAGTGTTTTAACCTCTTTAATTTTGTTCTGATGAATAACTTGACATGTTACTATTAACATTGAAAGTATTTGCTATATAGTATCTTTAACCCTTCTTGGAGCTTTATTTTAGTTTTCAGTTTTTAAGTGATTTTTAAAAATTCTTTGAAAAAATCAAGAAAATTTAATCAAAAATAATGATTTTAGAATTTTGACCCTAGTATAATTTTACATTCATCACAAATACATTATCATCAAGCAACGTTCAGGTTAGCAAAACTCAACTTTACCATTATTAAACTCATGAGTTTTTCTTAATTAATTCCTATGTTTTTTATGAATATATACTGAAGTTGAAAATAAGAAATTGACGGGTTTTAGACCACAAATTAAAAATTTTAGTTCAAAGCCTTTCTACTCCGGCATATATTTCTATACCTCAACACTTATTTGTCGCAAAGCCATCTCGGGAGATTTATCGGAATACTAAAACCTTATATTATTAATTAGCTAAATGTTTTTTGCATCTTCTTCATAAAATCCAACATGTGATAGAATAATTTATGTTACTCTTGATCTTAAAAATTTTACAAAAAGAGTTAGAAATAACTTACAAAAACATTAACAATTATGGCAAAAATGTTACTTGGCAACCAACCAAACAAACAGACCAGCATTCAGACCCTAGGTCCCTATCTATAAAGGTAACACTTGCAACTTAAGTTTTCAGTTATCAGGTTACTTCTGCATTATATTGCGGTTCTAATAAAAATTTACTTCCTTTAAGTCTCAAACTAACAGGAAAACATGTTGAACGTATAGATATTTTATTTGACATAATGAATGCATTTAAGTAGCATGCAAAAAAACTAGCTCACTGCGCTCTTATCTTGAAAGTAAACAGTCTTTCTCAACAGGGAGAGTTAAAGTATTGGATTGAGAAAAGGGGTTTTTTGTGATGATAGAAGTCATGGAAGTAATTCACATCACTTGGCTTAAGTGCCACCATAGTGTTACGAATTTAACTTGAGATCATTTTTCTGAAGGGTTTGAGTTTTATTGTTCTTCTCTTTTCTACCATTTTTTTCTGAGATTTTTTTCCCCATTGTTAAAAGAAATTTGGTTAGATTTACCTTCCTAATATATCTCATTTTAATGCTGCCTACCGAAACCGCTTATTACATTTACCTGTGGAGAAAATCATGATTTCATGAAATGTAACACTCAAATAACCACTGATTGTGAGATCTGGGGAAAGTCTCTCATTTTCTTTCTAAGATCAATTTATGTCTATTGGAAAAATTTTAATACAACAAATCAAACAACTCCTTGCAGCACATGGCTGAGTGGCTCGTACTACCATTAAGCAACCATTGAAGTATGCTAAACATTCAACCATTGTAAAAAAGCAATTAAAACAAAATCATGCGCAATTAACATTTTTGTTAACCCATTTTCCTCTCCGAGTACCATATATGAAACAATCTGAATTTAATGATAGTATATGATAATGTTGTGTCACTTGTACATGCCGTGATATATATTGTGAGGGCGGCGTTTTTGAAAATAAATAATTAATACTTGTTAGTTGTTTATAATGTGTGTAGCCGTAGTAAGGTTACGGGATTAAGGAGGCATGGGTTCTAGGGTAATGTGGAAAGGTGTAATGTGGAGGTTGGGATCGAGTTTGAGGGTCTGGGGATTACTTGATTTGGAAAGGACAAGGTTTGAGGATAGTTTGGTTATGAATGGACAAGGTTTAATTGTTAAAGGGTTAAGATTGTGTTTACATTCATCAGTATATTTTATCATACAATATCACTCAATAAACGTTCTAATAGTGTGTAATAGTTAGCACTCTTTTATTCATTACGTTTAAAAAATACAAACAATACTCTCTTACTCTACTTTTAGTCTTCGATACTGTTTCTAAAAATTACTCCTCTTTTTGCTCTTCTTTTTTCTTTATACGAATATCTCTTCTTTATTTAAAACTGTCAAAACTTCAGGTTATTCTTCTTTAAAAAATATTTCTTCTAACTTCTATTTAATTCTTTACTTCTTCTGATTATAAAAACTTTCTTCTTTTTCTCATTTTTTCACTCATAAAACTTCTTGTTTATCCAATAATTTTTCAAATACAAAAAATTTTCTCCCTTTAAAATTCTTCGTAAAAACTTTGTCTAAAAAAAATCTCTTAAAAACATTGTCTTCCTCCCTTTCTGTCCTTCTCCTTTTTTTTGAGTCTTTAATGGCATTTGCTTGTTTTCCGGTTGCGTTACCTATTCATCATTTATTTTAATGGCAGGTTGAATAAGTCTCCGTAAGTACTTTTTTTCTCAGTTGTTTTCAACTTTTTCTTCTTTCCGCTTTATCGTTCATGAGAATTCTTGCTTACGCCTTTTTTCTAGTTGTTTTTAGCTTTTTCTTTGTTTCTCTTTATCATTTATTTATATGAAGAGTTGACACGTCATCTTGTGTACGGCTTTTACAAAGTCAATTCTTCCTCCTTACTATATGAAACAATTTTAAAAGCTACACAAATCCATATTTCGAAGCAAAATTTTTTTTCACAAAAGCAATTTTTTTTTACTCCAAATGCACATTTTGAAATTTAGTTTTGCTAATTAAAATTAAATTTCTGCAAATGCAAGGACAAAGATTTGGAAACAGAAAAAAATCATTTTCAATAAGTTTAAACAACCTCATATTGTTTGCTTCTAGCTGACTTTCCAATGACTATTATCTAGGTAAACAACTTTTTTGATTACATAGCTCTGTGGATGAGTGTATAGCGAAAATTGCACGGGTGAGTTACTTTTAAAATCAAATCCGGACAAAGGTATTTTCAATAAGGACAGCATCGATATGATGTGGGCGATTAAAATGTATTTTGCATTCTTTTAACATGAAGCCCTCTCTAATGCATCATTTTTTTAATAATAATTTATATATCTAAACTTTTGAGATTTATTATGGGCGTAAGCCAATTAAGCCGTAGTTTAGGGTTCTGCACTAGCAAAACTAATATAAGGAAAAAAATCTGCAATTTTTAGGTTTACCCCAAAAGCTATAGTAATTTATTTTAAACTTTACCGCACTTTAATACAAGATTAAGTTGTTCTGATGCGACGCGTGGGTTTGGTTTTTAATCATTTTAATCAAGATTATTTAAATAAAGTATCAAAAACGAAAATCAAGCAAAATGTGAAGTAATATTTTTAACGTAAATATTAAAAAAATTATGCCTAAAAAGCCTTTTTTTTGTCTTGTCAAGTCTGAATTTTTGCGTTACGGATTTTAAAGCAATCACCTGATATATCCTGCCTAACTAAACAATATTGAAACGGAAAGAATTGTATCCCGATGTCGTGCTGTATTTTTTCTTCGTGCTCTACAGCAACAATCACAGTTTTAAATTTTGAAACTTCATTTCGTAGATCATCATTTTCGTAAATAGCCGTATCGCTATTGAGGCGACTGTTAACTCCGTCTTGAATACGTTCACTCATTTTATCCCAAACTAAAGATGAATACTTTTTATTTTTAACTATAAGTGTTGTTCAAGTTTATATATTATAATGACAAAGTACAAACTACCCACGTGCTGCTGCTCTCTACAACTTTCTTCCTTTTCTTTTTGTTTCCTTCTTTTTGTGGGATTCTTTATTTGTTTCAAATATTGAATTAAAGCAACACAGTTTCTGATGTTTGTATAAACAAACCAATAAAAAATCTTTTCTGAGATTACTGTTGTCGATAATTTCAAATGCAAAATTCAATCTCTAATTATCGAAATATCGAGTAAAAAAATAAGCTAATCTCTGACTATCGAAATTTCTATTACAAAGGTGAAACAATGGTTCAAAAGTGTAAACAAAAACAAGTAAGGTTAATAGAACCACCCACCTGCACAGAAAAGATTCAAAGTGCTGTCAATGAAAAAATAAGTCGAAATATGAAAAGTTTTCATCAAAAGAATTTTTATTCGTTAAGATTTGATTTTTTTAACTTTAGATAATAATATACCAACAATTGTTCTAAGTAGGCGAACAAAATAAAAAAGCGCGTCTAAATAGGTAATTTGTTTGCTTATTGCTAACTTAAAGCAAACGAATTTAATGAAAAAAAAAAAAAATTCAGTAACTCCTTATAATTAAAGTTTCGTCAATACGTAAGCTTGTTTTGAAATTTTATAATGTAAATACCAGATAAAATTGATTTATTAATGAGTACTTTTTTTTCGGGATATATGATGAGCTTTTAGCTGTGATTCCTGGGGCGAACTGATTCGATTGCCCACCCCTTCCTTCTTTCAATCATCCCGATTGCTCTGACAGTATGACGGTTATGCAATTCTGTTCCAAAGTATGTTTGTGATGAAAGATTTTAAAGAACAAAGCTGCACAAAAAGCAACCAAAATTGAACCGTACCATACTCTCCTTAAAAAATAGCAGCTCAATAATCAACTTTGTGTGTTTTATTTAATTTCTTTTTGCTTTTCAAAAGAACTGGTGTTTTTATTGATTTAAAAAAATTTTTTATTAAGGTTGTTATTAAGCAAAAAATACAACTATGTCTACATTCTTAATTTGAATATCTTAATCTATAATTTGAATATCTACATGGCTCTAGGCTCAGGTAATTTTGACCATAATTTAATTTATCAGCGACTTTTGTGAGATCTATAAAACGATAATGGTTCAATATATTCGGTTAGCGGCAATTTTCAACTATTTTATGATATTCTGTTTTGCAAAAACCAAAAATTTTATTGTTATTTTTAGGCCTATCAAATAAATTCCAAAAAACGCTTTTTTCTCTTTTGTCTTTCATTTTGAAGCGTTTTAATAACTTTTTACTAGCACTTTTCTAGCACTTTACAGAGATTTTTAAAATGGTTAAAAACCAAACCCACGCGTCTTACAACACCCACGCGTCGCATCAGAAAAACTTAATCTTGTATTAAAATGCGTTGAAAATTAAAAATAAGTTACTATAGTTCTTTGGGAAAATAAAAAAATTGCAGGTTTTTTTCCTTAGAATAATTTTTCTAGTGCAGAGCCCTAAACTACGGCTTAACTTGGCTTACGCCTATATTAAATATCAAAAGTTTTGATAATAACTTTAATTATTAAAATATTGATGCATAAGAGAAGCTTATTGTTAAAAGAAGGTAAACTAAATTTTAATCGCCCACATCATATTGATGTTGTCTATAATGAAAATAGAGAGCTTACGATAAGAAAACAGCAACGGCAACTTCTACAATTTATGACAAATATTTGACACTAGGCATGCGCAATCGATGGGATTCCCTGAAAAGCCGTTTTAAAACTTTTTACGCAACGTCTAAACGTTGAAATTCGAGTTTTCTGAAAAACTTATAAATGGATCAAAGTAGTACTTGCTCCAAAAGTGTAACAAAGTAATTATCTAATTTCTGATACAAATTTAAGATACATACATAAGTATAAATATATATATATATATATATATATATATATATATATATATATATATATATATATATATATATATATATATATATATATATATATATATATATATATATATATATATATATATGTCTACATGGGTAGGAAAATCGTTTTAAAAAAATACACAGTGCTTCTACCGAAGTAACTTTTAACCCATTATAACATACAAACTCTTGAGGTAGTTGAAGTACATTGAGTAAGCAATATATATCACTACGTAGAAATCTAAATTCACTTTTGCATTCATCATCAGACATGGTTTCTAAACAAAATTCCTTATAACTCCAAAACGGTAAATCTGGATTCTTAGAAAAATTAAATTTGTACAGTAATAAAAATTCCTCGTCGTCTATGATATTTGATTCTAATGCAAGCAATAAACTATTTCTAACATTTCTTAAAGGAGCCATTTTTAATTTTTTTTTTGTTTATTTCAAGATGTTTTCTTTTTTTTTTTGAAGCGAAAGTTCGTAACTAATTTTATTTGAATACCGCAACTGCTAGTCGCAACCGCTCGATTCAGACCTTTGTCGTCTCCGTTGCCGTTGCAGTTTTCATATCGTAAGCTCTCTAATACCTTTGTCCGGATTTGATCTTAAAAGAAACTCACTCGTGCAATATTCGCTTTACGCTGATCCAAGAACAATGAATCAAAAAAAGTTGTTTACGCAGATAATAGTCATTGGAAAGTCAGCTATAAGTCAACTCTTCATACAAATAATCGATAATGCGAAAAGAAGAAAAGTTAAAAACAACTGCGAAAAGACGTAAACAAGAATACTCATAAACGATAAAACGGAAAAAAGAAAATGTTGAAAACAACTGAGAAAAGACTTATTCAACCAGCCATAAAAATAAATGATGAATAGGTATCGCAACCAGAAAACATATACTATCTTTAAATTCAATTTGTTTCTTATACTCGGTGCGGGAAGGGGTTAATAAAGTTGCTAATTGCGCAACATATGATTTTAATTGATTTTTTACAATGATTGAAATTTTACCATAGTTCAATGGTTGCTTAATGGTAGTACAAGCCACCCAGCTATGTGTTGCAAAGTTTTGTTTGATTTGCTGTGTTAAAATTTTTCCAATACACATAAATTGATTTAGGAAAGAAAATAAGAGACTTTCCCCAGATCTCACAATCAGTGGTTGATTGAAATTTGTGTCCTTTGTACTTTGAATAGCAACTGCTATTGAAAAAGCTTTTCTCCACAGATAAATTTAGTAAGGGATTTCGGTAGGCAACATTAAAACGTGGTGCAATAGAAAGTTTCTTACATTTACTAATATTCTTAGCTGTTTCACGCATGAAGATCTCTAAAGGTAACAGTTTCACTATTTAGTCAGAAAAAGATTTTCTAATTGTAAAAGTTTGACAACTTAAAAGTTATCAGAAATGAAAATTGTTGTGGTTCTAGAAACATTTACCTTAGTAAATTACGTGTAATACAATAAAGGAGAAATAGCAAAAAGAATGATTGATATTTTTCAGAATTACTAATAAAAGTCACACTTCTAAAGAAAAAAAAACAAACAAATTAAAATGAAACTTGAGAAATTCATAACGAAAGAAGGAGGAACACACAATTAACAAAGAAACATACGAAAATTATGGAGAAGAAAGGACTAAAACATGAATTTAAATATAAAACATGTATTTGGTCATTTTGCTTCTGCTGGCGGGTTTCCTTGCAACAAACTGTGTTTCACCATATACTATGGTGTAAGGCAATTTGAGTCTGTTGGGCTAAAGGTGAGGTTAGTTGCAGCCAATGGGTTATTTCTAAATAGAAAGCTAAGGAATAAGACCCTCCAAAACATTTTAACAAAAATAACACTTTTAACAAAAAAACAACTATTTTCTCAAAAACAGCTAGTAACAACATTTCGTCAGGTTAAAATTATTTTGTTCTATCTCCAATTTTAAACGTTGGGAGGAAATTATTTGTTGATTTTACCAAGTAATGATTACTTTTAAAAAACATTTTATCTTTAAAATACTTTTTCTAAATAGTTTTTTTAGATATAAATTATTTGAAAAACAAGTTATTATTTCTTAAAAAGTTAAAAGCAAAATTTTAAGTAATTTTTACTTATAGAAAAATTCAAAAACTTTCTTTCAACGTTTAAATTGGGAGACAGAACAAAATAACTCTAACCTGACGATTTAAAAAAGAGGAATAATTTTACTAGTTGTCATGGTTACCAATTAAAATGCTCAACATTCAAAGATTTTTGTGCCGCCCTAGCCTATTTCAGTAACCGAAAACATTTAGGGTATGAGTATTTAGCAAACGGTTAACAACATTTTAACCTATAAACTCTTCTAAAACTATTTTTAAAAAATATTTCACACTGAAATTTTTATAAAGGTGCGTTAAAAAATGAAATTTTTTTAAATGCGCCATTTTAAAAACTTGTAAAACTTTTAGTTCCAATTGTAAAACGATGAAAAAAAAGATGCACTAAACATTTGCTAAAAATTTCATGCAAATTGAACATACCATTATTGGAATAGGATGGCCGGGAGGTCAAAAATTTACATATTCAGAAAACACGTTTAATTATAACATTAACAGGTATATCATATTTCTTCAGTCAAAATCTTAATTTAAAAACAGTTACTTACATGAACATGAACCAGGGTTATAATGGTTGCTTTAATGGTCATTATCTGCATCTATTTTTTTTCATCCACAAATAAATATTTGTTGCCTTTTTGATGATGTTGCTTTTTTTTCATGAATGAACAGCCATGAAGAGTGTATATTCCAGGAATCATATTCATCTTTTCAAATAAAAAAACACTTGCTTTTTTTCCTATACCAAAATTGAAAATAGTACCAAAAACTCCTAACTGTGTTTAAGTAACTGAAAACTGAGAGTGGAAGACAAGTGCCTAGTATGGCTTTTTTTCACTCATTGAATATATTATTCTCTAATTTGCATCAAAAGTTTTTCTTCCATAGCATGTCTTTGAATTTCAACTTTTTTGTTGGAGTGCACCAAATATATAACATTGAGTTTAATCCTTTTTTCTTAGAAAAACATTCTTAAAGATATAAACCAGATTGTGGCCATTTTTAACTACAATTCATAAATCACACAAGATAAAATTTTCATCCCAACAATAAATAACCAAAATATTTGTTTTTTTTTTGCTGTGGTGTCTCAATTTTTTCTATTTTTTTTTTTTTGAGGATATAAATAAATTTAACGAAGTTTCAGAAGAGAGTCTGTTATTTGCAACATTTCGTCAAAGCTGAATCATTTAGCTAGTCTCTTTTAGCTAGTTTTTTAATTCCATGAAATTTTCTAGATTTTTTTCCTTTAGTACATTGTTTTGCTCTGCATGACTTATTTTTTAAAAAGTTTATTAGATAAAAAACCGTTGATGAAAAAGCTTGTACTTCTTATTGAAAACTCGTTGCTAACGTGTTGCTAAGCAGACTAAATTTACCTAGACGATGTAAACGTTATATATATCAAGAACTAAATGACGTTTTTAAAAATAGTTTTCAAACTCGTGTTTGGCAATAAAGTTAATGCCAGAAATAGAGAAAATAAAAAAAATGCCTTTTTTAAGAACTTTAAGGGGTCTTTTACCTTAATATGTCTTCACGGTTGGAATCTTAAAACTTAGTGGCTACTAGACTTAAAAATAAATATTGTCCTGGAGTCAATCATTTTTATTTCAAAAACATTTTGACAAAGCATACATAAACTTTTGTATTAAAAAAATGATCTTTTTTCCAAAGATCAAACTTTTATGCTGATTGGTTTCTTTGAGATTGATGGTCAGCTGTTTGCTTAGGAATTAAATTATCAGCTTTTGTCGGAATTGTGATGCTGTTGGTTTAAATACACGTATGTTTAAGTATTTAATGTTTTTAAATAGGATTGGGTTGACTCAAAGTGGTCGTGTAAACTTCGTCAAATTCTTCATATTTGTTTTTATTTTCAATTATGTTTATTTTGTTTTGTTAAGGAGCATTATCTTACGTCATAAGTTTTAAGAATGGGAAGAAGTAAAAATCACTATCTTTAGGGAAGGAGTAAAAATCACTATCACTACAGGAAGAAGTAAAATCACTACAGGAAGAAGGAAAAATCACTATCTTTAGGCAGATGTAAAGAGTAAATATAAGACTCAGATAATGAAAATTATTACCACGCATAAATGATATGTATGTTACGCAATATCTGTGGTGTTTTAAAACAAACCTCTTGTTGGATAAGTACAATAAGTTGTAATTTAATAAATTTTTTTAGAATTATTCTTTAGTGATTGTCAAATAAATTGTGTGAACCCCATTAAGAAAAAACAACAGTTTTTTAGTAAAAAATTTGCGCAACACTTGCGCAATCCATTACTTGAACTTCCAAAGTCCTGTGGGGGATGTAATATTGTTCTAAATTCAAAATTTTTGGTATTAAGCGTTTTTTGATAAAATGTCATCACTGGTAAAAACCCCGGTTAAAATTTCAAAAAATGTATAAAATGGACCACCCCAATGTACCATAACGATCAGGGTATTGTTTTTTGGCTAACATCTGGGATGGCAGATATAATGACGGTTATGACTTTGTATTACATAACCGATGAGTTTCAGTTGAAGAATTTCATAATTCATTGTTCTCCTTTTGAAGGGTCTCACACTGGAGAAGCATTTTCTGGAAAAATGGACACGTGAGTTTTATATTTTATTAAACTAATATTATAATTTGTTAACAAATATTTCATTAATGTTACTAAATTTAATATGACTTAAAGTTTAACAACATTTGAAAACATTTATGTTAGTTTAACGAACTTAAATTAATTTATTTATTTTTAGTCATATTCACAATGTCCAAGACATTGATCCGTTTGAAATGGTGGTAATGGTTCACGATAACGCCAAATACATGAAGAATGCTTCAAAAAACACGGGAGTGATTGCGTCCCATTGACGTGTTTTGACTATAGCTTTCAGCGGGTGATCAATGGTGCTATTGATGTTGTTCCGCAAATGAAAAAAGCCTTTGCTTGAATCAAAAGGCTGGCCCAAAAAGTACACAATTAGCCTCATGTGAAGCCAGAATCAAACGTGAGGTGAAGAATCACGACGAGCGACAAGATAAACCTGATAGCAAATCTGTGATTGTTTATCGAAATATTATTCAATCTGCAACACGATGGAACAGTACAGAGGAAGACTTTGACACCTTGGATGACGTACTACCAACATTAATCTCCTGGAAAAGCACATTTGAGTTCCTTTCCTCTATTGAAGTTCCTACAATTCAGGCAGTATCTTGTCATTTCATCTTGAAAATTACCAAAAATGAAGATGCAATTATTCATCTTGATGCCGGTTTTGTAAAAAGTTTTCTTCAAAAGCTCATTAAGAACTTTTTATTAATATTAATGTATAATGTAAAAAGAAATTTTTATTAATTTAATTAAAATATTTCTAAAGTATGGAATCAAAAACCTTTGCATATTCTGCTACTCACTTGCTTCATCCTTACTTTAAAAGTTAACGAGCTTTTCCGAATGGAAGCAAACGTTTATAAATCATAACCAAACAGCAAATGTTTTTTTAAATTTGTAGGTGGATTTCTGGTACTGGATCATGTGAATACGTTCCAAGAAGTCAAGCAAAAGTTGATCAACGAGCATCCAAACCACCAGGAATTACATGCAAATGTCCAACCACCATAACCGGAGGCAGCAATGATTGTAAAGAAATTGTTAAAATGATCAGAGATTTAGGGTTAGTTTTGCATTTGCTGTTGATCAGTATGCTTGTTGGGGAGTAACTTTTATTTGGCTTTACATTTATCAACTCTTTTATACCTTTCCAAGTGTTTTTTATTTTATTGATAATGTGGCTAAAAAAGTTTTTGTAATCTTCCTTATTGCTAAACTTTATAAGATTTTGTATACTATTACAATATTGTTTAAACTTTATAAAAAGTAAGTTTTCATTTTTTTGATTTTAAATATTTTTTATGAAGTTTATTTTTAATTGTTATTGACTTGAGAATGCCTTTCGTTAACCAAGGTTTATTATCACTAGTTATTTGATCTTTTGTCAATTTTTTGAAAGGGGCATGTTTGTTCAAAATGAATGCCTTTCGTTAACCAATCATAAATATCGATTAACTTTTTGATGGAATAATTAACATCATTTTCCTCTTTGATAAAGTCATCCTATTCAACATTTGATATATCTTGGATAAATTCAGCTTTTTCAAAGTTTTTAAAGCACCTCCTAAAAATAGGTTCAGGTGAAGTTTGCGTTTTGGAATGCGCCATTGTTATAAGCTGAGCAAGATGATCAGATAATGAAGCGGTAAGATTGCCTGAGATTATATTAAAAGAATAAAAATTTTAAAAAATGTTATCAGTTACTGTTTCAGAATGAGTGAGTATGCGTGTAGGTTGTATCATAAAAGGTAAAAGAGAATTTGAAACCATTTTTTTTGGATAAAATGTGGAACTTCATTGGATGTATTGTATTTGAGCAAGTCAAAACTGAAATCTCCCATCAACATAAACTTTTTTGTCTCAGCTAATTTTCCTAATTTAGGTATTGATCAACAAATTCAGATGGACACATTGTTGGATGACGATATAAACAACCAACAATTAAGTTGCTATATTTAGCATTTATTACTTCAATAAATATAGATTCGAGTTGTATACTTTTAACCAGGATCAAGTCAGTTCTAACTTTAAAGTTTAAACTAGACTTAATATGCATCAAAGCACCACCATTTTTAGGTTTAGTTGGCATATGAACAGATACATATCCGTCTAAATCAACAATAGCTATAGACACATCTTTATCATGCAGATTAGATTCAGTTATCCCAATAATATAAGGCATATTAAAAGATGCTAATAGTATTTTAAAATTGTCAATATGATATGGTAGTGAAGATATATTTATATGGAGATAACTTACAGAATTTTGGGATAACTCATTGTACCTAGTATCACAATTTCTTGATATTTCACTTATTGAATAATGCTTGTTGGTCAAAAGATATTAAATAACTGCTTTTTTTTCAGGACTGCTGTCTTTTTTTTGTATTTTGTAGTTTAGAAAAAATTACTTTTGAAAAAATTTTTTTACTAAAAATTGTTTTAAAAAAGATAAAAATTGGTTTTTATGGTAAAATACTTTACAAAATATTGAAAGAAAGTTTTAAAAGTTGTTCAAAATATATTATAATACAAATTTAATGTATTTAAATCACAATGGTTAACAAAAAACATCACTTCATGTAAAGAAAACACATCAAAACAGTACGGATGACAAAACGTGGTTTTTGTTAAACAGATGCCACTTGATAATGCCCCCTGAAATTTTTTCTCTCCTAAAATAATTTAATATTTCTAAAAACTTCAGAGAGTTAAATCACAAGCATAAAACTAAAAATCAACTGGTAACAATAATGCAATCCATCTTAAATTGCACATAAAAAAATAATCCGTCAAATTCAACAAAATTGATAAGGTGGGCTGATATTTTTATCATGGACTTTAGACTAATAATATTAAGTAAAAAGGTTGAATCCTTAGTTAGTTTTTTATGTTGTATATACGCTATATATAAGTATGCAAAGCTAATGAGAATTTATATTAAATTAGTTTAAATTTAATTTAAAAAATTTATTAACTATTTGGCATGTTTAAAGTATCTTGGGACTTATACAAACAAAATAAAGCGTGCTTTTTCCATGTAATGCAGTCTCCATCACATCTTATAAATTCTTTACAAAAGTAATAAAAACTTTTTAGTTTCATTTCAAATCGATCAACTGGCAGTGACCTAAGCCATTGTAATGCGGCCTCCGTAATTTCTCCTGCACACTTAAAATCATTTTGTCAGAGAGGTTTCTTTAAATCTCTAAAAACTTACTAGTTTAGGTCAGATTGCGCCTTATCCGTATGACTTGTCCCCTCGAATGACTTTTACCACAAATACGCTGTTGAGTTTATTTTGTGTCTTTCAACTGTAACATAAAAGAGTTGAAACTAGCCTAAAATATAACTAAGTTTTTCTTTGTAGAAGAAAATTTCCACCGCATATCATCCTCAACACCAAAGACGGTAAAAACTTATATTCATTAATGAACTTTTTGGTTAAGTTTTGAAAAATAAATTCTGCGTTACCCGTGATTTAAACGAATGAAGCCTCCGTTTAAATTGTTTTTTCGGTTTATCATGATTAATTAAAAAACATACCAGATCATAACTGACTGATTTTAACAACTGAAATGAGTTATAAAAGAAGAGAGTAGAGAAATTTAATCTTTTATAAATTAAGTAAGTGATAATTGTAAAATATATTTTTAAAGTTATCAAAGTTTTAATACGATAAACATAATATGACTTGAGAATTTTGAAGAACTTATTGAGGCTTCTTGGGAAAGATGTTGAGCTCATTCTCCTTAAATTTTGTATGAGAAATTCCTCATCACTTAACATTTTGCTTTCGTGATTGCTGTTTCTTTCAAGATTTTTTTTTTTTTCTGTAAAGAGTCATGAAATCTGATGTAACAATGTCACTTGATTCTAAAGTCCAAATTTTTTGAAATCATGTTTAATTAGTTTCAACAATCCCACATTGTTTGTTTCCAGCAATTTTTGCATACCACAATCTACTTGAAATATTCGGATTAAGTTGTTTCCGTGAGGGTGTGTAATGAGAGTATTACGAGTGCGCGTTTTATACAGGAAGTTATGATTGGTAAAAAAGTTTTCAATATGGATTACATTTATATGATATGGATGATAAAGAATTAAATTGTAATCTGCCTTCTTTTAATACTAAGAAAATGTAATACAGTATTTGTTTGTAATGATATATTTATATAACTTAATTGCTAATATAATTTGTAATAATTTGCAGTAGAAATAGATACCTATCTAATTTGCTTTTTATTAGGTCAATAAACTCAGATGCATGCACTAGAGATTAAAAAAAAAGTTTTGTATTAAAAAATAAAAACAGATTAAACAATATATAATATAATGTTAAACTATCAGAAAAGTTGCTCACATTTTCTTCAAACAAAAAAAATTAAAATTTAAGATAATAAATAAAAACCAATATTGTCTGAGTTTCCCACATTAAAACTGTGCTCCTTTGCCATGTGCCTAAAAATCTTTGCTCTGCAATAAAATAAATTAAACATATTTCATACAATTGTATTTGCACAATAGCTTTTTTTGTCTTTTAAGGTGTGATTCTCTGCTTTACGGATTTTAAAGTAATCGCACGCTGAATCCAGCCCATTTAAACAATATTGAAACGGAAAAAACTGTTCCCGAATGTCATTTTGTACTCTTTCTTCGTGCTCTTCTGCGATATTCATGCTTTTAAAGTTTGAAAATTTATTTCGAGTATCTTCTTTTTTGCAAACAGTCGTAATTTCTTCAAGGTAACAGTTAACTCCTTCTCGGATGCGGTTAGTCATTTTTACACCAACTTATTTTTTACTTATAATTTTAAGTGTTATGTTTTTTTATATATAGGAGAATGACGAAACAAAAACTATTTGCAGACTTTTCTCTTATATTTCTTTCTGCTCAACAAAATTAATCGATTAAATGAATTAAAACCGATTGAAAAATGCAAATGGAAAACCCTATTGCTTCATCGACTAATAAGGTTTATTTTTTTTCCTTTACATCTTCTTATCTGTAAAAAAGTTTTCCTTAAATGAGCTTTTTTAAGCTTACATAGGGTTATATAGGGCTTTGTTGCTAAGTGATAAGAAAGGTTGCTAAGTTACTATATGAAACTACTTCACTCGTAAATTCTAATGGAACTTTCCCATAAATCGGCAAAAGCGCAGTCAAACAAACGTTGAAAAGCCTAATAAATTTTGTTGTAATCCCATAAAATGAATACAACTACCAAAATGTATTGCGCTTTTGCCGATTTATGGGAAAGGTCCATTCAATGATTAATGCACGCAACATTTCTGTATTCCTTTTATAATATTTACAAACGTATATTATCCACTAAAACATGTCAAGTTTAAAAATAAAATTGACACAGATTACATATCAAAGAAGAAGGCCAGAATTGCGTTCCCCATTTAGCAGAAAGGTTTTGAATCAAATAGTCCACTTATAATTGTCAATTTTAAGTAATGAATATGGATAAAGTTTGAAAATAAGAGAATTAAGCTAAACATGCAGAGCCTATTTATGTAAGTTTAAAAACCCAGAAATGTCAATTTTTTATCGGGTAGATATTTTAACTTGATATGTTTTAACAACCAAATGTGTAATGGCGCAGGCAATGAGTTTTATTTTAAAGTTTGTTTTGTGTTTTTGGTTTTAACTTCTTAGTGATGGCTCTCTAAAACAGGTTTTACTCGTAATCTTTTGGTTAGCGTTTGTCTCTGATCTCCACTTGTTTGTAAAAATCATAAAATAAATGTCGCGTACCTAACTAATTGAACTATTATCATTTTAGCAGTTAAATTCCTAAAGAGTTTTTTTAAAAGCGGCTTTAAACTTAAATGGTGCGACTTTTATTTTCATGTAGCTCATTTTGATCATGTGGGTCCACTTGGTTTTCCAGCTGTGTCGCACTTTTCTTTAACCAAATGCGTTTTATGTTTAAGCCAAGTAAAACTCAAAAATTATGTTTAAAATTTCTTTCGTCTTTCCTCCTTAAAGACGGAAGAAACCATACACAAGAAGGCAAGTCAGTGAAACTTGTAAAACAATGTTTTAGGAACATTTCACTTCGTAAAGGTTTTGTTTGTTTTTATAAACCAAAACAAAGTGAAGCTATCTCAGAGTTTTTAGGTTGGTTGAAAAGGATCTTTTCGTGTTTGTTTTAGAAGAAAGCAATATAACTAAATGTTAAAGCTAGCCTACGCTAAACATCTAAAAACGAATTTTTTAAATTGCGGTGCTACTGCATTTAAGTTTATCCTTGGTTGCAAGCCTGAAACAAATAATTTTAAATGAATGCCGGACACAACTTAGAATCCTGTAGGATTAAATATTTTTAAACAAATATTTATTTTTTTCAAGAATCTCATTGTTTGTTTAAATGTATGCTTTTTAAGCTAATGTTAGGTCAGACAAAAAATAATTATTTATTCTTGACTGGTTTGGTTTTAAATCTTTTTTAGAGGCATTTTGATGTTAGGAAAAAAACGAAAATCAAGCATAATGTAAATTAGCATAACAAAAGTAATATTGAAAAAGTTTTAAAAAATATAGCACTAAAAAAAAGCTTCTTTAGTTTTTTTTCTTTAAAGTCTGAATCTCTATTAACGGATTTGAAAGTAATCCCTCAATGGAATCTGCAAGCGCAATCAATATTGAAAGGAAAGAAATTTTATTCCGATGTCAGTTTGCAATTTTTCTTCGTGCTCTACAGCAGCATATATATTTTTGAAGCTCGAAACTTCTTCTGTATGATCTTTACTTTCAACTAACCGTTCTATCTTCAAGGCTACTGATAACTACCGCTTGGACACAATCAGACATTTAATTGGACACAACCAGATTCTGTTTGCCTGAAATTCTTCGTAACGTATTTTTATTGATCAAAATGAGCCGATTAACCAAATGGATTATATTGCCGTCATCTTAAACAAAGACATTTCTAATGAGATTTCAAAAAGAACACACTGAATTTTTCTACTGCTACAACTACTATTAAGCAAACAATTAATCAAATTCAATTAAAATTATAATGAAAAAAAATCAATAATATACAGTAAACAAAATCAAAAGTTTCATTGAAACATAACTTCAATATAGCGGCTTGTGAGGTCAGACTTTTGAATTATTTTTGAACTAATACCTTGAATGAAGGGTTAGAGCAATTATAATTATCTAATGCTATAGCTTAATAAAGCTTAGTATATGCTTTATTGGCAAGGTTATTAAAAATACTTTTTAGGAAAGAAATTTTTTTTTCTTTTACAAAAAAATAGTTAAAGTTCTTAATTTTTCATTCTTTGAAAGCGGTAAATCATCTAAATGTTAAAAAATTCAATAAATGAATGAAAAAATTCTTTGAAGAATGTGGAAAATCGTTAAACGAATGAGCAATTGAAGTTGAAAAAAAAATTGCGAAATGTGGAAAACTATTGAAGAAAAGTGATTATCAAAATATTCAAAAAGTGCTAAATAAAACATAACCAATAAAAATGGTTTTAGAGAGCTCTGATCAAGAGGTCAAAACAAAAACCCTGAACAGACTTGAAAATAAAGGTCATTGTCAATGCTGTAATAAACTAGAGAGTTGAAAACATATCAAATTTAAACAACTATTCGGTTCATGTAAGACATTTATGGGCTGCGAATTTGACATAAATGACTTCTTTTAATTTTCCTAATTTAATAATAATAATTTAATTTAATAAAAATAATTCGCCTATTTCCCACCTGCATCAAAACTCGTTATTTAATATTTATACATTTAAGTGGATTGATGGAATTAAAACTTTTCAGCTAAATGGGCAGCGTAATTCTAGCCTTTTTGATTGATATATAATCAGTTTGAATATTTTTTTTAATTTTGACTCATCTTAGCGGATTATAACTTCACCGTTGTTAAGGTTGCTAATATTGTACCGATCCTATATTGTACTTTTAACATAACTTGTTTTTTTTACAACCCACAAGAAATTTTTTAACTTATTTTTTATCTTTGCTGAATGAAATTAAGTAGTCAACTGTTTTTTTTTGTCATCCAACTGCAATAAGGCCAGAGTAAGCTCTTGTTGGTTTGTTATTGGAGATTTCTTATTTTAGGTTTTTATGGCTAAGCGTATTTCACAAAAAAAAGCAGAAGATATGATTTGTTCAGTGTATTTATGTTAAAGCATAATTCATCTAAATTCAAAATAAATACCTAGAATTTAAAATATTTTATTTTTAGTTGTCAAATTTTTTACTTAACTGTATCTCAGATTAGTTGCGTAAATTGTACCTCAAGGCATGTCCTAAATTGTACCGACGCAACCATTCTGACCACTAAAAAACGCGTGTAAAGTTTAACAAATTCCTTTTGAGATTCCAATTAGAAAAATATTCATACTTACAATACGAACTTCACCACTTAAACAAAAAAAGAAAAATTTCAGTAATACTCTTGTATTGACAAGCAGTCCTTAAAATGATGCACTCTCTAGTTCAGTTTTACCAATATGTCAAGGCTGGTGTTATGTTGGCTGTGCAGGTGTTAATCAAAAAAAGAAACAATATATCTGAAACTTTTGCCAAAAGTATTGTTTTTATGTATTTTATTTTACAATATTTAGTGTGGTTGTTTTTAAAACAGATATAGTATATATTGTTTTACATTACTTAGTATAACTTTCTTTAATACCTACCTTCCTCCTCTATTCTAATCTTAGCTAAGCCATTGGTAAACATACAATTTAAATGAAAATTGTGCCATATGTGGTGATACCTGTTTTCGGCATTTTCCAGAAGAAAAAAATTCAAGTTGCATAGAGTTTATTAAATAAAAAACTTCATTTCATGATTTTATGGGGAGTTAGTGTTATGTTATGTTATATCAGAATATTTCCAATGGCTGATTTTATAAAAACCATTCCTTTTAATCAGTTCTTTAAGTCCCTTAAACCTAAAATCATAAAATATTTGCAAAGCTGTAAAGTAATTGAAATCAAGAAAGTGGTACAATATTGGATTACAATGGTACAATTAAGGATCTAGTTTCCTTAATTGTACTCTTAGCACTTTTTTTTTAATTTGATTCTTCGAGACTTAACGCTTTTTAAGTTTTGAGTTTTTTTAACATCTTTACAACAAACAATCCCTAAATTATGAAATCCAATTGAAAATCCATGTTTTCACTCAGTAGATTACCTACATTTTTTAGTTTTGTCTTAGGGGGTACAATATTGGCAACCTTACCCTATTAGTTCTTTTTTCATATTTAATAATGGCAACGAAAAAAAGAATAGTTTTAGGATGCATTTAAACCGTTCTGTTGAAAGGAGAGTTTTAAAATCTTAAAAAGATATTCTTTTTTCCTATAGTTCCCCAAATTGGGTATTGAAAATTCAATTAACGGTAGCGAATTAATGCCTCAATGAATCAAATTGAGAAACACTTCAAAAATGTGGCAGCTACTAAGGAGTGTATAAATGACTTTTGAAATTTCAAAACCTTGCATTAGTATAAAGTTCTTTGACTTTTTTTATTTTCTTTTGTTCTTTCTCTATAATAGTTCAAATATACTTATGATATACACGCTTTATATTGTTTTTAACAATTTCTAACCTTTGTAAATTTATGTAAATGAAGTATTTAGAAAAAACATATCTGGCACTTCCCATGCATAAACTGACACAAGATGTCCTAAATAACATAAAGTGCAAAAACAACACATTGATTTTAAATCTATTTGATTGTATTTGCATAAATTGTAATGATAATAACAATAATAGTAATAATAACGATTAATTCAAGTAATAATGATAATAGTAATAATGATAATAGTAATAATGATAATAATAATAATAATGGTAATGATAATAATAAAAGTAACAATAATAATAATAATAGTAATAATAGTAATAACAATAATAAAAATAATAGTAATATTAATAATAATAATAATAATAATAATAATAACAATAATAAAAATACTAATAATAAAAATAATAATAACGATAATAACAATGACAATAATAATAATGATAATAATAATAATGATGATAATAATAATAATAATAATGATAATAATAATAATAATAATAATAATGATAATAATAATAATAATAATAATAATAATAATAATAATAATAATAATAATAATAATAATAATAATAATAATAATAATAATAATAATAAAAATTATAATTATAATAATAATAATAAAAATGTTAACAGTAATCACGGTTATCATGAAATCCAACATTGCCAACCTAGCTGACCCAAGAATGCCACATATATGGGGTGATAGTGTACACATACCAGTGTCACCTTGAGCAAATTTTAAAATCTTTTTGGTACGTCTGCGGGAAAAAAATGACTTTGAAGTTACAAAAATGGAAAAAATTTACCTTCTTTTTTGACATAGCAAAACTGCTATAAAATCCATACCGTTAGTCATAGACCAATAAAATTTGGTGGCAATGCAGCCTATGCCAATACCAAGATTCGGGTAAAGTTTTATTCCAATCTCTGCAGTATAACAAAAGTTAGGGTAGTTTTAGTGTTGATTTTTTGTTGATTTTTTCACTTACAGTGCAAAACTTTTCTGATTATGGCCTATTACAAGCCCCCAGGCCATAATGTGGGTAACACATGTGCTCTAGTTGAATATACCAACAACATTATAAAATAAGGATTTTCATGTTCTTACCAAAATTTTTGGTTTAGGGGGTCAAAACTGTTGTTCTTGATTGAGCCCTATTTACAGCATATGCACCTTTTTCTATATAAAACCTTATATGATAGTGCTATTAGTGCCCCATAAGCATTCTTTCAACTAAACCACTACCTTAGAAGTTAGTTGAGACATTTTTACCGATTTTTTTATCAAAGTTATATAAAATCTTGACATTTTTTACTCTAGTAACTTTGCGCTTATTCTACATATGGATTTAGCCCTGAGGATTTGTGAGCAAAGCAAAGAAGCGTGTCAAAAACCTTTTGCATGTGATTTTTAACTGGTCAACATGTATTGTGTGTTGAAAAACCCATTTCATACATAAAATCAGCTAAAAATGCCTAGAATTTTCTTAGTGCTTTGTTTTCAAAATCATTATCAAATGTACAAACTGTAAAGTTCAATAAATTTACACTAACAGTGAATTAATTTCTAAAATTTATTCAATTCTATTCATTTCTTGTGAAATCTTGACACTCTTTAATTTATTTAACATAACATTTAAAGCACTGGTCAGTTTATTACTCTTAAAATGAATATTTTTTTTTTTCTCTATCATAAGATAAACTTAAATTTAATTTCAAAGTTTTTAAGTGTTTTAATTTTAGTCTTGATCCATTTTTGTTTTAACAATGATTAGAAAAAAAAAGGATTTTGCAATAGAGGAATTAACAATATTAACCCATCATCAAATGAATAAGAGCGTACATGATTAACTTGATTTTTGCTTTTGTTTTGTACGCTGTTACGTACATATAAAAACTTAAAATCACAACAAAACATAGCTTTTGTAGCACTGAAATGAAACGTTTGTAGAAATATCCAAAATTGTTAAATCTTTCACTTGAAAATCGTTGTATGTGGTAAAAAATTTTGTATTTCATTTTTATGATATAGAAGTTGTTAGGCTGAAGTAATAGGATTGATTTAGGTATATATTTAGCTCTACTTGCAGCAATATGTTATTTATTTGAAATACACCTTCTTGAGTCAATGTGACGTATATGTTAGTGTGTTAAATTCAAACTATTAAAGATGGCAGGATTCTAAAGACTATCATAATCTTGATATCCAATCAAAAAAAATCTAGACATCTCTTACGATGACATTACAGAGAGTCCGCTAGTAATGTTAATAATGAAATAACATTGCCAGGAATCTAAATATTTGTCAATCATGTTCTTCAATTTCATATTATGGCTAAATTTGTTTAGGTACACAGCTACAATCCACTGACTCCTTAAGATGCCAAATCAGGCAAGCAACCATGAGCAGAACAGAAAGTGTGTCTGCATACTCTGCCTCCAAAAGTGTGGCCGACAGATGACTGCTTTTCAGGCTAAAAGAGTTTGTTGCATTTACCAGACAAATCTTAATATGTGTGACTCTTGTGTGCCTCATCTTTGTGAATCATGCAGAACTGCCTTAAGACGAAAAGAAGAAGGCAAGGATGTTGCTTTGCAAAAGTTGTTTGATTTCAAATCTATCCGAGTCAGAGCTAAAACACGTAGTCATGTCTGTGACTGCTTGATTTGCTAAATCGGCCAGTCTAGATTTCAAGAAAAAGCCTTGTGAACCTTGTGAAAAAATGAAAGTGAGTCAAATGCCAGCTGTAAAATGCAGTACCTGCCTCAGCCCCATAGGTAAGGGATTACCACATTATTGTTCACAGTTAAAGTTCAGGGAAAATATACAGAAATTGGCTTCATTAGATGCCAAAGCTGCAGAACAGATAGCATCCAATGTGATCGAAAATAAGGTACCTCCAAAAGCCACAATTCGTTTGGCAAAAGCATCTGGAGGTCATCCACTTCCTGTTACTCCAGGTCCAGTATCAGCAAAAATTAATTACAATATTATAATTTTGTAAGTGATTAGTTATAAAATGATAGTTTTTGTAATTTTTGTTTGCTGGAGGTAATGAATGCAAATTTTCTATAGAGCTAAGTGCAGCAAGATTAAATTCTGCCACATCAACATTGACAACCCAAGACCTCATCAATGTACAAATTAACACTAGCCTCTCCAACAATGGGATCAAAAAATTAGTGAAAACTGTTCATCAGTCATCAGACAGGAAGTTGATTGAGCCCAACTTTTATGCCAATTTTCAAATGGCTGGTGAACAACTGAAGGAGTTTTTTACTTTTACAGACTTAAAAACCACAGATTCTAATGGTTGTGACACAACCCATGTTGTTGTTCACTGCAAACATTTGTCTGTTCTGGTTAATCAAATCATTCAATATAAAGAAACTCCAGGTGGCTACTTTGTTAAAATAGGCATTGATGGAGGCAAAGGTTTCCTCAAGTTTTGTGTCAGTGTTATTTATTGAGAGTTCCACAGAACAAGTTAAATCGAACTCACCACCTCAAAGGCTGTGAGTTCGACTTTTGCTGCTTTGGACTTTTGAGTTCCAGAGCAGCAAAAGCAGCAAGTGTGAAAAGACAAATTCTTGTGGCAGTCTCTGAAGATTTGCCAGAAACTAATTCTAATACTCAAAAGGTCTGGTCACTCATCCAGGATTACTGCATTAGACATGAAAGTTGCCAGCATTATTTGTGGACTTCAAGCACACTCAAGCATGTTTCCTTGTTGTTGGTGTGATATTGACTCAAAGAACCTTGCTTGCAGAGCTGTCATTGAAGCTTTGAAAAAAGTTTAATTTGCTTGTGAATTCATGTTTTAGAAATGTACTAGAAAAGGATTTTTCTTTCAAGATCGATCAATTTAAAGCCACATATTTGACAATCCAACTTTAAAGCATCACGCCCAAAATCCACATAGTATTCCACCACATCAAGTACTTTGTAAACATGAAACAGTTGCCTTTAGGACAATTCAGTGAACAAGCTGTTAAGATCTCACTCAAGATTTTCACCTGCATTGGTTGTGATACAAGAGAGATAAAACCCACCCTGAATACAAAGAAAGGCTGTTCAGTTGTCTTGTGGATTTGAATAGCAAACTCCTTTAGAAAATTATAAAAAATTTTCATCCATTCAGCTTCATTTTAATGGATTAATATTACTTGTTAGAAGAGAATTTAAGCTCATAAGTAACCCTATATGATGAATTATAGTCAATTTCAAAAAAAATAGTTAAAACTTGTGCCAATCTTATGTCAAAGTTTAGTGCCATTTAAGAATAATAAACTGACCAGTTCTTTAAGTGTTATGTTAAATAAATTAAAGAGTGTCAAGATTTCACAAGAAATGAATAGAATTGAATAAATTTTAGAAATTAATTCACTGTTAGTGTAAATTTATTGAACTTTACAGTTTGTACATTTGATAATGATTTTGAAAACAAAGCACTAAGAAAATTCTAGGCATTTTTAGCTGATTTTATGTATGAAATGGGTTTTTCAACACACAATACATGTTGACCAGTTAAAAATCACATGCAAAAGGTTTTTGACACGCTTCTTTGCTTTGCTCACAAATCCTCAGGGCTAAATCCATATGTAGAATAAGCGCAAAGTTACTAGAGTAAAAAATGTCAAGATTTTATATAACTTTGATAAAAAAATCGGTAAAAATGTCTCAACTAACTTCTAAGGTAGTGGTTTAGTTGAAAGAATGCTTATGGGGCACTAATAGCACTATCATATAAGGTTTTATATAGAAAAAGGTGCATATGCTGTAAATAGGGCTCAATCAAGAACAACAGTTTTGACCCCCTAAACCAAAAATTTTGGTAAGAACATGAAAATCCTTATTTTATAATGTTGTTGGTATATTCAACTAGAGCACATGTGTTACCCACATTATGGCCTGGGGGCTTGTAATAGGCCATAATCAGAAAAGTTTTGCACTGTAAGTGAAAAAATCAACAAAAAATCAACACTAAAACTACCCTAACTTTTGTTATACTGCAGAGATTGGAATAAAACTTTACCCGAATCTTGGTATTGGCATAGGCTGCATTGCCACCAAATTTTATTGGTCTATGACTAACGGTATGGATTTTATAGCAGTTTTGCTATGTCAAAAAAGAAGGTAAATTTTTTCCATTTTTGTAACTTCAAAGTCATTTTTTTCCCGCAGACGTACCAAAAAGATTTTAAAATTTGCTCAAGGTGACACTGGTATGTGTACACTATCACCCCATATATGTGGCATTCTTGGGTCAGCTAGGTTGGCAATGTTGGATTTCATGATAACCGTGTAATAATAACAAAAAAAAGTAATAATAATAGTAATAATAATAATTATAAGAATAATAATAAAATCAATACTAATAATGATAATTTGTATGAATATTTAAAATTTTGTTAACAAAAAGGTTATTAAAAGTCAATTGTTTAGAGACCACATTAATTTTGAAATGAGCTTTAAGGTATATTCGTCATCATTAATGAGCTAAAAATTGGTTTTCTAAGTAGAAATGATATTTAAAAAAAAAAATTGTTAGAAAAAACATACAAAAAATACTCAAAGTACTTTTAGGATATTTTAAACTTTTCTTAAGATGATTAATTGAATTTAGTGGGAGTTTATATTAAGAGCTCCACCTGATGTTATAAAATCTAAAATCTTGTAATCAGACAAGTATCAATCATTCTAAACAGCGAACCCCCCAAGCCATTTTATCTATAAAATTTTGAAAGATTTCCGTATTTTTATGCATAGTGTTTACAATGTTTTTTATCAAGCTCGGCCTGATAAACAACTTACTAAAAGCTATGCCTAAAAATGGCAGCGGATCATTATATCTAATAGAGAAGTTCCCCACACTTAGCAAAAAAAAAAATAAGACATGTACCAGAAAAAATCTGCGCGTGTTCTGATTTGGTGTTCACAAAAACCGTGCATCAATTGTTTTAAAATCTCAATGTATTAATGTTATTTTAACTTTAAACAACTCAACTTTAAACAACTTTCCAATCAAATCAAGTTAAGAAGCGAGAAAAAATTTTGCATTTTCTCGTTAAAAATCCTGCTTTATCAAACAAAACAATTTCTAATGAGCTGCAGATTGCTTAGAGAACATTGCAGAGCGTTGTGAAATGATTTCATGACACTGGTACAATCAAAAGAAAATCAGAAAGTGGAAGAAAAAAATGTTTTTTTTGACGAGATCTTGGTATAAAAGTGAAAGATGCATCAGACAGAAAACCGGAGATTTCTGTTCGAACTTTAGCGAATAAATTTAAGACTAGTGCTTCCACTATACATAGAGTAAAGAGAAGTTGTGGCTATAAATCTTATAAAAAGAAAAAAGTTCCTCGTCGTGAAGAAAAGCAAGAAAATGTCGCGATTCGATGTTCAAAGCTGCTCTATAAAAAAGTATGCGCTAAAAAATCTTGTTTGATTATTGACAAAATTTATTGTGCTGCATATTTCAGATCTCTTCCAAGACACCAATATTATTCATCAACTAATTGCAAAAAACTGAATTTCAATTATAAATGCATTGGACTGCAAAAATTTGCAAAACAATTCCTAGTTTGGCAAGCAGTTTGTGAATCTGATGAAAGAAGCTCTTGTTTTGTAACTACGGAAACAGTTAACACCAAAATATACATAAAAGAATGCCTCAAGAAACGTCTTTTGCCGTTTTTAAGAACACACACGGGTAACCCATTATTTTTGCCCGATTTAGCATCATATCACTACTCTGGGACAACTTTAAACTGGCTTCAAGAACAAAAAGGTAGATTTCATTGAAAAACACTGAAATCCACCGTACTGTCCCAAACTACGTCCTATCGAAAGATATCGGGCACTTGTCAAAAGAAAACTATGGTGCAATGTAAAAGAAGCCAAAAGTTTATTTAATTACGTAATTATCACTCTTATCAATTATTGTTGATGACTTAAAAGGGACTTAATAGAAGCCAAATATCATAGATAGCATTAGTATTTATTGTAGGTCAAGCAATAATTTCTCTAAGTGTTGCTCATTTTTGTTTCTTTTAAAAAAATTTATGTTTTGATGTCATAAGGAAACTTGATGTGTGAATTTTCTTTTATTGATATCTTTTTGTTTGGTGGCCCTTGTAAATTCAATATTGTTTTGTAGCCCTTGTATATTCAAAACTTATATTCATGAAACAAAAATTAGTTAGAATTCTTGTTAACTAGTGTTATCTAACTTTGATACTCTACTATCAGTCTTTGATACTCCATTTTGAAATTAAAGCTACGCCGTTCTTTATAATTTTAGTTTTACGTTTTAATTAGTTTTTTATGGTGTTATGGGATGTCAGTAGTTTTTAAGTTGGGAGTTCCTCTTTTTTCTTTTTCTTATGGTTTTTCTTTATCTCATCTTTACAACTATAAATCTCCCTTCCTCTATATACCCACTCGTATGTCCCCAATAGCTGTAAACTGTCTTCTCCACTTCTAACTCTCTCGTAACTTCTTAGTAATCTGACACTTAAGCTTTATGATCACAACCCTTCCCCTCTTTTACTTTTACATGTTTATACTTTTTATACTCCGCTCATTTTCTTGGGCGTTTCCGTCTCGTAATTTTTGTATGTTAGTGTGTAAATGCAAATAATTGATTTTTGATGGTTGAATTATTACAAGTGAGATCTTGTTTAGATTTATCTTCCGAATAGAATTAACTTCCACGCAATAATTATGTAAGAATCTTGCGACGTCTGATCGTTTCGAATGCTTTATTACATTAGGATCTACTCTGTAAAAAAACCATTGATAATGCTCTGAATGGAGAAGAAATGCTTAAATCAACACTGGCATCTTATTACAGTTCTCAAAAATGTTCTTTGTCAATCCACTTAAGTTTTTTATCACAAGTTTTGTTATAAATGCGATAAATAATGTTTTCTCAAAATTTTCTATCATTTTACTATTGATTGGCTGTAAATTACTGAACTACGAATGCTCATGTAACATTAAATTAACTTTATTTTTACACATACCTGTCTATTTACAAAATTAATTGACAATCATATGAAGAAATCAAAGTTGTAACATCATATTGTGTGAAAATTTTAATGCTCGATTAGCATCAGCGCTTCGCATTTCCTTATTTTCGGGCTGTTTGTAATGAGGGGGGAGAAATAAGATAAAAACAACGATTAAAAAGAGACGTACACATGAAGACTTATCAACTTGCCATGTATGTAACTAATAAGAAGATAAAACGTAAGGAAGAAAAGTTTTAAAAAGCAATTTGGAAAAGACGTAAACACAAAGACTTATCATGTAAGTGAACGAAAAGACGAGAAAACGTATCGAAGAAAAAAACTAAAAACAACGATTAGAAAAAGATGTAGACTCAGAGATTTATTTACATGACAAGTAAACAAATGATAAGTAGGTATACAAATGATAAGTAAGCAACAAAAACGAACAAGAATGAAGAACTATTAAAGCTCAAAAATTGAGTTATGTACAATAAACGAAAAAAAAGGAAAAAGTAAGCAGCTTAATGGGAAACCAGAGTTTTTACAGAAAATTTTTTTATTGAAAAGTTTTTGGATAAGCAAGAAGTTTTATAAGTGATCGAAGAAGAAAAAAATGATTCAGAAGAGAAGAGTTAAACAGAAGTCAGAAGCAATATTGATTAAAGAAAAATAAACGGAAGTTTTTGATTGTTTCTAATAAAGAAAAAGAAGAAAAGATATTCGATAAGCTGTAAGAGCAACAGAGGAGTTATTATTAAACAGTGTTAGACACTACTAGAAGAGTAAGAAAATATTGTTTGTAATTAATTAACTTAATGAACAGAACTTGTAATAAGAAAGTTACGAAAACATAATCTTAGCCCTTTAACAATAAACTCTTTCCCTTTCTCTACCAAATAGTTCTCAGGCCTCAACCCAAAGCTTCACAACCATTCAATTTAACACTAGAACCCATGCCTCCTTTAACGTCGTAAAAACCACTTTAATCCATCTTACACATTACATCCGTCAAGCTAACAGAGAACACTTTACAACACTCTAACATAACTATAAAAATAGCACCACATTTTTATATAAAAAAGACCGCTCTAAAAGTAACAAAAAACCTTGAGTCATAAATATTGACAAACTTTCAGCATAAATTTATGCTTTAATCGAAGACTTGTTGCGTTTTTTGTAAATTGAAAAAACGGATTTATGAAAAACTTACTCCAAATTCTTGTATAAATCTAATCTAAATTTTTTACACGTTATTTCCAGAGTTTACTTTTTTTTTTTTTTTTATTCTATTTGTTTTTATTTTTTTACATATGTTACTGGCTTACATTATTTTCTTATTATAATTCATTTTTATTTTATATTATTCACAGCGTTTACACATTATTTTACAGATTATTTTCAGCGCAAAAGTTTACCCAAATTTGAAAAAAATTATATTAAGCATTGCGCTTTGGAATAGCTGTTTCTAATTGTTAGTGATATGTTATTTTGAAATTAAATATACTTTGATGACAACTTCTTCAAAATTCAGGTATTTAGAATGATCGGAATTGCTTTTGGTAAAAATTGATTGATGATTCTTCGGACGAGGATATTTTCTTGGCTATTGCTGTTCAAAGGCCTAACAAAAGAACCTAAAAAACCGAGGCAGGTAATATAGTTTTAGCTACATTCCTTTATTTATTGCAGAAAACGTCAGTTTTTTGAGTTCTGTTTGATATTTGTGGTATTTTTAAATAGTTTTTTTTTTAAGTGAATTTATGGAAAAATTAAAATATCTCTTAAAAATAACTCAGCTAACATTTACTTGAAAGGCAAAAAAATCAAACTGCACTTTATTTAGTTTAAAGAAAGACCCTTCAATGAATACCCCAGTGACAAAATGATTTGGAAGCGTTACCAAGAAAGTGCCAAGAACTATCCTCAATCAATTCGAAGATTCTCGCTACCGTTTAAATGGCGGTGATCAACTTGTAATACTTGTATTATAAATTGATCACCGCCATTTAAACGGTGGTTCAGGGTATTCAAAAAAAAAGTTTGCTGAAAAACTTTTTTTATCAAAATTTAAACAACCTTTAAGGGGCCCTCAAGTTCTTTTAAGGCGGTGATAAAGACTTGCATTTCTTTTGAATTGGTTAATATTAAGCCTGTAATCAAATTAAGTTTCTTTGATGTACCGAAAACTATTTTTTCATCATTTATATCTTAATTTAAAAATAGAATTAACAAAGTATTAGAAGTTAATATAAAGAAAGAAGGTTTTCTCACGTCATATCATTATTACTCACATTGGACCAGAACTTTTGAAAAAATTCTAACCATATAATTCTCTCACAAGATGAATACAATTTAATTGTTAAAATAAAGCTCATATTTTAGCCTTGAAACTGAAACGATTGCAAAGTTGCCAAAAGGTTTTGTTTTAACTTAGTTGATTTGTTCACCAATACAATCTACGGACAAATATTCAAAGATGAATAGCAATAGCACAGCAACAGAATGCGATTACTTTGCAATTCATTCCATTATAAACAATTACATCGCTTTCAGCACTCCGAAAAATTAAAAAACTCCATTTTGCAAAGTGAAAAAACGTGATAATGCTGAGAGAGCCCAATGCCCTCTCCAGTGAACAAAAAAGTTGATAAAAAGTTCATAGAAAAATATAAAAAGCATGTTGAAAAGAATCCTTCTGTATCAATCAGAAAGATAGAAAAACTGTTCCATGTTAATGAGAGGACAGTCAGAAGAACTCTAAAAACACTTTGAAAGGTTAGGGTCGTCCAACCTTCATGTTGACTTTTTACAGAAAGACTAAAAACTTTAAGATTGGAGCGATCAAAGAAGGTTCTGAATCAGCTGAAAAGCTATGTTTTGTCAACAGTTAAGGTTTTCTCAGATGAAAAACTTTTTAGTATTAATTTAGTGCTAAACAGGCGAAATGGCTGATTCATTGTGCAAAAGGGTGACAAACCACCACCTGTGTTTTGGTGAAAATAACAGTTGCAAAATGACCCACTTAAGTGTCAAGTCACTAAAGTCATCAATTACCCGAACTTGGAACTCAATGCCAAGGGACTATATATATAGCGCCTGCCAGTTCTTCCGTTCTAGGTTTAAGGCAGTGATCAAAAAAAGGTAACCTACTTCAATGTTAAGCTGGGAAAATCATTTATCTTCAACTTTTCTTCTACTAATGCTCCGTGAATATAATTTTATTGTGTTTAAAAAAGTCATTTTGAAAAATGTTCTAAAAAGTTCGCGAGTCTCTGCCGCACCATGAACTATAACTTGAAACTGATCAGTAAAAATATAGAAAAAAACAAACAGTAAAAAAATAGACAAGAATTTTAAATGATAAACTACATGATGTCATCTTTAGGTCTAAAAAAGGATTTTCGCTAATCTTATCAAAATGTAGCTTTAAAGATACTTGTTTTTGATGACAAAGTTGTTACATATTTAACATAATACATATCTTTTGCTTCTTGCTGTGTTTAATATTCTTGACTTTATGGAAAAAAGTTCACAACATAGGTTTGAAAAAAAAAAATAGTATTTTTTTGAAATTTCCGATATCTTTTTAAAAACATTTCGATAATTTCACGATTTCACGACTAGACCTATTTTTACAACTAGACCTACTTTTAGCCTACAACATTAATATCAATTAACTTGATTTTAATTTCACTGCCTCAGTTACATATATTCGAATGCAATGAGTGGACATGTTTTTACTTCGGCGTTGTTTTAGATATTTTAAAAAAGGTTTTCAGTGAATGTTATGTAGGAGTATTTCACTGAAAATAACATGTATGCATTAATAGTAAACGTGTAAGTAGTATTTAAAATGATTTATAAAAATGAAATAAAAAGTTAAAAGAAATGTGTTACTTAAAAATATTTAAAAAGTTATTAACTAAAGTACGAATAACAAAACATACATAATTGCATTAATTTGCAGTACTTTAATGTAATAAATTAATTGGCAGGAGTCTTATTACGTGTTGCGTAATAAAGCATAAAAATAAATTTATGATTTTCTTTTAACTTAGGATTACCACTTCTATAAACAGTCAATCATTTAAATCTATTTTAACAAATGGTATACAATCTTCATTTTACCTTTTTCTCGGCATATCAACAGTATTAATCTTACATACATCTCTTATTATCATATTTAAAAGATTATGACTCATCATGAGTAATCTTTAAAATATCTATGTAAAAAGCGATATTGTTCAGAATATGAATTAGAATTACTGACAAAAACATCGCTTCTAGAGAAGAAAAGAAATAAAGAAAGAAAAAAAAAAAAAAAGAAGAAAAAAGGAAGAAAGAATACACTATTATTGAGGAAACACATGAAAAATATGAGTAAAAAAGCCTCTTTGTTGAGGATTGTCATCAGGTGCTTTTGTGACAGCAACAAAAAAAGCAGTTTAGGGCTAAAGGACGGAAGACATTTAAAATGCCATCCTTAGTTATAAGACTTTGCATCAAGATAGAAGAGTAGCTCAATAAGCTCCTCTAAAGCCTTTAAACTAATTATACATAATGGTGTTATATTTAACTGTGTGACTAAAATATTTTACTTCTAGTTCGGCTATTCTAGAGCCAACTGTATATCAGCATTAGGAAAGTGCGAAACTTTAAGTTTATTCAATAATCGAACTCGAATCGAATGTAATTAGTTAATCAAATGCCTTTCGAAATTTGAACCTTCGTTCAATATTTAGAAAATCTCTGTGAAGTGCTAGTAAAAACTAAAATGCTTCAAAATGGAGGATAAAAGAGAAAGAAGCGTTTTTTGGAATTTATTTCATAGGCGTAAAATTAAAAATAAAACTAATGGTTTTTGCAAACAGAATATCATAAAATAGTTGAAAATTGCCGCTAACCAAACATATTGAACCATTATGGTTTCATAGATTTGACAAAAGTCGCTGATAAGTTAAATCATCAAAATGAACTGAGCCTAAAGCCATGTTGATATTCAAATTATATATTCAGATATTCAAATTAAGAACCCACCCAACAACAAGTCGTCTTAAAGACAAATTGAAGACGTCTTGAAATTGGTCTTAAAGATGTCTTAAACTGGTCTCAAATGAAACACAGTAAGTCGTCTTATCTGAGACGTCTTAAAATTGTCTTAATTAACAAGTATTAATAACGGCTTAAAAAGGCGTATATATATATATATATATATATATATATATATATATATATATATATATATATATATATATATATATATATATTACCTTTCAGTCTCCTGCCAATACAACGTAAATATATATATTTATATTGTATTAGAAGAAGAGTGGAAGGTGGTGACAGAAAATAGAAAGGTGTGAATATATGAACTATCCAAATGCAATAACTGAAAAAAGAGACATGATTTACTATAGAAAAATACTTCACAGCACCCACAAAAAATGAGTACATGATTATAAAATTTTTTAATATTTTCGTGATGCTGGTGCGTTTTTTAACACACCCTGAATAAATTTATGGACTGTCTTCTCCGATTGCTATGGATATGTCTTTCGGACAGCCACTTAAAACAGAAAATTAATAAAACAATAATAGGTCAAGAAAATCATTGTGTTTTTGGAAAGCAGCGTTAGAAGACACTTACCAATTATACATTTATAAAGGCGGGTTTCTTTAAAACTTCTCTATCCGCCTCTCTGTCTATCCATGTTGAAGTTTATCATCAGCGAACAATGTAATTTCTAAATTCGATTAGTTTCTCAGAAATCTGTAAAATATGTGCCTGTAATAATCTAGCCATAGGCCCTTTACGGAAATAGTTCAAAATTCTTTTGAACTATCAGTTGGACTTTAGCATATAGTCAACGCAGAAATCCAAAGACATATATAATACCAGTAGCTAAAACAGGAGATTTAATTTTTTGATGTTACTTTTACGACTGGCAACTAAAAACGTTATCTGTTCGCTTGCAAAATTTTTGTTCTTCATTAAACTATTTTACACATCATTACAACTCTCCCTTCCCAAGAACCTTTGATAATGCACCTTTCACAAGAATAATATCCAGTATGAGCAACAGTCCATTTTAAAAATAATGTTGCTGGAGCATCACAGAGAAAAGTTCTAACTTTAACAATATGTTCAACTGATTTTATTGTCAGACCGGATAACTTTAAACCAAACAATTCTTATCATTCTTCCGTAAATGGATATAAAGACTTAGTTGCAAACGCAATTAAGGAAGGAATTAAAGCATGGACGTATAAGAGTGGACGTGCAACTTAAAACAGTTTAACTTTTTGTATTAGTTTAAACTTTTATAGCATTTGTTTAACAAGACTGTTCATGATAAAGTAACTATTTCACTTGTTGACAAATTACTCAACAAATTACACCAAGATAACGAAAATCAGTTGTCGGCACCAATAGATTTTATCATTATTTCAAGATGAACATTTGTAAACTTGGGAACTTTTTTGTGTAAACAAATTCTGTGAATGGTAAAATAGACCTGTAAGGATAAATTTATAATTACTAAAAAAAGTGCTAAATATAAAAAAGCTTAAATATACTTTTTTTATCAAGATCTGATTTCATTCAATTCTTTCGTCCTTCATTCGCCAGCTTAGTCCTTCATTAACCAAGCTATTTTATAATTCATTTGATAATGCAAAACCTTTTCAAAAATGATTTAATTTTATAATTATCTTCCAAAATGCGTCAGATATTTCGTGTTTTCATTTTTCATATTTCATATATTTTTTCATTTATCATAAAAAGCACATAATAACCCATTAGTTTTTGTCAAATAAAATTAAGGTTATAAATATAGCTGGTAAATCATATTATGTTAATATCAAATTCTTAGTTATTCTTGCGGTTTGCCATAAATTGGCTTTGCTAAGTTCTTTAAAACTGTGACAAATTATAATTGCTTTCTTGTATTCATTATATGTATAAGTTATTTAACCATAAATGTATATATTTCTGTTGTTGAACATATATATATATATATATATATATATATATATATATATATATATATATATATATATATATATATATATATATATATATATATATATATATATATATATTACACACGTCTCTTTAAGCCGTCGTTAATAGGTGTTAAATATGACAACTTTAAGACGTTTTGAATAAGACGTCTTACAGTGTTTCATTTGAGACCAGTTTAAGACATCTTTAATACCAATTTCAAGTCGTCTTAAATTTGTCTTTAAGACGACTTGTTGTTGGGTGGGAATTGTCCATGATTAAAGACATCTTAAACTGGTTCTTCCGAAAGACGTCTTGTTAAGATGTCTTACGAACGTCTTAAACTGGCTGTACCGATAGACGTCTTGTTAAGATAAGTTAAAGACGTCTCAAACTAGTTATTCTGAAAGATATCTTAAGCTGGTTATTCGGGCAGACGTCTTAAATTGGTTGTTCCGACAACCATCTCGTTAAGATGTCTTACGGATGTCATCAACTGGTTATTCTGACAGATTTCTTGTTAAGATAAGTTAAAGACGTCTTAAGCTGGTTATTCTGAAAGACATCTTAAACTGGTTATTCCAAAAGACGTCATAAACTTGTTGTTGCAACAGACATCTTAAGATGTGTTAAAGACGCCTTAAAATGGTTGTTCCGACAGACGTCTTGTTCAGATGTCTTACGGACGTCTTAAACTGGTTATTCTGTAAGACGTCTTGTTAAGATGTCTTGCGGACATCTTAAACTGGTTGTCGGAAGACGTCTTAATGAGGTGTGGAAAAGCCGTCATAAACACGTCTTTAACTAGTTGCAGACGTCTAGACGAGTTAAAGATAAGTTACATACGTCTTAAAGTCGTCTCATGTTGGGTGGGATTGTAGACATAGTTGAAGTTTCTGCTAAATCACCTTATTAAAAGCTCCTGTTAAATCAACAAAACACCAGTTCTTTTGAAAAGCAAAAAAAAATTAAATAAAACACACGAAGCTGAATTTTGAGCTGCTATTTTTTGAGGAGAGAATGTCACGCTGCGATTTTGATTGCTTTTTTCTGCAGCTTGTTCTTAAAAACCTTTCATTATAAACATACTTTGCAGCGGAATTGCATAACCTTGATACTCTCAGGGCAATCGGAAGGAAGGAGAGAAAGAAGGGGTGGGCAATCGAGTTAGTTCGCCTCAGGAATCACAGTTAAAAGGCTATCACATATTCCGAAAAAAAATAATCAATAATAAATCAGCAACACTGTTATTGCTATGAAACTTTATCTAATATTTAATTTATAAATTTTAAAAACAAAAATTTGTTTTTACGAAGTAAAGAGACTTTTAATATGAGTTACTGACTTTTTTTTCCATTAAATTCTTTTGTTTTTAGTAAGCATACAAATTATCTCATCAGACGTACTTTTTACTCGCGAACAATTGTTTGTATATTATTATCTAAAGTTAAAAAAATAAAATCTTAACGAATAAAAATTCTTTTGATTAAAACTTTTGTAATCGACATTTCGATAGTCAGAGATTAGCTTATTTTTTTACTCGACGTTTCGATAATTAGAGATTGCATTTCGCATTTGAAATTATCGACAACAGTAATCTCGGTGAAGATTTTTTTGTTGCATTGTTTAAACAAACATCTGAAACTGTGTTTGTTTAATTCAATATTTAAAACAAATAAAGAATCCCGCAAAAAGAAGAAGGAAACAAAAAGTAATGAAAGAGAGCAGCACGTGGGTAGTTTGTACTTTGTCATTATAATATGTAAACTTGAACAACACTTATAGTTAAAAATAAAAAGTATTCATCTTTAGTTTGGGATAAAATGAGTGAACGTATCGAACGTATAAAAACGATGATCTACGAAATGAAGCTTCAAACATTAAAACTGTGAATGTTGCTGTAGAGCACGAAGAAAAAATACAAAACGACATCGAAATACAATTCTTTCCGCTTCAATATTGTTTAGTTGCGCAGGATTTATCATGTGATTGCTTTAAACTCCGTAACGCAAAGATTCAGACTTGACAAGACTAAAAAAAAGCTTTTTAGGCATAAATTTTTTTAATATTTACTTTAAAAATGCTATTTCACATTTTGCTTGCTTTTCGTTTTTGATACTATATTTAAATAATCCTGATTAAAATGATTGAAAACCAAACCCACTCGTCTTACAACACCCACGCGTCGCATCAGAACAACTTAATCTTGTATTAAAAAGCGTGGAAAATTAAAAATAAATACCTAATAGTTCTTCAGGAAAACAAAAAATTGCAGTTTTTTTTCCTTAGATTAATTTTTCAAGTGCAGAACCCTAAACTACGGCTCAATTGGCTTACTCCCATATTAAATCTCAAAAGTTTAGATAAATAAATTATTGTTAAAATATTGATGCATTAGAGAATCTTATTTTTAAAAGAATGTAAACTACATTTTTAATCGCCCATCTCATATCGATGCTGTCCATATTGAAAATACCTTTGTCCGGATGTGATCTTAAAAGAAACTCACCCTCGAAATATTCGCCTTACGCTATACCAAGAATCCAAGGTAATCATAAAAGAAGTTAACGCAGATAAAAGTCATTGGAAAGTCAGCTAGAAGCAAACAATATGAGGTTGTTTAAACTAATTCAAAATGATTTTTTTCTGTTCTCAGATTTTTGCATTTGCACGATTTTTATTTTTTTTTTACCAAAGCTAAATTTGAAAATGTACATTTTGGAGCAAAAACAAAATTTACATTTGTGAAAAAATAAATTTCGCATCGAAATATGGATTTGCATTACTTTGTAAAAGATGTACAAACGATGACTCGTCAACTCTTCATATAAATAATTGATAATGCAAAAAGAAAAAAAGTTAAAAAAAACTGCGAAAAGACGTAAACAAGAATATTCATAAACAATAAAACGGAAAGAAGAAAAAGTTGAAAAACAACTGAGAAAAGACGTACTCACGGACACTCATTCAACCTGCCATAAAAATAAATGATGAATATCTATCGCAACCAGAAAACAAGATACTATACTTAAATTCCAAATATCCGAAAACATATACCATCCTTAAATTCAACTTTTTTTTATACTCGGAGCGGGAAGGGGTTAATAAAGTTACTAATTGCGCAATGTATGATTTTAATTAATTTATTACAATGATTGAAATTTTACCATAGTTCAATGGTTGCTTAATGGTAATACAAGCCTCCCAGCTATGTGTTCCAAATGGCTCTTTGATTTGCTGTGTTAAAATTTTTCCAATAGACATGTAAAATGATTTAGGGAAGAAAATAAGACACTTTCCCCAGATCTCACAGTCAGTGGTTGATTGAAATTTGTGTCCTTTGTACTTTAAATAGCAACTGCTATTTAATTAGCTTTGCTCCACAGATAAATTTAGTAAGGGATTTCGATAGGCAGCATTAAAAAGTGGTACAAAAGAAAGTTTCTTATATTTACTGATACTCTTGTCTGTTTCACGCATGAAGATCCCTAAAGGTAACAGTTTCACTTTTTAATCAGAAAAAGGTTTTCTAATTGTAAAAGCTTGACAATTTTAAGTTTATCAGAGATAAAACTTGTTGTGGTTCTTGAAACGTTACTACTAGAAAACACGGGTTCTGGGACAAAACTATTTCGACCATAATGTAACCATAAATATTTATTCCATGAATGGAGGGTTATCGACCATGTTTCTGGTAGGGTTCTGGGATAGTCATGTCAGGGTATATGTAAGCATAAAATTTTCTTGTTACCATGGTTCTGTGATAAATTCATGTCAGGGGTATGTCTGTCAATAAAATTTTCTTGTTACCATGACAAGACATAAAATTATCATGTTTTAGGTGTAATGCAATTTTTCATTACGTGATAAATCGTAATGAAAAAGCAAAAGATGTTTCAAGCCTTGGAATTCAGAGAATTTTAGGTGGAACAGGTTTTTTAATTATATATTTATAATATCTTATTAGTCTTTGTTTTAGATAATTTATTTCTTTTTCTTTTTCTTCAATTCTCAATAGACGCATCTGATCGTATTCAAATGAATTTATCTTTCCATTTTTTAGTACATTTAATTTTTCTATTTCTTTTAATAATTTTTCGCATTGTTGATCTGCTTCAATTTCTCTTCTGTTTTCTTTGAAATCTTTATCAAGGAGAATACGTTTACTGATATATTGATCGTAATCTTTAAATACGTATGTATTGTACCTGTTTGTTTTTTTATCGAAAATTTTAAAGGAGTACGTCATTTTTTTTATAACAAGAAAAAATTTATTTATATCATTTTAAAAAGTTTTTTTTCTTTGTATAATAGGCTTGTACGATAAAAATTAAGATAAGATGGGTACATATTTTCTGTCTCTTTTGAAGTATAATCCATCTTTGAGTGAGCTTCCAGTGACCCAGGGTGTTAAAAACAGTCCATCTCCTTTGTATGTGGCAATTTTCATTCCTTTTCCATTGCTTTTAAGGTAAGCAATACCATTTCCAACAATTTTTTCGATCAAAGTGGGTGCAAGAGCTCCCAATAAAGGCAAAAGAAAAGGAAGAAACCCTCCTTCTGATTTTATTCCATTTCCTAAAATTTTGTCAACCATATTGGAACCAAGAGAAGCGGCAACACCTCCCAAAGCGGCCTTACCAAAAGCTGGAACGACTTTGGCTGCAACCCTTCCCAATAAAGGTAAAAGAGCACCAAGAAATCCTCCTTCAACTTTTGCGTTGTGTTCCAATTGAGTTTTGCTCATTTTTATGGTGAATCCAACTCCTCGATTGAGAGCGTCTACAAATTTTCGGTGTTGGCTTTCTGTTAAAAGCAAAACGTCGTTTCCGTGTAGATTATCTTTTGAAATTCGGATGCTAACGGGTTTTCCTTCCATGATTGATTTTTTTATTTTATCGATCTGTCCCTGAGAGACATTTAATTTCACACGAATGTAATTGCTCATTTTTTAAATGTCTGAAAAAATTTATTTCACTTCTCGAATGTGATAGCGGATCGTGATGTCCTCTCCGCGAAAGTCGATTAGATTTCCGTTTTGATCGACGATGCGTGTGATCATCGTGGAAATTTCTGATACTTTGACAGGTAGGTAAATTAAATGGGTTGCTCTTTCGATGATTTTATAGCCAGGACCGACAGAAGGATAAAAGGAGTAAATGCAATTTACTTGTACTCCGTTGACGTATGATGACCCGATGACGTTGTTGAGGATTCTGATGGTGTTAACGTCCGAGATTCTGACAATGTCGTCGGACTCGTATTCGGAATTGGAGTCTAATTGTCTTTTTGTGAATCCTAAAAGGGAGGCGATGCTGTTTTCCACGTTCAAATCCATTAAATAATTCAATCCAAGTGTGATGGTTGATTTTAAAGTGTTTAAATTGGATCCAATTTTGATGTTATCTGGTGAGTAGCTGATTTTATTTGTGGTGACGTAACTTGAGCTTTGAGAAGCATAATTTTTGATTGTGTTTGAGACGGTTTTTTGCAAATAATTGTTGATGTCTTTGATGTCGTAGCTTCCTTTTGGAATGGCGACGTTTTCCCAATGAGTACCGTTGGTCATGCTGTACCGGAAACAATTGTTTTTTTCGGTGATGTTTGGAAAGCTGTTGTACGTCTCAAGATCTAGAAAAGCCATCTCATATTTTTTTTCTTTTTCAAAAACGATTTTATCCAAAAATTCTGTTATTATTACGTTGGATGTTCCATCCGCATCGATGATTATTCCTGACATTTTTAATAGATGAAAAAATTTTATTAGATCCTTTTAGATCATCTCATGATCCGTGGATTCTTTTGAAAAATAAAAATCGTTAAATCCGCTTCGATATTTTCCATTGTATTTTTTTGACGACAAATCGATAACAGCAAATCCGTGAGGTTCAGACCAGCAATGTCTGCAAAACTTTTTAAACTCTACTTTTTTCATGTCGCTCGAAACGTGGTCTCGATAGATGTGATCTATATTTTTTGAGTCTTGAGGAAACAGACAAATAAAATTGGTGTTTTCTCGGATAGTTTGTCTGGGAAGCATGAAATAATTTTGAGCGAGGTAAAAGCAGTCGACGTTGGAGTGTCTCCCTCGGATGTAATATTTTTCGCACTTGTTTTGTTTGGTGAGTTGCAAATCGTCAAAGATCATTAAATTGTTTTTTGTTGAATCGAGATCTTCGGGTTCAGGCACATCGTCAGCCGTTTCAAAAAATTGACACTCCATGTCATTGGTTTCGGAAAAATTTTTTGAAAGGTCGTTGATAACACATTCAGGGTTTAAATTCAATTTTTCCATTTCATTTTGTACCTTGAATAAATCGAGAATGATCTCTTTTGGCAAATTTTTCTCGAACGAGCTTTTCAGTATTTTGTACTCAGGTTGAAAAAGGGATTTTCCAAAGACTTGCAAATGGTTATAATCCAACCATCCAGGCTTGAGCAGTAAATTGAGAAGCAAGGTTGTTTTTCCGCAGCCGGACTTTCCAACGATAATACCTCGAATGCTTCTTGGTAAAAGCTCGTTATTGTTCCTTTTGTTTTTTCCAATATTCCATGACAAATCGGTAACTTCCATTTTATTTAAACAAAAAAAAATATTTTAAATAAAAAAAAATGTACTGTGTCAAATGCAAAAGAGAAACAGAAACCATTAATTTGAGAAACGAGGTCTCAAAAAACAACAGAAACATGATCAAAGGAACTTGCGACTCTTGTGGAACTACCAAATGCAAGTTTGTTTCTTCGCATGTGCTTAGCGGAGGTGATTTGGTGGAATCAATCAACAATTTTTCAAAAAAAATCAAGCTTCCGTGGGCAAGATTTCCAGGAGAAATGCACATTCCAGGAATGAATTTTGCAGGACCTGGAACCAATTTAGACAAAAGGCTCACATCCACCGACATGTATCAAGAGTGGAGCAAACCGGTGGACAGAGTGGACAATGCGGCATATCACCATGATCTGGCATATAAATATTTAAACGACGTTCAAAGCAGAAATTTGGCGGATCAAATGATGCTTGAAGAAATGAACTCCATTTCAAACCCCACTCAAAAAGAAATAAACGAAAGAAAACTTATCGCTCCCATCATCAAAGCTAAAGCCAAATTCGGATTAGGTGTTGAATCTAAAAAATCACAGATTTTTAATGGGAAAAAAAAGCACCGGAGAACCTGAAATGGACGGATCAGCTTGCAGAGGAGCTTCATAAACCGGTGATTCACAATTTTAAAAGAAGAAAAGTGTTTGTGAATGATATCGATGAAATATGGGCTGTAGATTTGGTGGACATGCAATCGTTTTCAAAGTTCAACAATGGAATAAAATATTTGCTCATGGTGATCGATGTGTTTTCAAAGTATGGATGGATCGTCCCGTTGAAAAGCAAAACGGGTATTGAAGTGGCCGAGGCGTTGAAAAAAATCTTCACAGAAAGAAAGTGTGTAAAAATGTGGGTGGACAAAGGAAAAGAGTTTTACAACAAGCACGTGAAAGAGTTGGGTGTTCAATTGTATTCCACTGAAAACGAGGAAAAAAGTTGCGTCGTTGAGCGATGGAACAGAACGATGAAAGAGAGAATGTTTAAATATTTTTCAGCCAACAGCACCAACAGATACATTGACGTTTTGGATGAAATGGTGAAAAATTACAACAGCACAAAACACTCGTCCATCAAAATGACTCCGATTGAAGCCAGCGAGGAAAAGAATAAAAATAGGGTATGGATGAATCTGAATGGAAAGATGCCAAAAGAAAGGTCAGAGCCGAAATTTTCAATGGGAGACAAAGTGAGGATAACAAAAAAGAAGACACATTTTGAAAAAGGGTATACGTCGAGATGGACTGAGGAGGTTTTCACAGTGTCTAAAGTTCAGAGAACGGATCCACCCACGTACAAAATTGTTGACGCAAACAATGAAGAAATACAAGGAACCTTTTACGAGCAGGAGATGCAAAAGACCAATCAAGAAATTTTCAGAATTGAAAAAGTCATTCGCAAAACAAAAAGCAAATCGCTAGTCAAATGGAAAGGATATCCAGACTCGTTCAACTCATGGGTTGATAATAATGAATTGATCCGTTTGAAAAAATGATATAAATAATTTTCTTTTCTTTATAAAAAGATGAATTTCGTAACGATTGAGAATTTTGATGAGAGCAAATTATCGGTTGGAGAGATTTATTCCGCAACCAAGCCCATTCAGTACCAAAAGATTCCGCTTTTTTATGAGTACCCCTCTGGAAAAGGTCCTTTTGTTTTGAGAACTCCCGTTTTGTTTTCTCTGGGTGTGTTTGAGAACCGCAATTTTGGAACGAAAGAGCTGGAGGGATATTCAATGTCCTTTCTCGGTTTCAATGAAAAAAATGGAAGGAGCGAAAAAGAAAAAAAGTTTATAGAGACGGCTGAAAAAATATCAAAATTTCTTCGCGAAAAAGTCAAGGAAATGATTCCAGCTTTGAAAAAAGGAGGAAGAACGAAAAAAATAATGACAGAGGATTTGTCCATTTTCAAAAACAAATCAGATGATCCAAACGCAGCTCCCATTTTTTTCGGAAAATTGTTCACAAAGAAAAGCGAAGAAAACATTGAGGTTTCTTCTTCGTTTTTCAAAAAGAAGAACAAAAAGATGGTTAAAGTGAATCCTTTGGAATATGTTAGACAAAAGTGTTTTGCTGTTGCGGCATTGAGAATCGAAGGTGTTTTTGTTGGAGCGCAGATCGAGTCCATTCAGGTTAGGATTACCGAAGTAGCCATTGCAAAAAAGGATACTTCAGTTCAAAGCATCATAGGTGAACAACATATGAATTTTGATGAAATGGAATCTGACGAAGAAGAAATGGAATCTGACGAAGAAGAAATGTAAAAACACGAAAATGGAATCTGACGAAAATAAAATGAAAATAAAATGAGTTAAAACATTTTCTTTTCATATTAAAAAATGCATGCCCCTCACAAGTTGTATAAAAATGTTTACACGGTAGAAAAACATGTTGATTCTAACACGGAAATCTCGAAAATGTATTTGGAGCATATGGATGATCGAATAAAAGAGTTGGAAAAATTCAAAGAGTCGGATAGAACCAAAAATTTGGAAAATTTAGTGGAAAGAATTAAAGAGTTGGAAAATTTGTTGGAGACAACCAAAAACACACAAAAAAAGACATCGCAAAATATTGTTGTTGTAAAACAAAAATTAGTTCATCCAAATTGTTTCAACATAAACGGACAACATGAGATTTTTGCTCAGAAAGATATTAAATTTACTGCTCTTTCTCTAACAACCATATCGTTGTCTGTGGGATTGAGTTTTGAAAGAGGAATCGCAGTAGTCACTTTGATGAACAAGATAAGTGACAAATTGAACTTTTTCAAAAACGATGTCATTTTTTCAGAGTCTGTGGAAGAAATCTATTTGGATATAACTAATAACAGCAACAATGATGTCATCGTCAAAAAAGGAGAAATGCTTTGCAAAATAAATCACATCGATTCGAATTAAAAAAATTTGTCTTTGTTAAAAAGATGGAGATAATCAAAAACACTGAAAAAATTTATCCAGTTCTTCCAACAGCGCCATCCGATGACGCTTATCGTCTTCAAAAGATAAGCGAGATCCAAAAAGAAATGGAGGATGAAAAAGTGAAAAGAATGACATTGAGCAAAAAGTACCATCGAGTGGCAAAAATAATTCGTTTTGCAGACGATGGGTTGCAAACGTTGAGCATTGGTTTGGGGATTACAGGCATTGCGCTTTTATCAACCGTTGTTGCCACTCCAGTTTCGATTGCATGCGAGGGGGTTGCAATTGGATTGGGGGCTTTGTCCATCTTCGGAAACCATCAAAACAAGAAAATGTTGATAAAGGCTGAAAAGCACGAAAAAATAAAAGTTCTTTCCGAGTCAAAATTGAACACGATTAGCGACCACATTTCAAAATCGCTCATGGACGGGTTTGTGAGTGATTCCGAATACGAACTCATCCTAGGAGAGCTTCAAAAATTTAAAGCAATGACTGAAGAAATAAGAACAAAAACAAAAAGCAACATTGACGAATTAACCAAAGAGTCGTTGATCCAAAAAGGAAGAGAAGAAGCCATTCAAGCATTTAACAACTTTTACAAAAAGGGAAAATGAACGCAAAACGCAAACGCAAACTCGTTTACGTTTTTGTTTAAGTTTTTTTCTTCGTATTTTAAAAAATGGAATTCTTTAAAATACAAGACCCGAAGAAGAGAGACGAGATTGTGAAAAATTACATGGCCAACAGGGAGAAGCTTTACAATGAGAGCATTAACCGTAACGTTTCTGATGCGAATTATCAGACTGATCTGTCCAAGTTTTTTCAGCCGTTAATCGAGAGCAACGAAAAAGTGAAAAACGAGATGAAAAGCATCACCTACAGAGAGGTTGATAACAGTCCACTGGCTTTGACTTATCCAGAAAGTTCGAAAAGTGCTGAAAAAACGTTTGGAAAAATGAATGTTGGAAATACAGCATTGGAATATTTGTCAAAATACGCTGCCAAAAAATTTTCTGCAGACAGAGTTTTTGGAATTCACGCAAAAGAACGAGGAAAAATGTTTATTGGGAACAAAGAAATCACCATCGATGAAAACGACGTCGTTATTGATGGTGAAAAGTTCAATGGTACTTTAGGTTTTTGGGAGCTGATCACAAGATCAAAACCTGATTTGACAAAGGTGACAGACGAGGACTTGAAAAATTATGGAAAAATACTGGTTGAAACGCATGCAATGGAGAGAGAAGGGAAACCAACCATACCAAAATCTTCGAAAAGCGAAAAGTGGCAAACGATTGTTTCAAAAATTTGGGAAGAACATTATACAAAAACGAAGGGAAAAAAAGGTCATGGAGTGATCATTCTTCCGAGTGATCCAAATGCTCTTGCTCAAAGGCTTAGTTTGAGCATCGCAGCGGGTCATGCTGGAAATATTGCATCGAGAAACGAAGCGGTTGCCATTTGCGACGAGCTTTTGAGGCAGGGGGAAATCAACAAAGAGGAATATCAGGCGATCCAAAAATACATTGCATCATGATTTCCGTGATATAAAAAAATTTTTCTCATTTTTAAAAATGCTCATTGTGAACAACAGAAGATATATAAAAAAGAACGTTATCGGAGGAGGGATCGTTGACACGTTTAAAAATTTTTTGAGAAGAATGATCGCTTCAAACGCATCAAAGTCATCTCTTCATTTATTGAGGAAAGCAGCAGCAAGCGAAATTGGAAGAGAAGCGATCACAGCCGCCAAATCAGCAGGAAAAGAATTGGCCTCTTCAGCCATATCCACCGCCAAAGACGTTGCCATCGACAAAGGAAAAAAAGCGATTGAAAAAGTTTATGCAAAGACAGGAACGCCAAACCCCAACATGATTCTGAGTGAAGCAGCAAAGACAGGAACGCCAAACCCCAGCATGATTTTGAGTGAAGCAGAAAAGCCATATGTACCTATTAATCCGATAGAAGAGCTGTACAAAAAAATGATTGGTTCGTCCATTAAAAAGAAAATGACAAAAAAGAACGCAGCAAGAATCCAAGATCTGGTTAAAATGGGAAGTGGACTTTTGATTGCGTGATTTTTTTTTGATGAATCAAAAATGACATAAAAATTTTTTTTCTCATTTTAAAAAATGATAAACACCGACAGATTAAGAGTTGATGAAATTCCCGAGTATGACACCGGCATTGAAAAAGTTGATTTTTTCGAGTACCTTCCAATGAATCTCGATTTAAATTCTTCAGGATCGATTATATTTGAGATTGATTGTCAGTCTATACAAACACTTCCGTCTGAGGCTTACATCCTAGTTGAAGGGGTTCTGAAAAAACAAGACGGGACAGCTTACGCGGCAGCAGACAACATTGCTCTGGTGAACAACGCCATCATGTATATGTTCAGTGACATCACTTATGAATTAGAAGGAAATCCAGTGGAAAGAATCCAGTATCCAGGTCAGGGAACAACCATGCTTGGATTGTTAAAATACCCTTACGGTTTTCAGCTTGCTGATGGTTTGAAGCAAATGTGGTTCAAAGATACTTCAAACGCAACTGGAACAACAGGATTCAATGCCAGGCGAGACCACTTGTTTGCAGACACCACATCCATTGGTGCATTTTCGTTAAGGATCCCTTTAAAGCACATTTTTGGTTTTTGCGAAACTTACGACAAAGTCGTTTACGGATTCAGACACACAATCACATTTACGAAAAAAGAATACGATGACGCCATTTACAGAGCTGGAACTGTTGCTGCAGGAATGATTGACCTTAAAAAATTCCGACTTTTCATGCCAAGGATTGAGCTTGATGTTTTGAAAAAATCCGAATTTTTAAATTTTATGACAAAGAAAATCAAAGTTCCAGTGGCTTACAAATCAAACAGAGTAGAAAGACAAGTTGTTCCAGCTGGTCTCACAGAATTCACTTGGACACTTGGAAGGGTCACAGACAAAAGCGTTCCAAGATATATCGTGTTTGGTCTTCAGACAAACAGAGGTTCCGCTCAAACCGTAAATCCAGCCGTGTTTGATCATTGTGATATTAGCAATTTTTTCGTAACCGTCAATGGGATAAAATATCCGAATTACAATTATGATTTGAATTTTGGAGAAAAGAAAATTGTAATGGCTCATTCTGATGCGTTCGCTTTTGATGAAAAATATTATGGTACAAACGAGCTTGTTTGTCAATCTGGTTTGACTCTGCTTGAATACAAAAATTTGTTTCCGTTGTTTTTTGTCGACATCAGCAAGCAAAAGGAGAGAGTTGTTTCCGAAACGGCTGAAATGGTTGTCAACTTAAAATTTAGAACGGCTGTGCCAGACAACACCGTTATTTTCGCAGTAATCATTTCCGACAAATTGATAGGATTTTCTTCAAACGGAACCAGCATGAACGTTGTTTATTAATGATTCTTGATGAAGAAATTGATTTAAAAAAATTTTTCTTTTCATATAAAAAAAGATGAGATTAACAAAAAATTATCTAAAAAATTTGTTGAGAGAAAATGGTATTACATTAACCTCAAACAATTTGCTGTCTTTGCTGATGATTGCGGTTGAGAACAATCTCATCAGCAAAGATTCGCTTTTAGAGGGTGTAAAAGAATGCAGACATGTGGGTCGACCGAAAAAAGAAGTAAAAACTGAAAATGTGGAAAAAACGATCGATCCCAAATACGAGAGGCTTGGTTCTATTCGAAAAAAACCTGTGTCTGTGAAAACAACCAACATGGAAACAGGAGAGGTGGTTGAATACAAATCTCTTTACGAAGCGATGAAAAAGACGGGTCATGGCTGGAGATATTTAGAGCGTCGTGATGGAAAAGTGGATAATGGAATCAAGATTGAGATTATCAATTCTGAAAAACTCGAAAACAGAAAAAAAACTCCAAGTCCGGAAAAAATCGACAAGTATGAAAAAAAATTGATTTTGAGTTAAATAATTTTCTTGACAATAGAAAAGATGTCTGAATATATTGATGCTGCAAGAGAGGAAGAAGCGCTTAGAATGATTAGAATTAGGGATTTAGAAGAACTTATTGGCCATGAATATAGTGATATTATTCATATTGAAGATGGTTTTCCTGAATATTATTACAATGATTTATCGAGAGAGGAGCGACGAATTTTAATAATTAGTTATTTACAAGACGAATACGAAATACTCATTGATAGCGAAGATGAAGAAGAAGATGAAGAAGATGAAGAAATGTCTGAAAACGAGATCATTGAAGAAGAGTCGGAAAACGAGATCATTGCAGAAGAGTGGGAAAAAAACTCTTCGTCTTCTTGGAGAGTGGGAAGATTTTGCGCTCCTGCTGCATAGATCACTTGTGATTTTTTAAGATCCTTCGGATCCATGGAAAATTCTCTGAATTTTTTAATTCTTAGAAAAAAAGAATTAAAATGAAAAATCAGAAAAATTGATTTTGAGTTAAATAATTTTCTTGATAATAAAAAAAGATGTCTGATTATAAAAATGATGATGAACAGATGAAAGAAATTAGAAATAGTTTAAAAAAAATTTCTGTTCTAAATATTGTTGATACTGAAGATATTGTTGATCCTGAAGATATTGTTGATCCTGAAGATAATATTCGTCGTGAAGATCTTGTTGATCCTGATAGTGATAATATTAGTCCTTATGATATTGTTGTTTTTGAAAATGGTTCTACTATGTATCACCATGAATTTACGGATGACGCTCGACGAAATTTAGTAATTAGTCATATCTTAAGAGCAAATTTGGAAAACAGGATAATTGCATAATAGATCCTTCGGATCCATGGAAAATTCTATGAATTTTTTAGATCCTTTGGATCCGTGAAAATCATAAATGATTTTTTAATTCTTTTTTTCTAAGAATTAAAAAAAAAGTTCTTGGCGTAATAAAAATGGAGAACAAAATGCATAAAATTGATTTTGATTTAAATAATTTTCTTGGCAATAAAAAAATGGAAAACAAAACTGTTAAAGAATTGCGAGAAATCGCCAAAGCTCAAAAATTGAAAAATTATTCAAAGATGAGAAAGAATGAGCTCGTTGAATCAATAAAAATTTCCATGGATTCGAAGTCCATCATTGGACATGGTCCTGCTCGTAGACGCACGACTGAGGCGAGACCTATCATTGCTCCTCGTCCTGATCTTAGTTCGATTGCCTCACGTCAAAAGCCTGCCATCGCTCCGAAACCATCAACAATTCCACCAAGCCCTATCATGTTGAAGCCAACTCAAAAACCAGCTCTTCCTCCAAAGCCTTCATCACAATATATCTTTGACTCACCTGTTCCAGATTCTTCTCCTGTGTTGACCCCAGGAGTTTTTTCAGAGTTTACAACGGCTGTAACAAATACAGTCGTCAACAGCTTCAACAGATTTCTTGAGATTGTTGATCCTTACGTTCCAGAGACTGTGAAGAGAACAGTGCGCAATGTATACAACGAAGCGAAAAAGAAAGTTGAATCCCTCAAATCAACAGTACTCAAGTCAATTGTGCGCAATGCAGTTTACAAACCCCTCATTCATTTTCAATTGACTGATCACGCGCTGAAGAGTGTTGCTAAACAATTTTCGCATCAAGTCAAAGGAAACCAAAAGGATGTTTCTGCCTTTTTAAAATTAGCAAAAGACAGTGTAATAAAGATTCTTCAAGAGAATAAAAACAAAAAAGCTATCCTTGTTTTGACAATCGATATGGAGAGAGTCAGCATTACTACTGGAGAGGAGGAGCATAGAATCGTTCCTTTTTCATCAAAAGCTGGAATTATTTTAGACTCGACGGACTTGAGCGAATTTTATGAAGAAGCAAAAGATAAAATCCTGGAAAACATGGAAAAATATAACAAAATGGGCTCGAATTGCACAGTGTCTGCCATCTTGAAAATGGACATTAACTTGATTGACTACAAGCCCATCGGTGGTAAGTCGTATATCCCTCTCGACGATTTTCTGTCAAGCAAAAAAGCAATCATCAACATGGTGAACGAAGACAATGAATGCTTCAAGTGGTGCGTCACCAGGGTGTTAAACATGAAAGAAAAACATGGAGAAAGAATTGATAAAAACTTGATCGAAAATTCAAAAAAAATAAATTGGGAAGGAATAGATTTTCCTGTCAAACTCGATCAAATCAAAAAATTTGAAATAAACAATCCAGACATCAGTGTCAACGTTTTCGGATACAAAAATGAATTAGTTCACCCTTTGAGAGTATCAAAATGCTTGAACAGAAAGCACGAAATAGATTTGCTTCTTATTTCAGATGAAAAAACAAATCATTATTGCCTGATTAAAAATCTGAGTCGGCTCATTTCATCACAAACATCAAAAGAAAAAGTAAAAAAATATTATTGTAGAAATTGCTTGCAGGGGATGAACAGCGAGGAGGCTCTTTCAAAGCATTCGACCTATTGCAGAGAGCATGACTCGATCCGAATGGATCTTCCTAAAGAAAATTCGTTCATGAAATTTGAGCACTTGAACAGGTCGATGAGGGTTCCGTTCATCGTTTACGCTGATTTTGAAAGTTTTGTCAAACCGATAGACTCATGCGAGCAAAATCCAGGTCAGTCGTACACTAAAAAGTTTCAAAGACACGTTCCGAGCTCCTTTTCCTATTACATCAAATGTTTTGATGAAACCGTTTATGACGGTTTTTCATCCACTTCCCAATCATTAAACGAAAACCAAGACGTGGCTCAATTTTTTATAGAAAGTTTGGAAAAAGAAATAACAGAAATTTTTGGTAAAAACTTGGAAAAAAATATGGTTATCACAAAGGAGGATGAAAATAATTTCAAATCAGCAACGGTTTGTCACATTTGCGAAGAAAAAATTTTCGATTCAGAAAAAAAGGTGCGTGATCATTGCCATTTTACTGGAAAGTACCGTGGTGCTGCTCATGATGCTTGCAATAAAAAATACAAAGTCCCAAAATTTGTTCCTGTCGTTTTTCACAATCTGTCGGGTTATGACAGCCATTTGTTTATCAAAAAATTGGGTGGAGAAATAAACTGCATCCCATGCAATGAGGAAAAATACATCAGCTTCTCTAAAAAAATCAAAGTGGGAAAGTACACTGGGAAAGACGGAAAACCCAAAGACAAAAAAATTGAATTGCGGTTTATCGACAGTTTTAAATTCCTTTCCTTCAGTTTGGATACTTTAGCGAAAAATTTAAAGCCGGAAGAGTTTAAAAACCTCGCAGAACATTTTGAAGGAGAAAAATTCGATTTGCTTCGAAAAAAAGGTGTTTACCCTTACGGTTGGGTTGATGGATTCGATAAATTTCATGAAACGCAATTACCTCCAAAAGAAGCGTTTTTCTCAGAACTCAATCACGAGGAGATAAGCGATGAAGATTACGCGCATGCGCAAAAGGTTTGGAACGTGTTTGAATGCGAAACGTTCAGAGATTATCACGATTTGTACAATGCGTCTGACGTTTTGATTCTGGCGGACGTCTTTGAAAATTTCAGAGACGTTTGCATGAAACATTACAAGCTCGACCCAGCCTGGTATTACACGTCTCCAGGGTTGGCTTGGGACGCTTGTTTGAAACTGACAAAAATAAGATTGGAATTGTTGAGCGACCCAGACATGCTTCGAATGATCCAAAAAGGAACACGTGGAGGTATCAGCATGATCTCTAATAGGTATGGAAAATCAAACAACAAATACATGGGTGACTCGTACGATCCAAACCAGCCGTCAAAATTCATTCAATACTTGGACGCCAACAATTTGTATGGATGGGCCATGTGCAAGCCTCTTCCCGTTGAAGAATTCAAATGGATGACAGAAGACGAACTAACCAATTGGAAACATCATCCGTGCATTTTGGAGGTTGATTTGGATTATCCTGATGAGCTTCATGATGAACATAACGATTATCCGTTGGCTCCAGAGAGAATGAAAATCGGAAAAGTGGATAAGCTCGTTCCAAATTTAAACGATAAAAAAAAATATATACTTCACTTTGAAAACCTTAAATTGTATGAAAGATTGGGAATGAAAATCTCAAAGGTGCATCGAGGAATAAAATTTGAGCAACGTGATTGGATGAAACCATACATTGACCTCAACACAGAATTGAGAACAAAAGCCACCAGCGAGTTTGAAAAGGAATTTTTCAAGCTGATGAACAATTCGGTGTTTGGAAAAACAATGGAGAACATTGAAAAAAGAGTGGACGTGAGACTAGTAACAACAAAGGAAAAGGCAATAAAATTGGCGTCTAAAACCAACTACGACCGTCACACGATTTTCGACGAAAACTTGATTGCCGTTCACATGAAAAGGACATCAATTTTTTACAACAAACCAATTTATTTGGGTATGTCCATTTTGGATTTGAGCAAAACCTTAATGTTTGAGTTCCATTATGATTACATTAAAAAAAAATATCCTGGTAACGCAAAGCTGTTGATGACAGACACGGACTCGCTGGTTTATGAAATAAAAACGGAAGATTTTTACAAAGACATTGCAGATGATGTGGAAAGCAAATTCGACACGAGCGATTTTCCGAAAGACCATCCTGCCATTCAAAGCGTCGGGTTCAAAGTGGGTTTAAACAAAAAGGTTATTGGGATGTTCAAAGACGAAACCGGAGGAAAACAGATTGAAGAGTTTGTCGGTCTCAGGTCGAAATTGTACTCTTACAAAATACATCAAAAAGAGCACAAAAAATGCAAAGGAGTCAAAAAATATGTTGTCCAAAAATACATCACACACGACGATTACAAAAAATGTCTCGAAACCAAAAAAGAAAAGTTTAACAAAATGAATGTCATCCGATCACATTTACATGACATGTACACGGAGGAAATCAACAAAACCTCTCTCAGCTCCAACGACGATAAGAGGATCATTTTGGATGATGGGATCCATACGTTGGCTTATGGTTACCGCAAATTTAAAAAAATTATGGAACCAGAGTTAGAGATCGCAGAGCCAGAGTTAGAGCCAGATGTAGAGACAGAGTTAGAGCCAGATGTAGATCCAGAGTCAGAGCCAGAGTTAGAGCCAGAGACAGAGATCGCAGAAACCGAAATAGAGTCAGAGGCAAAAAGGTTGATTGCAGTGTGCAGAAGGATAATCGCAGAGAACAAAGAAATCTCAAATAGATCAAAAATGTTGATCGCAGAGTGCAGAGGGATAATCGAGGAGACAAAAGAATTTTAAAAATCACTTGTGATTTACATTGATCTGAAAGATCTTAAAAAAAGGAACAAAAGGTGAGTGACAAAATGGGGAAGCAAATTAAAAAAAAATAAAAAAATAAAAAAATGATCAATGTAGAAGGAATTATTCTGCCGAACGAGGCTTTGACCAATTTTCAATTGATAGAGGCAGCAAAAAAATTAAAAATAAAAAACTTTCGCGGGGTTTTTGTCAGAGACATATTACCAAAAAAACCTAGAAAAAAAGAATGCGGGATTATCAACACGGGGGATTCGAGCACCGGAGGGTTTCATTGGGTGTGTTGGTTCAAAGACGGTGATAAGAAGTTCAGCTTTGACTCTTATGCTCAACCCCCTCTCGTTGAATTGGTTCAATATCTGAAAAGTCCTGTCTTTTACAACAGCGAAAGAGTGCAGTTTGGAAACACGTCTTATTGTGGTCACTTGTGTCTTTACGTCTTGAAAAAATGTGACGATGGAAACAGCTTTCAAGACGTTATCAACACACTTTGGTGATTGAAGATTTTCCACGAATCCAAAGGATTTAAAAAAATTTTTGTCCTTTTAAAAAATGATTGACAAATTCAACAGAAACGAGTATAGCGTTTATCTCGACAACCTTACATATGACTCATCAAGCAACGTTTATGTTAAAACGGATGGATCCAGCACCATCACTTCAGACATGGATTACAACACTCATAAAATAATCAACTTGGGTGAACCAACCAACTCACACGATGCTGCTACAAAAAATTACGTCGACACGCATTCTACAGGTGGAGGAGGAACAGTGATTGGAGCTGCAGACTTGGATTTGAATTTTCACAAAGCGATCAACTTGAACGAACCGACCAGTCTTCACGATGCCGCCACCAAAAATTACGTCGACGTCAGCTCGAGCATGCGCGTCAAAACAGATGGAACGAGCACCATCACTGCAGACATGGATTTAAACAACAACAAGTTGCTCAATGTAAAAGATCCAACCACTTCTCACGATGCAGCAACAAAAGGGTACGTCGACACAAAAGTGGCTTATTCCAATATTTTGTACACAGACGTCAACATGACACAACACAAATTGACCAATTTGGCAGAACCTGTTTCTGCTTCGGATTCAGCCACCAAAAATTACGTGGACACGCATGTCGGTGGAGGAGGAGGAACGACGATTGGAACTGCGGACTTGGATTTGAATTCTCACAAGGTGATCAATGTGCTCGATCCTTCAAACACGCAAGACGCTGCGACGAAAAGTTATGTGGACTTGTTGTTGCAAAAATCAAGCTTAACCAGTGTCGTTCCTGGATCCAGTTTCACCAGTTTGGGTTTTAAGTCTCAGACGGTAGCAGCGTTAACCACTTCTCCTGTGTTTTCGTTTTCCGGAAAATCTGGAGTTCTGAGAAGATTGTGGCTGGCTTTATACAGCACCTCTGGAACCAATGTTCCTGGTCAAGTTTTTATTCGAATCTTCACAGACGGAGAAATCAATGTGGGAAATTATGCAGAAGTGACTGACGGAATTGGAGTGGATCAAACAGGACTTGCCACTGATCTGCTTTTTTCACCATTGGGAGGATCGTTTTACGCCAATTCTTTGCAGGGATGCAACATGTTTAACACCACTTCCTTGGGAGGATACTTAACGTTGGACATGCCTTTCAGAAACGACGTATCCATTCAACTGGTCAACAAAAATGCCACAGCCATCACGTATTGGATTCAACCCTTCATTTCCACACTTGCTTCCATTCCTGCTTCCATCCCTCTTTATAAGCTGTACAGCAAGACGTTCCGATATTTAAACACAACGTATGGCAGCGAATACGTTTTGATGAACACCAACGGGAAAGGAAACGGAGTTTTTCTGAAATACATCAGAGCGCATGTCATTGGAGCTTCTGGAAACTGGTGGGAATCCAGAGTCAGAATGTATGATGGTAATTTACCTCCCGGAAACGGAACCGTTCTCACTCCTTGGACTCCTTACAACACCAACAATTACACCTATTTTCCTGGTTATGACGGTGACAGCACATGCATCTTTTCTTCATCTGGACTCGAAGATTTTTACTTGTCTTCGTGGAACGGATCAAACATATCCTCGTTCAACAACAAATCGACGGGGCTGTTGTACCAATCCACCGCCTCCATCGGATCCACCACCACCATTTCCTTTTACAGAAATTTCGGAGAAGCAGACTCCATGCCCAGCGTCGCAGCTGGAAGAAGACTTGTGGTCACTCTCAACTCTGGAGACGCTCAAGTCGGACAATCCGGAAGCTTCTACCTTCTCCTCGGACAAGCCTATTATTACGCTTGAAAAGGTTTTTTCTAAGAACCATGGTAACAAGAAAATTTTATTGACAGATATACCCTGACATGAATTTATCACAGAACCATGGTAACAAGAAAATTTTATGCTTACATATACCCTGACATGACTATCCCAGAACCCTACCAGAAACATGGTCGATAACCCTCCATTCATGGAATAAATATTTATGGTTACATTATGGTCGAAATAGTTTTGTCCCAGAACCCGTGTTTTCTAGTAGTAACGTTTGCCTTAGCAACTTACGTGTAATAGAATTAAGGAGAAATAGTAAAAAGAATGATCGTTATTTTTCTGAATCAGAATTACTAACAAAAACCACACTTCTAAAGTAAAAAAAACAAGCAAATCAAAATGAAACTTGAGAAATTCATAACAAAAGAAGGAGGAACACACAAATAACAAAGAAGCATGCGAAAGTTATGGATAAGAAAGCTCCTTTGCTAAGGACTAAAAACATGGATTTAAATCTAAAACTTGTATTTGGTCATTTTGCTTTTGCTGGCGGGTTTCCTAGCAACAAACTGTGTTTCACTATATAGTATGGTGTGAGGCAATTTGAATCTATCTGGCTAAAGGTGAGGCTAGTTACAGCCGATGGGTTATTTCTAAATAGAAAGCCAAGGAATAAAACCCTCAAAAAAAAATTTAATAAAATAGCGCTTTGAACAAAAAACCAACTATGTTCTCAAATACAACTTTGTAACAAGATTTAAAAAAAAAAGGAATAATTGTACTAGTTGTTACGTTTACCAATTAAAATGCTCAACATTCAAAGATTTTTGTGCCACCCCAGCCATACTATTTCAGTAACCGAAAGCATTACACGTGCTAAGGTTCGAAGGGGAGTGTTTCAATAAACCTGAAATACTCAATAAATTGAAAGATGCTGAGAGCAAAAAAGCTACAAAGCAGCTGAAAAACAACGTAAGCTTAGCTTTAATGACAAGCTGCAAATAAACCAAGCAACAACAGCGACTACAAAAAATATTGCAGTTGCAAATCAAGTCAAGTGTAAAAAGCCGTAAAGTTTTAAACGAAGCTTCAATGAGTCAAAATATAGAATGATACCAGTGTGAAAATTCAAAATACAAGGTTTGACTTTTTCAAACATGCATGTCTAAGCGATATGTTAAAGGCGCTGAGTTTTATTGCACCAAAAAGTGCCACACAAGTGACAACTTAACTCAACCTCTAGTACTTCTCAATGACTCAACATCATCACAAGAATAAAAAGATTTTTTTTTTTTTTTTTTAATTGTTATTATTGACTGCTTTTGTCTTATTTTTTTTAGTGAAGTGTTAATTTAATTACACATAGATTTGCGTATTTCTTTCTATCCGAATGTGAGGGTAGAGTGAAATAACATTCTTTTGAACTATTACATTTGACCCTATTTTACTCTATATAATTATAAAATAATAAATTGAGTTTCATTCAATTTGACATAAAAGTATTTAATTTAACACTACCATTTACTGATTTAAGCAACCTTTATATTCATTATACTGTGATGCATTAATATAAAAATTAATCATACAATAATAAATGAATTGAGTTTAATTTTATCTGCAATAAGTTATTTAATTCAAATCAAGTAACTTAAAAAAGCTAAGTTAAATACTGTATATATAAAGATGATTTCGCTCTCGTGCCTCTTCACAATGACGTTTGTATGTTCATTAATACTCGCTTTCTTAAAAAAATACGTTGAACTTTGATTATTTTGTTTTGTGTATGAATAAAAGTATAAAACTAATTATTGAACCCCTTTTCAACAAAACTTATGCCAATAAAACTTTAATGCAAAACGAAACCCGGTTATCTTTAACACTATAATTTCTGTAACTAATTAACTAAAAAATAAATTGTAAACCATTTGATTTGTCCTTCTTTAACTGTCTGGAGCTGCATCTGACCTACATTTGATAATTTACCAGTGGCTGGATATTTCTAAGGAAACATAAACCAAAGTCTCCGTTTTTTTTATAGCAAATTATTTTAAAGTGATGTGATAACGAGCAAAATTCAAGATTAGGAAAACAAAGTTGGGATTTTCTGTAATAATAAACAATTCATTTCTAACATTTAAAAAAAATTTAGTTACATTAGAAACTAAAAACACAATTTGCAATGCATAAAGGTGAGTTTCCACTCATCCATTTTTGCTAAGGGAAAGGGAAAGGGAAGGGAAAATTAATTACGTGAGCGTGCGCAGTTAGTAATTTAACTTTGAAAATTAATCACTGCGCATGCTCAAGAGATAAATTTTCGCATCCCTTTCCCTTTCCCGTAGCAAAAACGGATGAGTGGAAACTCACCTTAATATTAAAATGGGCATCAGGACACACATTTTAAAAAACCTTATCAGTAAATCAAGGTACGATAGAGGTTGATAAATGTTAAAAATCCCGCTTTTCGTATTTTGTAGTTTAGAAAAAACTACTTTTGAAAAAACTTTTTTTTTACTAAAAATTATTTTAAAAAGGATAAGAAATGATGTTTTTGGTAAAATACGTTACAAAATATTAAAATAAATGTTTAAAAGTTGTTCAAAATATATTATAATTCAAAATTTATGTAATTAAATCATAATGGTTAATAAAAAACATCGCTTTACTTACAGAAAACACATCAAAACACTACGGATGACAAAACATGGTTTTTGTGAATTAAACAGATGCCACTTATCCCCCAAAAATTGTTTCCTCCCTCAAACAATTTAATATTTCTAAAAACTTGAGAGATTTAAGTTACAAAAATAAAACTGTAAATCAACAAGTAACAATATTGCAATCCATCTTAAACTGCACTTAAAAAATTAATTCGTCAAACTCAACAAAATTGATAAGATAGGCTAATAATTTTATCATGGACTGTAGGCCATTAATATTAAGTAAAAATGTTGAATCCTCAGTTAGTTTGTTATTTGTATATAGACTATAAATAAGTATGCAAAACTAATGAGAATTTAGATTAAATTAGTTTAAATTTAATTTCAAAATTTTTATCAACTATTTGGCATCTTTAAAATGTTTTGAGACTTATACTAACAAAATAAAGCGCGCTATTTCTATGTAATGCAGTCTCCATCACACCTTTAACTTCTTTACAAAAGTTAAAAAAACTTTTTAGTTTCATTTCAAATTTATCAGCTTATAGTGACCAAAGCAATTGAAATGCGGCCTCTTTAACTTCTCCAGCTCACTTAAAATCATTTTGTCAGAGAGGTTTCTTTAAATCTCTAAAAACTTACTTGTTTAGATCAGATCGCGACTCATCCGTAAGACTTGTCTCCTCAAATGACTTTTACCACAAATATGCTGTTGAGTTTATTTTGTGTCTTTCAACTGTAACATAATAGAGTTGAAACTAGCCTAAAATATAACTAAATTTTTTTTTGTAGAAGAAAACCGCATATCATCCTCAACACCAAAGACGGTAAAAACTTATATTTATTAATGAACTTTTTGGTTAAGTTTTGAAAAATAAATTCTGCGTTACCCGTGACTTAAATGAATGAAGCCTACGTTTAAACGGTTTTTTCGGTTTATCATGATTAACTAAAAAACATACCAGATCATAACTGACTGATTTTAATAACTTAAATGAATTATAAAAGAAGAGAGTAGAGAAACTTAATCTTCCATAAATTAAGTAAGTGATAATTGTAAAATATATTTTTACAGTTATCAAAGTTCTAATACGATAAACATGATGTGACTTGAGAATTTTGAAGAATTTATTGAGGCTTCTTGGAAAAGATGTTGAGCTCTTTCTCCTTAAATTTTGTATGAGAAATTCCTCATCATTTAACATTTTGCTTTCGTGATTGCTGTTTCTTTCAAGATTATTTTTTTTTCTGTAAAGACTCATGAAACCTGATGCAACAATGCCACTTGATTCTAAAGTCCAAATTTTTTGAAATCATGTTTAATTAGCTTTAACAATCCCACATTGTTTGTTTCCAGCTATTTCTGTATACCATAATCTACTTGAACTACTTTTATGATTAAGTTATTTCCGTGAGGGTGTGTAATGAGAGTATTACGAGTGCGCGTTTTATACAGGAAGTAATGATCGGTAAAAAAATTTTCAATATGGATTACATTGTATGATATAGATGATAAGAAATTAAATTGTAATCTGCCTTCTTTTAATACTAAGCAAATGTAATATAGTATTTGTTTGTATTGATATATTTATATAACTTAATTGCTAATATAATTTGTAATAATTTATAAGGCAATAAAAGAGTTGCTTAGAGTCTCGGATTGGTTCAAAATAAAATAAAAGCAAAATGTGATGTTATGCTTAAATAGTTAATACTAAAAAAACGTACATTAGAATTTTTTTTTGTCTTTTAAGGTATGAATCTCTGCTTTACGGATTTTAAAGTAATCACACGATGAATCCAGCCCATTTAAACAATATTGAAACGGAAAACAATGTACCCCAATGTCATTTTGTATTTTTTCTTCGTGCTCTTCTGCAACATTCATTCTTTTAAAATTTTAAAATTTATTTCGAATATCTTCTTTTTTGCAAATAGTTGTATTTTCTTCAAGGTAACAGTCAACTCCTTCTCGGATGCGGTCAGTCATTTTTACACCGACTTATTTTTTACTAATAATTTTAAGTGTTATCCATTTTTATATATAAGAGAATGACGAAAAAGGTTTTCCTTACATGAGCTTTTTTAGGCTTGCTTAGGCTTATATAGGGCTTTGTTGCTAAGTGATCAGAAGCGTTGATTTCAACTGTAGTATTTTTAACAGTTGAAACAGCTTCTTGAAATTAAGTCTAACATAGGATTATAGTAACTATCATTTTATAGTTCAATAAAGTATGATTGACTTGTACATTGATAAATGATAATAGTTCAATGAGTAATGCACGCATTATTTCTGTAATCCTTTTATAATATTTACAAACAAGTCGAAAGGTGGTAAGAGAAAAATTTAGAGTGACTATGGTTACATATTGGTATGAATGTAACACCATTTTTATTTGTAACTGTTATAAAAATATATTCACGAGTTAAAAAGTTGAGAATTTTTGTTAAGCAATATAAGTAAGAATGAAAAACCATTCGTAAGAATTATTACTTTGTAGATACTTTGACTTAGTTTTTATTATTATTAACAATAAAAAATGATGGGATAATAAAAAAAAACCATACTGTAACACCTGTTAAAAAATATATTTTTTTACTGTGGAATGTTTAGTTTAAAATATATCGTAGAATGAAATAGTGCACATTCAATTACATCATGACAAGAGTTCGTAATTGCAAAATAATTTATACTCTGATATAAAATCTAATAAAATATAACTTTGAAAAAAGAGTTCAACTTTGGTTCAACTCTCTATTTGATTAAATAACTTTGTTGAATTACCTAGCAAAAAAAAAGAGAGATCAGTTTCTAGTGAAAATGCAATAAAAAAGGGCCGACCAACAAAAGAATTCGATGAATTGAGTTCTCAAGCCAAATAACGATTGATAGAAATTACATGATTTGGTTCAAAAACAGATTCCATCGGAATCAGATTTTGGATCAAAAAGTGACCTTAACTGACTTCAAATACTCTGCCTTTTTAAAACCACGGCTAGAGAAACTGTTGATAACCAATTAGTACCGTTAATTTTTTTACCAACTTTAATATTTTTTTTCTTAAAACACTTTTTAACGCTAATCTTTTGCATACTTCAATTATATATATAATTGAAGTATGCAAAAGATTAGCGTTAAAAAGATATATACAATTAGAGTATTTAGAAAAATACTCATAAGTAAGTACTAATTCTCTCAATAATATTTAGCCAGTAGTAATGACATTTTTTAAAAATAGTATTTCTAAGTGGATTATTTGAATTAAAAGCTTTCTGTTATGTATAGTTTACACCAATACCTTTTTTAAAATGAGCATTTCTTAGTGCATTTAAAGTTCACTCCACCGTAAAATGCACCTATTTTATTACAACCTATGCATACCTGGAGTTGGGTACTTATCTTTGTTTGTTTTGTATGGTTAAGTTATTTGAAAAAGTTCAACGTTTTTAAAGAGACAACGACCCCTTGTAACGAAAGTAACCATTCTATATTCTCCAACAGCTGATTTTTTTTTCCTTTTTTTTAACAAAAACCCAGCTGCTTGTTTAAAAGCGTATCACACACACAGAAAATAGAATATCCAAACTTTATTTAGTATCCAATCGAAACTAAAAAGTTTTTGAAGTTTGTTTTTTCTAACTAAATTTTTTAAGAAATATTTTTTCTGGTTAGAAAAACTGGTTGTAACTCTTACACAATGATGAATATACCTTAAAGAAGCTAAAAAACAATATAAAGCGTGTATATTAATTGATGACGACAGAGCGGTTAAAAAGCATCCTATAACATCAGAAATCTGATCCTTTTTGCTTTTTTTTTTTGATTGCTTAAAATAATAAATGATATCTAGTTTTAACAGTCAATTTAATAAAGAAAAGTGTGTTATTTTTCTAATAAAAATTGAATGCTAAGAACAGCCAAAATAAATATTGTTCGTTAGAAAATATATAATCCTTTGTTGCCGGTGTAAAACTGAATTTGTTATATGGGAGAGTATCCATTTTAAAAACGTTGTATTTGGTTTGCGCTTTGGAATAGCTGTTTCTAATTGTTAGTGATATGGCATATCAACTGTATTAATCTTGCATACATCTCTTATTATCACATTTAAAAGATTATGACTCATCATGAGTAATCTTTAAAATATCTATGTAAAAAGGGAAATTATTCAGAATACGAATTAGAATATCTAACAAAAACTTCACTCCTAGAGAAAAAAAGAAAGAAAGAAAGAAAGAAAGAAAAAGAAAGAAAGAAAGATTATATTATTATTGAGGAAACACATGAAAAATATGAGGAAGAAAGCCGACTTGTTAAGGATTCTCGTCAAGTGCTTTTGTGACAGCAACAAAAATAGCAGTTAGGGCTAAAGGACGAAAGACATATAAAATGCCATCCTCAATTATAAGATTTTGAATCAAGATAGAAGAGTAGCTCAATAAGCTACTCTTAAGGTTTTAAACTAATTATACAAAATGGGGTCATATTTACCTGTGTCACTAAAATATTTTGCTTCTGATTGCGGCTATTTTAGAATCAACTGTATTTCAGCATTAGGAAAGTGCGAAACTTTAAGTTTATTCAATAATCGAACTCGAATCGAATGTAATTAGTTAAAAGCATTTCGAAATTCGAACATCAGGTTCGGTATTTAGAAAATCTCTGTAAAGTGCTAGTAAAAAGTTACTAAAACGCTTCAAAATGGAGGACAAAAGAGAGAAGCGTTATTTGGAATTTATTTGATGGGCCGAACATTAACAAAAAAAATTTTTGGTTTTTGCAAAACAGATTATCATAAAATAGTTGAAAATTGCCGCTAACCGAATATATTGAACCATTATCGTTTTATAGATTTCACAAAAAGTTCCTGATAAGTTATATCATGGTCAAAATTACCTGAGCCTAGAGCCATGTAAATATTCAAACTATATATAGTTGTAGTTTTTGCTTAATAACAACCTTAATAAAAAGATTTTTAAAATCAATAAAAACACCAGTTCTTTTGAAAAGCATAAAGAAATTAAATAAAACACACAAAGTTGAATTTTGAGCTGCCATTTTTTAAGGAGAGTATGGCACGGTTCAATTTTGGTTGCTTTTTGTGCAGCTTTATTCTTTAAAATCTTTCATCACAAACTTACTTTGAAACGGAATCGCATAACCTTCATACTGTCAGGGCAATTTGGAGGAAGGAGAGAAGGAAGGGGTGGGCAATTGAATCAGTTTGCCCAGGAATCACAGCTTAAAACCCATCGAATATCCCGAGAAAAAAAGTAATCAATAATAAATCAGCAACACTGTTATTGCTATGAAATTTTATTTGGTATTTACTTAATAAAATTTCAAAACAAGTTTGCGTATTGACGAAACTTTAATTACAATGATTTACTAAATTTTTTTTTTTTCATTAAATTCGTTTGCTTTAAGTTAGCAATAAGCAAACAAATTACCTATTCAGACGCGCTTTTGTATTTTGTTCGCCTACTTAGAACAATTGTTGGTATATTATTATCTAAAACTAAAAAAATGAAATCTTAACGAATAAAAACTCTTTTGATGAAAACTTTTCATATTTCGACTTATTTTTTCATTGACAGCAGTTTGAATCTTTTCTGTGCAGGTAGGTGGTTCTATTAACCTTACTTGTTTTTGTTTACACTTTTGAACCATTGTTTCACTTTTGTAATCTACACTTTGATAGTCAGAGATTAGCTTATTTTTTTACTCGATATTTCGATAATTAGAGATTGCATTTTGCATTTGAAATTATCGACAACAGTAATCTCAGAAAAGATTTTTTATTAATTTGTTTATACAAACATCAGAAACTGTGTTGCTTTAATTCAATATTTGAAACAAATAAAGAATCCCACAAAAAGAAGGAAACAAAAAGAAAAGGAAGAAGTTGTAGAGAGCAGCAGCACGTGGGTAGTTTGTACTTTGTCATTATAATATATAAACTTGAACAACACTTATAGTTAAAAATAAAAAGTATTCATCTTTAGTTTGGGATAAAATGAGTGAACGTATCCAAGACGGAGTTAACAGTCGCCTCAATAGCGATACGGCTATTTACAAAAATGATGATCTACGAAATGAAGTTTCAAAATTTAAAACTGTGAATGTTGCTGTAGAGCACGAAGAAAAAATACAGCACGACATCGGGATACAATTCTTTCCGTTTCAATATTGTTTAGCTACGCAGGATTTATCATGTGATTGCTTTAAAATCCGTAACGCAAAGATTCAGACTTGACAAGACTAAAAAAAAGCATTTTAGGCATAATTTTTTTAATATTTACGTTAAAAATATTACTTCACATTTTGCTTGATTTTCGTTTTTGATACTTTATTTATATAATTCTGACTAAAATGATTGAAAACCAAACCCACGCGTCTTACAACACCCACGCGTCTCAAAACACCCACGCGTCGCATAAGAACAACTTAATCTTGTATTAAAAAGCGTGGAAAATTAAAAATAAATTCTTATAGTTCTTTGGGAAAACAAAAAAATTGCAGGTTTTTTTCCTTAGATTAATTTTGCTTGTGCAGAACCCTAAACTACGGCTCAATTGGTTTACGCCTATATTAAATCTCAAAAGTTTAGATATATAAATTATTATTAAAATATTGATGCATTAGAGAAGCTTATTTTTAAAAGAATGTAAACTACATTTTAATCCCCCACATCATATCCATGCTTCCCATATTGAAAATACCTTTGTCCGGATGTGATTTTAAAAGTAACTCACCCGCGCAATTTTCGCTTTACACTCATCCACGGAGCAATGTAATCAAAAAAGTAGTTTACGTAGACAATAGTCATTGGAAAGTCAGCTAGAAGCAAGCAATATGAGGTTGTTTAAACTAATTGAAAATGATTTTTTTTTTGTTCCCAAATTTTTGTCCTTGCATTTGCACAAGTTTTTTTATTTTTTTTAGCAAAACTAAATTTCAAAATGTGCATTTGGAGTAAAAAAAACTGCTATTGTGAAACAAAATTTTGCTTGGAATATGGATTTGTGTATTTTTTAAAATTGTTTCATGTAGTGAGGAGGAAGAATTGACTTTGTAAAAGATATACACAAGATGACGCGTCAACTCTTCATATAAATAAATAAATAAAGAGAAATGAAGAAAAAGTTAAAAACAACTTGAAAAAGGTGTAAACAAGAATTTTTATAAACGATAAAGCGGAAAGAAAGAAAAAGTTGAAAACAACTAAGAAAAGACGTACTCACGGAGACTTATTCAACCAGCCATAAAAATAAATGATGAATAGGTATCGCAACCGGAAAACAAGCAAATGCCATTAAAGACTCAAAAAAAAAAGGGGTAGGAGCAGGAGTAGGAGAAGGACAGAAAGGGAGGAAGACAAAGTTTTTAGGAGATTTTTTTTAGACAAAGTTTTTACGAAGAACTTTAAAGAGAGAGAATTTTTTGTATCTGAAAAATATTTGGATAAACAAGAAGTTTTTATGAGTGAACAAAAGAGAAAAAGAAGAAGAAATTTTTTATAATCAGAAGAAGTAAAGAATTAAATAGAAGTTAGAAGAAATATTTGTTAAAGAAGATTAACCAGAAGTTTCGACAGTTTTAAATAAAGAAGAGATATTAGTATAAAAAAAAAGAAAAAGAAGAGCAAAAAAGAGGAGTAAATTTTTAAAAACAGTATCGAACATTACAAGTAGAGTAAAAGAGTATTATTTGTATTTTTTAAACGTAATGAATAAAAGAGTGCTATTACACACTATTGTTTATTGAGTTATATTGTATGATAAAATATTCTGAGGACGGAAAACACAATCTTAACCCTTTAACGATTAAACCATGTCCATTTATAACCAAACTATCCTCAAACCTTGTCTTTTCCAAACAAAGTAATCCCCAGACCCTCAACCTCGATCCCAACTCCGCATTACACATTTCCACATAACCTTAGAACTCATGCTTTCCTAATCCCGTAACCTAACTACGGCTACACACATATTATAAACAACTAACAAGCATTAATTATTTATTCATCAAAAACGCCGTCTTCACAATATATATCACGGCATGTACAAGTCACCCAATATTATCAAATACTATCATTAAATTCAGATTGTTTCATATATGGTACTCGGAGCGGAAAATGGGTTAACAAAAATGTCAATTGCGCAATGTATTGTTTTAATTGATTTTTTACAACGGTTGAAAGTTTACCATAGTTCAATGGTTGCTTAATGGTTGAACGAGTCACCAAGCCATGTGCTGCAAGGAGTTGTTTGATTTTTTGTATTAAATTTTTTCCAATAGAAATAATAAATTGATCAGTGAAAGAAAATCAGAGACTTTCCCCAGATCTCACAATCAGTGGTTATTTGAGTATAGCAATTCATAAAATCAGTTGAAAGCTGAAAGTTCTAGATATACTTTTCTCCACAGGTAAATGTAATAAGGGGTTTCAGTAGGCGGCATTAAAATGAGATATATTAGGAAGGTCAATCCAACCAACTTTCTTTGGATAATGGGAAAAAAATCTCAGAAAAAAATGGTAGAAAAGAGAAGTACAACAAAACTCAAACCCTTCAGAAAAATGATCTCAAGTTAAATTCGTAACACTATGGTGGCACTTAAGCCAAGTGACGTGAATTACTTCCATGACTTCTATCATCACAAAAAACCCCTTTTCTCAATCCAATACTTTAACTCTCCCTGTTGAGAAATACCGTTTACTTTCGAGATAAGAGCGCAGTGAGCTAGTTTTTTTTGCATGCAACTTAAATGCATTCGTTATGCGGAATAAAACTTCGATACGTTCAACATGTTTTCTTGTTAGTTTGAGACTTAAAGGAAGTAAATTTTTATTAGAACCTCGATATAATGCAGAAATAACCTGCTAACTGAAAACTTGAGTTGCAAGTGTTACCTTTATAGATAGGGGACCTAGGGTCTGAATGCTGGTCTGTTTGTTTTGTTAGTTGCCAAGAATCATTTTCGCCATAAATGTTAATGTTTTTATAAGTTATTTCTAACGCTTTTTATAAAACTTTTAAGATCAGGAGTAACATAAATGTTTCTCATGTTGGATTTTATAAAGAAGATGCAAAAAACATTCAGCTAATTGATAATATAAGGTTTTAGTGTTCCGATAAATCACCCCAGAAGGCTTTGCGACAAATAAATGTTGAGCTATAGGAATATATGCCAGAGTAGAAAGGCTTTGAATTAAAGTTGTAAATTTGTGGTCTAAAACGCTTCAATTTCTTTTTTTCAACTTCAGTATATATTCATAAAAAACGTAGGAATTAATTAAGAAAAACTCATGAGTCTAAAAATGGTAAAGTTGAGTTTTGCTTACATGAACGTTGCTTGATGATAATGTATTTGTGATGAATGTAAGGTTATACTAGGGTCAACATTCTAAAATCATTATTTTTGATTAAATCTTATTAATTCTTTCAAATAATATAAATTCTTTAAAACTGAAAACTAGAATAAAGCTTCATATGTGGGTCCAAGCTTTGATTCGCAAAACCAAAAAAAAAATCTAAATATGCAGCGATAAATATTCGAATTATAGCAGATGCTATATAGCAAATACTTTCATGTGAATTGTAATTGTATTTCATGTTACATGTTAATTGTAACATGTCAAGTTATTCATCGGAGCAAAATTAAAGAGGTTAAAACATTAGGAATTCATAACATAATCAAGTTAAGGGTAAAATTGACCCCGAAATGGCCTCCTTTTACCGCACAAAACTTTTCTCTCAAGGAAAGTTAGAAAAAAAATCTTGCTTTAATTTTGTGAATTACTTCAACAGTTCAAAATTTTTTAACTATCAGATAAAGCAGTTCCCAAATTATTTTTTATTTGTTGCAGCGTAATAAATAATGCCAGAGTCAGAAAAAACAGCAATATAAGTTTTTAAACCCTAATAAAAGACTTTACGGTTTTAATTACTTCTCATGCCAAAAAATAACAATATGCAAACCCTGTGGTGGAGTAATCTCCACCACAGGGTTCATATTAACAATATGTAACACTGTGTTGGAGCGGTTAGTTTAATGATGAGTTAGTTTAAAAGTGTAAATTAAAACAAACAAAATGTTCTTAGACTGAAAGGTGTATTGAGTAGCAAATGCTCCTTTTTTATTTTCATCATCTATCTCTTCCTCTGAATCCGAGACCTCAGTGTTTTCTTTCTCTTACTTACTGTAGAAAAAGTGATGTTTCACATTGACGTTGACAATTTGTTACAGGATTTAAAGCAACTCATGAACCAAAAATGTCACTGCTGCAATGTCTATAACAGTCTATAACACTCAGTAGAAGAATATACTAACATTTAAGTGTGCGAAGCACTCTCAAGAGTTTTGATGCAAATATAAATGAAATGAAAATCTTGGTTGGGATGCAAATCTAAATTGATACCATAAAATTATAGCTGTAATGTAATTATTGGTCTGCAGCTCTTCAATATGCAGCAACGGCAGATATTTGACTAGAAGATTATCATTCACTTGATGAAAAAATTATATTGTCCAAAACAAAATAAATCAAAATATGTCAATTTAACTCAATCGTTTCACTTTTTCATAATGTAGGAATAATATGTTAATATTGTAAAATGAAAACTGTACTAACAGCTATATATACCATTCAGACGTTAACGTATATGTTTAGTAAAACAGTAAGATTTCTAGTAATTTAAAGCAAAAATTTAAAAAAAGACAAGAGTGTTCTTAGTTTCCAAAGTCTACTTTTTAGAGATGCTAATTGGTTTTTAAGTTTTTTTTTTCAATTTAAAAATTTTACTTGTAAAAGACTACCGTCTTTGGTTAACGTCTGTCCCAAAATGATCAAAATAATTCTCTTCACCGCACCGAAAGCTGGTTTTTGTCATCAATTAGGTTTAAAGATAAAAGGAACACCTGCGTTACACCATAACTTTTTACAAAAAACTAGAAATTTTGAAAAATTTTATATGATTTTTACCAAATATTTATTTTAGAAGTAAATAAAAACGAAATCGTAAACTACATATTAAATGTATTAATCATGTATACATATCTACTATCACATTATTGAAAAGATAATGTCTCATCATTAGGAATCTTTAAATCATTTAATGTAGAAAATCAATAATTATCGCCGAGATGTTAACAAAATATTTTTGCTAGAGTTAAATGACATGTGGAGATATTAAATTTTTAGCAAATAAAGACTTATATTTGCTGATATTCTCCGTTGTTTCACGCATAATGATCTTTAAAGGTTACAGTTTCTCAATTTAATTAGAAAAAAATTTTCTAATTGTAAACACTTGACAACTTTAAAGTTATCAGATAAAAAAAATTTTAGCGGTTTTTAAACCGTTTGCTTTAGTAACTTGCTTGTAATAGAATTCAGGAGAAAGTGTAACAAAGTTCAATCTTCCATCACATCTAATAGTAAAAGTACTGATCGTTATTTTTCTTAATCAGATTTACAAACAAAAGCTGTACTTCTAAAGAAAGAAACAAACAAATGGAAAAGAAATTTGAAAAATCTGTAACGAAAGAAGGAGGAACACGCAATTAATCAAAGAAACATACGAAAAATATGGAGATGAAAACCCATTCGCTTAGGACTCTCCTTAGGCCTTTTTGTATGCGCTGCCATATCATCCCATCTAAACTTTCATTTTGGTTTGCAAAAGAGTTTTAAATCATAATTCACTCAAAAACAGATTTTGACACAGGTTAGAAATAAGATAAATAGGATACAGCTGCACTGGCCATTAAGCAGAAAGACTATTTCTAATAATCCACTTAGAAATATCAATTTAAAATTATATATATATATATAAATATATATATATATATATATATATATATATATATATATATATATATATATATATATATATATATATATATATATATATATATATATATATATATATATATATATATATTGTGAGGAAGCTAATTCTAGTAAAACAAGATGCCGTTTATAACAATATAGCCACCTAAAGACATTAATTAATATTTTACACTATAACGAATAAAAAATGAAAAAAAGCCAACGCCCAATAACATTAGAGCCGATATAAAAAGGTGCCGTGAGAAATAAAAAAAGGTCGGAGAGGTCGGAGAGGTCGGAGAGGTCGGAGAGGTCGGAGAAGTCGGAGAGGTCGGAGAGGTCGGAGAGGTCGGAGAGGTCGGAGAGGTCGGAGAGGTCGGAGAGGTCGGAGAGGTCGGAGAGGTCGGAGAGGTCGGAGAGGTCGGAGAGGTCGGAGAGGTCGGAGAGGTCGGAGAGGTCGGAGAGGTCGGAGAGGTCGGAGAGGTCGGAGAGGTCGGAGAGGTCGGAGAGGTCGGAGAGGTCGGAGAGGTCGGAGAGGTCGGAGAGGTCGGAGAGGTCGGAGAGGTCGGAGAGGTCGGAGAGGTCGGAGAGGTCGGAGAGGTCGGAGAGGTCGGAGAGGTCGGAGAAGGTGAACGGGGAGATACGAGACAGAAAAGCTGATACAAAATTAGGTTCTACGAAAATTTAGTAGACCGGAGTTTCGATGATTTTATAAAAGGAGTTTAAAAGATAGAGTATTTGTAATTTTAAAGTGGAGAGATTTTTGTTAAAGATTACGGTACATTAAAGGAAAGGAATTATTGTTATTAGAGTTTAAAGGAGAAATATTGCGCGTAAAGAAAAGTACGCGTGTTAACAAGAAGTCAGAGTGCAACCATTACACAGAACCAAAGAGGCATCCCCACACACTTTTAACCCAAACCTCCTAACCTATACGATACCATGAAACCCCATCCCCACTCCCCTAAATTTATAAAAGTAGCATATAGAAACGTTATAAAAGCCCCGCCAAGAATTAAAAAATTATAAAAAAAGACCCGCCTCACAATATATATGATTTTAAACTGATATTTCTAAGTGGATTATTTGAAATAGCTTTTCTGGTCAGTGCACCTGCAGCTTATTTATCTTATTTCTAACCTGTGTCAAAATCTGTTTTTAAGTGAATTATTATTTAAAATTCTTTTGCATAGAAGTACCGACAATCTCTAAGAAAAAAACTTGTTGTTTTTTTCTTAAAGATTTTCTTTACAAAATATTTAAATCAAATGTGGAACTGGATGCTGGATAAAGTTAAGCAGTGTCCATTTTAATAAACAAATTACATGATGTTTTAATCTAATAAATTGTTATAAAATGATAAATAAAGTTTAATTCTATCCGCACTTGAATTATTTAATTTAACACTCTAATTTTCTTAATTTAGTAACTTTTAAACGTCGTGCAAATTGTTCTCGCAAATGTATTTTTTGAGCGGAAGTCAGAAAATGAACGCCTTGCACCGCTATCAGAAATAAATCAATTGAACGCATAGTACTGCTATCAGAAATGAACCTAATGAACGCCTTGCACCGCTATCAGAAATCAGTCAATAAATTTTATTTTATCAATATTTAGTCATAAAAATAAAAAAAAATCCATTTCAGAAGCAATTGCTTTGTGCTCATAAAATATTTCTATTTTCTCTATATGAACAGTTAAACCAATGTCTTTATTTATTTAGCTTATAATGTGTTATAATCTATTACGTTAGGATTATTATGCAAAAATATATTCACCTAAGTAGCAAATGAGAAGTACCTAAGTAGCTAGATCTTAACCTAAGTAGCTAGATCTTAGCCTAAGTAGCTTATGAGAAGTCTCGCGATAAATTTCTATTTAAATATTCCATATAAAATGTTAAAATTTCTAAATAAAATGTTTTCCAAGTTTTTTACTTAAGAAATTAAAATTAGAGTCTAACCGAAAGTCAATTTTTGACCGAAGTAAAATACTTAGAGTTCTCAAAAAACTGACTCAAATGTATACACAACAACTGAATTGTTATTTCGTTTCATATTTTCAAACTATTTATCTATTTTGATGTTGCATAAAAGAGTTTCCAGCCAAAAAAGTCTTTTAAATTTTATTGAGAGCCTCACAGAGACTTAAGTTTCGATATTATTTACTAAAAGCTAGTTTACTTCTACATAGAGAGATGATGTCTCTTTTTAGTATGGCATGTGTATGTTCAAATACGATATCTTATAAAACACGTTGAAGTACAATAACTTTGATTTGAGTGTAAATAAAGGTATACAACAAATCTCTTTACTCCTTTTTCAATAAAATTTATGCCAGTAAAACTTTAATGCAAAACAAAATCCTGCAATCTTGAAAATTTTAATTCCTGTAACAATTGAACTAAAAAATAAAACTGTAAAGTATTTCGTTTTTCCTGGTTCAACTGTCTGGAGCTACATGTGGCCTGAATGTAACTATTTACCAGCGGCAGCATATTTGGCTCATTTTAAATTATTTTAAAGCAATGTGGTGACGAGAAATAACTTTAAATCTCCCCCAGTTTATTGGCATATTTTTTATTAGGTTAACACAGCTTATTTGGTAAAACCTTATCAGTAAATCGAGTTACGGTAGAGGTTAATAAATGTTAAAATTCGCTCTTTCCTACCCTTTCCCCCTCCACTCCCCCCCCCCCCCCAACACCACCACCACCCTTCCCATTTCTGTATCGATATTTTTTAAGCGTATTAGGAAAACATTATAAACATATAAGCTAACAGACTTAATAAAAAATAGTCAGCCATCTTTTTGGCCATATTTATATCTTTTCGAGCATATTTTATAGTAAATTTGCCCTACCCTTCGACATTTTGACTCTTTGGTCGGATTTCTACTTTCCATGGTTTATGAATGTGTATGTATCTCTTTCTTGTTCCCTCAATTAAATATGTTTTTGCTACAGACGCAAAGGAACTTAAACATTTAACAATTCTTTTTTATTTTAAAAGGATTAGTTATTGTTTAACTCTTTGTCAGGGTAAAATTCAATTACAAATTAATTTTGTTATTTTTTAATGAAAGCCAATATTTTAAATAGAAAATGACAGTAAAATTGGAGTTATCTCTTGAAACATGATAGGTAATATTTAGATTGTGGCGAGGAAAATATTCTATGGGAAAAATTGCAAACAAAACTAAAATTTCCATATCAACGATTTGGTATAGTATAAAAAAATGAGTTTACTCAAAAGTAATCAGTGGACCAAAGAGTCGATGTTCCGAATTTGTGATTAGAAAGAAAGATGGAGCGTCAAGTCTTTGGTCCACTGAAAAAGAAAAGTATTAGCATTAAAATATACGCGAGAGAGATAGAGGTTGCAATTTGGTTTGTTCTAGGTACAGATTCCAATGGAGTGTCTTTAGCTGTATTGACCATGGTAAATCTATTCACCATGCCTCTTTAGAGTGTTAAATGCAAAGTTTTTAAAGACAGATAAACATCTAAGTCATTCTGACTGTTGTACGATACTCTTGCCTTAATGTCTAATTTTGGTTTTGCTTCTCTATTTTAAAAACCCATCATTATAAAATAATAATTGATTTGTTTTAACAATACTAAATTTTTAAACCTTCTTTATTAAATATTGTTATTTTGGTAAAAGACAGCTAGTAATTAATAGACTTTATAATTTCCTCAAGCAACCCAAACAATTAATAAACTAAAAGTTTGAGTGCCAATGGGTCGTCGCCCGAAGGAAACCTCATTTTAGTGGGCCAAACATAAAGTAATTCTTTGGAAGCCTGGTAAAAACATATTTCTCAGTTATATAACCTTATTTATTTGTGGAATCAGACATCTCACAACTTTAAATATTTGTTATTCATAAAGAAAATTGGGTGAGAGAAAATGTATATTTACTTGGATACTGAGATTTTTGTTTTGGCTTAAAACAATAATACGAAAACAGATTTTCAACTGTGTAAATTGAAAAGAGATATAAAAAAAGATTTCTATCCTCTATGAACATGTAGATCTTCTATCGAAGGTTTTGGCATAACTTGGAACAACGAATAACGAATAAAATTTAAAAAAAGAGTCAATTCTACTTTTTATTTTAAAGTCAGCTCTGCATGAATAAATCAAGTATGAGGTGGAAATTTTTAGTATTTACATCCGTCTTATCAATCTTAGTTGCGGAAGATGTTACTAAAGTAAGAAAACTTAATTTCATTGGAAAAAAGAAAATGATTGCATAGGCATTTTTAACTTTTCAAAATTCAGATATAAACTTAGGAGTTTTGTTTACAAGTACATATACAGTGTTAGAATACTGTTTTTGTATTTTGCATTTTTAATTTTTTGTATTCAGTCAAAATCAAAAATGCTTTTGAAAGAAAACAAGGCTTTATCCTTCTTAAGAAACAAGCGAGCTAGCCCTCAACAACAAGTACGAACTGAGTGCTGCGATACAATATGTAGTTTTGAAGAGAGGGCTGAAATTGCCGAACAAGTTGAATGGGTTGGACTTCGAAGAGCAGTGTGTGAAGTTTCTATAAGGTAAATTATAACTGGATTGTTTAAAATCCAAACTAATTAGGTCATTTCACCATTTTTTTAAAATAAACTATCAGGAACAAAACCCTGAAATCAGTGGCGGATCCGTTTTGAGGAGTTGGATGGGATATTGATGTACTGGCTCGTCCTAACCTCCATCTCTTTTATAAAGTGTGTAGAATGATGATATTTTAAGTTAGACCTATATATTGATATTCCATGAATTCTAAACTCATACTAACTGTATTATATCGACCATTGGTATTTTTTGACATGTGCAATTATTTAAAAAATTTAAAATAGCTAGGCTAACATACTTGGGATGGCCCACAAATCACATATTGCGTACGTATATAAATGTGCTACGGTGTGTATAGAACCAGGCCATTAAATGACTAATAGATACTAACAGTTTTATGATTCAGTGCTTCAGGAACTTTAATAACTTATCATCAGTGCATTGGAAGAGATGTTTTTTTCCGATACTAATAGTTAAAACCAATAATTGAATTCTTTTGCATGTTAATCAGCAATTAGATTTCATAATTTGATTTTAATTATAAATTTGAAGAATATTCCGTACCAAATCATTCTGTAGAACATTCTGTAAACCTAACATAAAATGATATGATATTCTGGTGCAGAACATTACATTATTTGTTCAAATTTGTTAAAAGGCAAATATATATCCTGGGGTATTAGCACTTGGATGTTGCAGTAAACATTATGGACAGTATACCTAAGTATATTGTACAATTAATATATCTTCGCGTGACTCACTAAGTACAAAAAATAGGAAATGTGTTTTTTTACACTAAGTACAATAAAATATAATTAACTTTCTCAGGAAAATTAGGTTATAGTTACAGAATGCAGAATATAAAGCATAATAACCATACAATTCGAAACATGCTGTTCCAAAAATGAAAATTTAACTTAAAAGAAACAATTAAAATGATAATTACTCCATTGCTTTAGTTTCTTACTTAATGAGTTTTTCCTGTCACCCGACGATATATAAAGTGAAAACGCTATTTAGTTTTAATCATTTATTAAATGATGATTTACAAAAGATCGTTTTAGTTAAAATCAATAAAATTAACTTTTTTTAAACTGAAATGCATTTTGTGTTGACTTATGTAAGCAATAATCAGATATCGATGCTGTATTCCTAAATATTCAAATTTGATAAACTGAATCAAATTTAACAAAAAAATAAAACAAACGTTTAGTTCCGTAGTATTACGAAATTACGTTAAAATAACGTTAATAAAAAAGGTACTATAAGTCGTAATTTTTTTTATAAAGAGATAAAATTTAGGATGTCAGTAGTAATTTTCATGTACCATTTTCGTTGTTTCAAGTTTAAATTTGTAAACATTCCAGTGTTTAAAAACACTTTTACTGAAGCTTTGTCAAATTTTAATTAAGTGATTTTGTTTTTGTTTTGTCCACCCACCCAAATAAAAGTTAAATAAATAAATTTTGTCATAAAATTTAACTTTTTATTTGCGTGAATGGATCTATCACTTAAATGTAATTTTTAGAACATTTCTTGTGTATGTGTAACAATTTTGTCTGTTAAAGACCTCTTCCGTCAGGCTTTATGTAATTACACTGTCTTTCGGAAATTTTACTTTAAGATTTCATGTATTACGAAAATGTTCGGAAATTAAAATCTCGTAATTACGACTGTTTGTAATTGGGGATTTTTTTCGTATGATGTCTGTAAAAAAAACCCTTAAAATCAATGAGCTATGGGGTATACTTGGTTCTCTTTTTTGTTTTTGTTTTGGAGTAAATTCGCCTCGTCGAATTAAACTCCATTCAGTTGTTTCTAATAGCTGAAACAAGCTTTTTCAAAAGTTCGTGAACACTTATCAATCATATTTAATAAAATTAGTTCTGCTTTTTCTTATAATTTCATGGGTAATATATGAATAAAATTTTCTAAGCGTTTATCGGCCGCTTCCCTTTTTTGTGTTTCGTGTGTTTGGGTTATTTCACAAAAAGGCTTATTATAATTTGTCGTATCTTTTTATTTCAAATAAAATTCAGGTACCAAAATTTTCTCTTTCTTGCTTGGAAATTCCTTGCATCCGTTTTATAGTCCTGAAGATATATAAACTTACATATCCAGTAATGGAAATTATTTAATCCTTATGGCCACCGTTTTTCTTATTTGTGATGGATTAGCGCCACATATCTTGCAATAGTATTTAAACTTTGTATCATTCAGTGCATTAATTATTTTACCATCAAACTTTGTAAAATTCACCTGTTAGCTGGTCCTGTAGGATTCTTGCTCAGATTGTTGTTTAATGTGTTGCAGACACGATTTTTGCATATTTGTTCTTCGCCCATCATACAAATATCTTTGAGATTTTTTTTACAATGAAGATTTACAGATTTACAAAAATAAGCACCTGCTTGTTATATATACTTAAAAAACTCTATTTACTTTAACTTTTATTTTTTATTGTTTTATTACATATGATATTTTATAAAATAAAATGCAGCGAATTCGAGCAGATATTTTAGTTTCTCTCTTGACATAAGAACGTAAATAAACTGAAAGCATAATTGAACTTTAAGTTAGGTAAAAAATATTTTTATTTACACAAAAATGACTCAGAATTTCTAAAATATATATACAAATTTGTTTTCTTTTAAAGATTTAACTTGACATTTCAATAGATTTTGGACTTGAGCCAAAAAAATTTTATTTATCTATCCTTATTTCAAAGAACACAAAAATGTATTGTGAAAATCTTTATACATTTTTGTGGATTTGCTGATGAAAAGTTTTTTAGTTCAAACAGATAAATTATTATAAAAAATTAATTTTTTTAGAGAAAACCAGAGATGTACCTGCAAGGCAAGAGCAGGTTTTTTGTATGAATGTGGAAACGATTTGGAAGATTGTCCTAACCCATGCAAAGAGTTTCAATGCTACAACGGAAGAACCTGCGCACGATATTACCAACAATGTGATTCTAATAATGACTGCTTGAATTGGCGGGATGAAATAGGATGTAAAACACGATACTCGGAGGCTGAAATCAAAAACAACTTAAGACTCACCTTTTCAAACATAAGTATGTGAAAAACTAGAAGAAATTTTAAAGTATCTGGGGGGTTAAGCGCACCATCATAAATAAATTAGTAACATTCTAATTACCACTTAAAAACTATAAATTTTTATGAGCGCCATAAATATTATGATAATAGGCTTCACCACTTCATCAGACTTTTTAATCTTAATTAAGCCATTTTTGCTAACTTATGTATATATATATATAAATGCATATATGTATAAATGTACCTTATGTGGGAATGGAGAGTAATAATTGTTTTTTATTTTAAAAAAATTACAAAAAAAACCTTAAAAACTTATTTCTACATTCAGTAAGCACACATAAACATATTTGTTCTTATTGTAACTGCTTTACACTTTTTAAAATTAAATAATATTTGTGCGAAATTAAATTTTTTAATGATTAAATTTTATAGATAGCCGATATTTCGGAACTGTAAATATATTTGGACGACCAATATGCGATCACTACTGGACAAACAAAAACGCGGAGGTTGTCTGTAAAAGCTTGAATTTTCCTCCAGGTACACTTTCATTAGGATGGGGAAGTGAGCAGGTAAATCCGAACTTTTTCATGGATGACGTTGTTTGTAATGGGAACGAGTACAGTCTTAAACACTGCGAACATAAAACCTATCACAACTGTGGCTCATCAAATGGGGCAGCCGTTATTTGCTTGGAACCAGCTAAACTTAGATTAATACCATTTAACTTAGAAAAAAATGAGGGAAGCATTGTTTTTGAAGACACTCCAGTTTGTGGCAATATATGGGATTTTAACGCAGCTCAAGTTGCTTGCAATCATCTGTATGGTGAAGAATTCAAAATTCCTGTACCAGTTTTCAGCTACCAAAAAACTGACATTATGAAAAATGCTCCTCTTTTCCTGACGTCGGTTGTTTGTAATGGAAAAGAAAAGTTCTTAACGCAATGTCAGATGTCGGTATCAAAGTCTTGCACATCACATATTGCAAGTGTTCAGTGTGCCAAATGCTCTCCATATAAATTAATGGATATTGTAAAAAAGATAAAAGTAGACGGTACGATTAATGAAGTTTACCAATCAACACAGGCTGCCATTAGCGAGCTAACTGCGGAATGCCGAAATTGGGTTTGTAATGTTCCGAACCCGGTTTATCCTGAGTTTTGCAAAGTTAAGGCTTTCTTGAACAGTGTTAAAAATTTTGCTAAACCAGCAAGAAGTGACAATATTGTTTTGTACCGTGATGTTAACCATTTTGGGCTTCTAAGTTATAACTTCCTTAAAGGAAATTTTGAAGCTATACGAAATAATATTGATACCTTGGGTCAAGTGTTTACAACCCAGTTGGGAGAATACTTTCGTACACTTTCTCAATTTGATAAATTAATGGCAAAGTCCCATAAAGAATATGCATTAAAAATTTGGTCTGAATCAAAAACTCGATGCGATAGTACGTCCTTCAAATTTGCAAAACTGTTAGCTGAAATAATGACTACTGCATTAGATGTTTCAAAAGCAGATAGTGCTTCTAAATTTTTTGTTCTTTCATCTCGTATTGCTGGAGCCTTCAATCCCTTCAAATTTCTAATTGGAGGTGATGCTTCAGTAGTTGACATAAAAGAAGCGTTTGGTGAAGTCGCGAAACAAAATTTAATCACTGAGCAAATTCGTTATATTGAAACAAATACAATCCCAAAGTTGAATAGCCTAATAAGAAAAGTCTCTACCCTGGTAAATGCAAACAAAGATGTATTTGAATCTATAAAGCGCTTTCTTCAAACAATTGAGCAAGACAAAAAATTTACAAACGAGCAGCTTAACAACTTTGTTGAACACTATGACAAATATTCACCAGCAATAACTGCAGTTGATATTAGTGAATATGAAGCAATTTTAAGTCAAATATTAGATAAGCTTTGTGAAGTAATTGAAAATCCTGACACGGAACTGGGAGCTATTGCAGCAAATAAACCAATAAAAAAAGGTCTTTGTCCCGAAGCCAAGGAAGCTGCTGCAGTATTGGTTGCTTTGTATCAAGAAATAGCATCGCAGGAATCTACAATAATGGACAGGTTTACCATATATGTAAGAGCTACTATAGCTGAAGATGCAGCTAAAAACCTTTCAAGTTCATTGAAAGGATCATCTAGTGATCAACTCCAAAATCTTCTCACCAAATACGAAGCTCTCCATCTTATAAGGTATCATAAGATTACAATTATAAAAAACGCTTGTAATTACCTGACATACATGAATCATGGAGTTGAAAAACCAGTATGTACAGATTTGCTTGAGAACCCTAGTGGTGATCCAGGGACATTAATTAACACTGTTCCAATTAACATGTGTGAATGTCCGAATTGTGTCACCAAAACAGATGAATTCTTAATTCCAGCGACTATGACGGGTGAAAATGATACTATTGACCTTTCTACTTTATACACTCAAGATACTGCGTTTACAAAAGGGTTTGCATTTTTAAGTATTCCGAACAAAGAGTGGCTCGTGGAAAATGGATGGATTTCTAGCTATGACCAAGGACCATTTTTTCTTAAAAAATTGAGTATACATCTACCTCCACCATTTAATTTTTCTCATGAAACCAATATCAAGTTAGTTTTATTAGAAAACCAGTTGGCAGGGAAGTCCTATATGTTTGAAGGTGGTCTTTTAGTTACAAATCAATACAGAGAAAATCATTCGAAGTGTACTCAACCTAATCCGTATACATTTGAACCATGCAGCATAAAGTTTGGAACTTTTTGTTCGAATGTAGAAGGTAAAATAGAAGGCAAGCTATATCCTCGATTGGACGGATCAAAATGGCGCATCAAACTTCGCTCCGATCATGTTTTGCCCAAAATTTATTCTGCAACAAAGTTGTTTCTTCGAGCAGCAGCAGAGTTTTGCTTTCAATCCAAATTATTGAGTCGACCAAAGCTTAGCACCGTATCAGACGAGCCACAATTTGAAAAGTGCTGTAGTAATAATGGAATGTTCATAGACCAAATACTACAGAGAAGGTCTCCAAATCTAAATTTCTGCCAGGTTTGTCCGGAAGCCTCTGCCCCGCGTCTAAATGGTTACTTTTGCGAAAAGTGTCCTCCTGGCTATGAACCTAACAGATCTAATAATTTCGGTTGCTCTCCATGCCCTAAGAATAAATTCAAAAGTACTTCAGGTCAGCAGGCTTGTGAAAGTTGTTTGGATGGAAAAACATCTTCCGAGGGTGCAACGTTCTGTTACTGAAAGGTTTGCAAATTGAAAGGTCTGCAAATTGAAAGGTCTGCAAATTGTATATTTTACTGCTCTACATTTTTTGTGCTGTCAATAATCTAAAAGCTTGACATCAAGTCGCTTTTGAAAAACTTTTTTTAAATTTTAAAAATAATTTTAAGAAGATATTTAAAAAGATTGTTAATACCATGTGAAAGTAACTTAAAAATGAAGCTGAATTAGTTAGTTAAGAAACCATGTAGCAATTCTTTGTAGAAAAATATCTGAAATCTCCGAAAACGGGTATTCCGCATTTTGATAATAAGCTCCTAAGACTTACATACACGTGTCTGTATATCAAGCTCTAGCCTAGAGCCTCTAGGAATTTATTTTATCATCTAAAAAAGTCCAACTTTATAACTTTACTATTTTAAAAATTCTTTTTGATTTATATATCTTTAAAACTTTAAAAATTCTTTATTACTTAATTACTTTGTAAAGTCTCAATTGCTTTATAAAACTCTATAGCTTTATGAAAATTAATTCAATTATAATTTTTTTTCTTTTTTTTTTTTCATTATTTAGAGTCACACAATTTTCGGTGTTGGAAGGAGAAGATCATAAAGCTTTTTATTATAGCTTTACGGGTTTATTTTAAAGAAATATTCATCTATAAAACTATTTTATGATTAATTCTTAAGAACTTTTCCCACTTTTTCTGACCTTCTGAGTTTAATCTGCAGTTAATATTACCAACGTACTTATAAGTACGTTGGTAATATTGGTATAATTGGTTGGTATACGAGCTAAAATTGTAATTTTTTGATGATGTTATAATGGTGGTGGAACACTGCTGAAACAAAAGGACCAGAGAAAAAAATACGGAAGCCATATTTTCCATGTTCTTTTTTATTGGTTATGTTTCTGCAGGAGGCCGCAATAATGTACCCAGGGGGCACAATGAGGTTCTAAGGACGTCTATAAGACGTCCGATTTCTTGTCTGTAAGACGTCCTTAGTTGGTCTCAGGTGAAAGTCCAGAGGACGTCTTCTTCAGACATCTTTTTCAGAGGTCCATAAGACGTATGAAAAAGATGTCCTATAGACGTCTTTTTACGTCTATACATCTAATTAGATGTACATCTATTAGTAAATGTACAGACTCTAAGATTACTTATCATCTTTACATAGATTCTAAGAATCTATGTAAAGACGTAAAGACTTTCTCAAGAGAAAGTCTTTAGAAAGTTTGATATTTTTCCAAGCCCTTTATTTAACAAATTGCATATAACAATCGAATTCGATATGATTCTATTTAATCATAGGGAGACATAGAGGGACATAAAGAATTACAAATTTATAAAGGAATTTAAATTTAAAAAATACAAGATTTAATTATAGTAGAATTTAATCATTGTCAATTAATATTAGAGGGTTTTTTTCTTCAATCTTTCAGAAGAATCTTTTATTATTGTGCCAATAAGTTGCATTGCTTCTGCATTTGTCACGTTTTTACAAGACTTTAAAACAGCATCTATTAAATAGAATAAGAAAAAATTCATCAACAAAATCAGTGCATCAAAAATAAAAAAAAATTTTTAAACAAGTTAATTGAATACAATAATAAGGTAAGATCGATACCGGCGATTGCATTACATAGATTTACAAGCTCTTTAAATATTTTCTTTTTCTTTAAACCATTCATGCTGTATTCTGACAAAACATACAGTCTAAATATGCAAAAATATATTTTAATAGCAGTGCTTAGAAACTTTTCTTATATAAAAAACTTTTTTTTATATAAAAGCAAAAGAAAACGATGATTTATCTTCTGAAAGATATGTATTAGAGTTAGCGTCAAAAAAAACTTTTGCTGGTAACTTACGTGAGTAAAATATTTTTTATTGCATTAGCTGGGTTTTTTTTGCCAACTGATGATAACTATTTTACCTAAAACAAATAAAGATAACATGAAAATAATATGATAAACAATTTAAGACAATTTTAAAAAAAAACATGACAATAACATAAACGAGAAAAGAATTATATTCAACCATACAAAAGTACTGTATTAAATATCCCCGTCAGCAATTGTTTTTTCTAAAATATTAGGTTCGTCTGAACTTTTACACTGTTTAAAAACTTCTTCCGCATTATTAGAGAGATGTGCAGTCCTATCTATCAACAAGTTCTTTATTTCAGAAAGTTGAAACATAACTTTTCTCTGAAACTCTAAAAAGTAAAAAAATAATAATTTAAGTAAAATTTTACTGATATTACAAACTGACAGAAGAAAACATAAAATGGAAACAAACAACTTTTTCATGCACTATATATATATATATATATATATATATATATATATATATATATATATATATATATATATATATATATATATATATATATAGTGCATATACACATATACATACACACACACATACATACATACACACACACATACATACATACATACATACACACATACATACATACATACATACATACATACATACATACATACATACATACATACATACATACATACATACATACATACATACATACATACATACATACATACATACATACATACATACATACATACATACATACATACATACATACATACATACATACATACATACATACATACATACATACATACATACATACATACATACATACATACATACATACATACATACATACATACATACATACATACATACATACATACATACATACATACATACATACATACATACATACATACATACATACATACATACATACATACATACATACATACATACATACATACATACATACATACATACATACATACATACATACATACATACATACATACATACATACATACATACATACATACATACATACATACATACATACATACATACATACATACATACATACATACATACATACATACATACATACATACATACATACATACATACATACATACATACATACATACATACATACATACATACATACATACATACATACATACATACATACATACATACATACATATATATATATATATATATATATATATATATATATATATTGTTGCACTTTAATTAAAGTATCATGAAAACATTTTTGCACTTAAGTGCAAGAATACTTTTCATGATACTTTAATTAATCGCTACTCAACCAGAATTTCAAGAAATATCTAGTCAGTTTAATCAAATAAATGCTGAAGAAGTTGTACAAGAACAAATAAGCTCTTGGTCAAGATGTCTTTCCTTACTACCTAATATAACCCAAGAAAAAATACACAAATACTTAGTTATAGAAGACAGTTCGACTGTTTTCGGAGCTAGAGGTACTTCAAAGCATAAAATTTCTGGGTATCAACTATTTAAGGTGAGCTTCGTTTAAAATTTAGGTGTTTAACCTAATTTCAACATTGAAACAAAGTCTTTTCTTATCAGAGATAACGTTTCAGCTTCAATCAAAAAAAATCAGTACCTTATTTATGTACATTTTTGTTAAAAAGAAGGAGATATTTTGTATGCTAAATGAAATTGTTAAGCTTGTATGGGAGGATGCTGCAAGCATGTTGCTGTAGTATTATTTCAATTGAATGAATATAAACAATTAAAATTAAACTATGCACCATTTGATAGAATAAGCACAGAAGTGTTACAGCAATGGCATGTTCCTGCTGAAGGAAAAAACTCAGAACCAATTAAGCTTTCTAAAGGTTCCTTTGAAAAGAGGAATTTAGAAAAGGATCTAAACAACTCACAAAAGTGTCCTTTTGTATCAGGAAATGGAAACTTTTGTGCAACCCCGATTTTTGCACATAGGGGAGGATGGGTAGGAGTGAGTCACTTTTTTTTAAATTGATTATATCAAGAAAACCAAAAGTGGAAAAAGTATAGGATAAGGAGCCTAAGGTAGCCTAATGTATTAGGTTTCTAGTAGTAATACATGAAATATTAAAATATCTTCAGATTTTTAATAACTTGAACAATAACGCAGGTGTTGCTACTGGTTCACTCTTACCCATAAATGGGTAGGAGTGAACCAAGCAAATGGTAGGAGTGGGCCATTATCTTTGATTACTAGAAAACCAAAATTAGTTATTATCTTTAACTAATTTATTGAAAATTAAGTAACAAATACTTTATAATTAAACATAACATAATTAAGTAATAATGTAACATAAATAATAAATTCTGCCATGACAAATGATTATTTCCAAATATTAAGATATAATAAAAGTATCTATACACCATTTATACAAAACCTATACAAAATCAATACATACATCTATACCAGGGGTGGGGAACCTGCGGCCCCCAGACACTCTTTGTGCGGCCCCGAAACGTAAAAATAAGAACTTAAATTTTTTTAAAAATATTTTAGAGAATAAAGTGAAATTTAAAAAATTACTTTATTTTTACATTTTAGTTATAGTAAAGTGTATGAATGCTAATGTTAATTAGGGGAAAAAATTGTTTAACTTGGCAAAGCTGGTACAGTAGTAATTGATTGACAGAAATAACAACAAAACAAAAGAAAATGAATAAATAAAAACAACGTACGGATTTTTTTTTGTGACAGTAGAAATCAATTGACTGCAAGTTTTTGTATTACAGCGGAGAAAATAGAATTAGCCTCACCATGTGCTGATCCAATATTTTGTAAATCTGTAAACAAGTTTGTGCGGTACAACTTTTGTATCCACACACATATAATTACTGTTACAAACAACAACTTTTTAGATTATAATATAGCATAATTAAATTGCGGTACATTTGATAAAACCATAAAATGTATAATACTTGATATTTGCGGTAGCAAATAGAATTAGCCTCATCAATAATTATTTTCAGTTTACTTGTATATTTTAATCTGGTGATACGCATTTGTGAGTTAGTTTTTTATTATTATTTGTAAGTTAAACAAAGACTGTGAAATCAGTGCTCATAAAGTTTTTAACATTTGGTTTTTGATACCTTAATTTGAAATGGGACGTGGTAAGCGTTTAACGAATGAAGAATTAGCAGTAATCAAAGCATACAAAGATACAGGCTTATCTAATCGGGAAATTGGAAAGAAAATTAAAATATCTCCAAAAGTGGTTAGCAATTACTTCAAGATTGGCGTTAATTATGGAGCTTATAAGGGAAGTGGTGGCCAACGTAAAATTGATAATCGTACTAAACGAGTTATTGTACGTTGTGCTGCTGCTCAGCACATGACTGCATCTCAAATTCGTGCTGATTTACAATTACCTGTATCTGTTCAACGTGTGAGACAAATCTTACATGAAGATCCAAACACAGTTTGGAAAAAGCGTTAACCAAAACCAAAACTTACTGCTCGTCATAAAAAAGTTAGATTACAATTTGTGAAAGAACACATGTCTTGGCAAGAAGAGTGGCATCAAATTCTCTTTAGTGATGAAAAAAAGTTCAATCTAGATGGTCCTGATGGCTATCAATATTACTGGCACGATCTTCGAAAAGAGAAAGAAACTCGGATGAGTCGTAACTTTGGGGGTGGAAATGTTATGGTTTGGGGGGCTTTTTCCTTTGCTGGAAAACTTCCACTGGCATGGATTTCAACAAAAATGAATTCACAGGACTACATTGACTTATTAGAAATAAGTTTACTTGAACATGGTGAGGAATTGATGGGTGAAACTTTCACTTTCCAACAAGATAATGCTACTATCCATAATTCAAAGCTTACAAAAGCTTGGTTTAGAGAAAAAAATATTCACGTAATGGAATGGCCCGCACGTAGTCCAGACCTTAAACCAATTGAAAATCTTTGGGGAATACTTTCTAGAAAGGTTTATGAAAATGGTAAGCAATTTGAATGCACCTTGGAGCTGAAAACTCGTATCATAGAAGCTTGGAATGAAATATCTATAGAAACTATCCAAAATCTTGTGACTAGTATGTCAAACCGCATATTTGAAGTCATTAAAAATTCAGGAAGCAATACTAAATACTAAATGAGCGTAAAAACAAAATATTTTCTTTATTTTTTGTATATAACGTTAATGAGGCTAATTCAATTTTCTCCACAAATTGAATACTTTTAATTTTTTTTTCCATTTGGAATTAATTAAACATACCAATTTATAAACTTTTTAGTTGTAGTAGAAGTAATAAGAAATAAAGTAGATTTCATAATTGTTTACCTGCAATTTTTATTAAATTAGAACAAAAAATAAAGGTGAGGCTAATTCTATTTTCTCCGCTGTATAATGCATATCATGGTTTTCTATTTATGTCTAATTTTTCAACTAGTGTCAAAATGTCAGTTCTCCCTAAAAAAGCAAGAGGAAAATCGGTCTTTTAATGAAAAATGGGAGGAAGATTACTTCATGATTCCAACCAAGGATAAAATGCTTTGCTTGTTGTGTGACCTCACAATTGCTACTTTGAAGAATGCTACTTCAAAGAGACATTATGAAAACATTTGGTTCAAAAGAAACAGAATCAGAAAAGCCATTGATAACTTTTGTGATACATGATACATTAAGAAATATTGTGATACATGCGTTAAGAAATATTGCGATACAAGATGCTTTAGGAAATATAAAATTAGTACGAGTACTATACACCAAATTTGCATATTTATTAGTGCGGCCCCCAAACAATTTTTTTAAGGGTTATGCGGCCCCTAAGCTCAGAAAGGTTCCCCACCCCTGATCTATACAAAAGCTATACACCGACATTCTTTTATTGGAAGGCCATAGAACATTCTTGAACAAGTCAAAATATATTCCTTTAATTCTAATTCCTGCTTGTCTATAAATATTCTTTTAACATAATAATTCGGGGTAAGTCTCGGATTTTCATTAAGCAAAAAGTTTTTCCAATAACGATGAAGCGTTGAATAGGGTATTTTGGAAGTTATTGCAGTTTCTCTAATACTTTTTCCTTTTTGGGTTAAATGTAATGCATCTTTCATATCTTTACTGGAAGTTTTTGCTTTCGAAGTGGTTCTTTTATAGACTCGAGGCATTATAACATATGGTAAAAATATATATAATGTTGCACACGAGATTTCTAATGATATACTAAGACATAAAAGTCAAACGTAAATATGTTTTTACGCTGAAGTCAAAACTTTTTTAACGGGAAGTATTAGTGACCCGCGGTTCAATCCTAACCGAGAAGGAATGGCTCATTCCTCCCCAAGCTGTGTATTCCTCCCCAAGCTGTGCAACTGGATTAAAACATTAAATGTGCAATAAGTACGCGGTTTATGCATGTAAAATACTTTGTTCTAAAAACTGCATTATTTATTAGTAAAATTTCAACCACAATCTAATGTCTCGAAACAGCCGGATGCTCATTAAAGAAGGTTTAAAAAATACAAAAAATTTACTTTTGCACAGAAAAGAGTGGATGACAACGTTAACGGAGACACCCGCACCAAGAAGCGGTAAAAAAACTGGATTGTGTTAACAACAATTTGTATGTAAGTACTTTTGAGTCTTTTTAATTTCCCGTTTTAGCTCAACGATTCACTCCTACCATAATTAATGAATTTGAAGTATAATTCAGTGACTCATTTGAATTTGATGAAACTCAATTAGTTTTTATTTCAAAATATTTAGTTCTATCAAAAGAGAAAATAAAGACTTTGGAAAGAGCTACTTTATCACAAGCTACAAGTTTATGGCTTGAAGAAGGAAAGAAACGCTTGACATCTTCAAACTTTGGTTTTGTTATTAATAGACAAAAAATTTTTCCTGCCTCATAGATTTTTGAAAAACAATAAAAATAACTTTTGCAACAAACCTTGTAATTGGGATAAAATAAATGAAAACACTGCAATAAAAAAGTATGAAAATATAAAAAATGTATCAGTAATGAGATGCGGATTTACATTTACCCAAAATGGCCTTGGCTCGGTACAAGCCGTGTGGAATTGTATTAGTAAATGAAAAAAAAAAAATTCTATTGAAATCAAATGTCGTTATTCAAAAAAAGATTTAACTATAGCAGAAATAGAAGGAACAAAGTTTTTCCTACCAATTACATTTTTTTCTTTGGGATGATGTAAAATGATCAGTTTGTTTTTGAGCGAATTATTGATGCACAATGGAACACAACAAGTTATGCCACCTCCGTAATTTGTTGTTGTTATTGGCTTAACAGCAATACTTTCTTTAATAGAATGAGTTATTAGTTTATCACAAGATATTTTATCATTTGAAATCATTTTGAAGAGTCTTTTTTAAATTAAATTACTTGACTGTTTATTTTAAAAATCTTAAACTCTAATTTGTTTATTATCAGTGAGTACAAAGACCAAAATGCATTGCGGTTTTTTTCTATAGAGGGAACGATCCATTAGTTCAGCGTCTAATCCTGTAATCTTTCCGCTCTTTTCTGGATTTAGAAAAAACTTGCCAGCTGTGTTGCCATCATTTGTATTGCCATAACGAGGTTTTGGTTTGTCTGCAATAAGTCCCTTTTGTTTTTTAAGCTTTTGTTTGATTTCTTCCGAACGTTGTTTGATACGACACTTTTCCTCATTGCTTCTAGCTTGCAATATTTTTATGTCCAAGCGGTAGCTAATGTGTAGCAAGCATTCAAAGGTACAGAGGTAGCAAGCATTCAAAGGTACAGGGCCAAGCATGCAAGGTAGACAAACCAAAACTGTAATTTTCTTTTTTATCAACCATGTTTTTTAATTCACCATTCATCATTTTAGGAGTAACACCACAGATATATATCATTTTTGTGTTGAACGCGTGTCAGTTAAAGCATTGCATACTTTTCCATCTGTCATCGTAAGTAACAGATTGTGTTTCACAACAAATTTAAATTCACCAACGCTACACAGTGTTGGAATAAGTTCAGATATTTCTTTCAAAACTTTTTTAGTTTCTATTACAGTAAATTTGTGTGTTTCTTTTGAAAAGATGAATTTAATTGGTCGGCAATAAAGTGTTGATGATGGCCGGGGATTTTGCCAAATAATATAATGACAATCATCATTCAATCAAATACAAATACAAACAGAAATTCATCATTAGCACCAAAGTTCTTAAATCTTTGTTAGTAGGTACTATTGCCGGAACTTCTGTCACATCCCCATTTGCTTATTAATGTAAGTGACGATTTAGAAGGTTCATTTTTGAGAAATTGACTTTGTGTTGTTATTAACCGTTCTGTTGTTTTATTTAATATGGCTTGACGTTTAATTTCAGCCCGCGTTTCTGAGACAGAAATAAAGTCTTCTGGAGGGTAACACGACTTTTTGGATTTACATAAATTATGGTAAGACGGAAATACTTCATGTCCCGCTTTCAGAGACCAATTTCTTGTTCGTTTATAAGAGTCACTAGTACACTTGGAATCCACATAATAAGCTAATGCCTAATCGCTACTCAACTGTCTGCCGCCACAAATCACATCAGTAGATTTTCTTTGTTTTTATGTTTCTGTACTTTTTCTAATGGAAGTAGCTACGCTTCTCTGACCCGATAAACGGTGTGCTATTTCAGCAGCTGTGGTTAGTTCACTGGCACTCCGTGATTGCACTAAATCTACAACTCTACGTCTTTTGGTTTTTATAGACGAGTCTTCAAAGTTTTTTTTGGGCCGACCTTGAGGCCGACTTCCTTCAGATGTTGTGGAAGCACTGGACCGATGCAAACTTATTTTAAACTCTAAAGTAATGCCCTCTGACCCACTTTTATTTTTGTTTAAAAAGTTATCCATAGTTCTATTGGCTGCATTCCACTTTTCTGCAAATTTAGCGTATACCCTCTAAAGTAAAATTCATCGCAACAATCGTAATTATTATTCACAATAAGTTTTCTATAAACTATTCCTACACTGCAAAATTGCGACAAGTTTGACAACAAAAATTTTTCTTTAAGTTTCACTGAAGCGCTAACAATTCAATACTTAAAAACACGTGCACTAATTAATACTTGGAATTTTTCTCTAGGGAGTGTTCAGAAATATCATGGGATTATCTACTAATTGATTCCTTGAAATGACTTTTGTCCACCTAGCTTGTATTAGATGATTCATTGTGCGCCGATGCTTATTATTGCTCACTTGTTAAATCAATCTATAGGAATTTTTTGTATAAATTTAAAATCGGTCATTATCAAATCTATTCTAGAGTAAAATATGCCTCGAAACAATTTGTTCTAAAAGAAAAAAGAAGAACCATACACGGAAGAGCAAGTTGCGCTTGCAGTGGTCAAAGTACAAAGCGATGAATTTTCACTTAACAAAGCTGCTCAATCATTCAGCATACCAATAGCAACTCTTCACAGGCGTGTCCACGGCATAGGTAAAGCAATTCGGATTGGTTCAAGCACGTGAACAACTAGTTGTCGACTATTTGCAAATCCACGGTCATTCTCATTTGTTTCCTAATGGTACACCAGGGAGAGATAGGTATAAGCTTTTGCCGTATACGCCATATTTCCATCCGGATGAATGGATTATATGCAATTCGTGAACTGGCTCACTAGCGTGTATGTTCCCAACGTTAAAAAACTCCAGATAGTTAGTTTAATCTTCTAGTTTAATCAATTATTTAAATAAATAAATCTAATTAAAATTATCAAAATAAAGGTATTCATATTTTAGTCATAGATGAACATGTAACGCATGTCATTTATCGGGTCGCACTTATTTGCATCGAAAACAATAACTTGTTAATTTGCTTACCAGCTTATTTGCAGCCATTAGATGTCGGTGTTCGCACCCAAATAGTCACTGGATTTAAGAATCCTGGCTTGTTTCCACTCAACATCAACAAAATTGATCAGGGAAAGTTTCAAATTGCTAATACGTTTGAAACACCGTCATCTCAACCTGAGCCTTCAAGATCTCAACCACCAGAATCTAAGATAGTACCAGCACCACTACTAGCATCAGCTACTACCATATCCTTCTGAATCTACCCCAACAACATTTAGCATCAGCATATGTCACATAGCATCAGTATCAGTCGCCTCCAAAGTCAACTCAACTGTAAACAACCTTCAATATTGTAGTACCTCCGGCTATTCAAAAAGAAATTCAAAAAGAGTTTGAAAAACAATTGCAATTAGCCCAATTGCTTGCAGCAGCTTTGCAACAAATGTTTCGTATCCAACACGTTGACACAAAAAAACGTTTAAGATAATTACGCGCCAAGGTTCGAAGGGGAGTGTCTAAATAAACCTGAAATACTCGAGAGATTGAAAGAGGCTGAGAGCAAAAAAGCAGCAAAGCAAGCTAAAAAACAACGGAAGCTTACCTTTAATGACGAGCAGAAAATAAACCAAGCAACAAAAGCGACACCAACAATAATAACAGCAACAAACCAAGTCAGGTGTAAAAAGTGTTGTTTTAATTACACATAGATTTGCGTATCATAGAATTCCATAACAAATGAAATAAAAAATTAACTGTAAACCATTGGATTTGCCCTGGTTCAACTGTCTAAAGTTACATATGGTCTGCATGTAACACTTGACCAGCGGCTTCATATTTACGAGGAAATGTAAACCAAAGTCTTCGTTTTGGTTTATACCAAATTGTTTTAAAGCGATGTGGCGACGAGCAAAATCAAAAATTAAAAGCAAAGTTGGGACTTCCTGTAATAATAAACAGTTCATTTCTAACATTTAAAAAAAATTTGGTTACATTGAAAACTAAAAAAACATTTGCGATGCATAATGTCATAAGTACCATTAAGAGCCAGCAGGGCACTCTTTTGGTAAAACCTTATCAGTAAACTGAATTACGGTAGAGGTTGAAAAATATTAAAATTCCCGCTTTCCCACTCATGCTTGTCCCACTTCTGTATCGGTACTTGATAATCTCATTTACAAGATAAAGATATAAGTTTATTATTATTATTATTATCATTACTATTATTATTATTATTATTATTATTATTATTATTATTATTATTATTATTATTATTATTATTATTATTATTATTATTATTATTATTATTATTATTATTATTATTATTATTATTATTATTATTATTATTATTATTATTATTATTAATATTATTATTATTATTATTATTATTATTATTATTATTATTATCATTATTATTATTATTATTATTATTATTATTATTATTATTATTATTATTATTATTATTATTATTATTATTATTATTATTATTATTATTATTATTATTATTATTATTATTAATATTATTATTATTATTATTATTATTATTATTATTATTATCATTATTAATATTATTATTATTATTATTATTATTATTATTATTATTATCATTATTATCATTATTATTATTATTATTATTATTATTATTATTATTATTATTATTATTATTATTATTATTATTATTATTTTTATTAATATTATTATTATTATTATTATTATTATCATTATTTTTACTATTTTTATTATTATTATTATTATTATTATTATTATTATTATTATTGTTATTATTATCATTATTATCACTATTATTACTATTATTTTTATTATTATTATTTTTATTATTGTCATTATTATTATTATTATTATTATTATTATTATTATTATTATTATTATTATTATTATTATTATTATTATTATTTTTATTAATATTATTAATATTATTATTATCATTCTTTTTACTATTTTTATCATTATTATTATTATTATTATTATTATTATTATTATTATTATTATTATCATTATTATTATTATTATTATTATTATTATTATTATTATTATTATTATTATTATTATTATTATTATTATTATTATTATTATTATTATTATTATTATTATTATTATTATTATTATTATTATTATTATTATTATTACTATTTTTATTATCATTATTATTAATTAAGTTTAATATAAAACGTTTTTAATTTTCAGTAAATTTATTTTGAGCCGAAGATATATCAACTCTTTGGCCGGATTTCCCCTTTCCACCATTTATGAATGTTTATGCTCCCCTTTTTTATTCCCCCGATTAAATGTGTTGAGGCCGTAGAAGTTATTCCCCCGATTAAATGTGTTGAGGCCGTAGAAGTTATTCCCCCGATTAAATGTGTTGAGGCCGTAGAAGTTATTCCCCCAATTAAATGTGTTGAGGCCGTAGAAGTTATTCCCCCGATTAAATGTGTTGAGGCCGTAGAAGTTAAGCAATTTAAACATTAAATTATTCCTCTTTATTTTAAAAAGATTAGTTATGGTAAATTTTTCCCAGAGTAAAGTTCGATAACAATTGTATTTTTTATTTTTAACAAAGTTGATTTTTTAAATAAAAAATGGCAAGAATTATCAGAAGAAACTTGATCGGCAATCATGGTCGCCGAGAGGGGGGGTGGGGGTGGACGGGGAAGATTCCCGGGGCTCCGTGTATGTACAAATAATTTTTTAAAATAATTTTTAAAAGATTTAAATAGTTTTGACTTTTAAAAGATTTAATCAACATTTATTTTTAATTTTCAATGACCAGAGCATGTTTCTTTTGTTCCTGGGTATATAATTGATCATAATGAGGGCCCCTTAAGAAAACTTCCCCGGTGCCCGAAATTTCTCTCGGCTGCTATGTCGGCAATATTTTGATTGTGGCGAGAAAAATATTACAAAATTAAAAATTGCAAACAAAATTAAAATTCTACTTCGGTGATATGGAATTATATAAAATAGTGAGTTCACTCGGAAACAATCATTATACAGAGGAGTCGTGTTTCAATTTTTTGATGAGAAGGACTTGATAAAAAAAATTCTAAACAGATGATTAAATAATGGGTGGTGCCGACTGTAAAATGTTGTGGAGGTTGTTTTGGTGGTAATAATACCGGTTGACGGTATTGTTGACGGAGCAATAACAAAAGAAATTTATTTAAGGAATTAAAAAAATTGTTTCTTCGGAAAGTTGCACAAGTTAGAGATACATTTATTTTTAAGAAATTTATAACCCAAAAACATCTTTAAAAACATTATGAGATATGCGAGAGAATTCAGTTTGGTATGGTTTAGTTAAGCATTTCATAGGAGTGTCTTTCGCTTTATTGGCAATGCTAAATCTACATTCACTATATTACGCTGTTAGGTTGAAATAAAAATTAAAAACATCTTCAGTGTGTTACAACTGTAAGAAAGACTTTGATGTTTATCTGTCTTTAAAGAATATGCAATACACAAGGTCTTTTTGGTAAACTCTTTTGGTAAAACTTTATCAGTAAATCAGGATGTATCATTATTATTACCATCATTTTTATTTTTATTATCATTATTATTATCATCATTATTATTTTTATTATCATTATTATTACCATCATTATTATTTTTATTATCATTATTATTACCATCATTATTATTTTTATTATCATTATTATTACCATCATTATTATCTTTATTATCATTATTATTACCATCATTATTATTTTTGTTATCATTATTATTACCATCATTATTATTTTTATTATCATTATTATCACCATTATTATTTTTAAATGCAGAGCTTTAATAAATATCAGTTTGTTTTTTTTTGATTTTGTTTTTTCTTGTTTTTTTTCTTTTCTTTTGTGTTCACTTTTCTTTTGTGTTTATGTTATCTATGTTTTAAAACGATTTTTTACTCTTCAGCGTAAAAAATAAATGAAAAGTCTTTAAACCTTCTTTAGTAAATATTGCAATACTTGTACTGAGCTCCGAGTAATCAATACCCTTAATTATTTCTTCAAGCAACCCAGAGAATTATTTAGCTAAATGTTTTAGTGCTTTTAAGACATCGCCAGAAAAGATTTGAGTGGGTACCGTAGATACCGTAAAAAGATATCGTAAATCTTTTGAAGTTTAGTAAAAGTAGTATATTTCTCAAACATGCTACCTTTTTAATTTAAAGAATTGTGCTTCTTGCAAGTTTAAATATTTGTTATTCATAAATAAAACCGGATGAGGACAAAATTTTATTTATTTTGGTACTAACTATTTCATTTTGACAAACCAACAAAAAAAAAACAGGTTACAGCTGTGCAAATTGAAGAAATACATAAAAGGGTTTTTTATTTCCCATGAGCTTGGAAGTCTACTATCGAAGCAAAGATAAGTATTTGGCTGTGTGACCATTGATTTGTAACCGGGACGAACAAGACTTAAGTTTAGAATTAAGTCAGTTTTGCATGAATAAACCAACTATGAGGTGGAAAATTTTTGTATTTACATCCGTATTATCAATCTTCGCTGCGGAGGATGTTGGTAAAGTAAGAAAATTTAATTTCATTGGAATAAAAAAATATCGAATTGTACATACACTTTTAATTCTTTTTAATTCACACTCAAACTTTGGATTTTTATTAACATGTGCGAGTGCCAGTACTAGAACAAACGTAATAAATGTAACCTGCTTTTGTATTTTGTAATTTTTTGTTTTTATATTCAGCCTGCATCGAAAATGCTTTTGAAAGAAAACAAGGCTTTATCCTTCTTAAGAAACAAGCGAGAGAGTCCTGAACGACAAATAAAAACTGAGTGCTGCGATACAAGATGTAGTTTTGAAGAGAGAGCTGAAATTTCCGAACAAGTTGGTTGGACAAGAGTTTATCAAGCGATGTGTGAAGTTTCTATAAGGTAAATCATAACTAATACATACTTATGGTTTATGATTCACTGTTTCGTGAACTTTTGTAAACTATCATCTCAGTGAATTGGAAGAGATGTTTTTCACGAAACAAACAGGTAAAGCAATACTTGGATTCTTTTGCGTGTTCATCAGCAGCCAGATTTCTTAATACTTTACAGTTTTGCAGAATGTTCTGGTATAGAATATTCTGCAAATCTGATAACAAATAATGTCATGTTCTGGTGCAAAACATTACTTTAAGTCATTTGTTCAAGTTTGCTCACAGACATATTCTTCCAAAATAATCCTGGGGCAATCTGATAGCGTTAACATTGGAGCTGGTTACTTTTTTTTACTTTTTGGATTTTTATCGCAATTCTCTAATTGGTCAATCTGTCAGTAGATGCAAAGGATAACTTACGGCGTATATTTATATTAGCATTTGGAGTATTTGCAGTAAGTTTTATTAAAAAATATAAGTATATTGTACTCAGGCGCGGGTTTGGCTTTTTAAAGAAGTTAGTCAAGAAATGTTAACGCTTCTAGGTATAGAGCGGGGCGGGGGAGGGAGCCTAAATTGGCCTAAAGTTACGCTACCGAACGATGAAAAAAACCTTTAGTTAAATGAACTTAATAATTTTTTGGACTCTCGTTTGCCGAATAAACGGGCCAAGTTAGGTGCAAAAATGTTTTGCCTAACTTGACCTGAAGTTATGTTACCAAAGGATAAAAAGGAAACAATTTATTAAGAATTTATACGATTTCGAAATCTCGTCAGCCAAATAAACGGGCCAGGTTAGGCGCGCTTAATATGGTCCGAAATTACGCTACCGATAACAAAATTAGAATCTACTTTACAAATATTTCTTAAATTCGGAAGCCGCTAAAAAAACAAGCAAGATGGGGACTTTATACTTATAAAAATTTCTTAGATATCGCTAATTTACACCCAAAAAATCACAAAATAAAATTGAAGAATGTATTTTTTACCAAAAAAGATGTTAGTCGATGCGCCTAACAAGCCTAACCCTAAACCCGCCCCTGGTACTATTAAGTTAATAGTACTATTAAGGTAATGGTACTATTAAGTTAATAGTATTAACATGTATATAGTAAAAACACCAATAGATTTTAGCTCTTGCGTCAGCGAATGTGTGAATAATAACCAGATGTCTGCGCTTTGTTTCTATTGCATTCAAATTTGATGAAATGAATCAAATTTGTTTAGAAAAAACCCGTTATATTTCGCAATCGCGTTGGTTAACAAAAGAACAATGCGCATTAAATCGTTTTGTAACGTTTTTTGTTAAAACCAATATAAAATTAACAATTTTTTTTAAAAAAAAAAAAAAATCAAATAAATCATAGTCACAAGAATATATAGTCTGGAAACAAACAAAAGCGCTTTGTTTATGTTATTGTTCAAGAAATTACTAGTTCTCATTCTTCCGAAGGTAGAATGAGAACTAGTAGAAGGTACACTGTAACGCAAATAAACAAAAAACTGCTTAACTAAAGCCCTTAAATTTTCAATTTTCCCCTAATTTTTGTTAAGTTTCTAGATTTTTAATTTTCCCCAAATGATGCAGATGAGTTGTGGCATAAGCTAAAGAGTCTTTTTGAAAAGTTTAAGGGTGACCCTAAGAAATATTACTCAGCATTTTTTAGACTCATGTTGAATAATCTGCGGCAGATTATCTGCCTAAAACCTGCCTAATTATTTTGAAGAACCCACTTTTTCCAATACTCTATTGCAGGACGTAGCAAATGATATTTTAAACTACCTTACCGATAAAAACAAATTCAATGGTGAGAAATGCCAAAAATCGACCATGACTATAAAGGATGCAGAAATGAAGTTTGCAATATTTAGCTGCTTATATTATTCACTAACTGTTCAATAAGTTACATTATTCAAAAAACTTATTCTTTTTATAACATTCAATGATGTTCTTTACTTCTAGCATGTAAAGCAGATTTTGACAATATACAATGCTCATGATGGAGATGGTTTATGGAGAGTGAATTCTAAAATTATTGATATACTTGTGCAATGTGAACTATTATTTAGAAAAATAACTTAAACATTTATCAGTGTTTTCTGTAAATGATTTTGCAAAAGAAATTCTTACAAATACAACAGTTATATCTAATTTTAACAATTTTTGTATATCAACTAATACTTCTGTTACAAACAAAATCAAAACAAAAGTGTTTGAGCAGATTATCAGTTTGTTTGTAGGAGTTCAAACATTTTCATTTGCAAAAAATAAATGTGAAAAACACAAACTTGCAAGGTAAGACTCCAAAAAAAGATCACTGCGAACTGAAATGAAGAAACTTAGCTGCAGCAATAAACTTGTGTAACCTAAAATGTTTTAAAACTGCTATTAATCTAAAAAAAAAAGTATTTTTCATTTGTTATAAAAAACTACTAATAAGAAATTTTTAAGAGCATTAAATTTGAAAAAAATGTAAATTTGCTAACAAGTCAAAGATAAAGAATACAAAAGTTACATTTATTTTATAATAGTAAAATGTCTTTTATATTATCACTATATATTATCTGCAAAACAAGTTAACATCAGGAAGGACATACGATTGTAATAAATGGCTCCAACTTCCATGTCATATTTACTTATTTAAATATGACATTAAGCTTCAATAATGTCATATTTAAACTAGAAAATAACATTATGGAAAACTGTCCATAGCACATACACACATATAGTGCATATAGTATATATAATTTATATATATATATATAATGTATGTATATATTATATAATATATATACATTATATAACACACATGTATATATACACAAATATATATGCCAAGCAAAAAAAATATTGAAAAGCTTCTCTTTTAAAAATAAGAAAAGGTAAGAAAAGATAATTAGTAATATTTGATAACTACTGATAACTACTGATAAATACTTGATAAATAAAATACTTTAAGTAAAAGTAAATGATATTTAATAACTTATCAGTATATATCTTTAAAAAATATAACTTTTATAAATACTGTTGTTTTGCACGGCATATCTTTTTCTTTTATATTGTTTAATACTAAATAACTAGTTATACATACATACATACATACATACATACATACATACATACATACATACATACATACATACATACATACATACATACATACATACATACATACATACATACATACATACATACATACATACATACATACATAATATGTATGTATGTGAATGTATGTATGTATGTATGTATGTATGTATATATGTATATATGTATGTATGTATGTATGTATGTATGTATGTGAATATGATTGCATTTTTATATATATATATATATATATATATATATATATATATATATATATATATATATATATATATATATATATATATATATATATATATATATATATATATATATATATATATATATATGAAGACCACACTGGAAAAATGATCAAGCTACATTTATTTTGTTTTGAGTAAATTAGATTTTAAACTTCAAAACAACATAGCTCACTTATTTGATAAGCTAAATACCTGTGTAATTTGATCGGTTTTCTAGTGATGTAGTCAATTATATGTATAAAAATATATAGTTAAACTGCAGCCGAATAACAGGGGCAAAAACCCAAAAACAATAAAAATGTAGCTTGATCGTTTTTCCAATGTGGTCTTCATATATATATATATATATATATATATATATATATATATATATATATATATATATATATATATATATATATATATATATATATATATATATATATATATATATATATATATATATATATATATATATACAGCTGCGGACAAAACTACGTGAACGATTGCAAATAGTTTTTTTTAATGAAATTTTCAATGTCTTAAAATAAGTTTATAGTTTAATACTATATATGGTTGGATAGAGCGTTTTTTGCTCTATAAGACTGTGTAAAGTGTATTCTCTAATAATTTGTTTAAAATTAAACATATCTAAATGTTCAAAAAGCATCAAATATTTTGCGCGACAAAACCACGTGAACGATTATACAAACGTAAAAGAATAATTTTACTAACATCAACAAATAATAGATTCTAAAAAAAACAAACATTAATATTTAGTTGCATAGCCTTTAGAATCGATAACGGCCTTGCACCGTCTTGGCATAGATTCTACAAGAGTTTCTAGTAACTGTTTTGGTAATGCCTCCCATTCATACTGTACGGCTCGAAAAAGTTCATCCGGTTTTTGAAATTTGCGACCTCCCAAGCGTCGCTGAACTTCAATCCATAAATTTTCGATTGGATTTAAGTCGGGAGATTGGGCAGGCCACTTCAAAACCGTTATGCTATTATTTATGAGCCAATTTTTTACAGTCAAAGCTGTATGTTTAGGGTCATTATCATGTTGATAAACCCAATTGTGAGGCATTTTTTCTAAAGCGTGTGGCAACATTTGATTAGATAATATTTCCCTGTACTGTAGTTGGTCCATTATACCGTTTACACGGTACAACGGACCAATTCCAGCCCAGGAGAAACACCCCCAAACCATTATATTGCCACCCCCAAATTTTACAGTTCCTATTGTATACTCTTTTGCAAATCTTTTACCTACTGGACGCCTAACATAACCTCGACCGTCGCTGCAAACCATGTTAAATTTACTTTCATCCGACCACAAAACTGTTTTCCAATTTTCAACCGTCCAGTTTAAGTGATCTTTAGCGAACTGTAGGCGATCTTTGACGTGCCTGGGGTTAAGGAATGGTTTCTTTGCAGGTCTGCGCCCATAAAGACCTCCTTCGTTTAAACGCCTTTGAATCGTTCGAGTGCTTACGTTTTCCATGCCTGTTTGCAGACGAATTTCAGGGGCTGTCAAATGTGGATTCTCAAGAGATTTTCCCACAATTTTTCGATCAGTACTAAAAAATAAAATGTTAAACATTAAAATTAACATTAACATTAATATTATTAAGATTAAATATTAAAAAAAATAAAATTAAAGGAATATTACCGCTTATCCGTAATACGTGGACGACCACCTTTCTTAACGATCTTTTTGCTCTTTTCTCGGTGTATAATTTTATGTATTCCACCTTTTGACATCTTCACATGAGCTGCAATTTGCCCAATGGACCATTTTAATTTTTTTTTAATTTTTTTAATTTTTTGATGTTAAACAGAATAATCTTGAGAAATTTAAATGATTGTAAGTTCTTAGAATACCAAAACCACATGAACGATTTTTAAAAGCACTGATTTCGATGTGAATATAATATAATTTGCATCAAAAATGACGCTTTTATAAATCGTTCACGTGGTTTTGTCGCGCAAAATATTTGATGCTTTTTGAACATTTAGATATGTTTAATTTTAAACAAATTATTAGAGAATACACTTTACACAGTCTTATAGAGCAAAAAACGCTCTATCCAACCATATATAGTATTAAACTATAAACTTATTTTAAGACATTGAAAATTTCATTAAAAAAAACTATTTGCAATCGTTCACGTAGTTTTGTCCGCAGCTGTATATATATATATATATATATGTAATAAAATGCAATCATATTCACTAACACAAGAAGTACATAACAACAACAGTACAAAACATCAGTAATTAGTAATAGGAATCAGCAAAAAATATGTAAATATTTATGTTAAATAAACTTTAAATAAAGCATTGTATTTATTTAAAGAGGTTTTTAAATCTTAAATAATCTTTCTTAACATATCGGAGAAATTATTTATATAAAAATTATTTAAAAGATCTCAACATTAAATCCAAAAACCAATTTTCAATTTTTTTTTTTTTAAAGTTTGGGTTCGGTTCGGTTAGGTAATATTTAATGTTCGAGTTCGGTTCGGTTCGGTTCGGTCTCAAGCACAGTTCGGGTTCGGTTCGGTATCAACACAATTGTTTTTTTATTAGTTACAAAGCTTTACATTCACAATGATAAAACACAAATAAATTAAAGTTATATTAAGTAGTTAAATCATTGCAAATAATTTGAAATAATTTGCAATTCTTTTATACTGCAAGTTCAAAAGTTCAAAAAACAATGCAGTTGCTAATAGCTGCAGTTAAAGTGCACAAAACATTAAAGCAGTAACTTTCTGAACACAGATAACGGTAGCTTAAGTAGCCTACTGTCAAAATTTTAGCTTAGTTTTTAAAGAAATAATAACTTATGTTTTAAATAATTTTGATTTAAACAAATTATTTTTTAAAAAATTTAAAAAATAACGTATATTTTGAAAGTAATTATTACTTACTAAAATTACTAACTCATTTTCTCCCAACACTTAAAATGAGAGATAGAACAAAATAGTTCTAAATTTGCGGTTGTTACACATTAGGTTATGTATTATGTTATGTATTGTAGTGATGTGCGAATTGCAAAGTTTTCACTTTTTCAAACGAATTTGGCTTGGTTAGGGTAAGGACAGTTGGTTTAATTTGGTTCGTTCCCAACAGTTTTAAAGTTCGGGTTCGGTTCGGTTTGGTAACAACTAAAGTTCGGGTTCGGTTCGGTTCTGTCGTAAATAAGGTTCTAGTTCGGTTCGTTCGGTTCGGGTTCGGTTCGTTTCCCATCTCTATTTAAAACCTCATAAAAGTGACTGACGGAACGATGGTTTAATGAGATGATTACTCCTAAAATAATGGTGATGAAAAAAACCTTTAAACCATTGAACAACGGCTTTATAATTAATTTTAATTTTATATTAATTTAATTACTAAAAAATTATATTAATTTAAATACTTTGTTTTTTTGTTTTTTTGTTTATTGTTTGTTTTTTTTTGTTTGTTTCAGTTTTAGTTCGAATTTGGCCTCAATCCTGTTGTTTCTCATAGTTGAACATTGGTTTTCAAAAATTTTTGAACACTTACCAATCATGTTTGATAAAATTAGTTCTGCTTCTGTGTAAAAATATCATGTGTAAATTTTTTCTAAACGTTTTTCGGCTGCTTCCATTTTTTGTATTTTTCGTTGTATGCATTGGTTCACAAAAAGGCTTATTTCAATTTGTCGTAACTTTTTCAGATTTCTTTCTGTTTCTTGCCTGAAAGTTCTTTGCATCATCAGATTTGTAATCCAGATGGTATTTAAACTTACAAATCCGATAATGCAAGCTTTTTAATGTCTTCTTGTCACCATTTTGTTTATTTGGGATGAATTGGCGCCATATATTTTGCAACGGTGTATGAATTTTGTATCATTCAGCGCATTTATTATTTTACCATTAAACTTTGTAAAATTTACCTTTTAGCTGATACTGTTAGAACTTTGTTCAGATTCTGGTGTAAAGTGATGTAGACACAATGATATATATTAACTACATATTATATATTACCTTGACTTATATATATATATATTTTTATTACATCCCAGCGGGCACACTACATTGAAACAACGTTGAAATAACGTTGATCAACGTCGATCAACGTTATTTCAACGTTGCTTCAACGTCGTGTGTTCTAAAAAACGAAATGGAGCAAAAAACGATATTTTATTTTATCTTAACATAAGAACGTAAACGCAAAAACCACCTTCAGAATTTCTAAAATATATAAACAAACTTGTTTTCTTTAAAAAACGTAACAAGACAGGTTTCAATAGATTTTAATAATTTCAATAGATTTTCTTAGACATGCGACTAAAACTGTTTTTCATTTATCTCTACTTTAAAGCTCGTGAAACTACTTTGCGAAATTCATTTTTATTCTTTAGTATATGCAAAATAATTTAGTTAATAAAAATTAATTATATAATTACATATTAATTAATAAGTTATTATCAAAGTTTTCTTTTTTCAGAGAAGGCCATTCATGCACCTGCAAAGCAAGAGATGGTTCTTTTTATGAATGTGGAAACGATTTGAGAGATTGTCCTAACCCATGCAAAGAGTTCCAATGCAACAACGGAAGAACCTGCGCACGATATGACCAACAATGTGATTCTAAAAATGACTGCTTAAATTGGCGCGATGAAATAGGATGTAAAACACGATTCTCAGAGGCTGAGATCAAAAACGGCTTGAAACTCACCTTCTCAAACATAGGTATGTAACACTTTTCAAAGATAAGATGTAATCAGCTGCTAGAAACGTTAACGTAGGGTATTAAGTTCGTCATCATTAATAATCTACTAACAATACTGATTAAACCTTAAAAAATTATCAATATTACATAAATTACATAATTTTACATAAATTTACATAATAATAATACATAAATTTACTCAATAATAATAACTTAACCACTTCATCAGACTTTCTACTCTTGATAATCTGAAATCATCAAACCATTTTTATGCTTATTTACAAGAAAAATATTACTACTATCCCCACACAAGGTACGTTACCTACCGGTTAATCAATATTATTATTTCGAATAACAAGGTGGACTATTTGTAAAATTATAATTTTTTGTTTGTGGAGTATGAGTGTATGAGTTATTATTTAGTTTCAAATATACAAAAAAAAACCTCAAATTTATTTCTGCCCCCAATATACACACATTCATTCTTATTGTAATTACTTTATTCTTTTCTAAAACTAAGAACATGTTAGTGAATTTACACTTTTTAATGATTGCACTTTATAGATAACCGATATGTCGGAACTGTGAATATAGCAGGACGACCGATATGCGATCACTACTGGACAAACAAAAACGCGGAGGTTGTCTGTAGAAGTTTGAATCATCCTCCTGGTACACTTGCAATAGGATGGGGAAATGAGCAGGTAAAAACTGACTTTTTTATGGATGACGTTGTCTGCAGTGGTAGCGAGTACAGCCTTAAAGATTGTAACCATAAAACATATCACAATTGCGGCTCATCAAATGGAGCAGCTGTTATTTGCTTGGTACCAACTAACATAAAATTAATGCCATTTAACAATGGAAAAAGTAAAAATGAGGGAAGTATTAGTTTTGGAGAGGTTCCAATTTGCGCAAATATTTGGGATTTAAACGCAGCTCAAGTTGCTTGCAATCATCTGTACGGTGAAGAATTCAAAATTCCGGTACCAGTTTTCAGCTTTCAAAAAACCGACGTTATGAAAAATGCTCCTCTTTTCCTGACGTCGGTCGTTTGTAATGGAAAAGAAAAGTTCTTAACGCAATGTCAGATGTCGGTATCAAAGTCTTGCACATCACATATTGCAAGTGTTCAGTGTGCTAAATGCTCTCCGTATAAACTAATGGAAATTGTAAAAAAGATAAAAGTAGACGGTACGATTAATGAAGTTTACCAATCAACAGAAGCTGCCATTAGCGAGCTAACTGCGGAATGCCGAAATTGGGCTTGTAATGTTCCAAACCCGGTTTATCCTGAGTTTTGCAAAGTTAAGGCTTTTTTGAACAGTGTTAAAAACTTCGCTAAACCGGCAAGAAGTAACAATATTGTTTTGTACCTTGATATTGACCATTTTGGGCTTCTAAGTTATAACTTCCTTAAAGGAAATTTTGAAACTATACGAAATAACATTGATACCTTGGGTCAAGCGTTTACAACTCAGTTGGGAGAATACTTCGGTAGACTTTCACAGTTTGATAAACTGACAGCAAAGTCCGATAAGGAGTTTGCATTAAAGAGTTGGTCTGAAGCAAAAGCTCGATCCGAAAGTACGTCCCAGACATTTGCAAATATGTTAGGTAAAATAATGATTTCTGCATTCGGTGTTTCAAGTGCAGATTTAGTATCTAAAACAGCCGTTCTTGCAGCTCGTGTTGCTGGAGCCTTAAACCCCATAAAATGGCTAACTGGAAGTGAAGCCTCAGTAGTTGACATAAAAGAAGCATTAAGTGAAGTCGCAAAACAATCTTTACTCATTGTACAGATTGACTATATTGCACGTAACTCAATCCCAAAGTTGAGCAAACTAACAGGAAAGATCTCTACTCTGGTAAATGCAAACAAGGATACTTTTGAGTCTATAAGGAGCTTTCTTGAAGTTATTGATCAAAATAAAGAGTTTAGTAAAGAGCAGCTTGAAAAGTTTATGGAACACTCTGACAAATATTCTCCAGCAATATCTGCAGTTGATGTTAGTGAGTATGACGCAATTTTAAGTGGAATATTGGAAAAGCTTTGTGAAGTAGTTGAAAATCCTGACACGGAATGGGGAGTTGGTGCAGCTGGGGGAGCAGTGGTAAGAGGTCTTTGTCCCGAAGCCAAGGTAGCTGCTGCAGTATTGGTTGCTTTGTATCAAGATATAGCATCGCAGGAATCTACAATAATGAACAGTTTTTCCAAATATGTAAGAGCCACTATAGCTGAAGATGCAGCAAACAAACTTTCAAATTCATTGAAAGGATCATCTAGTGATCAACTCCAAAATCTTCTCACCAAATACGAAGCTCTCCATCTTATAAGGTATCATAAGATTACAATAATAAAAAATGCTTGTAATTACCTGACATACATGAATCATGGAGTTGAAAAACCAGTATGTACAGATTTACTTGAGAATCCTAGTGGTGATCCAGGGACATTAATTAACACTGTTCCAATTAACATGTGTAAATGTCCTAATTGTTTCACCAAAAAAGGTGATTTCTTAATCCCAGCAACTATGACGGGTGAAAATGATACTATTGACCTTTCTACTTTATACACTCAAGATACCGCGTTTACAAAAGGCTTTACATTTTTAAGTATTCCGAACAAAGAGTGGCTCGTGGAAAACGGATGGATTTCGAGCTATGAGCAAGGACCATTTTTTCTTAAAAAATTGAGTATACATCTACCTCCACCATTTAATTTTTCTCATGAAACCAATATCAAGTTAGTTTTATTAGAAAATCAATTGGCAGGGAAGTCCTATATGTTTGAAGGTGGTCTTTTAATTGTAAATCAATACACAGAAAATTATTCGAAGTGCACTCAACCTAATCCGTATACATTTGAACCATGCAGCAAAAAGTTTGGCACTTTTTGTTCGAATGTAGAAGGTAAAATAGAAGGCAAGCTATATCCTCGATTGGACGGATCAAAATGGCGCATTGAACTTCGCTCCGATCATGTTTTGCCCAAAATTTATTCTGCAACAAAACTGTTTCTTCGAGCAGAAGCAGAGTTTTGCTATCAACCCAAATTACTGAGTCGACAAAAGCTTAGTATTTCATCAGACGAACCACAATTTGAAGAGTGCTGCAGTAATAATGGAATGTTTATAGATCAAATACTGCTGAGAAAGGCTCCGAATCTAGATTTCTGCCAGGTTTGTCCAGAAGCCTCTGCACCGCGTCTAAATGGTTACTTTTGCGAAAAATGTCCTCCTGGTTATGAGCCTAATACATCTAATAATTTCGGTTGCACTCCCTGCCCTAAGAATAAATTCAAAAGTACTTCAGGTCAGAAGGCTTGTGAAAGTTGTTTGGATGGAAAAATATCTTCAGAGGGTGCAACGTTCTGTTATTAAAAGGTTTGCATACTGAAACTACATTTTTATTGCTCTACATTTCTTTGTGATGTGTTTGTGAATCTAAGAGCTTATAATCAAATCGCGGTAAGCGCCACTTTTAAAAAGATTGCTAAAATCAAGTGAAAGCTACTTAAAAATGAAGCTGAATTAGTTAAATAAGAAACCATGCAGGATTTCTTTGGGAGAAAAAATTATTCCGCATTTTGATTATAGGCTCTTCGGACTTACATACACGTTTCTGTCATATCAAAGTCTAGGAAGTTGTTTTATCTTCTAAGAAAGCCTACATGTTACATTCAAAAACGATATTTCTTTACTAATTTACTATTTTATAAAGCATTTTTGTTTATAAAGCTATAAATTCTTTATTAGTTAATAACGTCTTATTACTTCTTATTCTTATTAATTTTTCTTACAAACTAATCTTATTAATGATTTTTTTTATTTGTTTATAAACTCTTTATTAGTGTATAGCACTTTATAACTTTATGAAATTTTATTTAGTTATGCTGATTTTCATTATTGAGAGCGACACCATTTTGGATATTGGAAGGACAAGATCATAACGTTTTTATAATATTTTTATAGATTTTAAAGAAATATTAAGTTATGAAGTTATTTTATATTTAGTTCTTAGGAACCACTCCCACTTTTTCTGACCTTCTGACCTTAATCTGGAGTTAATACTACCAAAGTATTTACAAGATCAAAGTTTAATTTCTTGATGCTCCTGTAGTTGTGGTGGAGTACTGCTTATACAAAGGGTCCGGGGATAAATACAAAAGCACGGATGCCGTTTTTTCCAAATTTTTTTCAATAGTCATACTTCCGCGTTTTTTAAGAAATGCTGTGTTAAAAAATATACGGGTGTGCGATATCTCAATGACAACCGGTTGACAACAGTTTTAGATATGGAAATAAAAATTTACTAAAACAACTTCATAATAAAGTGTTTTGCATGTTACGTTCAAATGAAGAATTTTGTTTTAGGAACTGAAATTGATGAATTTAAACCTTAAACTTAAAGGTCGGTTTTTCAACCTTCGAATTAGCAACGTTGCTACATTTATCAATTTTTTTTCTAGTTATTTTTAATTTTACTGAACAAGAAAGTATCCGTTTAATATTTAGGATTTATCAAATTTAAAAAACCATGTGTTATTAAAAACTTATGTCCTAATTAAAGTTTTTTTGTTACTCTTCTCCACCTTTGTGCCACCGTTAAACAAAATCTTCTCCGCCTTTGTACAACCGTTGAACAAAACATTCTGACATTATCTATCCGTTTTTTGAGCATCCAAATATTGTAATCTACTTGTGCTCTTTTCGTTGAGAAATCTTTCATCCTGCGTTTAAATATTCTCAGAGTAGGTATGATTCACCTGCAGCATTCATAAAACACGCAAGAGAAGTGTTCAAATCTCGTTCACCTCTTGTAATTGAACCAGCTTGATATTTACATGTCTCAGCAATACTTTTGAATGGCTTGTAAATAGTGGACCTTTTTCATCAATGCTAAATAATTGATTAGTAGTGAACTTTTATTCATTTTTACAGATGAATATAGATGAATATAATATAAGTATATAGATTCCTACTTATTAAAGAATCTATAAACACATTCTATATTGAGGTTCCTGGCCCTTTACATTCATGTTGCTTCTGGAGTTTGCAAAGATAAACAAGGATTATCTTTCATGAATTTAAAGTTCCACATCTTCCCTGCAGTTTGTTTTTTCTTTATTGAAACGAGCAACGTTATTTTATTTTAGCTTCAGTAACACGAAAAGACATAAACACGAAGACTCATCAACCTGTCATATGAATAAATGAGATGGTATCGCCATTGAAAAACAAGCAAAAACTAGTAAAGCTCAAAAAAAAAAAAAAGGAGCTTTACGAGAGGAGGAGAAGAGTAGGAGAACGAGAGGAGGGAAGATGGAGTTTTAAAGAGAAATAAAAGCTTTATGAAAGTTTTTAAGAAGAATAAAAGAAGGAGAGAATTTTTGTGATTGAAAATTTACTTTGATGAGCAAGTAGTTTTATAAGTGAATAAAAGAGAAAAAGAAGAAGGAACTTTTGATAATCAGAAGAAGTAAAGAATTAAATAGAAATCAGAAGAAATATTGATTAAAGAAGAATAACCAGAAGTTTAAAAGAACAAGAGATATTTGTATAGAAAAAGAAGAAGAAAAAGAGGATTTATTGATAAAAAAAAATATCCAACGCAAAATTTAGAGTAAAAGAGTATTATTTGTATTTTATAAACGTAATGAACAAAAGAGTGCTAACGATTGCACACTAGTCAAGAGTTTATTGAGTTTTATTGTATAGCAGAATATACTGAGGACGGTAAAACAAGCTTCAGCAAAATTATGACTTATGATAACTTGTTATATGCTCAGTGTATTGGCAAACAAAGAGAAATTTCTGTTTTTAACGCATTAAAACTGTTATCATAAAATTAGGATTTACCTGAAAAAAGGTCTAAAAAAAGAACTTCAAATACGTGTTAATATTCTAATTTGGAGGTCATCATTATGCGCTCTGTTTTTTCAACGTGCCTAAACTGAAGCACAAGGTGCCTGGACTTTTAAGACATTTTCCATTAAACAATTTCTGTTTACAACAGCCAAGAACATATTTAAAATTTCAAAAAAGGATTGTAAAGTATTTTTGAATACTTTTTCTTATCTATCGTGTACTTATTACCTTACTACCAATCGTAGCAGTAAGAAAGTCTGAAGTGAAAGTACTCAAACAATCGTAATGTTGGTAAAAGTTTTGTAAGTGTATTGTATTTTTAAATATCATTTTCTTATTTAGGTTAAAACCAACTTAATATATTTGAATATGTATATATTTACTTTACAGATAAGGGAGAAATTGTTTCCGGCTGATTGTTTTTTTTTTTTTTAACGGCAAACATGTAATTCTCAGTTCAATGTTAACACTCATGTGAGGCGCTTGATTGATTGTGGTAAATATTATCAAGTATGTTGTTTACGTTAGATACACGTGGTTGTTCAAGAGTACAAAGCAGCAAGTAATAAAGAGTTGGATTTGTCGGAAAAGAATAGCGTGATCATGACATCAGAACATCAAAAGTAACCCCCCCCCCCCCCCCCCCAATCATATTAAATTATTCTAATGGTTGGAGGGAAGGGAAAAGTTTTGAAACTAGGCAGACGGGTTTTTTTTTTTATCTGTTTAACCATTACTTATTTTTCTTGTTTTCTTTTCTTTTACACAACGATTGTTGATGCGTATTCAACATAGTTACATTAGCGTCTAAATTTATGTAACAAATTCTAAAAAAGCTTGTTGTGTTCTATTTTTGAGTGTCTATTTTAATCTTAATGTTTTCAAATAAGATAAACGTAACATAGTAAATATTATTTCGCCAATCAAAAATGCTACACAAACTGTATTGATTTGTTGAATTGTTGTCATTGTCTTTTACTAATAACTGTATCAATATCATTAATATTTATAAAAAAATAAACTGGTCACACTTGATTTGATCTAAATATATTTTAGTGTCGTCTTGAGCGATTCAAGGCCGGTTGCAACAAAGAAAAACGAATAAAATAATTGAGAAATAAAAAATCCATGTCGAAACACTTGGTGAGCACACCTGTGCATCTGCTTGAAAGATAAAGCAGCCACACATTTGAAGCTGGAATTCGTTCTCTTAATTGTAAAGAAATTTAGAAATTCAAATATATTTTCATCAATGAATTGATATTTGAAAGGTTCAAAACAAATTTGTTGCTACTTTAGTTGTTTTACTGACGAGTCAGGGACAAACGTTAAATAAATCAAGAAATAGCAGCCAAAACCTGATCAAAGACCCATTAAACATTCGGAGGATGAAATCAAAACACTAAATGAAGATGCTTGATAAAAACCATTGTCTATGCAAGAACAATAACCTGGTTTATACCTGATCAAAAAAAAAATAAAAAAGAAAGGTTGAAATACTGTTGAGAAAAAGATGAAAAGATTTCGGATACGTATTTTAAAGAGAAAAAAGAAGCAAAGATTGTTGAGATGTAAACTTTAAGAAAAAGAGATTTTATTCTAAGAGCAGTTCCAACAAAAGTAGACAATTTAGGCAGTTAGGGTTATGGTTTGGGATAGGGCAGATTGCTTAAGTAAATTTTGATACCCCGAGGAAAAGATGAATTTTTTCTAAAAAAAAAAAGCAGCATCAGGGTACTTTGAATTTTTTCTATACAGATGAAAAGTCGTGCCTCGCCACCTTTTTTTTGAAAAACTGTAAATTTAAATAAGATTTGAAAACACAACTAACTATAAGTACTTGTTGTATTAAACAAAATATATTCCAGGTCTAAAGTATGAAAGTTGCAGCAAAAAGGGTATCGAGCCGAGGTGTCGGTTGGTAAAGCTAACCATTACGCTTGAAAAATGTAAAGTGAATAAAAACAGCTAGAACAAAGTTGTAATACAAGAAAAAACTTTTATATTATCAAATAGACCTCATTTCGTTATTAGAATCATTTGATTAGAAATTTTCATAAAAGTTTAGTCATGAAGATTTACGTCTGCTAGACAAGAATTGTAAACCACCACGCAAGTAAATAAAAAGTGGAGTAACATGACCTCAAAGAGTCTCACGATGATTTGTTTAAAAAATGATTTGTTCAGAGAAGGAAAAATAAAAATTGTAATTGAGTTAGAGACATACGATAATTTTTTAGCAGCAGCAGCCGGACAAATTAACGCGAAAGTTAGGATCATCAGAGTATTCTTTCATCTACTTGATAAAAAAAACTTCGGCTTTTAAATTCCTTATCTTCTGATTCTTTAAGAGAAATCGCTGATCTTTTAGAAAATAAATAGTAAAAAACATCGATAGCGCTAACTTTGAGGAAGGGATTCAAAGCGGAAGAAAACGTTTTGGTTTTTTTAACTAAATTTTTCTTTCTTTGATTATTTTTAAGTATTTACAAACCTAACATGCTCTCACTCAAGAGAGATTTCATTTCATGGGTATTGTGTCCTCCCAGGGCTAATAGGACTAATATTGTGTTCTTTAAGGACCTCATAGAGCTGATGAACTCCAACTTCACTTCCTTGCAGGAGGCCAAAAGGTGGTCAGAGGGGGCTGCGAATTGAATTTTGCGGAGCAAATTTAGGGCATTCTTGATGACTTATTTTATGGAAAGTCCTATCTTGCTTAGATCAGGAGATGCAGGGTGGGAATGCCCTCTGGGCACTACATAAACACCCTGAACATGGAATCCGGGAAGGTCCAAACCTGTGCTAAAACTTTTGCTGGGAACAAGTAGGCCTAGGTGCAAAGTTTGGTACAAATTGGTTCATTTGTCTGGATTTCTATAAAGAACAAACAGATAGACATTGCTTTTTATTAACATATAACATTTTTTCCCTTAGTATAAGACTCCTTTCTTACTAACGATAAAATGAACGGGTAAAAGATCTTAAATAAAAAAAATTGTGGAAGAACATTTTTTCGATCTCTTCAAATCCATTCGGATCATTTTCGAGTGATTAAGCCTTCTAAGATAATAGTGGTTAGATAATCTATCGGCAACTTCTCACAGCATTTTATTAAATGGCTACACCAGCAAATGAAAGAAGTTTTTTTTTCAACATTCCATTATCATTTAGGAACTTTAATGTGATTAATTTGCTTTACCGCTATAAACTTACATTACATCAAAATGGATGCCATTCATCCGCTAGCACTTAAATATAAGCAAGAATGCTCTTTAAAGTATGTTGCATAAAAAATATGGTACATATATTATCTATAAATAAAACAAAAGAGTTTTAAAATTTAAGTAGCTTTGTGGATTCAAAAATTGTCTTCTGTTTGTGCTGTTTGCTAATATATCCAATCGTTATGCACCAACACCAATGCTTGCTGATGCAAAGTCAATAGCAAGAATCCTCACTGACGTAAGCGATTTTATCAAAAAATTCTCTTAGAATTTCCAACACCTCATTAATAAATCTTGTTGAAATACGACAGTGCATCTGAAATACTTCAAAAAAATCTTTTAAATTGCTGTCAAGTGTCACTTTTCTCGCTGTTAAAGATTGGTTTGTTATTTATAGTTTTTCTATTGGCAGCCTGCGCTCGATGATGCATAAGAGCTTTGTTTTGCTTGCTCATACGAGTGTTGTGAGTTGCTTTGCCTTCGATATCTCCATAGAGATTAGTTATGGTTCCAACAGCTTTAGTGCGACCTTCGCGGAAAATCATTTTTGTGCCTTTCTGTATGAATTCTGGACCTTTTATGAAACTAAAGATATGTATAAGTTAAATAAATACGCTAAGATATCATGCTGACGTTAGCAATAGTAAAAATAGCTACGCCAAAAAGAATCTTATTCTTTGCTAAGATCATCTAAATTTAAAACATACTAATCGTAGAGGTATCATAAAAAATCGTAGAAATGTCGTAAAAAATTGCAGAAATAATAAACTACCGAAAACGACACGTTGCTTTGTCTCCAGTTCGAAGATGCTCTTTGTCCATAGAAACAATGGTCGCTGTTTGTCTTAAACTTCCGCAATGAACTACAAAATATTTCCAGTTAATAAAAATGATAAAGAACAGTTACTAACAATACAAAATAAATAAAAAATACAACTTTTTCATCAGTCTCGTTTAAGTAAAGTCATTGAATGTGAAGTTCACTGCATGTAAAAATTTTAAACACCAAAATTAGGCTATTAATTCATTAACCAACAAAAACGGAAACAAAAATTTATACTAATATTTAAGTTTATTTTACCCATAGCTTGATATCGAGCGCTTATTGTAGTCGGGTGGTGAAGAACGAGCACGTCTGCATCGAATTCCCAAGTGGCAGTTACTTTTAGATCTCGAGAAATTAAAACCATTCCTTTTCGTATATCTTGACGTTTAATCTAAATAAATATATAAAATTTGATAAAATGAAATTAAAACTTGAGTAAATTTTAAAAAAATTCTATAAAATGCAAATCTCTCGTTTATTATGTTAATGATTTCTTTTTAACAACCTTTTTAAGAGCAAATGATGCAGTTTGCCCAGCTTTCACTTCTTTAACAGGGAGTCGTTTTCTATGTATACTCTTGATAGGAACAGGTTGAAAAGCACCAACACCATCCGGACCGAGCAAAAGAGTATCATTTATTCTAATCAAACCTTGTAATGTTGTACCTGAAACAACTGTTCCAACACCCTATTACAAGAAAAAATTCTAACGCCCTTAGCACATATGTTTAAACTTAGATATTAAAAAATGAAATGAACTGAAATGTTTTAAAAACTAAGCAAGTATGAAAAACTTTAACTCACTGGCACAGAGTAGGTATCGTCAATCTGAAAAATAGGTGGTTTGTCTAGAGCATAGTCTCCTCGTATTGACAGTAAGTTTAAGAAGCTTTTTAACAAGTCAAGATTTTCTCCTGTGACATTTGAAATTTGGAAAATTGGACAAATTCTAAAAAGTAATATTGGCTTTAACTCTTTTGCAGAATTTTAAAAAAGTCTTTCTTTTAACTATAGGTTCACTGCACACATTGCAAAAAATTGTGGCACATAAGGAACATAATTTAAACTCAGGGATTTTATAGCTGAAAGTAACAAAAGGTCTACCATTTCAAAATTAACATCTTTATTTTGATTTAGCAAAATTACACAATGTAATTTGCATAAGTGATGAATTGAAGCTAAAATAAATTGACAAATAAACCTTTCAGAAGTGAAATTAGTTGAAGAGACAACAACATCATCTTGGTTAGAAACAATTACGGGGATTTTACGACAACCGGGAGACTTTAATATCCGCATGAGCAACTTCATTGTTTCTTGAAGTATGTTTGTTGGGCACATATCAATTTTGGTGACAACAACAAAGACAGGCACATTGAGAGCCAAAGCTAATCCCAAGTGTTCTAAATGAAAAAAAAAGAAACTTCATTTTCTTATTTCTCTCCATTAAAAAAAAAGTATAAAATATCAACATTGAGAAGTTTTTATCTCCATAAATGAATTTGCAGTAAAAGATTTTATAGATGCTGAGTGAAGAACTTTTTCCTTTTTTATTTTTTGATTCTTTTTTACATTTGTATTACCAAACTTTATCCCTAAACTTAATCCTATAAAATTTTTCTTCCAAAAGGGAAAAAGTTTTTTTTTTGCTTTTATCATTCACATGACAACTGTTAAAATTGGAAATAAAGAGGAAGTAAATCATCTGTTGACTAAAGTATGGAACATTAAACAATTGAAGTATGGGAAATATAAACAAAATAAATGAATCAAAAACCTTTTGTCATCCCAACAATTCCAGCATTCGCACCAATCATCAACATACAAAAATCTGGTGCATGACCAGTCATTCCAAAGACTGTGGTTTTAAGGTATTTTTCATGTCCAGCAAGGTCAATAAATGTCAATACTTTAGAAGATTCTCTGCATATTTGCACCCAGTCTAATGCTCCACCTAGAAAGTAAAGAATATCTTTAACAATAAGTTAAATGAATCAATGTATTTTTAAGTTTATCCTAAAGCATATATAAAATTTATAGTGAACTGTATGAATAAGTAAAATGCATAAGAAAATAAATATAATATATAAAAGTATTATATATACATATTATATATATATAAATACAATATATACCAATAAATATATACACAAATATATGGTAAATAATGTGCAAGAATCAACAAAATTCAATCTACAAAATGCATGAAAAAGTATATGGGATAAATTCATGTAAAAGTAAAAATAAAATACTGAGTAATAGTTCATGTGCTCAGAACTGAAAAGTTTTTGTAAAGGTTTTTGCCAAAAGAACTACTACCAAAAAATAACAAGAAAATCACCACTAAATACTTTTAAATTTTCACAATCAAAATCAAACTTGTTAAAATCAGAAAATTTTTAAAATTTTTTAGGCAAAAATATCAAAAATTGCCTGATTTTGATAAGTTTGTTAAGTTCTGATGGAAACCAAAATCAATGACAAAACGTTTTTACTAGAAGAAATCTATTAGGAATAATTATAGTAGTATAAAAAAAGCATTAACATTAAAATAAAAATGCAATAAGTTTACTAATTTTGATTAATAAACTTACTATGAGGATCTGGTTTGTTAACAATGACTCCTTTGCTATCAAATCCAAGGATATCATTCCCTACACTGCTTGTTCGCCCTGTCTCCGCTTCATGTTTATGTCTAAATAATTTTAATCGTGCTGTTCCTCGGCCATCATCAAGCAAGCTATGAGTAAGAACACCTAGAAGGGTGCTTTTACCAGCATCAACATTTCCCACAACAGCAACTCTAAAAGTTGGCAGAAAATTTTATTTTCTTAAACTTAATAATTTTTAAATAAATGGTTATTGCCATAAATTGCATGTTACTTACATTACATGTTAAAACATGCAATTAATGAATTTAATATATAAAATTATTTAAAATTTTAATTACATTTCAAAACATATGAACATTTTAAATTATGAGTTACATACACTTTGGTTTTTAGTTTAAAAAAGTTGAGTAATGCTTATTATCAACATCATATACTAATTACTAACATTAAAAACTTTTTCATTAAAGTTACTCATTTCATTAAACGTTATAAACTTTCTAGCTTGTAGTTCCCTTAATACATTAGCTAAACTTCTCAGCAGAAACTCTTCAGAAAAAAAAAATTCTTTTCAATATTAAAACTTATAAGATAATTCATTTGAAGCTATGACTTAAAATGACTTAAAATATATATGCTAAGTTTAAATTATATAAATATAAATGTTAAATTTGTTAAATTTTATGTCTTCAGGTAAAAATACATTTTTTGTATTTTTACATGAAGACACACATACAAAGTTTACCAAAAACACAGAAGGAAACATTTAAATTTTTAAATTTTTCTTGCTATAATTAACATTCTCATTCTAATAAAAGTTGTTATGACTTTAATCTACTGGAGTGAGGTTTTTTAAAATTAAAAGCTGTTAAAAGTTGTTATGACTTTAATCTACTGGAGTGAGGTTTTTTAAAACTAAAAAATTTCCTTTAACTTTTATTTTAGAACCTTAGAACTCAAAAAACCTAAGAACTAAACAAAAGTTTATACTAAAAATTATTAGTAATTAAATGTTGCAGATATAAAAGTAATGAGAAAATATTTGGTTGCTTTGCTTTGTTTATTATACTTTAACTAATCACTATTTTTTAGCAACACAAGAACTTCAAATCACCTCTAAATTGCTTATTTGTATTGTATAATTTGATTGTAATGAATCAATTTTAGCCTGAGGAGCCAAGGGTTTTTGAAATATGTAAAAAGAAAAGCAATAGGAAGAGCAACGCAAATAGCTAGTTTAAAAACTTCCTTTTGGTGCTAATTAACCGAGTATCTTAGTTATAAAATGATCTGATAATGCAGAGCAGTGAGTTAATAGGGAATTGCTAGGGAGTTGTTAAATCAATTGTTTATGGGTAAAATAAAAATAAGTTTTTTGTTTTTTAATTAATAGAGGAAATTATTACAAAAAAAAAGAAAAAGAAAAAGAAAAAAAAGTAATATAAAGTATTCAAAAAATAGAAAAATCTGAGAACTCTATTTTGATAATTAGGAAAAACTTACTCATATACTTAACCATGTAAATAATGTAACAATTTTTGCCCCTAACAACTTGCATAATACAACTACTGAGAAAGTTTATTTTTTCTTCTGTTAACAACCTAAGGTTCTAGTAACAGCAATTGTTGCATATGTGTGATTTAACACATATTTATACACACACACACACACACACACATACACACACACATATATACGACAAAAAGCAGAATTTTACCTCACTTCAAAAAAGTCTTCCTCGACTATTTTCTTTCTTAAAAGAAACTCAGCAATCTTCCCCTTCTCAACATTTTTTTCTCTTAGAAGGTTACAATCACAATTAAGCTGTGTACAAATACTCTGAATAGTAGCTATAGACGCTTTTAAATCTTCTTCATTCAGTCCACAATCATTGCTATCTAAAGAATGTAAAAACATATCAAAAGATTGACAGTTTGAGTATTTTTATATGATGTCTAGCTAAAAAAAAAATTTTATTTTTTTAAAAAAATTTTAGTTTGAATACAAAATAAAACTTTTTTAAACATTCTTTAAGTACCTCCAACACCTACTTCATAAATTGCCTCGCCATGACCCTCTAAAAGTAATTCTTGCACTTTGGATAAGATAGCATCATATTGAATAGCACTTGGGCTTATCAGTGAAGTCTAAATATTAGAGAAATGTAACTACTTAAATTGGAGAAACTAAACAATTTTAGTTTTTGATTTATATATTTAATCAACGCTACTAATTGTGACACAAACACATACATATGAAAGCAAACACACATTTCTTTTACATTTTTAAAGATAAAAATATTAGGATTTACCTTTAAATTTAAATCAAGGCCATCTTGCTTTTTCTTTTCTAATTCATAGATGTCTTCTGAACCTTCTTCGTCAGGAGCAAAAAGATTACAATCATCAATATTATTGCAAGACATTGTTTGGTATTAGTATATTTTTCTTTAAAAGTATTATAAATATAGAGGATAATAAAAAAGATTTTTATAAAAATCAGAAATAGGATATTTGATTTTTCAAATAAGATACTACTGTAATGTTAGATTATGTATATACTTTACTACTTTACATACATACTTCTTTCATGGAAGCATTACAAACCAACCTGAAAAGACCCAGAGATACCTACTTCAATTCTTTTTAAAAAGATGCAAGACAGAAAAACAATAGAGAATGAATGCTTTACTCTACAGACTTTAAAAGTATAAAAAGATACTAATCACCTCGACAAATTCATGAAAATATATATATGTATATATTTATAAAAATGACTTAATAATAGTAGGTTTTTGTTGCATACAAATTTCGTCAGAAAAACTCCTATTTCATCATATCTACAATTTCATCAGATTATTGCAGTTTTTAGTTATCATTAATTGATGTATGTATTTACGGGCTGTGTTAAGAAGGCTAAACAACTACTTGTCGTCAACCTAATTGTAAAACGTGTATCCAGTTCACAAAATTTTTCAGGCGACAAAAACTCTAACTCAGTCAAAATAAACCTTCCTATTTTCGACGCTAGGGACAATTTCTGATTGGTCAATTCTTTGAATTTCATGTCAACTTCTTACAAAAAACGGACTAAGAGGTTTTTCAAATAAGCCGAAGATGTTTTGATCAGTTTTGGGACATCAAGTCGTTATAATTAATTTTAGAAAATTTTGTATCGCTCGAAAAAAAAATTATACTTTTTAAAATTATACAACACCTTAAAACATCTAACAACAAAAAGTGGAGCGCTTATTAACTTCACAGTAATACCGCACTTATTTACTTTACTCGTAGATTGTTTACATGTGACTAGATCAAACCCGTTTTTATTAATCATAAACCGTTTTTATTAATCATAAAAAATTGTAAGTTTTAGCTGGAAAAAAAAGCAACTGATATAATCAAGTAACAAATCTGCGTTGTACAATATCTCAGAAAAAGAAGAAAAATTATATTTTTTATATATGTTAGTAAGAAAATATCAAATAACCCGAATTCTCTAAATGCAAATAATAATTTATTATAAGAAATTTTCGCTGGATTATGGTTACCAGCATCATCAGCTCGTAAAATTATTTTAACTTAAAAAAAACAGCGAAAATAAAACTTTGAACTTAGATGTAACGATAATGAACAACACCTAAAGTAATTACGAGTTTAAAGTTAACAGGAAAGAAGCCATTACAAGTATCCAAATTAAACCTCACTCAAATCACGACCCCAAAATTTTAAGCGCAATATTTAAATGCTACGTTCACAGAGCTTACTCCCATGTGCAGTGATTCACGTTTATAAAATGAGATAGCTTTTCTTATTCAAATATTCAACGAAAAAGGCTACGACAAAAACCAACTGGTAAGTATTACAAAGCAAATTAGTAGAAAACGGTCCGCAAAGAAAGATAAAATTCAATCCGAGTTTGACGTCCTCAACAGAGTATCATTACTGTGGATGCCACCAGTCCCCAAAGTTTAGAAAAATGTTAAGAAAAGATAGATATAGAATAGCTTTTAAATCAAACTAGCAAAAAAGCAACCCGTAATACGGGTTATGGTCGGTCTGTTAATTTATAGTGGGTGTTTTCCACAATTTAAAGTTGCTAAACCGTAACTATTACCCTTTTAGAAAAACGCCTTCAAATTAAAAAATATGCGGAGGTAAAATAATTTACCAATTATTTAACATTTGAGTAATTTACAACTGAAATAGGTCATATCAGTGAAAGGCAGAACCATTTTCCTCGACATTACTAAGTTCAAAACAATACGTTTTTAGTTACTTACACAAAATAATATTACTTCCTCATGCTTTAAATTGACGAAAAAGTAAAGCTAAATTCGTGTTATTTTTATAACGTGAACTTTAATTAATAAGATTAATATAAAGCGAACGTAAATGTTACATGAATTAATAATTCTTTGGCATCCCCTTGATACATATTTCTTTAACAAAGGAAATTGTCTTTAAAACGTTAAATGCACACAACTAAATAAATTTATTCAAAATATCTGACCATTTTTATATGTGGCCTCTTTGTTTCAATAATTTTTAGTAAACGGTTATTTGCTACCATTTATTAAAAATTCCTTTTGTTACTCGAAATTTAATTCTCTTTAATAATTATACACTAATAAAGGACCTCCCTTCCCCGTTTTTCCCTTAATGGTGGTAAGGAGAATAGATTTATCTTTATTAAGAGTTATAAAGTTTTTGATGAAGACCTACCAGAATAATAAAATGTAAAACAATGATTTACATGTATAACAATTTTTTCTTTTTAATATATATAACAATTTTTTCTTTCCTCAAAAGTGTTGCAAATGCAAACTAAGATAATTAATTAGTTTAACACCTTATAAAATTTAAGTAACTCGATATTTGACAAATGCGCAAAACTACAATTATAAACCAAAGATCCCCAAAGTTACGTACAACAAATAATTAGGAGTAAAATAGAGAAGATTTTTAAAAATTGAACTAATTGCATATATTTATATCATTTTAACTGACAAAAATTTACAATAAAAGGTAATCATGTTTTTTTTATAAATCATATAAATGCGTCAATCGTAAATCTTAAAGAAAATTATAATACCATAACAAAAAAAAACCAAAACCAAAAAAACCAAAAAAAAAAACACCACATAAAAACCGAAAATCGATTTACCTATTTATAGTAACCTATTTTGACATGGCAGTTAATATAAACATTTATCGAAAATTTAACTATAAAATCTATTTCGAAGTACAAAAGGATTAACATAGCTAATATATATATATATACATATATATATATCTTAATATAATTAGTACAGAAACATCACTTGGCTGGCAAGGTTATCAATCTTGCTCAACATAATCCCAAGTCACACCACTTTGAAAACATGGAAACAATATAATTTAAACATATATACAACTATAAACGAATATGGTTTTATATAACACATATAAACACATTTTATAACAATATTAAATGACAGATATATTTATCAAAAACTATAAAAAATATATATATATTAAAATAATAAATAAATTTATACAAACAAAATGTGCTAACAACTTACAAACAGTAAATTTTCAAAATAAAAATCTTAAGACTATAAATTAAGAACATTAAAAAATATAACATTATTTGTGTAATACTTTTCATCTACCACACCTTGAATGAGATGTTTATTAATGTTAAAAAAAACAAACTATTAAATGCTCTCATTCTTGAACATTCTTAACTATGAGAGAAAAATGTTTTTTTTTTTGAGATATACTCCAACTCTATTAAATGTTTGACCTTGACTTTTATTAATTGTCATTGAATAAGCCAACCTGACAGGAAACTGACGACTTTTCAGAACAAAAGGTAAATTAGAACCTGATGGACCCAACTGAATTTGAGGAACAAAAACCCGTTTACCACCAGAAACACCTGTCAAATCCTCTGCATCAATATAATTATTTTGAAGAGCACAAACTTTTATTCGAGTACCATTGCATAACCCAGCTTTGAGATCTAAATATCTAAGTAGCATTATTACACAACCAATTTTCAATTTTAAACAATGTGGCATACCTGATGGAGTTAAGCTGTTCAAACACTCAACAGGAAAGTCATTTCTTTCATTAAGGTCATCAGTATCAATTTGATCAGCACTTACATAAATTTTGACCTTACCCGGCAGACATTCAAGCACTTCTTCATTGATTGATAATGAATCAACATTAGTTGGTATTAAAATCACGCATTTAGAATAATCATTTTAATCAGCATCTCCAAAAATCTTTTCAACAATCGATTTATTTTCTCTAATAATGCACTTATTTGGTATTTTAATGCATCTTTTTTAAGGATCCTCCTCTTTGACAGGTATTGTTCCATTCCCAAGTTTTAGTAACCATTGGGAAAATTCACCTTCTCCATCTTCTACTCTCATATTTCCAGCTCATGCAAACTTCTGCACACATTGCCAATGCAAAGAACATTTTATACACAATTCTACTATCTCAGCTGGTTGTCCTCTTTTCACAACAGGCAGAATTTGCGTAAAGTCACCACCAAAAAGAATGATTTTTCCTCAGAAAGGAAAGTTGTTGTTGCAAATATCTTTTAACAACCTATCAATTGCATTTAATTCTTTACATGCTCATGTAAGACATTAAACTGGTTGCTTCTCAGTTTGTTTTGGTTATTTCTGATGAAAGCAAGGTGCTGGCCTTAGATTTTAACATACGCATCAATAGCATATTGCTGAAACAGTATTTTGCCATAAAAGAGTGAAGAAAAAAATTGTCTAACTGAAAGTTTTTATTGTAATACTGAGAAAATGTAACATGATTTCTAACCAATATAGCACATTCAGGGTTGTGAACCAATTGATTATGCCAACCAGCATCACCCCTTGGAAAAAATAGAGGATAAACCATAGGATCTAAGTTGGCAGACATACTTGATAGAGTTTTAAGAGGATGACCTCTTGGGTAAATAACATCTTCCCTGGAAACAGGTAGTACACCAACAAATACAACTGCAACTTCATTATGTGAAGGGAGACTAATAGCGATTTTAGCAATTTATGCTGGAACATCATGATTCCAAAAGATTTATAGCAAAATCATGTAGTAAACAGCGCTAAAAACAAAAAAATCAAATTGAGATAAAACAAATTGTATATATGGCAAAATAATTTGTATTGGCTTTTAGTAAATGATTAAAAGCAGTGATTTTTAACAAAATTACCTATTTAACATTTTTAATAACAGACACAAACATGAAGTTAAGCCAAATGTCTATTAACTCAAAAGATAACAAAAAAACATCACAGCAACAACACACACCATAAGTAAATATATGTATATAATATAACTTAAGTAAGATAATATTCATATATAACAAAACATAAGTAACAACATTACACAAAATGTTATTAAAATACATTATGTATTTTTAGAATAATCTTTAACAATAATGGCTTGAAAACAGCGAGACCTAAAGCAGTAATAGTTTGACGCTAAAAACTATCGTGTAACCCTCTGTTAAAAGTACATCACTTGGCAGGCAGAGTTGACAAATCTTGCTCTACACGTTTACCAAGTCACAGCACTTTGAAAACACGGAAACAACATAATATAAACACATGTACCAACTATAAACACAATAAATGTGTTTAAATAAGTATATAAGGTTATATATATACCTTATATACATATTTCAACACAATTTTAAAACAATTATATAACACATATTAACACATACACGAACAATAAAAAAAACACTTTACATTGTTGTAAAAACATATTGATAAAACAACTATAAGGCACTTCTTTCAACATATACATACATATCAAAAAAGCATATATGCAAACAATGTGTGCAAACAAAAATCTTAAAAATAACGCCATAAAATTTAAAAAGATTCAAAGTAAACAAAATATATATTTACAAACAATACTCTTTACCTTCTTTTTTTTTCATAAGAACTGTAATCCTCATAACAAAATTTAACCTTTACATACAATAACATGTGACATGCCATGTCAGTGTTGGCACAAAATTTTAATTTATTTTTCTAAATTTTCTAAAAAAGAACAAAAATAATTAAAAGCATCACAGAAATTTCAAAGTAGTAATAACCATTTTATGGAAGTAGCATTAGTGTAACTTTAAATAATATCCATACCCCTATTTTCTTTCTAAAAATTAAAATAACAAAAATAAAAATGCTGAAAGAAAAGCTAAAACAAACAAAATACAAACGATTTAAAAGATTAAAATCCTTTCTACTTTTTCTGATAAAAATTTAAATCCTTTCTACTTTAGCTAATAAAAATGTATATATAACTATTTTATATACTTACTTCAATTATAATATGATCTTAACGATTATCATTTCTCTTAATATGATTCTTTATGTAATATATCTAAACTAATGATTAGATTTCAAAAGGAAAAAAGTTTTAACTCGCTGAAGAAATCTTTCTCCAATGGCCGCGTGCATTTAGAGAACGCGCTTTTTCAAAGCCTAGTAACTAATGACGAAACGACGTTAAACATTAAACGTTAAACGTTAAACGTTAAACGTTTCTGTGCTAATTATATTAAGATAACCAGCAATAGTCAACCTGGAACTTATTTAATTGAATGTAACTGCTTAAAAAAATACGTTGGCGAAACAAAGTTACAAATTAGAAATAAACTGGGAAAAAACTAAAACTTTTAAAGTGAAGACAAAAAAATTTGATCGGAAGGTCTGTGAGGCTCTTGAGATACATGGATAGAGAGGCACCAATGTTCCTTTCTAAACGGCGGTGTTAATCTCGATAATGGCCAATTTGTTAAAACTAAACTTTGGACTCCATTTTTGACATTTTTACATAAAAGATAAAAAAAAAAAAAAAAAAAGAAAGAAGCCATTCAACTGCTGACGTCAGTTAATTTTAAATTATTTTTTTAAGCTAAATAATTTTACGAGCTGGTTATGCTTATAACAATAAGGTTTCATTAAAGTCATATTTGTGGTCATGTTTTATTTTAAAATTTTACAACTGGATATTTTATCATTTGGTAATTGTACATTTTATTATCAAATTAAACAATTAAAGGACACCAATAGCATAATAAGATGTCAAACCTAAGATCAGTCACTTTTAACAACTTAACCTTCCCACAAAAACAGACAACTAAACATGGAGATTTCCATTACATATCAGTGTATCCTTTCTTGAAACACCCTTCCGTACATCCTAAAAACAATTTTTATCCTTAGATCCAAGAATCTGTTCTTAAAGTCGCTGCATCATTTCTACCTAAAAAGTTACGCTTAACTTTCTTCATTACCTTTATAACTTTTTTAACTAACTATACTTTACAACTTTTTTCTTTATATTTATGTACATTTTATAGTTTCTCATTTGTGTATATGTGTATATATGTATGTATATGTGAATATATATAATAACCATTTGACCCATATTTTAACTCTTTTAAAAGTCTGTTTTATAAGTGTTACTTATAAATTTTTGTAAAGTTCTACTTTTACTATGTTATGAGTTTATTTCTTATGTTTTTCTCTTGTCTTTTCTTTATCTTATTTAGGTCATTGCGTTTTATAAGTGAGTTACTATTTGCAATGACCTGTGTTTTTTTGTGACATCCGTAACACGAAATATTTTGATTGATATTGATTGATTGATAATGAGAAAACCTGTTCCGAAAAATGGTCATAGCGCATTAACGGGTGATTATAACTCGTTTTTATGCTAATTTTTACTGAGTGAAATTACATAGTTACAACTTAAATGCCAAGAAGTATGCCATATTTGGAATATATATATTATATATGGAATATATCATGTTTGGAACTTACGAAGCCAAAAATGTTAATTCAGTTGAAAAGAAATCGAAGAAAAAAAACAATCTCAAAAGAAAAAATTTTAAATTCTCTTACAACAAACAAATATTTTTAGTTTTTAATTGAAAAATAGAAGTTTATTTTGTGGTTTTTCCTTTCTTCTTAGTGCGCTCTATATGCTAAAACTTCTTAGTGTGCTCTATATGCTAAACTGCGTCACGGGTTACAATCTTTTCAGGAAGGATTTCTTTTCGTAATGTTGTCTAAAGTAGAGGATAGGCGCAATGGGTTAAAGATATATTAAGTAATATCGATCAGAAATAAAAATCTAATTGATTATGTAGGTCTAGTATGCAAACTATTGTTGTTATTATTGAGGTGTGCAAAATGTTCGCATTGATTAAAAACGCTTCCAAGTACAGCACATTGCACTTCAACCATATTTTTTGACACACTAAGATGTAATCATTAACTCTCAGAGATACTTTCCAAATCTTATCCGCGCCTCATAAATGAAACTTTTGTGTGCGCACTTTTTAACGGGCAAATATGTTTAAAAATGTGTGTACAAAGGTGTCAATCTGCTCATCAGTATGGTGTCAATCTGCTCATCAGTATGGTGTCAATCTGCTCATCAGTATGATGTTAGAAACTGTTTCTTGATTTAGCACTGTTTTATTGCTCAAGCAATCAAGATGTTTGTTGCCTTTAGAGGAAACCTGAGCTGTAAAAAGATAATAAAAAGCGTAACGATACAAGTGCAATACTTTGCCTCGGCCTCCTCTTTGAAAGTTTGGGGTCCTGTCTTAAAATTTAATATTGCTAAAAAAAAGGAATGTTTTTGAAAACGCAATAATGCACTAGCTTATATCCACGTTATAAACTGAAAATTTATACAGACGTTTAAAACTGATCTGAAGCTTACATGCTCGTTGTTTTTTACTCTGCAGGACATTCATAACACAAAAAATGATCGGGGGGAACTTTTTACAAGAATCTGAGACGTATCTTCACCAAGGTGATGATTTTTGTTTATAGAGTTTAAAACATTCTTCAAATAAATTTTGGTGTAATTTTTACTAGAAGCATTTATAATTGTTTTGACAGAACGAGACCTGAGCACCTGTTTGATTTAATTACGTGAAAATTTGAGGTAACTACTAACCAGTCGTAAGAATAATGGAGACAATATATTTCAATTATTTTTTTCGTGATTATTACCCCCTGGAACTTTATAACTAAATTTGATCGATTTTACCGGTACCTTAACGTTTTTACCAAAGAAGTAAAATAACATTTTACTCTTTAGGTTAAATTTTACGCTAAAGTTGTAAAATTGTTACTAAAAAGTTGCAAATAAAATAATTTGTTGGTAAAGAAAAGAATATATCTCCTTATTTGCCATCAATTTGTCTGACGTCAAATGTTTTTGCTAAATTTTTTTTAAATTTGTTAGAAAAATTTTTTTATTGGTAAATAATATCACCTTTTTAATTTTTTATAAAATTATGCAATTTATTTAATTGAACCTTTCAAGGTTATAAATAAGAAAAGAAATATGTTTTTGTTTTTGAACAAAAGTTTTAAGAAAGTAAAATTAATCATAATTAGTTACGTAATTCGTTTCAATTGTTTGCGAGCTTTTTAAGCCCAGCTGGCTTTTTTCAAAGGAACCCTTTGATCGTTCATCTCATTTAAAGTTTTCCATAAAGCAGATTTCATTTTTCGTATTTGAAATGATTAAATGTATCTGTTTTTTATTTTTTTTTGCTCAAGATTCTTTGCCGTGTTCACCTTCGTTTTTCTTGGCGCTGAACCAATCAAATTCTAATCATACTCTTGTAGCGATCTTCGAAGAATTTGATTCTTCGTGGTTTTTGCCGAACATCACATATAGTTTAGAAAATCCTTGCGCTAATATTCAGAATGTAACTTTTGAGTTTGACGAGAAACGTCACACAGACAGAAGCTACTTTGTTTATTCCTCGTGCAACCATGCCGCGGCACTAGAAATTGTTTTGGAATTAATCATCGGTCGCACGTTTCAAAGAAATATCGATCAAAATAAACATATAATTATAGTAACGAATATCGACGAAATTTCGACATCTCTCATTATCAATATTATCACTCCTTACTCAAATATTGTGCTCTTCGACATAAATTTTAACAACTCCAAACTCACTTATCATCAAAATTCAGTTTCTAATTATTACCTCCCCTTGCCAAAAAATGTTCTCAATTTTATTATTGAAGATTTAAATATAACGAAGTTCATTTTAATTAGAATAACCGCAAAAAAAGAAGATGATAAAGCAAAAGAATTTCTAAGGCTGATTAAAAAATATCCCGACTTAAGTCTCACTGAGTATACTGTTGACTTCGAAAACGTTTCTTACATGGACACTATTGCAAAGGAATTGAGTTTGCTCCAAAACATCGATTATCTTTTTATTATCTTTAACGAAGTTCACATTGATGATAAAACGCTTGGTTTGCTTGCATTTTTAAATGCTTACAAAAACTTGAGTGTTCATTTTGGAGCCATAATTTTCAGTGTCAATTTTCTGGTAAACAACAATCACGTAATGGACTCTTATTGGGATTTAATCACAAAGGAATATAAAAATATTTTCGCCTTCATGTTAGTAAATATCGAAAAAATCAAGTTGAAAGGGTTATTACTAGAGAACCTAAGCAATATTATTTGCAAATTTTACGCATACGATAATTTTTTTGAATTATTTAAACGCTATAAAGAACCAGGGAAGTTTGATCACGTGTTTTTAAAAATCACTTGGAGTGCGGAGCGTAAAACGTCCGTCGTAGAAACAATCTCAGGAGTGTTTAATATAACTGAGCGTGCGAAAAATAAAGCTCCCAATTTTGTACATTTGAACTGCCGGCCAGGGTTTGAAGGAAAACTTAAGTTCGGTGTTTTATCTTATGAAAAGAAGGAGTATCGAAGATTTTGTATTCCGTGCCCTGATAAATTTTACAAAGAAAGCAACGGAACAAATGAATGCAAAGAATGTCCATCTCTCTTTGTTTCTAAATTTGATAAAACGAATTGCTACGATCCTTTTTTTGTAGACTTTATGGCATACAATGATATTGGAGGGTATTTGACCGTCATATTGTCCGTCATTAATTTATTCTTTATTGTCTTTATCAAAATGACATTCATAATTAACAGAAGAACTCCTGTCGTAAAGACCGCAAATTTTAGTCTTTCAATGATTCAACTTATGAGTCATTTGCTGATTTCAATTTTGATTCCGCTGTTATACATAAAGGAAACGGTATTATTATCATGCTCCATTCGACATATTGTAGTTGGGTTCTTGTTTACAACAATTGCTTCGATTATTTTCATTAAAACCAGAAAATATATCACTGTTTTCAAAAAAACACATCGTTTATCAAACAAAGAGAAGATGGTTGCAACCTCGATTGATGTAATGATTATAACTTCCTTTCTGATTTCACAATGTCTTTTAGGAATTATATTTTTGAGCAGGTTTCCACCGGCTGTTAGGACAAATTTAAATTATGAAAGTATGACCAGAACGTTTCAGTGTTCGACTGATTCCCATTTCGGTGTTCAAATAGTTTACATTAGTGCTATGTTATTATCTTGTTTAATACAATGTTTTCAAGCAAGAAACCTTCCTTCGTATTACAACGAAACCTCCGCTATTACATACGCTACAGGAATATCGTGCACACTTCTACTTTGCTATTTCCCGATCTACTACGGCAGCAGCAACTTTAAAACTCAGACCATTGCAATATCTTTTCTGATGTTATTTGTAAATCTATCATTGACTGGGGTAATGTTTTTACCTAAAGTTTTTATCATTTATTTGAGACCTGAAAGAAATACCAAACGATCTGTTCAAAGAACGATCAAAGAGTACTCTAAATCGAAATAACTTTTCCAAACAAAACTGGCCATGTGTTCCCCAAATTTTTCCCGTATCACGGAAAAACCAGCAGAACAGATCTCGATCTAATTTCTTAATCCAGGTTTCTTTTTTTACTCAGTGCGAAATATCATACTTCACACTTTTAAAGACGTTTCTTGCACTCCTGTTTAGGAACTGGATGAAATTGATCTGTGCAAAGAAGCTTATATTTTTAATCATTTTTTATTGTTTGATCCGGATTGCACTCCAATTTAGGAACTGAGCTGTTATTATCTGCACAAAGTCATTTGAAAGCAATTGTTAAACGTACATTTGCATTTGCTTTAAACAAATCAGATCAAAAAAAAAAAAAAACTTTTTTGCTCGACATGGCGTTGGGTCATGTATTATTAATTTAGAGATTGAAGGTCGCAATAAACAAAGATTCAGTGATTCTATGAGAGAAATAGTTTGTTTAGCATCAACGTCTATCGGATTATTTAAAAGTTTTAATTATAAAAAAAAACAAACTATAAGTTCTTATAGAACTTTAAACTGTTACATTTTTATTATTATTATTATTTTTTTTTTTTTTCGTTTTTTTGTTTAGCTTCATTTATTTAAACTTGTCGTATAGAAAAGTTTAAGGAAATCTCCAAAAGGAAGTAAAAGTTTATCACCGGAAAGAAATTAAAATCATTATAAACTAATTACTTTTTTAATTGAAAGTTTATCACCGGAAAGAAATTTAAATCATTATAAACTAATTACTTTTTTAACTGAAAATTTATCACCGGAAAGAAATTTAAATCATTATAAACTAATTACTTTTTTAATTGAAAGTTTTCAAAAGTGAGTTTTTTTAAGCGCTCGAATTAAATCACAAAACTTTCTCTCAAAAAAATTTTGAAATTTAATTTGAAAGTTAGTATAAAGTAAATATTAGGCTGAAATGTGTATTGATGGAGGATTTTTAAAATGCATTTTTTTCAATATATTGAAAACACCTCCAGATATTCATTCTTTTTTTTTTTTTAATTGGATATATGTTAGGAGAAGGTACCAAAACAAAAAATTTCAAAATATATATTTATCCAAAAAGTATATTTATATATTTATAGCATTACAATCAGAGTAATAGTATTAACTATTTTTTTTTTTTTTGTAAAAATAGAGGGAATATCATTCTCACGTCTGATCTTGATCAAGATGATTTTTCTCGTAAAGATGATTAACCTCCTAAAGCCTGAGCAACAGACGAAATTAAAGGGTAACGACCTTGACCACAAAAGTTTCCGTTGAAGTCATCGAGGTCAAGAGACCAAAACATTGCACCTGCAAGACCTTTAGCTGCAAGAAATGTCATTTAAATAACAATAATTAAAACTTAAAAGAATTAAGTTTATGAATACGTAAATAACTTATCCATTAAAACGATTTTTTAAATGAGTATTTCACAAAGAAAAAAAAAAGTTACCAATAATTTGCGTGTCTACTTTCTTTTTTAAACTTGCTTGATCATCAAATCCTATCCATTTGTCATCTAAATACCCGTAAGGAGCATCAACAATGCTATTTTTTACTACTGTTAATGCCATCTTGCAGATCTCGTAGTAAGAAAGAAAACCTTCTTCCCCAGTATAATCACCTTTAGGAGCTTTGTTCCAACTTCTGTTAATAATTGGCGCCCCCAGACCATTATTGTCATTTTGCTTTAAATAAAAAGCTCGACCGTACGTAGCCAACCCGAGAGCGATTTTGTTTACTGGAAATCCGTGCGTGATCCAATAATCAACTGCATACGGCACTGTAAACTCGTTGCGATTTGTTGCATTGGCTAAATAGAATGATAAGTTTTCAGTAGAGAAACTTTATTAAATGAATAATTACTAAATGAGGATTGAAAGTACAAAAGAAAACTCTGTAAATGCCTTACCACCATCTCCTGCCATGGCTGTATGATGCCCGGTTATGTTATCCCAAATTCCATGCAGATCGTACGCCATCAAGTTTATAAAGTTTAATAGAGAACCCAGTTCATTTACTTCATAACCAGCGTCCACAGTTATATAGGATGCAGAAACCGCAGCCGTGAGAAGAAGCCTCGATTTGTTTCTTGTATTTGCATCATCATCAAACGCCTGAATAAATTCTTTGCAAAGAATGGTATACCTAAAAACATAATCCTTGAATTGATTAGATGTGTATGCAATATTATGGACAGCTGCAGTTACAGATGCAGATGTAGATATCATTCGATGATAAAAATTAAAGCAAGTTGTTGTTAATGATTAAGTATGTATTTTACTTATATGTATGTATTTACTTACATCTGCTTATCACCAGGTGGTGAGTTTCCTCTGCCAGCAGGATATTCCCAATCAAGATCCAATCCGTCAAAGTCGTATTGACGAAGTAGATCAACTGAAGATTTAATAAACGCCTGCCGATTAGTTTGACTATTCACCATCATTGAAAACTTTGAGACGGCGTCTAAAACGTTATAAGTTACATGATGAATATATTAGTTCAAAAGAGCGCAAAATTGAAATAAAAAGTTAAAATACAAAACTAAGGAAAAAGATTTTTTTTTTTTTTTAATGATGATTACAGTTTGGCTACATTAGAATTCACCAATAATTATTTTACCATCTTTTTCGTGATTCCAACCTCCAACAGCGAGTAAAATCTTGAGGTTAGGATTTTTTAGTTTGAGAGCCATCATGCGAGGGAACATTTTGTCATCGTTCCATTCGTACATGTCAAGTTTGTTGTCTAAACAAGATTTAGAACAGAGCTATCGAGAATTAACTGCGCTTCAGATTTGAGTACAGTTGTTCACTTAGATTAGATTGAAACTTAGCGAAAAAATCAGCAGAAAAAAAAAGATTTTATTTTAAATTTTGTTGTTCTTCTTCTTTTTGGAGTGAACATTTTTAACTGACGTCTTGTTAAATAAAAAAGATTAAAAAGTAAACTGTGATTGGTCTAATTTGTTCTTCAAAAGGGTTTTTTCAGCGGACAGTTTAAAGATATAGTTAGTTTTTTCCAAGGAATGAAAAGAAAAGAAAGTTGATATAAATACAGTAATGTTAAATGTCACTTTTCTTACATGAAGTGATTTTAGCGAAAGCATAATTTATATGCGTGCATAGATTTGGGTCAATATCTTCAGGCTGAAATTTGGCTGGTGCGCGCCGATACTGTGCCCAGTTTGTGTAATAACATACCCTGATGAAGCTATCTACAGTTACGGATAAGACAAAGAACAGAAGGAGAAAGTATACCTAAAAAAATTAAAAAATCAATTTTATTTTATTAATAGTAAAATTTTTATACCTTTTTAACTTTTATTAGGATATTTTTTTTTCAGTTATTATAATTATTACAATTATTATAATTATTCCCTTTCTTAAGCTTCATTGACCTTCAACCCATTTGTTTGATTACAGGTACCTTGTCTCTTATTTTAGAAATAAGTAATTTGAAGTTGAATAAAAATATGATACCAATGTACCTTGATCATTGTAGCTTTTGAAGTTATTTTAGCTGAAGGCTTTCTCAAGTTATTTTAGCTGAAGACTTTCTCAAATAACCCCAAGTATAAATAGTTATTGATGCACAGGGGGCTTGATGCTTAATTCCGGGTTAAAAAATTTTAACCTTTAAAATTACAGCTTATTAGGTTTTTGGGTTACGCAGAGTTATCAAATTAAACTTTAAGTCATAAGTTGAAATTATCCGATAAGACTGTATAACTTAATTAACGATAAAGGGGATTAACAATCCACTCACACAAAACGAAAAAATAATCCGGACCGGCAAATGCGATGGGAAACAAGACAACAAAAAATAATAAACTCAACCAAATGCCTAAAAATAAGTATGATATCACCGAAGATGATATCTCTAAGAAGATGACAGCTCATAAAACAAGGAGACTAATTCTAAAAAGGGCACAAAATAGTAAACCATAACAATACAGATAATTATTTTTGTATTTTATTTATATCATTTGATGTTTTCTTGTTAATTAACTTAAACTATGGTATCGTATTAATAAAAACACCAACGTCATATTTTAGGTTTAGAATAGGTTTTGTGTAACTCTGAAGACAATTTGATCTTATAGGTCCAATCACCTTCTTTTTTGATGGGTCTAATGCATTACAATTCTATAGCGGGATGTTATAGGTTCCATTAGTATGTTAAGATTTCAAAAACCAGCAGAAGCTGTCGACGTTATATATATGTTTTAGTAACATATAATATATATACGTCTTATATATGCTTTCAACAAACAATAAATATTATATGCAGGCGCGGATCTAAGGGATGGCAATTGTGGCAACGGCCACATTGTTTAAGTTTAACGGCAGCCACGTTAGTTTTGGGTTTTTTTCTTAAGGAATATCCTTTAAAATTTAGATTTGTCTGTCGCAATTTTAGGCTTTAGAGATTCCCTGCTATGGCCACAACGGTTCTTATTATACGTTACCGACATTTAATTCAATCAATAAATGCTATGAAAAAAAATGAAAATATCGATCATTTATCGAAATTTTAATCGTGAAAATAAAATTTGACCACACAGTTACAAATTCCTGGATCTGCGCCTGGTATGTATGTTTTAATAAACAAAAAACTATTGACAAAAACTTTTTTTTTTTATTTTTTAAATAAAACTTTTGAGTTGCTAAGTTTTTAAAATAGTAAGAAAAAAGTTTTACCAAATTTTTCAAGAAAAGAAGCTATTAAAGTTCAATCGCATATTTTATTTGAAAAATGGCGTTTACTCGGTGTGTGCTCTTTGTGCCATATCTAATAATCGTATCTACAACTATAAATATCATTTGCGATTCAAACTTCAAAATGAATAAAGGAAGATATTTAATTTTGTACATTTGTATGTTTTTGACCCTCGTTCCTCATCTTCTAAATGTGTTATTTTTATTTTTCTAATTTTTAGAAAAAAGGTAGAGACCATGCCAGATGATACTTTTTCTCTTTCGATACTTTAGATAAATTGGTTTTTACGCACGCTCTAAATTAGCGCTGATTTCTTTTAAACTAGATGCATTTGCTAAAACCAAAATGGTGCTTTGTAAACAATTTCACAGTTTTAAAAAAACTGTAAAAAAAAGGACCGCGAATATCAAAAACGAAAAAATTACTCCAGGCTTAATTTCAAGTGAAGAAAAAGGCATAAACTTGAATGTTATTTTGACAAACAATACAAGAGATCTGCAAGAGGAGAAATGCGGTTTATCAGAAGGAATTTCTCAGCCTTCATGAACAATTCATTTAAAGCAGAAGCTAAAGTTTTTATTTAACTGGATTTTCTTTTTTTTTTTTTGAACTCCATTTCGATTCTTTTCTTTTTATATTTGATTATTCTTTTAATTTATATTTATGTTTTGGTAAGTCTCAAATAGTTTTGTTAGCAAAGGAATAAATGAAATGGAAATTTTTATCTCTTTTACTTTTAGAAAATCTTTGGTAACAAGTCAAAAGCAAGACAGCTATGGTCGCAAGAAACAAGAAAAAATCTATGTAAAAAATTTTTTTACATAGGTCTAAAACAAACGGTTCAGGGGAAGGGGAGGGGGGCGTGGGGTCAGTGTCTAGAACCCCTACTTTTGATTGTGGTGAAAATTCGTTTTGAAATATTGTATTATGCTGTGAAATGTTCAATAAAAGTGTTTAATAACTTTTTTGCTTTGATTTAGATAAGACTATATGACCTCCTTTATCAACTTAGTAATATAAAACCTTAGAGTGTACCTTAAAACCTAAAACAAGTGGAGGGGACACACTTTTTCTTCTACCCACCTTAGCGTCCCATCCTCCAAAAAAAGCAAGTGTTGAAAAAAAGGAAAATATTTAAAGATGGAAAATAGTTTTTAATAACAGCAAAATTTACATCATCTTTTTAGCAACTCCCTTGAAATAGTATATTATTTCGAGGCCCAAACTCACCCAACTTTCCTCAATAACTCTTGGTAAAAATGACAAAAGGGTTAAAGGCTGTAGAAATTCATTAGAAATTCACCAAGTAAAAAAAACTGTTAATAAAAAAGAAAGCTTTGAAGATTGTTAAATTGTGTCAGCAGCCCTCATTATAAAATCATCTTCTCGTACATGTGCTACTAAAAGATGTGGTTAAGGCTGAATACTAATTACTTTAGAATAGTTTTGCTTTATAATTTTTCTAACACCAAACCATAATTTATAATACAGTTTTTAGTTGTTCTGAGCATTTTCAAGGTTGCAAAGGGGCCAATAATGGCAAAATGAACACGAAAGGGGTTGGGTTAAATAAAATTTTTGAAATTTTTTAAGTATTAGCTAAGCACCTATTTAACATCTTTCATAAAAATTTTAATGCAATATACACGAAACTCTATTTGCTCAAAGATTAAGCTGGCTTATAAAATAGTGTTTGTAAAATAGTTTGGGTAATATTTGTTTTAGCTTCATCAAATAATTACTTAGGATTTTACAATTTTTGTCGGTAGGCCGGTCCTTAGGCTCGCAGTTTACGCTCCAGCGTGCTTTTGAAGGTAAGCACTTTGCAAGCATTACATAGAAAAATGAGTCTGGACAAACTCTTGATTTATCGTCAGCATTCTCATCCCCATGTTAATAATGGACAAATACAGGTATAAAATCTTTTTAATATACATATATTTCAATCGGCTCAATAAATGCGAGATAATCTAAAACAGAATAAGATACACTTGTGTGAAATTAAAACTAATAAGATTTGCGGTTTTTGATCTGTTATATACTTTAGTTCCCTTATAAGGACATTTAATAATGCGGTTGAAAATCAACATGTTAACAAAATTTTAAAACAGTAACAAATTTGATAGGTGTTTTTTTATATTAGTTTATTTTATGATATTACTTTTGCAAAAAGTTGCCAGATTGCATTTTTGTGAGTCTGAAACTGCAATACTTAACAGAATACAATTTCAGTTAAAATATATATTGAAAAATATACACCAAAATGAAAATTCCATCATCATATTTTGTCATTAAGTATAGACATGGTAGTTTTCTACTTAAGGAAAAAAAAGCAAGGATGAGACTCTCAAAAGTGTGAAAACAGTAATTGAGATTGCCAAAACTCTAGTTCTATTGGTGGTTTAACAATTTTAAGAAGCAAATGCTGTGTTTATTATTCTTAAGATTACAAAGGAGAAAATATTAGGAAAGGTAAGAAAACATTTTGGGAAAATAAAGCAATCAAAATTTTTAAAGGTTTTAAAAGTAGTAAATGGTAAAAGCAAGTCTGAAGAGAAGGAAAGTATTACATTTTGAATAAGAGATTTGTGGGTATTGTAATGCATCTTTATACAATCACTCCACCACTATAAGCTAGTCTAGTGTTCATTACCCCAAAATTTGTAGAAAAAAGATTCTTTTAATGGAACTGTTGTTTGTAAGTCAAAGAAAAAAGTCTGATGCCAGTAGGTCTAAATTTTATAGTTGAAATAATTGAATGGTGAAGAGAGGAAAACTGAATCTTATGAAATTTAAAAAAAAAAAAAAGAGTTCATTGAAAGTGCCATATTTTTATATGTTCATTTAAAAATTGTATGCTAAATTGATTTCATAAATAAAATTTTATTCATTTTTGAATTGATTGTGAACAAGAGCATGAAGGTTTTAAATTTTTAAGCACCACAAACTGAGGTCAGAGAATGAGCATTTAAAGAAGTATTAAAATGATCACTAAATTTTAAGGAGTATGCTTATTTTGTTTAAAGATACTGAAGCAGCCAGTCCCAAATAAATTACCATTATCTTAATGTTTAAAAACACCACATTTTAGACAACTTCCACGCAGTTGCAGCTGAAATTGTGATTGGTCTTGAAAGGATTTTTATGTTTTTGGTTATTTCTCTTCAGATTATTCTTATCTTGCATGTAATCCAATCTTATCTTGCATGTAATCCAAGCAACTACAAAGAAAGCATGACATGATAATTAGATAATTCACACCATTTCAAGTAGAGCTAATTCATTATTTGTTTTAATTACTGTTCATTTTATGCAAATAATTTGAATATTCATTTTTAAATGCAATTAGAACTTAATATTCACTTTAGAATTTTAAAAATGAAATTTTAATATTCATTTTTAAGTTTTTTAAATTTAATATGATTTTTTTTTTACTTTAAAATTAATAAAGTTTTAATACTACAGTTCTTCTAAAAGCTTTATGGTTTTATTTAGTTGATTTTTGGTCCGATGTTTTCTGGAAAAACGTAAGTGGTTTTTAAATAATTATGTGTTCTAATTGTGTTGATATAAATTTAATCCTAGATTTTGATAAATTTTTGTAAGACTATTTGTTATCTAAGATAAGGAAATCCTTAAAATTCTTTGTCTCTGAGATATAATCTTTTAAAATATTTTACAACATTAAGAACCTTATTTTTTAAACAATTTTTGCTGAGACCTTCAAATTATATAATTTATAACAATTCTGTGAAGATATTATTATAATGTATTTACATATCAAAAAAAAAAAGAAGACATTTAGGACATATTAAAAAAAATTAAGTTTTAATACTCAAGCTTAAAATGCTAAAAATAAAAGCACCCACAAAGTAGAAAAATGGATTTTTAAAAGCTTGATGCATAAATATAAGTGTTTTAGAGTTAAATATTTGACTTGGTTGAATTTATAAACCAGGATTGGTGGACTGTAGTTTTTGAGAAAACAAGGTATTGGATGAAATTTAGTTAGAAGCTTGGAAGCCTTAAAAATGGTTCAAACTAGTTTTTAAAAAAGTTGTTTGCTCTTCAAATTCATGAAAAACTAAGATAAAACTAAATAATTTTAAGGGGTTTAAATTTTCTCTTTTTTACCGATATAAATAATCATGGGGAAGTCAAGTTATTGGAACAAGCATAAAGTTTCAGAAACTTTGAAAAATATTGTTGTGTTTTAACTTGCTGTTGATGTAACAAATTATTAACTAAAAATTTGTCAAATTTTTTATTCTCAAATATTTACTACAAGGAAATAAACATCGATTACTATAGAATTTCATTCATTTATCAGAAAAACTTTAAAACAAGATTGACATTTTAAAATAAATGCCGCGCTATGTTTACTCAAAGAATCAGAGAGTAAAACTTAAGTGTTTTTTAAGGTTACGTAAGAAAATGGAAAGAAAAAAATGAAATCAAAACTGCTTATACAAACTTCACTAATTTTTTCACTTCAAAAATTATAAGATTTCGTTATTTAGATGATATTTCATTGCATCTAGCGCCAACAGGTTAAACTTTTAAAGTTTAACTTAACAAAAGTAAGACATGACTATTAGTCCTCTTGAATCCTTGTACTGCATCTTTAAAAAAAACTGTATTCAGCAAATTCAAATGATATTTAAGCATGGTCATATGGTAGGGTGAACTTTAAATGCTGCATAGATGCTGCATGGCTTATGGCTATGTAATGGTGCTATTTAATTGATTGATTTCAATGAAAAATTTCAATGAGTTCACCTACAGAAGGAGTTACTAGGACAAACCTACATTTAAAATAGGACATCTGCCACTGATTCCAGTTAATATTCTCAATATTTCCATCAAATAAAGAACTTTATGTTCAGCACTTAGAAATTTCAAACTTGTTACTTTTGTATACTTGAAAGAACTCCACATAAAGTTCTCTTATGTAAACTATATATAGTAAGAGTTTTCTTACAGCACCAACTTTAATAAAAACTTGTTGCCAGGACACATTTAAGAGTACTTGTCATATTGGTAAAACTTATAAAACCTTTTACCAATGTTTCTTTTTTTGCTACCAATATGTCAATCAGTTCCTTCAACTTCCTAGCACTATTTACCATTCTCTGGGTAGTTGAAGAACTGTTATGAGTATCATCAATGCTTCAACTTTTGGGAACCAAATTTAATAATTTTACTTTTTCAAATTTTAACTTTGTGTTAAAATTTTAGTTTGTTTTACAGCATAGTTTCAGGTTGCTAAGCACTTCTCCTTTTTTAAGAGTTTTTTGTACTGGCTGCAAATTAATTTAATCAGATTACAGTAGTGAATAATAAAATGAAGAATAAGCATAAAGAAAAAAAAGTTTTTTTTTTTTTGAAATTTAAAACAAAATAAATGAGGCTGTTCAGAACCATTTTCAGGAATTCATACTTGCCACTGAATTATGTTCGATGCTTAGTTTTTTAAAAAAACTTATAGTCTGCCATGTTTACAAAATTATCCAATTATGTATTTTACCTCTAGAACACTCATCATAAGTTTTCAAGCTTTTTTTAAAAATCCTTTTTTCTACTTTGTTGATGTATTTTTGGTCCAATTTGAAACTCCCAGCAAAACTTATTTTAAAAATTTAAGGCTCCAAACTTAGTAATAAATAATTCCGCAAGGTTTTAACAAATTCTGAGATTGAAAAAAATCACTTGAAATTTTAGTACTTTTGAAATACTTATTTAAATTTAGAACTGAATTACTGAGGCGAATTACTCGTTACAATTTTGCACGGTACAAATGTTTATTAATTAAGTACGAAAAGGATACCCGTTATATTGGTAATGGGGTTGTTACACATGATCAGTAAGTTAATTTTATAATAAATAGTTCTGTAAAATTTCACTTATTGTTCTGTAAAGTTACTATTGCTTTGTAAGTTGATTGCAATTTCAAAAGTAGTTTCTGTTTGCATTTTTGTTTTTAGTTTTAATTAAGAAAAAAAAATTCAAATGTTTTATTAAAAGTTCTGATAGCAATAAAAAGTTTTTGAAATATAAAAATGTCTGACTAAAAGAATTTTTTAATGAAATCATAATGAAAAAAACTTTTCTAATATTCTTTTGAGACCTTTAAGTTTTGTTCAATTTTCATATTGACTTTCGTTGTGATCAAATTCTTTATGAGGGGTGAAATGAATGATTGAACCGCTCTCTTTATAAGATTTAAACCTAAGCACAATCCATTTATGTTTTCTCATTTGTTATTTTATAAAAAAATATTTCTCTTTGGTGAGGTGAGCAGATAATTTTCCCTATGATAACTTAACTAAATTTTTTTGCTTGTTGTAATCTTTTGTTGGTTAAGAGTTTTGTTGGTTAAAAGTTTGTTACTTTTTGTGTGTGGAAGTTCTGGCATTGTACGATTTAATTGTGCCATGGTCATCAAGCTATTTAAAGACACTTTTGCTTAAAGTTTTATATATTCCACTCTACAGAAAGAGAAATAAAAATACTTTTATGAGATAAAAATAATGAAAAAAAAAATAACATAAATAAATAAAAATTATTTACATTGTCATCTTTAAGTCTCCTTTTATCCCTTTGTGAAGGAGAAGTAAAAGAAGTATTGCCAGGTCGCAAAGTCATATTGGCTTCTTTTAAACTTTTCTGAGATGTGATGGAAGCCATTAAAGAATCTTCATCTATGATGCCATCTTTATTCCAGAAAAACTAAAAAATTTTTTTAAAACTATAAAAACTAAAACTTTTTGATTTAAAGAGTTTAAAGAAAAGAACTAAGAAGATTTGGATATATTGTAAAAAAGTCTCATCAAGGTCTATTATGCTCTCTCAGTCTCTAAGAACTTGTAAATTCTTTTCAGAAATTCAAGTAATCCTAAAAACTAAAATTAAGTTTCTATTCTGTAAAAAGCTAGTTGAATTTTCTTACCAAATCAATAAACAGACAATTCAGTTGATAGCTCTTGTAGGTTTTTTTTTATACATATACTTACTTTGTTAAACAGGCGTGTTCATCAAGCAGTTTCATGCTCGACCCTCAGAGATGTGAGACATATGACTGAAGAATTTGAAGTTATAGGTGTTGATGAAGGACAATTTGTGAGTTAATGTTTTATTTTAACTTTTTTCGAAATATTCTTCTAGAAATGTCAAAAATATTTTTAAAGTTGTCTGCAGTTTTTTTAAGGATAGAGGAATATAATAACTAAACATTTTCAAGAAATCACAACAGAATTTTAAGGGAACTTTATAACCTTTTTTTTTTTTTCTTTCTTTGTTTTTCTCCTTTATTTTTGAATGTTAAAAATGACAAAAAAACAAACAAAAAAGACCAAAAAAAAAAAATGACAAAAGTATTGTTGCAGTCTTTTAATATGCTTTACTAAAGTTTAATTAAAAATAATAGTTTCAATAGTTTTTTTTAGTACCCTGACGTTGTTCAGTTTTGTGAGGATATGGCTCGAATGAAAAAAACAGTGATTGTGGCGGCTCTTGATGGAGACTTTCAGCGCAAAGTATGAAGTATTTAAAATGATATGTATTGAAGACTACTACATCTTTATAACTGTAAGAGTGTGTGGAAATTCTCAAGTCCAATATACCTATCTACAGAAATTTTACAAACTTTGATTTGCAATGAAGACTTGCCTTAAATTAAAGTTGAAGAACACAATTTTTTTGATTTTTTTTTTTTTTGGGGGTGGGGGGGACTAGTTGTTGATAGGTTTTAGGTTCTTTATTCCCATTTTTTTGTACCTTCAAATTGCTTTCAATTGACTTTTCTTTTTTTTTTAAGCCATTTGGAAACATCATTGAGCTAGTTCCTTTAGCTGAAAGTGTTGTGAAGTTGTCAGCTGTATGTATGAATTGCTTTGGTGAAGCTTCATTTACAAAACGATTATGTCCAGATACAGAGGTAAACTCTTTACCTTGTTAAGCTTTTTTTTTTTTCTTTTTTTTTTATGTTTTTCTGTTAAAAACGATGTAAATCTACTTAAAAAGTGTTGACCGATTTTCTGCAAAATGCGTCTCCTAGTTGAATTTAACTTGGATCAAGTAAAGTCATGTTTAATTGCCTTTCAAATGGTGTCAGATTATATTTCAAAGCAAAACTGTGATTTTTATCAGTGCAGTAAACCTTTATCTTTATATACAGGATGCGATAATTGCAATATTTTTTTAAGAGAATCGCTTTTGAGCTTTAAGTATATTGATGCTAATCGCCAAGACTTTTTAATGTTTTTTTAGGTCGAAGTCATCGGTGGTGCTGATAAATACATGGCGGTTTGTAGAGATTGTCACAAAAAGAAAATAGACATAAATATAGTTGGCGCTCTGCATCAAAGAGCTGACGAAAATCGAACAACCTTAAAGGCTATTGATAATATACAATTGCCGACAGGCACGTTTCGAAAAAAGGAAAGCCTTTTAAGTTAATCCTCCTCTACGCAAATCGTTTTTGACGGCTAAAATTTTTGACACAAAAAAATGTTATAACTTGTAATGCTCTAAAAACCTTTAGAATGCAACTAGTTGTTCAGTTTAACAAAAGTGCATACTCTTAATAAGATTTTTAATATAAATGGTGTTAATATTTACTTTGGGTTATGTATATTTATATACGGTAATATGTTTTTTGTTTTTTTTGGCGTTGTTACATATCAACAGTAGAAAGCGATTCATTTATGTATGTGTATATATATATATACATACACACACACAATAAAAATCTCTGCTTTATTTATATTGGTTCATTTTTGCGATACACATTCCATTTTGTTTAAACCTCAAATATGTTTAGAAAATAAATATTTAAATTCTAACAAACAGTATAACGTTCACTTTTTTTCCACTCAAATTTCAAGTCACCAATTAAGTATATAAATGAATCTGGCTTAAGTCAGCATAGCTTCTTGACTAATATACTCTTCACGCTACTTGCAAAAGAGAAGAGGTGTGATTTTTGCAGCAAACTTTTTACCAGTTGGGTAAAAAAAAATATGTAATTACTGGTCTAAAAATCATTACTTTGTGTAATCTTGTTAAATAAGATGAATTACTAAATAGATTTATAATAAACATAGAAATTGCTTCATTGGCGTCTTAGACTTAACTATTGACACTAATTATTAACTTGTTGAAATATTAAAATATTGAAAACTCCTTCACATGGTGATGAATTATGTTGAAAATAACTTAGATGCTTTTTAACAAACAAAAAAAAAAAAAAAAAAAAAGGAAGCTTTTTAATAATCCCAACGTGCTAAATGAAATTTCATGATTTTGAAATAATCGAATTCCTTTAATTATGATAATTAATGATAATTTAATGATACTGAGAATAGGATATCTTCAAATAATTTTAGAATTGACCAATCGAGCATCTTAGGAAATATGAACTCATGAGCTGATTGCCAGATACATTCATAATTGCTTATTGGTGCTGATAATTTTATTTTCTTGCAGCATTAATACTTCTAAATGCCAACGGATAGATGCCATTTATTAACAAAGCAGAAGGTAACCTGATTTTCTGTTACTTGAAATCATTTCAAATAACTTCAAAAATCATACAAAGCAAGTTTTAGAACTTTAATTTATCTATTTTTTTAATTAAGTAAATATACCTAAGAATTACGCAAAATACTACTCAGTGCCAAGATCCTTAACCTGGTGATCTAACAGTCTAGCGTGTCTTCAAACAGCGACTTAAGCTTCGTCTCAGAAGTCTTTTTCGCGTAAATAAAAGCAAAATTTTTAGTTATCGTCGAACTCTAAAAAAGTTGACCAAAGTTCAAAAAAGAAATTAAAATAAACTCTAAAAGCTAAAAAAGGAAAAAATCTAAAAACCACCTTAAGATATCGATAACAATCGATTTTTCCACAAAATTAAAGTTTTGAAAGCAAGAATCCTAACTTTTTGCGATAAGTTCAACGAAGCCAAAGATTTGGATGACGCAACGAGACTTCGACTCACTCTGAATTCATAATCTTAAAAAATTCTCTCCCTATTTCGTTAAATCTTGTAGATTGTTCGACAGCCAAATGTCATGAATTCGAATAGCATCATTTAATCTTCAAAAATGAAGTAACGTATTTAAAATCTGTTATCGATTAATCGATTTTAAATTCGATTTAGCTAAAGATTTAATTCTTCAAAGAGATCTTGAAAGACAAAGGTATCGATCCTACTAACAAAATGGTCTTCAAACAACTTAGGATAGATAACACCAATCTCATTTTCTAATTCAGACATATTCTGGGTTTAGAGTCATATGGTAACAACCGTATGTGTTGGAGAAATCATATACAATAGTATATGACTTCCCCAACACATACGGTTGTCAAAACAGTACCCTTACAGGTACTTTTTTGGATAACATTGTGAGTCAGATGTGACCTTTTTATCATGAATTTGTCACATTCTCCTTAAAATGGAAAAACTCAAATAAATCTTCGATGCAATAAAGCTGATACAAACGCATCTTATTCGTTGCCTGGTTAACATGTCATCACAGGTGAGCATGAACGCACAAATCAAATGCTGGTCAACTTTTAAATCATGTACATTTTTTTATTATTATTATTTTTTGAGACTTTTAATTTATAATATTTTTCTTTTTTACTATTTACCATTTTTGATTTTTTAATCACAAGCAATATTTATAATCATAATTATTAGCGATTGCAATCCCGGGATCCCGTCCTTTTTTATGATCCCGAAATCCCGGGATTGTTTAACATCAATCCCAGGATTTCCCATAAGATCGAACAAAACAAAGCGTAATGAAAGAATATATAAAAATAACAACGATTTTGCATATCAATGAAAAAAAAATTTATTTAGTATAAAAATTAGGGTTGGGAGTTAAGGTTAGTTTTAGTCTAACTAAAATTAGTCGACTAACTTTTTAGTCTAACTAAATTTAGTCGACTAACTTTTTAGTCTAACTAAAATTAGTCGACTAACTTTTTAGTCTAACTAAATTTAGTCGACTAACTTTTTAGTCTAACTAAAATTAGTCGACTAACTTTTAAGCGTAACTAAAATTAGTCGACTAATTTTTAGTCTAACTAAAATTAGTCGACTAACTTTTTAGTCTAACTAAATTTAGTCGGCTAACTTTTTAGTCTAACTAAAATTAGTCGACTAACTTTTTAGCGTAACTAAAATTAGTCGACTAATTTTTAGTCTAACTAAATTTAGTCGACTAACTTTTTAGCGTAACTAAAATTAGTCGACTAACTTTTTAGTCTAACTAAAACTAGTCGATTAAAACAAGATTTAGTACTAAAAACTGAATAACCTATACCATGAAATTTTCACACACGACGGCACATTATTGTGGCGGTTGAATGTCCCAATTATGGATCATAGGGGGCAGTCAAATCAAATTCGTAACGCATTAAATCAAATTTGATTATTAGAATTTTTTCCCAGCTCTGAAACAACTACTAATGCGGTTGTTGCAACTGTTTATAAACACCCAATCTAAAAAAGGCACCCTTTAGACGTTTAATTAACATTCCGGAGTTTAATTGAACGTCTAACTCGGGGTTGGGAAAGCGAACTTGTTGGGGTATTTTTGTTCTCACGATCTAACCACCGCGATTTTTTTGAGAAACATTTTCATTTGACTTAACAACATTCTTGAGTTTGGAGTTCGCACAATGCCTAAAAGTGTCATATCTGAAACATCAAAAAATCCTGCCCACGCCGCTAGTAAAGCTATATACGAAAAATAAAATTTTCGCAAGAATGACAAGCGAAAAGAAACTTGCTAACCGATTCATTTCGAAAGAAGATTTTCGGAACCTACAGAAAGGACTCAGTTAAAAGAAAATATCAGTTAAATCTTCACAAAAATTTGCATGCGCGATAATTAACACTTATGAGTAATGAGCATTTAATTACTTAGTTCATTGAACGGATTTATTTAATGGAACATTTCAATCTTGTTTTTATGACGACGAATTTCAAAAGTTTTCTTCCGTAAGTGACCTTTCGTCAAGTGGATTTATCGAAAATTTTCCTTTCGAAATAAATTTTTTGATCATTATTTGAAAAACAAACTAGTAAAACTTTAAAGTTGCTATACTGAAAATAAAATTTCATTACAAACAGTTTGATATATACAGATATTTTATTTTCACATTTCTTGCAGTTAGGCGAATAAACTTCCTTCACAGATATCGAAACGTCGTTATCAAAAGCGCTCATTTCTCAAGTGCTATTTCCGAAAGCGAAACTTTTGGAAATTTTGGAATAGTGAACAATAAAGGGTTAAATTGTAACAAACATAACCTAAAAACGCCAGCCAATTTAAGTGCAATTCCGTACTTGTTTGTCCGTACGTTGAAAAAATGAGAAACTGATAAAGCTTTAATTATAAATGTAATGATAGTGTTGCATATGTAAGCTTTCACATTAAATGACAAGTTTGTGGAGAAAAATGATGGAAGTTTGCGTTAATAAGTTGGCACTTCTTATCGCTGATATGAAATTAAATATTTAGAGACTAAGTATATTCGCTAATACAAATGGCCGGGGGAGGGGGAGGAGGGGAGGTGGTAAGTTGAAAACTGCCGTAAAAATATTTGCCGATTAAAAATTATACTTGCTGAGTATAAAAATATATAACTCGATTGCTGAGATTTGCTAACTAATTGTAATAACATCTAAATTTGCCGAATGATCAAACTAAATATTGGTAGTAGATAGTGAGTGTCATACCCCCAACACCACCATCCCTTCTCGCTGGCTCCAATACTATATATTACTAATGTGAAATTGATAATTTATAGGCAATGTATAATATAATCCAATTTTATGGATATTACTTATCTGGGATAATTTTTCCTATGTTGCAATTTTCAGCCTTTGAAATAGGGTTGTTAACCAAAAGATTTCAAATATTTCTGGAAAATTTTTCAAAAGGGTATATACAATTAGTAATTATTTTTATTCTTAACGAATATATAGAGGCATTTAAAATTGTCAAAGTAACTTTCGCAAATAATACTTCTGAATATTAGACTTTCGCAAGTTGCTATTTCAAATAATGCTCTTGCCATATGGCAACAATAACTTTGAATTGATTCTAATTGATTCCTGTTCCTTAAATTATCAATTTAGTGATATTTATACATAAATCCAACTTTATTTTTCTTATTCTAGTCAATGTTGTGATTGTCTTATTCTATTCGATGTTGTAATATTCATTAAAATAAATTATTTAAATAATTTTTTTAATAGTTTTTTCAATATTCGACTAATAAAGGGTTAAGTACATTTAAGCTTCGGCAACTTATTTATTATAAAACGCATACCAAATGTTAAGCGTATTGATAGAGTTTTTAAAATGCAAAACATTTAATAACATTTACAGAGAAGCTAATCGTCCGTATTTAAAAATGCAACCTCCGCAATTAAAATCGTTTTTAATAACAGAAGAATAAGATAAACATTCTATTAAATGGCTGCAGTCGCTTCATCAAACCAGAAAATTTCTTATCACTTTTTAATTACTTACAAAATGCAGAATAAAATCTCTCATTTTAAAGTACATTTAACTTTTTGTTAAAAAAAAATTAAGATACGATTTATTTTTCCCAAAATAATGTTTGTTGTCAAATGTGTCAAAAATTTACTTTTTAGTTGTATTTAAATTCATGTAATTATATTAATTATGGCTGCATACTAGGCAGCAGTAATTTTTGTCATTAAATTGCTTCAAGCTGGAGTAGATAGTTTATAAGAAAATAAGAGTTTTTGCGTGAAAAGTAAGATCTGAAGTCAACTCGAAGCTATATTATTTAAAAAGTAAGTTTGAAATATCAACTTAAATAAACCGCATTTGAGACGCCATTTTTTATAGAATTATAAAGAAAAGGTAAGGTTAATGAATTAGTTCATTAACCTTACCTTTTCTTTATAATATAAAGAAAGTATAAACTTGGGTGGGTCATAATTAATACATTAAAATGTAAAATACATTTACAAATGTAAAAAAATTTAAATTTAAATAACATAGAATCGGAAAGACTTGCAACGTTCATATTTTGCACTTAATTTTATAGTCTAATTAAGCAATTGGATTTTTAAGTAAAAATTAAAAATCAGATGATACTTTGCAAAAAATTTAAACATATTGCAACCTTATTAGATTGTTTTTAAAACAAAACAGTTCTGTAATATCAAGACGACTGCTTGATGAGCTTTTATAATTTATATATCGTTTTTAAATTCATTGTGCACAATGAACCATATATAGTCATCGAACTACATATTCGTTGTGCACAATGAATTACACAATGACGCAACTACAAGTTCAAGTTCTAAATTTAAGAGTTTTTATTCAAGAACAATAAAATAAATTCAAAAATAATTATTACAACAAGATACTTCCGTATTACTTTGATTAAATTGCACTAACTTTAAACCAAATTAAAAAATTCCAAATTTTCGTACAAAAACATCAACATTAGAAAACATTCCGCCGTCATCCTGTTTCGCTTAGCATACAAATTGTTTAATGCGTCAGAAAAAAGGCGCTCACTTGGTGCACTGGTAGCAGGTGTACATAAAATCATCGTTGAAATGCAATACAATAATGGAAAAACATATTGATTTTGATGCCAAAATTCTAAAACATTTTGTTCGTGCACTGACAATTTTATATACTCACTGATTTCTTTTTTTAAATCTAAGGTTACATTTTTGTCACTATCACTTCCGGAATCATCTTCTTCATCCTCAAATGACAACTTAAATTTTTTTGATTCCATTGTCACCTTTTTAATTGGAATTATTTCACCAACTCTTTTTGCGAGATAAAAATCTGACAAAAATTCTTTCACGCTTTTTAAATATTTCTTTTTTTCGTACTTTTCAAAGAATTGAAAACTTTTATAATTTGGATCCAAAAAAGTGGCACACAATAAAAAGGAATTATTCTCTAATTCATATGAATCTTTGTAAGTTTGTAAAGATTCTAACAAATGTGTTTTCAATATTACAATTAAAGGAGGGGTTTCACTTTTATTTTTAATTAGCTGCTTCTCAAGGTACTTTATACTTGGAATAATTAAAGAACACGTTGCATACCTATCGCCAGATAGTAAAACGCTTACTTGATGAAAGCTTAATAAAGCATTTACTGTTTCTTTTAAGTTTACAATTTCATCTTCATCGAGTAAATATTTTCTCATATCTTTGTATTGTTGTTTCGAATTAAAAATATCTTTTACGTAGGAGTGAAGCTTAAGCATTCGCTCTGCCATGAGAAACGTAGAGTGCCAACGAGTTTTCACATCTTGAATCAAATGAAGTATGTGATTTCTTTCGACACCTTGCCGCATTTGACTTTCTTCTAATAAATCATTAAGTTGAGAAGAATGATTGAAAGATGTAACAATTTTCCTGCACTTAGTTAATGTTCTTGCAATGAAAAAGAATTTAGACGAATTATCTTTTTCACCTTCTTCAACTAAAACTATGACATTTTTAACAACTAATTGCAAAACATGTCCCATACATCTTATTGATTGAATGTTTAAACAAACTTTTAAAGAATTTAGACAGTTGCGTACGTTACTGGCGTTGTCTGATACTACACTCATTATTTTATCATCCACTTTAAATTTTTCTACGATTTTCAGCAAAGCCTCTTTTAAATTTTCTGCATCATGGCGGCCATTAATGTATGCAAAGCCCAAACAAAAACTGATGAAATTTGTTTTGTCAGAAATGAAATGTGCAGTTGCAGATATGTAACTATAGTTTTGACAGGACGTCCATCCGTCAGTAGTTATAGATAAAACTTTAATTGATAATAATTTTGACTTCAAAAGTTCAACTTTTTCTCGATATAACTCAGTTAAAAGAGATCTTAACTTTTTTCGGCAAGGCACTTTATACTTTGGATTTAAACACAAAACAAATTCTTTAAATGCATTACTTTCTACCAACATAAATGGAAGACAACAAGCAATAATGAAAATTAAAAGAGCTCTATCAATCTTATCGCTAATTTCTTTTGACAAGCCACTTGTAGTTCGTTTTTTTTTCGGCGTTATTATTTCGTGATCATGTTCAAGATGGTGATCTAGTATACTCTTTGATGTTTTACATGAGTACTTTTTAGGTCTGTTATTATGACATTGATTGCATATCCATTTTGATGTTTCCTCCTCGATTGAGTAATATTCGTATGTAGTTTTAGCTGCTTCTTCAATGGACTGAGTATCAACTTCAATATCTGTTTGACCGGATGAAAAACTTGAACTTGTTTCGCTATCGTTATGATTTACAGGGTTTTGTTCATCTATAGTCTTTCTTTTATCCAATCTTTTCTTTAAATCAGATATTGGAGCAGCATATTCAATTGGAGAAAACGTATTATTGTTCGACATAGTTTAAAATACAATTTCTTAAAGTAAGTTTAAAGATATTTTTGAGAATAACGGTTTATCTAGTATATAGCGGGAAACCATTACTTTGAGGTGTCAGTTAAGACATTCCTTAAATTTTGTTGTGTTGAAAAATTATATGAACGTAATGTTGTAATTAGCGTAAAAAAATTGCATCATTGCGTCGCGCCAGAAGAAGCGTTGTGCATGCGTCATATTCATTGTATAATTCATTGTACAAAATTCATTGTACCCAATGAATTTGAAAAACCTATATAAATTGTAAAAGCTGAGAAAGAGAAAGAGAAATACATAACTGTAATGAAATCATCGTCGTCTTGATTTTACACATAACATGAGTTATGACAAATAAATCAACTTAAAGACATTCATTAAGAGTTATTGTTTTTAAGAAATTTAAAATACGTTATATAATTTGTGACAATTAGATAATGAAAATGTTTTATACCCCACATTTTCTTTTATTGAGTTAAATAAAAATTGGTTTGTTAGTAGCACAACTCCGTCAAAAGCAGCTGATATTATATACCAAAAACATGATAAGTTATTAGCATTTTAATAACTTAAAAAAAAAAATTTGAGAGTTGAACAAGATATATATTCAACCACACAATACAGAAATAATAAAAAACATTAATTCCGTAACAATTGCAATCATATTGTCGTCACTGTAAAAACTGCGTTTTTATGAGTGTAGAACGAAATAAATTAGGTATTATTACCTCAAAAAATCATTGCAGGTATTATATAAAGGAAATCCGAAAATGCTTCTGCACATGACACGCCTTTCAAAAACATGGCAGCATTTTTTTTTTATAAATTGATTTCACATGTGTTTTATAAGTTATAATTCCCTTTAATTAGAAATTGAAAAAATCCAGATCTGAACCGCATTTCATTGAAATTTAAAACAAGTACTTAACAATAACGGGGGACTATTTAGATAAGTTTTATTACAAAATTCCAAGTGTATCTGTCGCAAACCTTTCTCCAAAAACTTGAAAAACTCTGAAAATCGACCTTGAAAAAGATGCCCTGGAGATGTAAATTGTAACTTACAGCAATTTGTTATTAAAAAAATGGCGCCCAAACCACTTCACAACTAACAAATAACAAGATTTAAAAAAAGTATTTTTTGGGTAAAAGTAACAATATATTTTTGGCAAATTAAAAGCCTAGTCGACTAAATTTAGTTCGACTAAAAAGTTAGTCGACTAAAAAGTTAGTCGACTAAAAAGTTAGTCGACTAATATTAGTTAGACTAAAAAGTTAGTCGACTAATTTTAATTAGACTAAAAAGTTAGTCGACTAATTTTAGTTAGACTAAAAAGTTAGTCGACTAATTTTAATTAGACTAAAAAGTTAGTCGACTAATTTTAGTTAGACTAAAAAGTTAGTCGACTAAATTTAATCAGACTAAAAATTAGTCGACTAATTTTAGTTACGCTAAAAAGTTAGTCGACCAATTTTAGTTAGACTAAAAAGTTAGTCGACTAAATTTAGTTAGACTAAAAGTTAGTCGACTAACTTTAGTTAGACTAAAAAGTTAGTCGGCTAATTTTAGTTACGGTTTTTTTAGTTAAGTTAGTTACAACTTTTAGTTTTGGTCACAACACTAATAAAAATGTAAAAAGTATTGAATTTTCCGTTGTACAATAAAATACGATATCGAAAAGGATTGATTTAGAGAAAAACAAAAGAGAAAATTTTCGCACTAAGTCATGTTGGTTAGCATATACACTATTTAAAAATTGAATACAATCTGATTTAAATAATAGATTTGTAAGCAATGTATAATACCCAGACTTTGTATCATTATACAATTCAAAGTAACTCAGCTGTTTGGAAATATTTTCTACGGGATGAAAAAAGCCAAACAGCGATAAGTAAATTGCCAAACTGCAAGAAGATTTTAAAAATTGGTGGTGGCTCAACAAAAGGACTTCATACACACATGTTGTCGGTGCAAAATGTGAAGGTCGAAATTCCAACCCAACTTAATATTACCGGAGAATGCACACCAAATAAACCACCAAAAAAGAAATCTAAACCACTAACAGAATATTTTTCGATTTATGAAAGGGAAGATAAAACACTTTGTGCTACACTTGCTCATTTAACGGCGTCTGACGGGCTTTCATTTAATGTGATTTGTTCTTCAACAGACTTACGTACCGCTCTAACTGCTATGGAATTCAAAAATCTACCAGCGTCAGTAAACACAATTCGTAATCATGTAGTAGAGTACAGGAAAAAAATAAGATTAGGTTTAGTTGGTTTAATTCATCAAATTGAAGTGCGCAAGAAAACGGAATTCGGTCAGGGAGAGAGATTTTCTTTGTCTTTTGAAAACTATTAGAAAAAAAACTTAAAGACCATTTTCTTGATCTATACAGCGACATTGTGGCTATAATGACCGACAGAGCTAGTGTTGTGAAAAAAGTTGGCAGGTTGCTGCCTGCTAACCAACAGTTATGTTTTGCTCACGGCATACAACTTGCTGTAATTGATGCTCTTTGTAAAAAGAGAGAACTCGATGGGCCAGCCATTCAAAAAGTACGCAAACTAATGCTAAAATTTAGACGATCACCTACCAAGAACGACATCTTACAAAAATATATTAAGGCTGAATTTGGAAAACAACTGTCTTTAATAATGGACTGTAAGAGACGGTGGAGCAGCCTTCTGTTAATGCTTAAACAATTTTACAAAGTAAAAAATTGTATACAAAAAAAGAATTAATTAATATTTACCCAGTGCAAGATAATTCTATAATTCTGTCACATGATGAAGCGACAATATTATCAGAGATTATTACAACATTTGTTCCCATTAAAGCAACGGTTGAAACAATATGTCGTCGAGATTCTAACCTATTTACAGCCGACATTACTATCAATTTCATGCTAAAAATTAAAAAATACTGACAATAATACAAACAAAAAAATGCGTAGAGCTTTAATGACTCGCATGCATGAACGCCGAACCGATATGAGTGGACTTCTGCAATACCTGCATAACGGTCGAAGCCTCGATGAGGAAATAATAACAGTGCCTTCTTCATTTAAATGTCGAAAACTTTTGGTAGAATTGCTGGAAAGATGAAATGCTTCCAATTCTGCTCTAATAAGAGCATCAGTTGAGTCTGACATGCTGGATTTGATTGAGGAACCTGAAATGGGACATGAGTCTTAAAGCAATACTTTAAGTACTGAAGAGGAACTTGATTGTGTTATTAAAGAAGGACAATCACCAATAAAATTAATTAGACATGAAACATTGTCATCAAAAATTCAAAAAGAAGTTTTGAATTTTTGATGACAATATTTCATGTCTAATTGATTTTATTGGTGATTGTCCTTCTTTAACACTATTTGAAAATGGGGGTACACGTGGCGATTATTTAGAAAGAGTTTATTCTTTTCTAATGACCGTGAAACCAACAAGTGTCGAGGCTGAGCGGGCATTTTCTTCCGCTGGACTGTTCAATACAAAAATTCGTCACTGTTTGGGCGATGAAACTTTAGAAGCGTTATGCTTCCTGAAGTCGCATTTCGAAGCAAAAAAAACATAACATATCTTCTTATTTCTAACATAATTTTTTAACATTAATTAACTTGTGAAATTTAATTAACATGCTAAATTAAATTCATTTGATAAATATATTTTGAGTTAAATGTACTGTTTTTATTCTAATTAATACTATACAGTTGTTGTATCTGCTTATTAATCCCGGGATTAATCCCGGGATCCCGGGATTGATATTTTTCATTCCCGAAATCCCGGGATTGAAAAAGACCTCCGGGATTGCAATCCCTAATAATTATCATTTACGTGCTAGATTCTTGTGCTATTATTTAAATTTAGTTTTTAATATTTTATTTGTTGGATTTTTTATGAAACAATTTAATTTTATTTGTTGTGTTTTTATGAAAAATGTCGACGAATATTTATCCCGGGAAACCTATTGGGATTAAATCTATCAATCGTCTGAGGTAAAGAGAGCACATGGTAAACACGTGGTCTTAAGCATAAACAAAAAATGAATTTCTATTTTTAAGAAAACTTTTTTAAAATTTTCGGAAAACATTTTAATATAAGTTGTTAAATAAAAAAAATAAGACATTAAAAATGTTGCGTAATATACTTAACGTCAAGTTTTTCTCATCTTCACGCTTGTATTTAAATGTTTTTTTATATTCAAACAAACTTTTGCGACAGACTTTTTCGTTTTTACGATTTGTCTCTTTTTACGTAAAAAATATCAAATCAAAATGTTCAAGCTAATTAAAGATGGAGGTTATTGTAGTCATTGTACCCATTGCTAAGCTCCTTTTGTGACATATAAAACAGTTTTGGCTCTTCTTGAAAAACGTCGTCAGAAATTTGCAAATCAGAAACGTCTTGAAACATAAAAAAATCTGAGTCAAAAGCGTCTAACAATGTTAATTCTACTAAAGGTGAACTCGTTCGATTTGTATTTTGTTTTTCTGCTTCTTCAAATCCTGAATAAGGAGCTACACCAACATAGCTGTCGTTGGTGCTATTTGAACTTGACGAACTTTCAGTGAAGCTGACGCTCACTTTATGAGACTGCTGAACATCATTTGACGATGCATCATTCGTGTAATCTTCGACTGGCTCAGTATTTTTTGGAGGGGAATCCTCATTTTTAAGTTTAACCGATGCAAAACCAAAGAGCCTTCGATTTAACACAAGCCGTTCACCATAAGCTTTTATACTTTTTTTTCTTATGCTACCTATTGACTTAATACTTCCCATGATTTTTCGGCTCCCAAATTTTCTGCTACCGAGTTTACGCGGTTTTCCATCGGATGCGTCTAAGTGTCGCGGTTTATCAGAACTAGTTGGCATAATTTCTTCCTGAATATTCGGTATTTTATCCTCATCAGTTTCTAATTTTTCTTCAATAATTTTTTTGTTCTCAGGAGTTTCTTCTTTTTGAACGCATGCGATTTTTGGCAAATGATATTCGTTTGGTTCAGAAACCTCACTTTCAGAGCGAAGGTAGTGGTCTAACTCACTTGGGTTTGTCATTTTGTAGTTTTTACACAAACGTTTAACAGACTCATAACTGCTCGCATCATCTTCCGTTTTAATCATTTGTCGCACTCCATTTGAATCAAACGGAATATCGTAGCTAACATCAGGTGATGAAAAATTAAGATTGTTTCGATAGTATATAGGAACAACACCAACCCCATACCCCAACGTTGACGATCGTTTATTGTTGAATAGAGGCTTTTCTTTAATACTATCGGGCACAAAAATTTTATTTTGGTATGCTCTTAAGGAGCTTTGTTTCGATGACGATGAAGCGGATTCTTTTTCTGCAAATGATTTATTTTTGCGTGTTGAATTTTTATTCGGCTTATTTCCTAAAAAAATGTTTACTTTGATTAAAAAATAAAAATTAAACCTTATATATATATATATATATATATATATATATATATATATAATGTAAAATTATGATTAAGTTTTATTGCCAACAATTAGAAATTAGGAAGGAGATAGTCTATGCAATTTATTAAACAAATTTGTTAACAAATTTGTTTAACAAATTTTCCTGTATAAAAGACGGTTAGGCTAAATTCGTTTTTCATTCTGCAAGTTCGCTGAAAATTAAAAAAAAGAAATTAATTCTAGTAATTCTAAGGTAATGATGTGGTTTTGTCCTTCAAGTCTCAAGGGATTTTTAATATTTGTTGTTACCATGCTTACAGTAAACATCAGGTATTAAATGAACAAATTATTACTTTAGACGAAGTCATTAATTTTTGCGTCCATCACAATTACGATTATGATGTTAAAATTTTTTGATCGCAGCTTTTAAAGTTTGGTTTTCTGAGAAATACTCTTTTGTAGACAAACCCTGGAATTAAGCTCCTTTCTTAAAAGTCAGTTTAGACAATTTTTAAACAAATTTTGTAAAATTGTTTTATATTAATGTTTTATTTAAATTTAAATAAATATACAGGTCGATTACACTTACCTGAGTGACTGTTCATAGCGTAACACAACGCAACAACGAGTATAAGCAAAAACAAGGCGAGGACACAGCCAATAGCAATAACAACGCAAGTCCGATCACATTTTGTATTAGTAGCAACATCTTTTGCAATGGTGTCTTCAACATCTCGTTGCTCAACGTGATGCTCTGAATGATACAAACTCACTTTAAATAAAAAAAAGTGTAGCTTTAAAAAAAAAATTCATATTTTGAGGAAAAAAGGTTTTTCATGAACATTTAAACTTTTTGAAACCCTGAAAAGTTTGAAAAGTTGAAACAAACTTCACTTTTAAATTGACGTAACCGTTAAGAGTTGACAAAAGCCCTAATACCAACCCCGAAACACCAACAGTATAAAATTAGATTGCTCAATAATTCACTGAATAAATTTACAAATAAATAAAGGTGTAAACAAAGCTTAAATAAGTTATGTGGAAATGATAACCTTGGATTGACTTTGAATAAACCGATGAAATCAAAATCAAAATCAACACAAATCTGCTGCTCATCCTGGAAATAAAAAATCAAGTCAAATAATTTTATAGAAACAAAAAATCTTTTTTTAGTAAAAATTTTTTAATGAAATTTTACGTTTGGCGAATGAAAAGTGACTTTGTAAACTTTGTTTTGGAATTTCGTTAAAAATTTGAAATAAAATAGTTTATGAAAAAATTGTATATGAAATTACAAAGGAATAAAATATCAAAATGAATCAACGCAGATTTTATATTTCACCTGTTTCCTTTCTTAATATTCTCTTTTTATGATGTTCTTGTTGCAGCTTCTTGTTAATTATGAATTCTTCTACGAGCTGAGTGAACTTTAAAAGCGATTAATTTTCCATTCGAAACTCTCCCTAAAAAGACTTACAAAACAGTCATATTACTTATTGTTCTCAAAATGGCGGTCAGTTAATTGCTTTTTTATGGGGAATCTAATCACCTCTTTTGAACATGCGTTCAGTTATTAGAGTTTAGCAATAATCCTTCGTTTAAATTTTTCTTTTCCGAAACGTTGGAATTTTTAGCGGATGCGTTTACTTTCAATAAGTACAGCATCGCTAAAATTTAGACAGGATTCTAAAATCTAGACAGGATTCTAAACTCTAGACAAGTCATTCGCTTTTTTGCTTGTTGTAAAACAGTAAACGTTTAATAGCTTTAAACCGATGAAGGTTTTAGCGCCTACCTTGGCAAACAACACAACTGTTCTTGTATCTTCAAATTAAAAGAATTAAATCAAATTCAAATTAAAAGAATAAAAAGAACATAAGAGGTTCATCTGAAACTCTTCCTTTTAAACTTCAATAAACTTCATGGTTACTTATATATAACATATATAACATATATAACATATATTTATAGTGATTCAAGATAATAAATCAAGTAATGTCATAATCAATCAAAGTAGCAAGAATAAATCTTATAATTTGTCAGAGATTGGTACCCTAAAAGAAAATAACTGACAAAATAGACATATGGTCCAATTGCACACAAAAACTTAATCGACTCTCCAAGCTAGCCTCTACTATAAAATCAATTTTTTTTTAATTTAAAATGTAATAATTCTTCTACAGCTATCTTCAGGATGATTATTCATTATTGTAATTAGTATTTATATCTTTGTTTATTGTACAAATAAGATTTATTACTTAGATGCCAATTATACGAAAAATGGATTTTTCTCAACAAAAACTTTGTACAAACCATTTTAATTTGAATATTCATTAGAATAATTTGCAAATAAATACAATTTCATTCAAATGATCTGTTTTTCAAAAAATCATTTTTTGCTCTTGACGATTGCTTTACCTAAAAAATGTGAGATTCTTTCCATCGATTTTTCAAGAATATTCGCTTTAATCTCACTTCACAAAACCTTTGATTTGGCCTCTCGCGGTAAGAAAGTAAGACGGTTATGACGCAAGATAAGTAAGATGGTTCGATCTTAATGACCTGTAATAATTTGACAGGATTAAAATTCGACGGAGGGGGCCCATTTCATTTAGTTCACTTACTTTCTTTTTTTTGTGGAAATATTCTTTAAAGAGTTTCAAAGAATGCTTAGGGTTTTGTTTACTTTTTGAAATCACAATCAAATGAATGTCCATTCTAAAATGTTACGAAATCTCTATTTCCTTAAAACTCCCTTGATTTGAGTTAAATCAACAAAATAGTTGTTCCCAAAGCAATCTTCTATGATGACTGATCCACCTTCATAGTTAACATTGAACCAATACATTCCTCCAACATTCATTCACCCGTCGAAAAACAACAAATTCACACTTCGACCCAATTATATTTCAAATATTTGAAACTGTAATTAATCAGCCCAGTTTTTTATGTTTTGCTGCCACAAAACAATTTTTTTGCTTTTTTTTGTGGATTATAAATCTTTTATACAGCAATTAGGCCATTTAAGTTCTTTTAAAAAGCCGCAATAATTACAGCTGAGTTTAAAAGTGTATAATAGTACTTTAATAGCATAATTATGAAATAGAGCGTACCCTCTTTTTTTCCCAATTAAATATTATTATAACATCACCTGAAAGATCTACTATATTAAGCCGATTTCACGAACCCTCACAATTCAATGTTGTTGGAAGTTTCTTTTTAAAAACTGCTAAGTGCTAACATCTATAAGTTTAGTATAGGATTTAAATCAACCCATAAAACCTCATAGAAATAAGTTATTTTTAGTTGTTGCTACAAATAAATACTGCATGCAAATAATATTTTACCATTTTCTTCATAAATACTTAAAAAATTAAATAACTGAAAAGTTGGTATTTGTTCAATCATTTTTTATTTTATTATTTTATTTTATTATATTTTATTAACTTTTCAACACACTTTTAGGGATTTAATTTGGCTTCCGTTAGTTTTTACTGTCAGTTCTCTGGCTTGTTGGCAATAAACAACCAAGGCATGCAAAGTGGGTCCTCTATGTTTGATGTCATGCTCTAGATTTAAAATGGAATAGAATCTCTTGAATAAAAGGTATAATCGGCACATATTCAGCAAGAACTATTTCTTCTTTTAAATTTTTTTTGGTCAATGTATGGGTTTTTTACGAGCTGTAACTAAGAACTACATTGGTAAGTTGAATTGTTGAATGTATTAATTTAGGCAGCTAAAGGATGGCAATTTTTTAACCACGTGATTATTAACATGCTGGCGCTTAATTATGATGTTTATAGCGGTTAATTCAAGTTAATTTGTTACTTTTTAATTGATTTGTTATGGGAAAAAAAAAAAGTTTGATGCATGAATACCACTCTTCATTAAATATTTAAGTGATTTTCGAAGTAAGAAATTTACAAACCTCGAGTTCATTACGAATAAGAAATCAAAATTCAAAAAATACTTTTGAATTTTTTTTTCTTTCTGTGTTATATTACAAAGTAATTTTTAAAATAATAAATATTTTATAAATGATATTTTCTCGTAAGTTTATTTTAAAGCAAAGTATATTTTATTTTTTAGCTAATATGTTAAGCAATCCAAACCTTATTTAAAACTTAATTATTTATATATAAATATATACTTTGTTTTGGGGGGGGGGGGGGGGTAGGGGGGTTGCCTTATTACCCGCTGTTACGCATTACCTATACCAGCTGTTACGCATCACAACCTCTTACATCTTCAACTGCCTTGTATTTAATGATACTGTTACGCATCACAACCTGTTATATCTTCATTTACCACGTATTTAATGATAGTAAAAAGTAATTGATTAAGTCTGGACACGTACATAATAATCTGGACAGCATTAATAACTTTAAAAAAATAATTGAAAATTGCATTAAGTAAGACGTGGACAATTTGAGCGAATCGTTATTTCAAAGGCGTTTGCAGAGAATATAAACCAACAGTAATCATTATTAAAATATCAGATTATGAAAACTACCTGATGAGTCGCTTAAAAAAAACCTCACGAAACTAAATAATTTTCAGTTTACTACAAATAATTACGCAGTTGCCCCACTGATGGTACCTTCGCACAAATTTTTTGTATTTTTTGTAAAGTCATGGTACTGATGCCTGATTGGTTAATAAAATGCTGGTTCTTAAAGTTTTAGACGGCTATCAAGTCAGCTCGAAGTTTACTATTCCAAAATGTTACTGCTGTGATAATCCTAATCAGCTATCTACTTAAGTTGACATTTTCTACACACATTCACACATAGATTGGTTAAAAGAGCGATTCTTCTTTTGGTTCGACTATTATTTAAAAAATATCAGTTTTGAAAACGGATCATTAAATTTCTTGGAGATTTTTATAGCCACTTCTTTCTCATTAAACATAAAATGGGTTATACTTTTCTAGAAAATGGTCATCAGAAAAATTCAAGTTAGAAATGTCTTGGATTCTTTTCCCAAGCATAACTTTCGTTAACTTTTGTTAACTTTTTTTTTGCTTGCGATTTCTGACAATCAAGGAAATAAATGCTGTTTGCTTGATTCAGAGACTTCAACTTCAGAACGACAATGGTCACACTCACTTGGGTTTGTCATTTTATCGAATCTAATTCCAATGTTGATGGAGCAATTTATTTTTGGGTAAAATGAAAGAATCTGGTTCAAAGGATTTTTTTGCAGCTTTTGTCCTAAAATACAAACTTACTTTTAAAAACTTTACGTAGAATTCTAAAAAATTTTCATTCAAATTTAAAAAAAAAAGAAGGGGGATGTCATATCCAATATCAGTTTTTAATCATCACGCAGACTTTCCTGTTTTTATCATTATTTTATTTTCTCCTTTACCTCTTCTGTATATAACTGTATCAATACATAATACAAAAACATCACCAATATCAGAAATAAAAAAAAAAGAGGAGGATATAACTAGCAGGAATAACCATGTAAGAGTTATTACATTTCGTTTTGGTGACGACATCTTTTGTTGTGATGTTCACTGCATCCCGACGACTTATGTGTTGCTCTGAATGGTACAACTCGCGTAAAAAAAAACTCTTTAAAAATATAAAACTTTTGTAATGGAAGTTTATATCATATTACAAAATATTATATTGTATCAAAATATTTCATTATACTAAAAAGTTTATATTTACTTCAAAAATTTTATAATGGAGTTTTATAGGAGCAAACAACTTTTTTCTGTAAAACTTTTTAAATGAAATTAATTTAGTGAATTGCACTTCGAAATTTTTTTAAACATTTGTAATAAAATAGTTTATGAAGAAATTATATTTGAAATTACAAATAAAATGCTATAAAAAAATGATGTTTCCTCTTTCCATCCTGAAATGTGTTCTTGTTGCAGTTTCTTGCTAAGTGTAAATTCTTCATCTTTTTGAATGAAATTAGTTTACGAGAAAACTGCATGTCTGCAGTTTCATAAAAATTGGTAAGTACAGTTCGTTAAATTATGGCGGGTAATTAACTGCTCTTAAATAGTGTAATTAATGAAAGTTTTAACACTGTTAATTTCAAATTAAGGAATTTAATTTACTCAAAAGAACTAACGAACTTTTACTATTTCAAGAAATGCCAATTTAATTAGAAATCTTTACGAAAGTGTTGCCAAATACAAGCATTGAATTGAAATTTATTGTTGTAATAAAACAGAAGATAAGTCTAGTTCCCAACGACCAACAATAGGAAAAGCAATTATTTCTGGAATCAATATATTTCACCTATCGAAATATTCGTTGGCATGTTTTTAAAACTTTGAGTTTTCGTGGCATTAAAATGAATTTAGGTAATAGAAAAGATTTAGATCAGCTGAATTTTTTTTTTTAAATTTTAAGTGTGATCCACGAAAAAAGTTCGAATTCAAACTTGACTTTTAATTTTACTTTAAAAATACATCCAAACATATCTGCTCGAGTTTTTAACTTGGTTTATTTTCTTGAAAAACATTTTTGTCCCGGTTTTCTCTTTTGCGGCTGTTACACTTCTATAGAATAAAAAAAATATTTCTGTACCTGAGACCTATTCGTCTTAAGTGTCATCTTGTGCCAAAATGACTAAATATAATCATCACCTGTTGCATTATGTTTAATACTACACAGTCTTTATATTTAAGAATTTTATAAATAAGTGATGAAATGTCTTAAATGTAGACATTTGTGTATCAAAGCATTTTTATTTGACAGTTCTGTAAAATATCACCTTCATTTGACAGTTTTTGGAGATATGACGTTCTGGCTCTCAGGTACCGATGCACAATGGGCCAGAGTTGTCCAAAAATAGCAAAAATAATTTTGACTTGAATATAGACATATGATGCATGTTTATAGGGGTTTTTGGGGCCAAGGAATTTATTTCCGGGCTCATTTTTAAGTTTGGAGTGGTCATGACCACACAGGTGGTTAATTTAGGGGTGGTCAAGGGTAGTCATGTTATGTTCCGATGGTTTTTCAATTAGATGGGGCATGTTATATGTCTAAGTATTGGTAATTGAGGTTGAAGAATTGATATCTGGGAATACTTGGTCTCTAGGAGTGGTCATTACCGCACAGATGGTTATTTCAGGGGTGGTCATGGGATGTCTTAGCAGTTTTATAATAAAAAGGGACATTTGAATGTTTATACAGGTAAATGAGGTCGGAATTTTGAAATCTGGGCTTATTCAGATGCTGCAACTAGTAGTTGCGTCAATCACTTCATTAAGAATGATGGTAACTTTTCCATCAACCATGGTCTCCTCCAGCTCGTGGTAGATCATAAGTTCATCCAACCTTGTAAGGACAGCCTGGAACTCTTTGAAAAAGTTACTCTCCTCCACCACAAAATCTTTGCTCTCCTCTATGTGTTGAAACCTGATTGGCTTACAATAGAGTGTGGAGGAGGGTTTTGGGTTTGTCCAGACATCTGTCTCCTTGTTCTGGATCTGTAGAGGAGCCAGGCACGTGAGGAACAAGGATTCTTCTATGGAACAAGGTTGGTGGTGAGCCAGGCAGGTGAGGAACAAGGATTCTTCTACTACTATGCTGGCTAGCTCAACATCCTCAGATACCATCTATTTATATACAGACTGTCCAGTGCAACCATCATACCTGACTTTAGAGATCTTGATGAAATTTTTAGCCCTCATCTCTAAGACAACAGACTCTATTATACGCTTAGCTGTATAATTGAGAAGCTCTTGCAAGTCAACTGAGGCATTATAATCCCCTGCTGTAACTCCATATAACTCTTCTCATGTTGGTGAGTCTGGTATACACTTCTTTTTCTCCTCTTGGGCATGGTTGTAGGAGGGGTACAGCTTCCTGCCCTTCCTCATGGCAACATTTCTTATAGTGTGGTAATCCAACTTTGAAAGCCTGAATATAAAAGAATCATTAAAAAAAACTAATTGAAATATCTATATTTTTTGTGCACCCTAATGCTAATGTCCACAAAAAATACTTGAATTTAAGAGGATATCAGCATGAGATTTAATATATATTTAATTTAATAATTGTTCTAATAATCGCGGGGCTTAGTTAACTGTATAATGTTCTTTCTATTTGTGTATCATTTTACACAAATAAAAAACTGTGTCCAACCTATCTACTTACCCACCGCCCAGAAGATGCGCCAAAGCTTCAATGTCAGTGAAGCAATTATGCTTAGTTGTTGAGCCATCAATCTAGAAGATTCTTATCTTCTTCAGAACTTAAGCGTTATGCTCCCTCCACCCCACCCCCCACCCCCCCACCCCCTTCCTCTTTTAATTTTTAGTAGCAGCCCATGAGGACCTTCTCCTGATTTTTTTTTGAATTGTCCTCCTCTACCCTCCTTTTTTTATTCCTGAATTTTGCCTCCCGAAATGACCTTCTCGACCTTCTTCCCTAACTCTTACCAGCATCACCTTAAGTGATTTGTCAAATATCAATTAATAGTTTAAATGATTTGTTGCAGAAATTTCTCTTAATTCCTCCTTCCCTGTGCTATATTCACAATACTTGCTATATACAGTTTTTTTAGCCAAAATTTATGATTGGTGTCATTTATAATAAAAGGCTTTGCACCTACTGCGCATAAGTGAACTTAGAAAATTTAGTATTAAAGTTTTATACATATATATGGGAGTGTTATTTAAAGTTGATCAAATATGCGCCCTAGTGCGGCCTAGTGTTTTTCTGCTTGTGTAAAGTTGAGTGTTAAAAAAAGGTTGGGGATATTAAGGAATTTTATTGAAAAACACTTTGAAAAAATGCAAGTATAAAAAATAATTTTTCATTTTTCGTCAGGTTAGAATTATTTTGTTCTATCTCCCATTTTAAACGTTGAAAGAAAGTTTTTGATTTTTTTCTATAAGTAAAAATTATTTAAAATTTTACTATTACTTTTTTAAGAAATAATAACTTATTCTTTAAATAATTTATATTTAAAAAAACTATTTAGAAAAAAAATTTTTTAAAATAAAATGTGTTTTAAAAGTAATCATTACTTAGTAAAATTAACAACTCATTTTCTCCCAGCGTTTAAAATTGGAGATAGAACAAAATAATTCTAACCTGACGATTTCTTATTATTATTTTAATATATGGTGTCTATGGACTAATATATCCCTTTATAGTATTAAAATGTTCTAAAATTGTGATTCTGGCTACATTTTTCTTTATTATATGATTTTTTCATTTTAACCAATATTTGAAAATTAACATATTGACATTTCCGTGGTAAAATTTGCATACTGAGCTTCAAAATCATAGTAGGGAAAAATTTAAATTAGTTTTAGAAAGCTAGGGGTCTCTAGATTTCATTTCAAAAAAGGAAAATACCCCAATATAGATGGTTTTGGGGGGTTTTGCTCACCCTTGGCCCATTGTGCGATGCAAATATTTAAATTCACCATTTACAAATACTAGATATTTCACAGTGTTTGTTCCTTTTACATTGTATTCCGCATATTAGGCGCACAAATGTTTAGCCTTCAATAAAAATTAATGTTCCATGACATCATTAATTTGTTTTGATATATCTGTGAATTTTTTTAAGTTGACTTTAATATTTCAAAATATCAGTTAATCAAAATCAATTGCTTTATTTCAAATCATCCCATTGTAAAAGTAAGATGAAGAAAAAAGATTTTTCACGCAAATATAAAATTGCGATTTTACAATCCATCAAACGAAAAGTTGCTGAAAGGTGTAATTTGGCTGCAAAACAATTCAAGTGCAACAAATGGATTAGATCAAGAATTTGGAAGCGTGTTTTCAAAAATAACTCTCAAAGTGAATCTTATGCCAAATTTGATTCTGTAAAAGAACAAAACACTGAACGTAAATGCAAAGCAAATGTAGAAAAACCTGAAAAGATTAGATGTTCCACTTAGCATATGAGACACCATAAGATCGGTAACACACAGCATTTTAAAATCCAAATATTTAAAAAAAGGAAAATTCATAAAAAGAGTTTCAACCATTAAACCAATTATTATAAAAAGAAAAAAAGAAATGAATAAGAAAGATAGCATAGAACTGCCAAAAGTACACTCGTAAGGAAAAGTTAAAATGCAATAACGAAGAAACCACCAGCAATATAAAATAGGGGTATTCTTTAAGAAAAGCTGAATTTTTGGCACCTGTGAGGCTGAAAGCGAAAGAGGATTTCTCCTTTCTAATATTCATAAATTTGCATTTCTGATTAAAACTAGCATTTCTCTTAACATACTCTATATTGGCTATCTTGTTACCGTATAATACATTCAGTTGAAATTAGTTGACTTATTAATAAATACTTAGAGGTAAAAGTTAAATTTCTATTGGTTAAAACAAAAAAATGAATTACTTTCTACTAGTCAGAACCTTTATAACGAAATTGCACAAAGGATACAAATTCTTTTTTGATGGAACTCGCAACGGACACTTTAAGCACAAAATGCCAATGGCATTTTGTGCATTAACTATTAAATTATACTTCTTTATGAATTCAACTTATCTTTGTGAGGAATGTAAATATTTTCTCTCCATACATAGTTTATTTGCGTGACTGAAGTTTATTTATTTGTTCATTTTTGACCGGAGCCGAAATTAAGTCTTTTACAACTTAAAAACGCTTTTTCAACAGATTCATGTTGAAGCAATTTCAATTTTTAAGCGTAGAAAGTTTTTTAAATAAGGAAATTACCTTAGTTACATTAAAGTACCTTAAATTGTGTTAAGAAACAAGATTTTGCGGTCTGGTGGTCATTTTGTCATAGTTAGGCAGATATACGAATTAATAACACAATTTATCATCCAGTAATCTTGTAAATGAAAAAAGAGTTTCTTGTTTTAAATGAAAAATTGTATTTTTCGAAACTTGTTTACGTAGTTTAAATCCTTATACAATCGAAGCCAAAAATGGAACAATTTTAGTTTGTAAAGCTCAGTTCTAAAAAATTATTTGATGATTTGAGCGCACATACCAACAATCCATATATATCTGCATGTATTAAGACCGCCATTATTACGTGAGAAGAAAAGTTTTTCACCCTCCGTTAGAGTTAACCATAATATTTAAAAATTATGTAAAAGATCACCGTTCTTTATGCGGGGTTGAACCCTTTAGCTTACATGGGAAATTGAGTCTAAAGTTGAGCTTCCACTCATCCGTTTTTGCTACGGGAAAGGGATGGGAAAATTAATCACTTGAGCATACGCAGTGATTAATTTTCAAAATAAATTACAAACTGCGCACGCTCAGGTGATTAACTTTCCCTTCCCTTTCCCTTTCCCGTAGCAGCGGATGAGTGGAAACTCACCTTAATTTATCGCCAGAATAATGTATATTGTACATGAAGAGAGGCGTTTGTTTTGCAGTAATATATTTAAGAAAGAATAAAAACATCTTTTTAGGTGGATAGAGAGAAAAAGAATTCCATTTAAAAGTAATAACGGAATCAAATTGCGCAGTAAAGAACAACTAGGTTTAGCTTCTGCATAAGAAAGTGGACCTTATTTCTATTCTAAGAAACTAACCCTTCTTCTAGTACTGAGTGATATCAAATAAGGCTGACTCCAGTGCTGGGCAGTGAGATTATTTTTTACTCACAAGAGAATCATGAAAAAAAAATGGCGCTTTATACACAAAAATGTGTTTATCAATATTTATAAACTTTTCTTTGAAATCCTAAAAAGCCAAAAAAACATGACAACATTCGTTAATTAAGCAGCTGGTGGACCATCTGTTCTTTTGTGATCAAGTGAGTAGTCTTATTCAGCAGGTCCATTAATTCAGAAACATCACGTGACCATTCGTTTAATGTGTCTGCCGCATCTTTTGGTGGTCTAAACACAACAATACCGGCAGGACGATCGATTTTTGCGAACACTGTTTTAGAGGTTACCAAATCAGATATGAACTTTTCCGACTCCTAAAGATAAATTTTAAAATTCTCATAAACGCAAGAATTAAAAAGTTCCAGTTTTTTTGTTAACATCGGTATTTGCAGTTTTGAGATTTTAAACAAGATAAAGAGGAATAAAGAGGTAGCAAAGAGGAGTAAGATAGCGAAGAGGAATAAGATAGCAAAGAGGAAGAAGATAGTAAAGAGGATTAAATCAAAGACCAATCGATCCCAAATTTTCCTAAAAAGAATTGCGCTAAAACGAGAAGGAAAATCACTGGAAACGTGTCAAAGTTGAACCGAGTAAAAGTAAAACACATGCAAGAAGTTTTAAAAAATTAAAAGTAAAACACATGCAAAGAAGTTTTAAAAAATTAAAAGTAAAACACATGCAAGAAGTTTTAAAGAATTTAGAGTCGAATTTCTTTTTTGTTACAATTCAAATTTGTTAAAATGTTCACTTTTCAAAGGTCCTTTCCTAGCCTTTAATTGACGTGAATTTTGAACGGTTCAATATGTAAAATTCTACAGATGCATAAAACAAACTAGCGAGTTTATTCTATAGGTCTATACGCAGCAATATAATTCGATCGGAGTGTCAATTTGTAGATCTTGTAACTGTTCGATTTAAAACAATAGTTAAATTATTCGAATGTAATAATTCTTAACTATATTCGATCACGTTTTCAAACTTTTCAATTTTTGTAAAGGAATTCGGTTCTATCATTCGTCGCCATAATAAAAAAATAAGTAACTTTCTGTGTTTAAAAGTAACTTGTGTATATAATAGAAATTACCAGATAAAAAGATAAAAAAGATTGCTTTTAAAAACAATTATACATACGTATTTATTATTAAAATTTGATTAAAAAAAAACAACAACAAAAAAACAACAACAAAAAAAAACACCACATTTTTGTAAAAAGATGTGGAATATTTGAAACCTACTTGAATGGTTAAGTCCAACAGTTCAGACATTCTGGTCATTGTGATTCGTGAATAATATTTCTCCATAACACGAATATTCTAGAAAAGAGCGATTATTTATTCTCCAACAAGATATTTAGAACTGGATAAAGAGGATTCGTTTAAATAGCTAATATAAACAACCAGTCATATAACTGCCAAATAAAACGGCCTCCATCGTTAGTGGATTTGTTTTTTCTCCGTGATATTCATTTATCGCCACTAGATTTATTTTAGTACATTGTTGTGTAAACACGTTAATATAAAAGTTAGAATTTTAAACCCAGCAAATTTTTTGATTAAAAAATAACATTCAATCCTGTGAACACAAAAAATTACATTCAAGCCTGTGAACACATAAACAGAAAATCATTGAGATAATTTCAACCAATTAACATTGACTTTCATGGAGGAGTTGGAAATTAAATCTTTACTCATTTGGAGATTCACATTAAACAGTATAAAAACGTAAGCAAATCTTTTACTCAACACACAAATGAGAAATTGAATGAGCTATTTTAGTAAAACCCCATAAGTTACAATTTTCAGAAATTTACTTGAAATGCACAAATCTTTTTGCAAGAGGTAGAAGTCAATTCTTCAGATACACAACTTTAACTATGCACAGCATCAGTGAGGAATGTAGATATTGGCTAAATTGATCCTTTAAGAGAGACTTTTGTTTGAAACCCCAAAAGTCAGTGTGTTTTGGGGTTTCTGCCAAAAACTTTTCGATTTTTGGAATTTTTATGTCATTTACTTTGTCGTTTGAAAACATAAAAACAAAAAGAGCTTTCAAACATCTGTTCATCTACACAGAGAATAAAAAGAGAAAAAAAAGATAAAGCATCTATTAAACCATTTCTAAATTGCAACTTTATTTGTGATTTTTTTTATTCCTTCTAGGGAATTAAATGTGCTACAGGTTGGAGACTTTGCACACTTGTTGCTGCATGTAAATCACCAGAGAAAAATCTACACCAAGAAATGCTGTATAGGGTACGTGACAGACATTATGAAATAGCATATTTCAATTTTCTAGTCTTTTAAAGCTTGATATCACTGCAATGATAAAAACTACAATGCAAAAACTTTGTTCATTTCTAAGTTTTCAGGAGTGAGAGTTTCTTCATAGAAAAAATAAACAACAGTTTAAAAAACACTAAATCTTCTTTTTATAAATTATAGAAAAATTTATAAAAAGAAGTTTTACTGTTTCCTTTGGACACCTTAGGTTGATACATGTTATACTTCTAAGAAATATGCAGTTAAAATAATTAGCAAAATTATAAATAATGTTGTTAAGTATATATTTATAGCTTGAAAAAATAGTACACTTAAAACAAGCAAAGAAGAACAAGAAATTTCTATTGAAATGACAGAAAATTCCAATAAAGTTAAAACTAATGAGACTGTTAGAGCATTAATCTTTGATTACATGCAAAGCTTGCAGCTTTAGCAAGTTCATATTCAGGAAGTATTTTATGCCAAACCAATGTGAGTGTCTTAAGAACAATAATGCTTGTTTAAACATCTACCATGAAGGAAATGAAACAAAACCACTAAATGTTATTTATTGGACCTCATTGTGGACCTTAATGGTCATTTATTTGGACCTCAAGAAAAATATCTGTCACAAAATAAAAGCAATACTTTAATTAGATTGATATCAACCTATCAACATAACAATTTTAGAGAATCAACTTAAATTTATTTTTCAAGATCCATTAAAATTCTTACCTTGCAACAGCAATTTTGGTGTTTTGAAAAGAAAATAAAAAAGAATTGAATTTATACAACTGGACAATATTCTGAACAAATAAAATGTTCCTTGGAAAGTCAAAAGTTTGCCGTATTTATAGTTGAAACTAATGCCATTAAAGACTAAAAGAACTACTAGCCTCAACATCATAAAAAAAAGGTCTTTATAGAAACTTCTGGAATTTTTATAGAAATTCTTTATAGAAATACCTCAAAAGATTAAAAAAAAAATGTGTTCAAATTTTCTCAGTTTATCAAAAGTCTATCAATAAGTTAATTTTGACTCAATGACCCATAACATGAAGCCTACTGAGGTCTCAAGTGAATTGGGTTAACCTAGTTGCTTACAATAAACAAAAATAAAACATAAAAATTGATGCACCCAGAAGTTGTTTGACTTCAGTTCAGATAAACTAAGTTATTTTTATAACAGCCTTTTAAGACATGCAATGAATTAGAAGTTGCAATATTTAGAAGTTTGATTTAAAACTTTGTAATTGACACTAATAATTTCATATTTATCTTAAAAATAAACAAAGAACCTGGGTTTTGGGTTTTGGTTGTTTTACAATTTTGACCTTACTTTTATTTTTTTTATCTTATCTTTATCTTATTGAAATAGTTATTTAAGAATTCCCATATATTCCATAAAGGTAAAGGAGTTCTGCTAAAAATAAATGAAAACATTTTGGAAGGGAAAAAGAAACTAGGTGCCCACTTTTTTAAAAAAAAACTTTTTTTTTTACAGCATTTAAAAACTTTTTTCACTCATTTGTTTGTTAAACATATTAATTGGTATTATTACATCAATGTGGTAAAGTGAGTTTGAATTCACTGATAAGAATAATTAAACCATGTTTCTCTGACATCTGCTAAATTTTCAGGGGGGTTTAATAAGAAAATAAAAAATGAAATGCTGAAGGTTTTCATCATTTAATTCTTACTATAACTCTAAAAGAAAAAAAATAGGTAGATACAGCCATCGCTGGTTGATTCAAATTTGTTAAGAATTCTTTTGAAATGGTTTTTGTAGGAAAGTTGGACCAAAGGCTTAATTACTTTTAGGGGTGTGGTGGGGGTAAGAAGTAGAGTATGTTGGAAAGTTTGTCTAGAAATAGATGGGAGAGGATGGTTTTTACAGATTGTGTGCTTTTTGCAAGATAATAAATGGGTATGCTGTTTACAATAAGGCACTTACATGTTCTACAACTCTCTTTTTCAGTTCATCCCACCTCCTTGCCCCAGCATCTATATTTCTATTAAAAACACCAGTCACAGGATTTTCTAATGTTCCAGTGCATAAGTCTTGCTCATAAAGTTGCTGAAACTTGCTCCACTGAATAAGTTCTTTAGTAGTAAAATTTTTTAAGATTTGTCTAAAAAAAATAATACAAACACATAAGTACCAACACATAAATATATATATGCATAACAAAAAAGACTATAAAGATTCATATCCACAGAAATCCACGAACTTGTACAAAGGTATAGTTTCAAGGTTTGTCTCCTCTGATATTCTTGCTAAAAAATCAGCTTGTTCATTGTTGAAAGGAGAGAGCAAAATATACAGTACCACATTGCGTAAAGCCTAAAAAAGTTCTAAAATTTTATAGTAAATATTTGTAAACCAATCATAGTGTGTTAAAGAAGATTAAATAAAAAATACAAAAAAATGACAAAAATAAATATGAAAGAAATTATGAGGAATATTAAAAAGCTTTATTTACCTCCTTCATTTTAAGGGAATCTTCTAAAATACACGGAGTCTTGTAAACTGCGTAGTAGTGTCTACATATAGACAGGTATTGAGAATCATTATGGCAAAGTTCAATCATTAATTGGTAGTACTTTAATTTAAGAGCCTGAAAAAATTTTAAAGAAAAATGTAAAACTATTACATATATGCATATCATATCAGAATATGCATATATATATATATATATATATATATATATATATATATATATACTACTGTAATCAAAAAGTAAGGTGAATTTTTTTATAAAATGAAAAATCTTTATTTATTCTTCCAAATCTGTATCGTCCCCCTCAAAATAATCCCCCCCGGCCCCAATGCACTTTTGCCAACGTTTTTTCCAGTCTTCGAAGCATGCCAAGAAGTCCTCGGTAGGGATAGCCTTCAATGCGCCTGCCGATTCACATTGGATCTCTTCAATGGACTCAAAACGATTTCCCCGGAGTGGTCTCTTGAGCTTTTGGAACAGCCAGAAGTCACACGGTGCTAAGTCGGGCGAATACGGTGGTTGTGGAGCAACATGGGTAGAGTTTTTGGCGAAAAACTCACGAAGAACCAGTGCTGTGTGCGAAGGCGCATTATCGTGGTGCAAAATCCAAGAGTTATTGGCCCATAATTCCGGTCTCTTTTTGCGAATAGCTTCACGCAAACGTCGTATAACGCTTAAATAATATTCCTTGTTGACAGTTTGGCCAGTTGGAAGGAATTCGTAGTGCACGACACCACAATAATCAAAGAAAACAGCCAACATGACCTTGATTTTTGAGCGACTTTGACGTGGTTGCTTCGGTCTCGGCTCGCCTTTTTCACGGTATTCACTCGATTGGTCGGTTGTTTCAGGGTCTTATGCGTAGACCCAAGTCTCATCACCAGTAATAATTTGTTTGTAGACGTCTTGATAGTCAGAAAGCATTGCTTCACACATTTTAACGCGACGCTCTTTTTCAAAGAAATTGAGAAATTTCGGCACCAAACGTGATTTGAGTCTTCTGAGGCCCAAATGATCCTTCAAAATCGCTTGCACCAACCCAAATGATATTCCAACCATGTCAACAAGGTCTCGAATGGTTAACCGACGATTTGCAAGCACCAATTCTTTGATTTTGTTGATGTGGCGATCATCAATCGAAGTCGATGGTCGTCTGGAGCGTTTCAAGTCATCAACACGTTCTCGGTCTTCTTTGAAGTCTTTGTACCACTTGTAAACATTTTTTTGAGACATAGTCTCTTCACCAAAGGTCTTTTGCAACATTCGAAACGTTTCAGCAGCAGAAATATCATTCCGCAAACAAAATTTATTAGCACTTCTTTGCTCAAAAAAATTAGACATCGTGAAAATCGCCGAATGCACTTTTGGTACTTCAGAAACAAGCGTAAACAAAAAAAAATAATTATGAGTTTGACATGTAATTTGGCGCAAATGTTAATGACATTCCTACCAACTTAAAAATAAAAAAGATTGGATGACTCGAATAAGGCGGGAAGTTTAAATCAAAAATTCACCTTACTTTTTGATCACAGTAGTATATATATATATATATATATATATATATATATATATATATATATATATATATATATATATATATATATATATATATATATATATAATTTAGAGAGTTAAGTGCCATACTTAACCCCCTCCCTCCCAACACAAATAAAAAACTTTTATAAAGTAAAAATGAACACACACCCAATGGTTTTCTGAATCATGCTCTGTTTTTTCCTGAAATACACCTAAGTTTTTCATGTCATGTGATTGCCCTTTGGTTTTATGTTATAGCTTATGTTGAAAGAGCAGTTAAAAATAACTGCTTAGTCAAGGCAATGGAGAAAAATACTTCATCAAAATAATACAATGTGCTCCATTTCTTGGTCAAACTACAATAAAAGTATTTTTATAATTTTTTGAATTATCATTTAACCACTAAGGTGATCAGACATGGAGCAAGCAGCATATTAGGTAAATGTCAGGCGCTGCTGTGTGGTTTAACCAAAAGCAGCTAATCATCATTAAATATTCTTAGTAAGCTTGTCAGTTAAAGAGTTTACAAACAACTACAAACTTTTAAGGTTCATAACTGTTGCCTAAATTTTTGTGCTCATAAAGTTCAATGCTAAAAGAGAGCAAACCGGATTCTTGGTTCAATAATGCAAAATAATGAGTGCTACCTTATGTAATCAAATCTTATGAAAAAGATAAAGTAAAAATTATGTGCTACGATTTTAAAATTTTGAATGTATTGATTATTCAGCAGCTTCAACTCTGGAAGAAATTTTAAATGTTGTCTTTGCAAGTTCTGTCGAAAAAGATATATAGCCAAAATAACAATAAAATTTAAAAAACAAGAAATCAAAAAAGAGAGATAATATAAATGAAAAACGTGATGACATCCAAAACAGCATTAAGATTAAGATTTAACATCAAATACCATAAAACCTTAAACTCTTTTACTATTTCTCTTTGAGTCAAAAACTTCATTCGCAAAGAGATTTTTTAAATTAATTTGTTGCCTGAAAACCTGTTTATGTTTATGAAAACCTGTTTACTATAAATTAAAAAAACAGCATCCAGATTGCAGTGCTCTCACAAAAATGTTACAAGTGTTAATGATAATGTTGAGACAGGAGAAAAGCTATGTAATACTAACGACAAAACATTTTTGGAAAATCAGTTCACTTAGGCCTTTTAAAGAAATTTGAATGAGTAAATGAGAAAAGTTTTTACATTTGTTGAAATTATAAATTTTGGAATAATGAAAAAGAATTCTAAGTCAAATTCTTAAGGTAACATTACTCTTTTTGAAACATTTTTGTTTAAAGTGGTTGCTTTGGTCTCTCTTGTTAAATTTTGTGTGGTTAATCCTGTAAATATAATAAATATAAAATTTTTTCTATCATTTATATTTACCTGTTCTTTATTATCATCAAAGAACTTTGTATTGATTTTTTTACAAATGATTTGTGTTCGAATAAAGTCTTTCTTCGCCAAGCACAGCCGCATCTGCTCCAAAATAAATTCAACTTTTTCTTGCTTTTCCATTGAGCCGTACGTTTCCACTTGTAACTCTTGAAGAATGCTGGCAGCTTCTACAATAGAAATTTGACAAAGGAAATGCAAAAAATATTTAAAAACTGCATTAAGAACATTAAACAATACTTACCTGATATATCTCCTTCAGCCTCTTTTATTTCAGACAACTTTCGGGTAATTCGCGCTCTTTCAAGCTCCAAATAAATCTTAAGATAAATGGAAAAATAAAAGAAAACAATCCACAAAATACATCAAATAAAAAACCAATAAAAAAAACAAACCTTGCCAGCTGTCACTGTTCTTAAGGTATCAATTAATTTTAATTGTTCAACTTTTGAATCTATCTGATCAACATATGTGCATGCTTCTTGAACCATTTTTGTAACAGACTTTAAAACAGCAAAATAGAAAGAAAATAATTCAAAGAAACATATATTTAAATTTATGTTCACATACAATTCAATTTATTTACAAATTATTTTAAAAAGCTGTGTTTGCTAATGATTTTTTAAAAATACCTGTTTTAACTGCCCTCTTCTCTTTGTAAGATTAATTAATTGCTCATTGAGGAGATCAAAATTTTTATTAGAAAAACAAATTTGTATAATAGCCACAAGAATTCTACTAGTTGAAAACATATCTGCAGCCTAAAAATTACAAATTACAAATGAGAAAAAATGGAAAAGTGAATAGAGCTTGACAAAAAACGATCATTTGAAAATCAAAGTTTTTCAATTTTTTTTTTTAAAAAAATAATTTAGAAATCTACCAACCGTTCTGGTTAGTTTTTCCAAAGCCATCAATGACTCTAAAGCTTCTAGCAGATTACCAGACTAAAAAACCAGGGAAAAATTTCTCATACTGACAATTCAAAGTTTAAAGTTAATTTAAACCCATACTTAAGTAAAAACACTGTATGTATGTATGTATGTATGTATGTATGTATGTATGTATGTATGTATGTATGTATGTATGTATGTATGTATGTATGTATGTATGTATGTATGTATGTATGTATGTATGTATGCATGTATGTATGTATGTAGAGTGCTGTGAATAAGTTTATTTTTGATTTTATCGTAAAAATATGAAGGACTTATGAAGTAAAAAGAAATCATGTTTACAGACACATATATAACAAACAAAAATATCTAGAAATAATTTAATAAAATATGATACAAAAAGAAATAACAATTAACAGTTTGTATGTCCGCCTTTTGCATTGATCACAGAAGCGAATCTCCTGGGAATTGATTCATATAAATTTGTAATGAAATTTTGTGGAATATTGTCCCACTCTTTTAAATATTCGGAAACATTCTTCGATATTTTTGGGGTTATATTCAGCCTTTTTTATCCAAATAATCCCAAACATGTTCAATAATGTTTAAATCTGGACTTTGAGGAGGCCAGTTCATTACTTTGAGAACTCCCTCCTCACACATGTCCTGTAAATATTTTTTGGTCACTCGGGAACAATGTTTGGGATTATTGTCTTGCTGTAGAATGAAATTATTACCAATTAGTCTCATTCCAGTTGGTATTGCATGATGTCTTAAAATTTCTATAAGTGTTCTCTATATAGTTTGCCATCAACTTGATTAAATTACTTACTCCAGATGATGAAATACAACCCCAAAATAAAACAGAACCTCCTCCATGCTTGATTGTTGGATGTAGGCAGTCAGGGGGATAAGCCTCTCCTCCCCCTTCTTCTTACATATTGTTGTCTTCTGCTACTGAACAATTCAAATTTTGATTCATCTGTGTATAGTACACGGTTTAACATTTCTTTTTAAAAATTTTTATGCTGTTTTTCATATTTAAGTCATTTTTCTTTATTACCACGATGTAATAAAGGCTTTCAAACTGCAACACACCCTCTTAACCCAGCTTTTTGCAAATGTCATCAAATGCAAGATGAGGAAACACTTGTCCCAGTTGCAGCCTGAATGTCTAGGGCTAGTTCACTGGAGGTTTTTTTCTGATTTCTTAGAGACATAATTTTTAAATACTATTATGTTTTGTAAGCTTTTTATATCATGTTTTTTGTATATCATGTTTTGTAAGCTTTGGAGGTCTTCCACTTCGAGTTTTATCCTCATGAGATCCCATATTTTAAAATTTTTTCATAACTTCTCTAATGGCTGTCCTTGAATATTTTGTTTTTTGGACAATTTGTCATTGAGAATTGCCTTCTTTATGAAGGAAATATCTTTGTAAACTGTACTATCATCTAATATACAGCCTTCACAGCAATAAATAAACAAAAATGCAAGAGCAAACTAAAAACAAACGAGCTGATACAAATTGGGTTCAGATCAGCATGTAGTAAAAATAAACACATTAGATATCTAAATACAAAAATCTATTTAAAATTTTGATAAATATTGCTTTTGTTTGTTGAAATAGTGTTTAGTATTGTTTAAAGTTAGGCATTATTTTATATAAAAAAATATTGCAGCCAAAATACTATCCAGATAATTAATATTATCAATGTATAGTATGTCCAAAAACATGGAAATATTTTTCTCCCAGAATATATTTTTCCTGCTTATAAAACAAAATTACGTTTGAGATCATTTAACCAAAATGGCAGACATGTTTGTTTAGCACTGACTTTTACAATTTTGAGTCAAACAATCAAAATTATAAAAATCAATACTATTATTATATTAGCATTATCTAAGCAAATTTTGCAAATAAATTAATAAATTGACTGTGCAATAAAAATTGTGAAATTTATTTTTTATCCACTAGTATGGTTGCATAAAATGTATCCATAAAATTCTGATTGGTTAGTTGCGGTAACAAATGGACAAAATCACAGTTCTGTCTGAAAAGTCACGTTTCAAAGTACTTACATTGAAGAAAAAACAAACAACTAAGAGGAAAATAGCAGCTGAAAATTATGTGGTGAAGTTAAATTCAACAGCAGCAGCAACAAAAATACTTTAATTGCTGACACTAATAACTGTTTCTACTGACAAAAGGAATGTTTAATTTTCTAACTGCTTCTCTTAATAGAGCAGCAACAGAAATTCTTTTAATTATTATTCAGCATATTCTCCCATTTGATGTGGCTTGGTGAAACAATAACTCAGTAGAAATTTCAGAATGATTCAGTAACAGGAAGATTCCCTCAGAGTTTTTTAAAAATTTATTCCTGTAATTTGTAATAATATAAATACTTCATTGTAATATTAAAAACTTTCCTTAAATAAAATGTTGACAAATTTTTTTAATCATAACTTTAATAATAATGTTAAACTGATGTCTAAAAATTGGATAGCTCATTTTATAAAACTGTTTACAACCCTCAATGCTGAAGTAAACTGAATCATCTCTTGTAATTGTCATTAGTGACAGAGTTCTTCTTCCTAATTTTGTTTTAGATGCTTTTTAATAGAATAGTAAAAAAAATTATGTCTTTAGATGTAATAGACATTTGCCACAGGCCGTACTGGTCAATTAATATGTTTTGCAAATAATAAAAAGGTAAAAAAAAAAAAAAAATTTAAAAATTCATAATTTACTAATTTGTTATAAAAAAGCAAATTTTTGCCTTTTCCCTGTTATCACTTACTGTTTACTATGCTTAAATTGCTTATATTATACCACTATCATCTCTCATTATTATAGCTATGCCACTGATAAATTTTGATGAAAGATTGAGTTCAGATTATCACAACGATGTTTCAGTCAACTTTAATTACTTTTAATACTTAAACTTGAAAAAAAAAGTTTTTTTTAATAATCTTAATTTTATATGAAGGTTCAAACATATGTAAACATTTAAAAATAATATTAATATTAGTTCTATGAAATAGTTTTACTAAAAAGAAACTGTGGTATTCTTTGTTATTAATAACTGTGGTATATTTTTACTCTAATAGGTAAATTACATAAAAATATGAACAACTAAATTTTTCTAACAATAAAATATAATCATGTAAACATAAAAGTATTCTATAAATACAATAGGTAACCCTTCAGTTAAGCAGTATACGATAAATTAATTTTTTCACATTTTATAGTTAAGAAATAAACTTAGTTATTTAAAAACCATCTAATAACACATAAGAACAAAAGCCTTTTTAAAGTTCAATTTTACAATCATTTATTCAGGATTAAGTTTACTTAATTTAGCACATTTTATGCTACTTAATTGAAGGATTTCCAAACAAAATATATAAATGCAAATATACAAGCATGAATAAAAATATGTAAAATGAAATGCATACCTTTGCTAATTCAAGACACTCTGGGATTTTTTTGTCACAGGTGTCACTATAATTAGCTTCCATTTTTACAATGTTTCCCTTCATATCTGTAACAGTTTCGGTAGCCATTTTATCTTTATTAGAGGGTATCTTCAGTATGTTCAACTTAGAATATATTTACTTTGGCTGGGATATCTAATTTTGTTAAAAATTTAATATACGATAAATGTATCATTTATAGCCCTAGCATGATAACATTCTAATGTTCTAATTACATCAATTTACTCTAACTTATACACGCATATTAGACAATAAAACATCAAAAGTAAAAGTTTCTCTTATTCAAAAATTATCTGAGGCAGCAGCACGTTCATTAGAGTTTAATGAGTACAGATATACATTTAATGTACCCGCCGAATAAAATAAAGTTAACCTTTTCGTTGCGACAAATTCGTGACAACATAATTCCAATAGATATAATTTCGACGGCTTTTTGCGTATATTACCTACCTCGTTTCCAAGTCTTAATATTCAAATCTTACCTTGACTGATGTTACCGTTTTTTCGAGAAATAAGATGATGGTGGCTATTTGTATGGAATTTAGGTAAAAACCACTATAAATGTTTATGGAATGAGCTGGATTAGCAAAAAATACTAAAAAGATATGTTTTTTTTGGGGGCAAACGAAGTTCATAGCAAAATAGCTGAAAAAAAATTCTCAATCTTTACTACATGCGCATACCATCGTCTTTTATCTTGCAAAAAAAGACAGTGGATGTGTCACTGATAATATTTTTAGCCGCACAAACATAACTGAAGGTTGGGTATGATTTTGGGCACCTTTTACATAACCGCTACACTGTTACCATATTCGGTTTATAGGAAGTTCCATGGCGATCCAGCAAAGTCTGTGCCGCGCAGTTTAAAATGATACTTTCTCCAGAAGAATTCGAAATAGATACCAAGTGAGCTCAACTGATCATGAGACATTCTCATGTAGACTTTATGCAGAGTTTATAAGTCTATTCAAAAGTGCACAGGTTTTAAAAGACACTATTTAGTCAGGTAATTCAAGATGGAACAACCGCGTTTTGTCGCCATTTCCCGTTTTCTTCAATTTGTCGTCTCAAGTTTATTCATTTTATGATTTCTCACGGAAGTATCACGGAGTATTGCTGATCGATAAACGACGAATTGAGACACGGCACAACGAGAAACATTGAAACGTAAATGAACTTTCAAAAATGAATTAATAACAATTTTGAAAACAAAAAAAATCACTTTTTTTTTCGAAAACTCAAATTTTCTTTATGCCGAAACTTTATTTTTTGAACCACTTGATATTGTGTGGACTCTCTTGAGCTTATTCCTAATCAACTGATAATTTACATCCATCGGTACTGAGAAGGATAAATTATAATTTAGTCGTTTTTAATTACGAACTTTTGTAAAATAAGTCGATTATAATTCAGTACCACTAATGAATAATCGGTCCTGTATGTCACTGATCATTTTAGATTATCTTAGTAAAAAGTAACAAAGAGCGAGGTTAAGCGATTGATGGTTCCTATTCGCCAACTAATAGATGGTATTCCATCCTTCTAATTACTTATGGTAATTTATCTGTGGCTCGGTAAATTACCTGTGGCTCTCGCTAAGCAATAAACGAAAGTGAAAACGAAAAATTTTACACAAAAGATAATTCGCAATACAAGCGTATTTATTACAAGATATCAGCTGGATTATTAATAATGGCCTGGAATCAACAAGTGAGTTTTTTTTTGCTTTTTTTCTTAGCGTAGTTTTTTTTGACTTTATTTACGAATGATTTTGGTTGAGTTTCTCAATTAGTTAAGATTACAATCTCCTTTAGTCAACTCCCAATTTTATTTAATAAAAGAAAAGTTTAAAAGCCATATGCTTAGACGATAACTTGGATTTAAATTTAACTTTTACAGTTAAAATTTAATTGGGAGCTTCTGCAGAGTTGTAACTAACTGTGATACTTTTTAATATTTGGAGAATACTTCTTATATTTATCCAGAATTTATTTTGAAATATTTTATCAAAACATCTGACTGAGAACAGTAGTCTTAATCATTTGTTGCTTTTTTGATTTTCAAGCTGATTAAAAGATTTTCTCAAAAAGATAATTCTCTGCTTCATCTATCATTAAGATTGTACAGATTGTTAATTCTTAATATGTGTTTTGATATATGATTTAAGATATCAATAGACTGAAGCAAAAAAGTCTATGTATAAACTTTCAGATTTCAGGAGTCTATATATAAACTTTCACATTTCAGCAGAGGCTGTAAGATCTATTTAATATCAAATGATAATAAAGTATTGATTACCATAACGTAAAAGTATTCAAACCGTTAAAATTTTAAAGAGCAATTAGAGAATGAACTTTCATAAGTTAAGTTTTTATAATTTTAATATATTTATGACTAAATGAAAATTTAATTCAAATTATTATTTATTCATAAATATATTTTTTAAAAAATATAAAAAATTGTTGAGATCATATTAAGTTTAACATTTTCATAATTACTTTAAAAAGTTTTCAAGTTTGCTCTTTCAATGCAAATAAACTGATGTTTTAATGAAATCTTTTTTCTCAAAATATTCATTTTAACGCTGATAGTTTAACATTTAAAACATCTCATCATAAAAGTATAAAAATTGTAGTTGTGCTCAAGGTATCGTGTTTCAAGAACATTCTAAGTAAAGCTGATTTTTTAATAAATTCAGGCCCCAAAATAATCTTTAATCACTGATCAAGTAATTTCCAATATTAAGAAATTAATAATTTAATGTAAATATATAAAGATAGTATGAGGTTATTGACATATTGAAATTTTTTTTGAAAGTTATATGATAATATTTGAATATTGGATTATATTTGATTGGTGGTTATATATTATTTTGAACCCTGCAAATGTAGGTATTGGTAAATAATGTATAAACTATAAAAAGATTCATTATTGGTACTAAGAGAAAACTTAATTATGGCATGTATATTTGCCTGTCTTTGTACAGATCAAATTTCAAGTGATTCTAAATTGAATCCAGTTATTTAAAATTTTGTTTCTTTTTAAATTTTTGTAAATCATCTTTTAAAAAATGTTTAGTCTAATCAATATTTACGTTTAATGACTTTATGAAACTAGTTGGTAATGAAATTATCTTTAAATTAGACTTCATATGTTGGCTACCAACAGCAGCCTCCTATCAGCTACCAGCAATCATCTTCAGGTAGTTACCAGCAACCATCTTCAGGAAGTTACCAGCAACCACCTCCAGGAGGTTACCAGCAACCACCTCCAGGAGGTTACCAGCAACCACCTCCTGGAGGTTACCAGCAACCACCTCCTGGTGGTTACCAACAGCCACCTCCTGGTAGTTACCAGCAACCACCTCCTGGTAGTTACCAACAGCCACCTCCTGGTAGTTACCAACAGCAACCTCCTGGTGGTTACCAGCAAAATTCAACAGCAAATTATCAACAACAATCTGGAGGAGGTTATCAAAGACCTAATAACCAGCAACAACCACAGCAAATGCAATATCAGCCAGGAATGGCTGGTCCAATTCAAGGGCAAAGACCTCCTCCTGTTGGAATTGATTCAAATCTTTGGGGTTGGTTTTTAGTAAGTATGTTTATTATAAGAATTTGTTTTATGCTTGAATTCAGATATGCAAACTTCAGATCTTTCAAATTTTTTACATTTTGAAGATTAAGGCTGTCCCCTCCCTTTAATTTATTTAGGGTTTATTTGTTAAGAATTTTAGAGGTTCTGTAAATTAAAGGTAATTCATCACACAATTTTGGTGGGGAGCAGTTCTATGAAATTATCTAATGCTTAAATCTCCTACCTAAAAATGTACAGACCTTGACAGATTTGTATTTGAATTCAGCCTGGTAGACGTATTTACATTCCAATCTGTATCACACTTTTTTCCTTTCTCATTTAAACTTCTTCAAGCTTTTCCCCTCTTTTTCCCTATACAGATGTTTTTTTATGTGTATAACATAAGTTAATGTACTCTTATAAAATGAAAAAAAACCTCTTAAGATTGACTAATTAGTTCAGAGGTGTGTATGTGTATGTGTGTACACTTGTGTGTAAGGCAAATGTGAAAAGAGCATGAGTATGGTTTACATTTCTTATATTTTTTACTATAGGCAGTTGATAGAGATAACTCAGGTGCAATAACTTCTGATGAGTTACAACAAGCATTACTTAATAACAATTGGTCACATTTTAATGCAGAGACATGTAGGTTAATGATTGGGATGTTTGACAAGGACCGGTGAATCTTTTCTTTTCAATTAATAATATACTTAAAAATGTGAAATTGTAAAAGTTAAGATTGATAAGTGATAATTTTAATTTTTAGATCTGGTACTATTAATGTTTATGAGTTTGCAGCATTATGGAAATACATACAAGAGTGGAAGCAGTGTTTTGACAAGTAATGTTTGCACATATTATATTTTAATATAATGGTACATATCACATACTGTATTATATTATAATATGATGCATTTTATTATATTATGTTATATTACATTAAATAATTTAAAACTACACAATATATATACACTGTTATTAAGCAATATGTGATTGTAGAACAACATGTATTTGTAAAAGATGCAAAGATGCATTTTTTTTTTTTTTTTAAATCTTTGATTTTTTTCATATTTATAGATGAGAGACTTTGTTCATATTTTCTTACTTAGACTTTAGTTTATTCGATAGTTTGGTTTTAGTTTTGATCGTGATCGCTCTGGAACAATTGATCAAAATGAATTGAATCAAGCTTTTACAACTTTTGGATATAGACTGTAAGTCCACACAGGATCCACATTCTTCCTAAAGGAAATAAATTAGAAAAAAGTAAAACACAAGTTTTATCATTTTAGGATAAAAGGACAATTCCCATAGGAAGCACTTTGCATACTAAATTCTATAAAAATCTCCGCGTTTTTTTTTATGTTTTAGCGATTTCTAGTTAAGTTTGTGTTTGCTCTGTTGATAACTTTCAACAAAAGTTAACATGTTCATATTGGTGTATATTTAGAACTCCCGGCTTTTGCCAGTTATGTATTCGTACGTTTGATCGAAGTGCTTCGAAAACAATGAAGTTCGACGACTTTATCCAGTGCTGTGTCATGTTAAAAACACTGACTGATGCTTTTCGGAAACATGATCTTCAGCAACGAGGTGTCGTTAATGTGAGCTATGAACAGGTATGGGTGTTGTATGATGCATAAAAGAAAAAGTCGTTTATTTAATATTTTCGTTTTATTCATCGCGGCTTCGACAGCACAATATTTTTTTATTTTTTTATACTTGTAGTTTTTAGAGATGGTTCTTGACAACACTTTGACTGGGATTTAATATGGCTTCAGAATTCTTGCCATGTTGTTTTTGGTTCTAAAGGTGTTGGAGTCTTCTACATTTAGATCAAAACAAATCTTTTTAATTTTGAAGTAAAATTGATGTGTTAAATATTAAAGAAAATTAATTTTGATAAATACTGTTGAAGTTTTTTAACAAATAGTTGAAGTTTTAGAGTTTGACTCGATTATAAAATAACTATAATCGAAGATTTTGGTTTCTTTGATGAGGAACACAAAATATGAATTAATCCATAAAATTTTAGGAAGGTCTTAAATAAATTATTAACAGTCCTACTATTTACGAGAAATTAAACCATGAAACAAGGTTGATGAGGAGTTGCCTTAATTGTAACAAATTACCGCTATAAAATAACTTATATTTTTACCCAACTGATACAGCAGTATATCCTGAGAACGAAGTAGTATGACCTGAGAACGAAGGACTATAGAGACTCATTTAGAATGAAATTTAATGTGTGTTACTTAAAAATATAAAAATAAAAACTCTGAGTGTTTCATGTAAAAGCATTTAAAAAAAGGTTGAAGATTATTGAAGGAAATATTTTCCCGGCTTTATTCATAGTACGGCAAGGAACAGGAACATTAATTAACTCGAAGCATGATAAGGGAGATTTGCGTTAGGAATAGGAGATTAGGAGAGGAAAAAAATTAAGCCTAATGCTTCAGTTTTTGCAGCGTTAAACTTGTCGAGCACTTCAATTTGTGTATCAAATAACTTACTAAATATTATTTTTTTTAAAAACATTTAATGCGAAGAACACAAGAGAAACAAAATAGGAAGGTTATAGGATGCGTAAAAACCTATAAGAAATTTTGTTCAAAATGCTCTATTATGATAAATCTTAGAGCTAACCGAACGAAAATTGGTGAATATCGGTTCAATCACCGCTTTTTATTTTTTTGTTTTTAATATTTTTTAAAACTTTTCTAAAAGAGTCAAAAATAATCAACAAAAAAGCAATCAAAGAACTGCTTTCCGCGATGTCAACTCAAAAGTAAAAAGCAATTCCATAAGTTTTACGAGAAAAATGACCAGGGAAGCTGAGTTAAAATGACCAGGGAAGCTGGAGTTCGTTCTCAAAATGGAAGGAATCCAAAGATCTTATTTCAGATGAGAATCTTCTTAACCTTGATTCTGTTTACAACAGTGGAAATAATCGTTATATAACCCTAAAAAGCCTAATGATGTCACAAAAAACATCAGGAATATTTTTCAAATAAAACATCTTACAGCATTTACAATTTTTGGCCTTATTGCCTCAAATGGAAAGAAAAAAAAATCCCCCCTGTGTTTTTTCATGGTGGCTTAAAATTTACAGCAGATGTCTATGAAAAAGAAGGTTTAATTCCAGGTGAAATACAACTTCAGTCCAGACACAAAGATTGTATTCCATGGCTATCAGCTAATATCTAGGTTTTAGTCAAAGGAAAATGGGCTTTTTAGCAACCCTGACCTAAATCCCTTAGATTAAGCCATTTCGGACAAAATTGAGTCCAAGGTTTGTGCTACTTCTTATTCATATTTGAAATCTCTGGAAGTTACTATATATATAACCAGTGGTCAAAAATGAACGACCACTTACATACAGAAAGTTTGCTTAAGGTTCAAAACTCACCTGGAGGCATTTGTTGCTGTTAAAGGAGGATATTAAATTATTGCCTTGCTAAAGGATAAATAAAGATATTTTATTTAAAAAAATTTGCAATTATTATGTTTAGAATCATTTATTATGTTTAGAACAGTTGGCTTTTATAAAAAAATCACACTTTTTTTACTAATGAGTTTCTACGTATCCTGTTCTTTTTAAAGTACTCTAGTTATCTTTACTCATCCATTTGACGCTTTTTGAATGGTAGTTTGTTTTAAAACAACAGGGTTCATTAAAAATTTATTATGAAAATTTTTTATAAAATATCCCTCATATAGTGAAATAAACAGCAGTTGATACCGGGAGAAAGATATATACATATGTATGTATATGTATATGTATGTATATATATATATATATATATATATATATATATATATATATATATATATATATATATATATATATATATATATACATTTATATATACTTTTTATGTCAAATTCGTTCTCTTTCATATTTAATTCCAACCTAACTATAATCAACTTTCCTTTTTCTTTCCAGATCTTCTTAAATTAATCTCTTGATTTCGCAAATAACTTCTCGAACCATCAATTTTTCACATTCTTCTCTAAATAAATTATGTGATTCGCAGAATAAGCAAAGAGTTTGTATGCATTTTTCTTTTTCTTGGTGCTTAGCAACTAGATGCAAATGAGTTTCTAAGTTTTTATTGTTGTGAGCATTCCCCTAATGGCACAACTTTTGACTGGAATCTGAATTCTTGAACTGCTCGCTAATTCTCGATATCATTTCATTTTCTAATATCTACTTTATTTTGCCTGCAGCCTCTAGACCATTGGTTTAAATTTGTAGGTCTTTGAATATTCTTGCTAAAATTTGTGTCATTACATAGAGAATTAAAAAAAAATTTTTTCTTGCTAAAATTTCTGGCATTACAAAGAGAATGTTAAAAATTTTACAATTAAGTCAGTTTTATACACTTTAAAAATGCCTTAAAAGGTCACTTTGTTATTGAAACGCAGGCCGAACAAATTGCAGGTAAGTCGAGTAGAAAAACATAACAATGCGTGCACAAGGTTTCAAACGGTTAACAAACACAGAAAGAAATATCAACCATCCCTCTTGAAATAGTTTACTTTTACGGTTTATTTTTAAAAAATATCCGCTCAACAAATTGTTTGAATAAAAAAGCGCACAAAAAAAGTTTTCTTTTTGCATTCTTCGTCTTCTTTGCCAATCAATAGTCAATAAATAAAGTTTTTTGTTTCAAATTCAAGAAGGAAGCCCTTGCAAATCTTGCAATTAATAAATTGAGTAGTAGTAAAGCGATCAGCAGCTGGTAATCACGAACTATTTTCGAATTTTTTTAAATATATCTCAAATACCCACCACTAGCCATTGAAAGATTGCACATCTATTTTAAAATTGTTTTCGACGGTTCTCTAATGCACGTCAATAAAATCAAAACCGAAAACAATAAAATAAAAGCGCTAGAAACGCATTTTTTTTTTTTTTTTTTTTTTTTTCCCCTACTAAAATGCGGTACTTACCTACGCCGCAATAGTCTAGAGCAACGAATTTAAAAAAAACGGTTTTCTGGCGCTAGATGATTGGTATCGAGTTTTGGTTTCTCGTCTGTTATCTACGATACCTTACAGTATCGATATCGAGATTGCGCGATATTGTTATTAAATGTATCGGTTATATCGGTATCGTTTTAGTACCGATGGTATCGTTTAGTATCGCAGCTCGGTTCTTCACGAATACTTCATTTTTATAAACAACTTTAAATTTGAAATAGTAGATTTATGTAATAACTGACTCGTATATAATTTACAAATAGTTTGATTGAAAATCTCAAGGGTCGTATTTTACATGGGCTTAATACAAGTTAAATTAAACAGCCTATTCTGACTAATTTCTGCAAATAAAGTAGATAATTTAAGTAAACAACTGTAATAGTTTATACATATTTTTCTATTATTGTTATAAATAAATATTGTGGTAAAAGGGGTTGCTACTAAAAACATAAACTACGAACTAATCCGAAAATAGAAATATGACCACGTGACACTACAGTAAACGATAGAGGTGAATGATTGCCCTGGGGGCAATTGTTTTTAGAAAAAATTAGGCACCTGTAGATAATTATATATTTTTAAAATTTTGAACAGAAGTAGGCAATAAATTGGGTTTTATGCTGAATCGTATGAAAAAACTGTCTATATATTTTTATATTTTTAAAATTTTGAACAGAAGTAGGCAATAAATTGGGTTTTATGTTGAATCGTATGAAAAAACTGTGACCTACTTTTAATGTGAAATTTAATTATGAATCCAACACAAAATTATTAAGTCCATTTTTTTTACTTAAGGAAAACAAATTTATTTAGAAAAATAATAACTATTAACAAGAAGAAAATATGAAAGGATCACGTGGTAACTGTGTCACTTCAGGCAGATGATAATGAACTTTCAAAGAATACTTTGAAAGTTCATTATCATCTGCCTGAAGCTTTAATAGTAGTAATGCTGGTGAGGACTCTGATGCTGGTAAGGCTCAAAATTGGGAAGAAGATGAATGTAGAATTATCTTAACGAAGGAGAAGGATAATGAAGACACTATCTTGCATTAGGCTCTCGGAAATCCGCCTATTAAGTTGGAAATACTAACACTTTGCATGGTGGAAGCAGCATACAAAAGAACTGCCTATCCTTTCAGGTGTTGCAAGATTCTGGTTGGCAATTCCACCAACTTCAGCATCATCTGAAAGGGAATTTTCTGCGTCTGGTATTGTCATCACTGATCGTAGATACAATTTTGACAGCCACAAGGCAGATAAACTTGTTTTTATAATGCAGAGCTATTCTAATCTTTAGAATCATGTCAAAAAATGGCCAATAGAATCATGTAGTGAAAGTGAATATGGAACATAAAGTAGATTATACAGGGCCAACATCAATTGAAGAAACTCCTCAAATAACAAGAAAAATTCAACAAAGGAAAAAATAACAAATAAAAGATAGCCAAAGTCTTTTAGATGGTGAAAGAAAATCGACTGAACCTAAAAAAGGACTCTTCCTTTTGTAATTTGTTCATAAAAAATTTGCTATTTCACTTTTTCATTTTTTTTTTTTTTTTAATATCAAACGTGACTATGCGACCATTTGATACCACACAATTTTTTTTATTATCGGTGTCGTGTGTTATCGAACTGATACTGATTGTATCGACATTAATATATTTGGTACCACACTAATCGAGACCATCCTACTCAGTATCGACTTACACAATACCGATTATCTTGTGCCTATCTAATATTACTTTTTAGCGTATTAACGCAAAGTTGGTTGCAACCACTAAAACCTTTTTTGTTTTCAAAATGCTAATATGCATAAAATTATGAGTTCATGTAATATTTTCACCACAAACATGTTCTTGAGTTTTATGAAAGACGGGCGTAGTTTTGAAAACAAAAACCCTCGCACAGTGGTCAATTTTACCTATAAAACAACAGCATAAAACTATCGAGCTGAAAATAAAATTTTTTCAGTTTTTTCAACTAAAAAAAAATTTGTCAACAGCTAAGCATAATTTTACTCTTTACTTTAAAAAACTTAAAAAACCCCCTCAGGACCCTTTTTTTAAAAAAAACCCTATTTAAACTGTTAAGATACTTTCCTTATTTTCTTTAAATCTTTTAATTTAGTCTCACTACATTCTACCGAATCGCTCGTCTTAAAAAAGGTGTTTTATTACTTCGAAAAAAAATAACAATAATTAATTTTCCATTTACTTTTTTAGAATCCCATGAAATATTCAGTTCTTTTGGACTCCATTCCAACGAGCTAGACTTTATTTATCGATAACGATAAAAAAGACGCAATGAGAAGAAATCTCTCAATTGAGAGTTGGGATTCACTCAAGAGAATCTGATGATGTAAACATCTTTAATAACGTCAGATTTTGAAATTTCAGTCACTCAAAATTACTAGCATCAAGTGCAAGTTACAAAAAAAAGCGAGCATCAAGTAAAACTTACGAAGCATAATTATGCAATTATACATAATTAAGCATTTGTAATGATTTTGTGAATCCATCATATCCGTAATAAAAAAAACGACAAAAATTTTTTTTTATTCAATTATCTCCTTAGACTTAAAGTAGTGATTTATCTTAACCCATTTTATTTGCCTTATTTTAAATCTGGGAAGCAGCAGTGTTTACATGAGAGACGAATATTATGATGAATATTGACTGAATTTCAGCCTTAGAAAAAAAAAAAAAAGTTTTTAGTAAAGGTAGCTTAAAATATTGCTACAAGTTTGCAAAATTTAAGAATTTAATTTTTTAGCAGGTTTTTAGAAAAAATGTGCGAATCACAACTGTCAAAAAGTTCTTTCAATTGAAACATCTAGATTCGGTCCTGAATGTAACAAATAAAATTAACAAAAATGGTCACTGAAAGTAGATATCAAATTCCAACTTGAATTAGAAAATGAATTACAACAATATACAACATATTCCCTCGTAAAAAAAATCTGCAAGAAAATATTTTAAACATTTTGCACGAAAATGTTTTTTGGTTGAGAAAATTAATTAGGGAAACAAATTTATAATGCATGCAAGGTTGGCGTTGATAATTTTTTTTTTTTTGGTTTCCTTGGTAACATGTTTTTTAGAAACAATTTTGTTAGAAAACTTATATTCAGGTATACGTTTCTTAATAACAATTTAGTTGAAATGAGTCGTGTTAAACATCGTGCTTTGCAATCAAAAGTTGTTATCGTTCGTTGTAATAGTCGCCTCTTTAGGCTAAATGAAGTTCATACGAAGACACTTAAATAATTTAGAGAGACCTGTCTCAAAAGGAATGTTTTACAACCATCCTTAATTATATTGAACATGGTTTTAAAATGAAGTTACATGATCTCCAATTCATACATCTTTTCCTAATTCCTTTAAAGGAATAGCTAATACATTTTGAACTATAGGCTTTTATTTGAAGTCTTGTGAAATTATTTATAAATTTCTCATTACATTGAAAACTAAACATTTAAACAAAGCAAATGATTAATATTTAACTTAAGTTTTTTTAGAAGAGCACACACGAATAGAAAATACGAAAAAGTTAAATAAAAAAAAAAAAAAGAAAAGAGGAAGAAAGAAGAAAAAAGAAAAGATAAAGAAAGGATTATATGAAAATATGGTATTTTATCAATCTTCTTATTTAGCTTAACGAATAACAAAAAAGTGCGCGCAATCTAAATGATAGTAGCTGGAAATTTTTTTTTTAAAAAGTCAAACTTCTTGTCGCTGAAGCTACAAAAGTTCATCGAGTGTTGTCACAACCCATTTGTTCATTTTATATAAAAATAAGAATTTTTTATGAAGTTTTACGAAAAGTTCATTTTATTAAACTTATGGCCGTTTTGAAGAGCAATTAAGAAAAGTAGTGTAAAGAGTCATTTTTTACCCTTTTTAGTAACAAGTATCCTAACAAAGAATTGACAAATCTGAGCATCGAATCAATCTATAAAAATAATCAGTCCAATGGTGTGTCAAAGCAAGAAATCAGAAAACTATTCAATGAAATCTATAAACTAGACATTCTACGTGTTTCGCCTATAACGTCTAAAGTTTGTAATCATAGAAAATCTTCAACAACTGACGACAAAAAATAAAATCACATAAAAAATTGAATTTCTAATTTATTTTGTGTTTTAAAATAACGAGATTGCAAAGAAATTACGAAACCTTTCATCCGGAACACTTTTGCGTTTAAAATGATCGTAATCGAGAAAACCCAGACGGAGAATAGCTTAGACATAAAAATGAACTCAAATCATTTAGCCAAAACAAAAATTATGCTGCTATAAATATCATTAGAATTAGAAGGATCATTTATTTTGTAACTGCACGTTGCGAAACAAAAACAGTTTCATTTATTTTCAAAAAATCTATTTGTTTTTGACGATTTTATCAAGAAGCAGAACTTTTCTTTTTTCGCGGGAATTTTTTTAAAAAAAAAAACTTACTCCGAACTTTTTCGTTTTAGAATAATGCTCTGTTACTCCTTATCTTTTACATTAAAATTCAATCAGGTATGAAAAATATTTCTTTAGGTATTTATTACCTTTATATTATGATTATGTATTACGCTTATAACTATGTTTTTTTATAGTGATCTCAGGCTGTACTAATGATACCACTACAGACTTCCAGTTAACAGCAAGTGGTTACTACGTTGAAACCAATGTTGAATGTGTCAGTGTTTGCAATTCTTATTCTCCACCAGGAGTTTTCTTCTATGCCTTTTTTCTTGAAAAAGAGATATGCTTCTGCAGAAACGCCTCACTTGAACAGTTAAACATATCTAATTTTAATGATCCTTGTGTTACAAGTACATGCTTAAGAGACAACAATGGGTCTGATTGCTTTCTAAGCAGCTATGAAGTTTTACCGCTGTCATTAGGTATTGTTGAGTGGGAAATAAATGTTAGTCCCAATGTCAAGCTTGTGGATAAAGAAGTTCAAATAAAAACTAACATATTGCGAGGTAAACTTTTCTCTTCTCTTCTTATTTATGAATTTTACAAGTCATTTGCTTATGTGTGTGCATAGTTATGTATTTAGCAAATAAAGTCTTACTTAGCAAATAAAATTCAAAGTTTATGTTGGATGAATAAAGTAGATTTAAAGTCCTGTTGGCCAAAGATGCAACCCAAAGTAATAATTTGAAGTTGATCAAAATCATGCTTAAAATTTTTATGGATTAATTTCTAGAACCTTCAACAATTTATGTTTCAACTGTGGGTTTCCATGACAATGACTTTATGATCCAGTATTTAATTTAATTTTCCAACATCTAAATAATATTTAAATGTGTATATTACTGCAAACAATTATTTTTTCAAGCTTTTATACTGTGAATTCATGATATCTTTTATAATACCTTTTCTTGTTTTATTTTTTGGGAAAATTGATTAAGCTTTGAACTGTTTTTTTTTATTTTTTTTTATTTTTTAAATATTTACTTGACACTTAAAGTTTTTTTTTTTTTTTTTGCCATTTTTAAATTTATTTCATTTAAAGAAACCCTCAAAAAGTGTTAATACTTCTGTCACAAGTTCTAATGATAATTTTAACATTTAGATGTTGCATATTTGTACATCCATGGTTTTAACCAGTTATGGAGTTGGTCAGATATAATTTAAATGCTTCCACCTTAGTACAATTATGTGATTTTTTTGAATTTTAACAAACTACAAACTGTTTCTATGTATTTAAACCCTCGAACGAGTCATTAAACACATAGTAATACTAATACTATGTGTTTAAAAAAGAGGTTCCATCACTTTGCCTGTTTTTGTTTTAACCTGTTTTTGATGGAATGAACATTTTTGTTTGTAACAGAATGGCTCAAGTACAGTTTTGAGCTGTTATGGTTGTTTGAGGTGTCATTTTTAAAATTAAAAATGATTAATCCTTAAATTTTTTTTTGCAAAGTAAACCATAACTTTTAACTCAATATCAAAAAATACAAATTTTTATATATTTTTAACAATTAATAAGCTAAAGTTTGTTTAAAAATTAATTTGTTTAAATGTATGAGTTACTAATTAATTTTAAAATTAAAAGTTGCATTCATCAGTTAAAAAGCTTGAGAGTTAAATTTTCCTATTGTTTGTTATTGTGACAATCAATATGATGATTAGGGCTATAACCAATTATAAAAAAATTTCCAAAAATATTCATATGATAGGATGCAAGTCAGGGCTATTAACAATTATAAGGAAATTACCAAAGCATTCCATTTTTTACTTAATCTAATGAGATAATAAATTGTTTGCAATCATCAATTTCCCCAGAAATGATCATGTTGTTTTAGAAGAAAAATTCATTCCACCCTTATTTAATTTGGGTAGGAGAAAGTGATCTAAGGCTATTATGTTTTCCATGATGCTGTTTTTTTATTTTTATTTTATTGAGTTTAGGTGATGCTCTAAGTGCATCTGTGAGGCCTATACCTGATGACTTACCAGCAGCAATTCAAGCTGTTAATGATTTGATAGTTAAAAGAACTTTTCATTTACCTGGCTTGCAGGAATGGTCTCAAGAAATCAGAAATAATTTTACAGTACCATTTGTTTCTACTACTTGGATACAAGTTGATGAAGAAGTTGGTGGTATAGATGTGATTTCATCGACAGTTGTGATTGATGGATTCTACAATTTTTTTTTAATTATCACGCAAGGGACAAATGTTAGTGTAACACTTTCATTACCAATGAATCAAGATTTTAGGTTTATTGCTGGTATGTTGTTATATTTATTTTATATTCAAACAAGTTATATACAAACAAATGCATAATATGATAAAATTTGTCTTTATGATAAAATTTGTTACAGTAGATTTACCATTTTTTTAAAAACTGTTTTGTTAATAAATAGGTTTTTACAAGTTTATCAACCTGTTTAATTGAAAAAAAAAAGATGATTTTATTTTAAGCAATTCTCTTTTTTAGATGTTATTCGTTTGACATATGGGCTCGACCCGCCTCTTTTTTATACAACATCATTAAAGAGTTGTAATCTTTCAGATGGTTATTTTTTAACGCAAGTTGTTTTAACATCTGGTCGCCTCACAAAAGTTAAATTGAAAGCTTCTGCTGCAGGCACTATAGAAATTGCTGTGAGTATTCATATTATTTTACAGGTCCATATTGACTTAATTGAAGTGATATGGTAATTAAAAGAATTCAAACATAATATAAACAAGTGGTTAGGTGAGGGGGGGGGGTTGGTCAGTGATAATTTTCATAAAAGTAGTATCTGTTTGGTGAAAATAATCTTAGAAATATCATATACAACAAAAAGTAAAATGCACATCAATTTTAGAGGTTAAATATAACACATTCTAACAAAATACTAAAATTGATATTGCAATCACTTAATACCCTTTCAAAGCAATTATTTAAAGTTCATGATTTGTTATTGTAAAACTAAAAGATATTTTTAGTGAGATCTTAGTGAAATATACTGCTGCACTTTCTAAGGCTCTATTTATCTTCAAGTGGTAATCTTATTTCATTACTAAAATGGTATTCCTCTTAAACTTCCTAGCTGCATAACTAGCCAAGTGAATCCCAGATGATATAAAAGTAGATGAATTAAGAAAAACATGTTTAATCACAAAATGTCACTTCACGTTTAACTCTCAAATTTTACATCTTTATCAAAATGTAAAGCAAACTAATCTCCATTTTCTTGTGCAGTGTTTACCTTATACTCATAAATTTTAAATATAGAACACTTCTGAAATTGTTTGCAGTAATGTTGATTATTTTTTCAAATTTTTTATTTCAAATAATTTATTTGGCTGAGCACTAAAAATTATTTGTAAATAACAACAACAAACTGCCTAATAAAAAAAGGTTTTAAAACCTGTTAAGTGTAATCATATATATTGAACTCTAAGTATGATAATTGGTTATAATATGTATGCATTGTTTTAACTTTTGTTATACAGATTTTGCGACCAATATGCAATATTTCTACAACTTTCTGCCCCTTTGTAATGGGTTGCACAAATAATTGCTTTGGGAAAAGTTTATTGGAAAATGAAATTGTTGTGCCAAGACCTACTGCTACAATTACAGCTTTAGTTGTAAAAAGTAAGTATTATGAAGCTGTATATGATTGATTTAAATTGCAATCAGGACTTAAAAGCTTTATTAAAAATATCAATTTAATAAATGTATGGCTTGAAAAATGAATTTTTATTACTTTGAAGTTTATGATATACTTTGATCAGAGTTGTCTCTATATGCTAATTACTTTCAAAACACTGCAAATTGATTTTTACTATCATAATCTAGTTAAAAAAATCTTTCAACAAATTTTGCTAACTTTCCAAGAGACCTTAAATAGAAATTAATTGTGTGTGTAAAAAATCAAACAAAAGATTCTATTTGAGTTTAACCAATGCAGGCATTTACTGACACTAACTTTGAAAAAATGAAAACCAAATGAAGGATATTGTTTAGATATTACAGTGCATTTGTGAAACTTTATAAAATGATTTTAATTATGCAAAAATTAGTGTCTTTTAGCAACTAAAAAACCATGAGGAAAGTTTTTCATATACTCTTGGTTTAAAAATAACATCTCTTGCTGTTCAGGCTATTACCTTACATGGTTTAGTGAGAACTTTGAAAGTATTTTTTTGTGTGTGAATTTTATTTTCTATGGGTTGTGTGTTTTTTGTGTGGGTTTTAAAACCTGAAGAAACTGAAAAACTAAGTTTTAGAGTAGTTTTAAATTTTTGTTAAAAACTATTTCCATATTTATTAAAAAACTCATCGCTAGCATTAAATATGGTTAGTCTTAGTTCCTAGAGTATAAGAGTATAAAGGCTTTGTTTTCTCCTTCGTCCTTTTTTTTTTTTTTTTTTTTTTTTATATCCCAAATAAAGGATTTTTCAAAATTTTAAACTTTTAGTATCATATTTTGCTTTAATGGCAATCACTTTTCATATGAAGCATTGTACATGCAAAGAATGCCAAGTGGATGTTGACCTTGATATATGGAAGTTATCTTGGTTTCCAGCAGTTGCTTAGCTATTGCAGAAAAAATCTTTGTTAATTGTCTGCAATTTTAGAAGTCTACTACATCAGTCTAATTTGGTTTAAAAGCTTAGTCGCCTGCCACAAAGATCACTTTAGCAATTCTTATTCTTTAGCAACAAATTTCATTTATTCCACGTCATCATAATATCTAGCATGTAACTTTGTTGTGTTTTTTTCATAATAGCAATGTTCCAAAAGCTTTTAATTTCGTCAGTATTGGCATAAGAAATTTTTTTTTTCAGCATCGGCATAAGAAATTTTTTTTGTCAGCATCGGCATAAGAAATTTCTTTCGTCAGCATTGGCATAAGAAATTTCTTTCGTCAGCATCAGCATAATTTCTTATTTGTGACACTCTTGCAAATCTTTCCCCTGCCAAAGAAAGAAGACAAGTTTCATGACCTGTCTGCAGTCAAGCAGTCTGGCTCTTGTTCTTAATGCAGATGGATGCCCCACTAATTAATAGTTCAAGTTCAAGTCTTTGCTCATACAGATTTAGACAAAGTGATATTATGGCAGTTTCTATGTGATATTAGGCAGCAATGTAGTCAAAGGCTCATTTTCAAATTTTTTTTTACACTTCTAATTAACACTTTGAATTTTTTTTCAACTAAAGCAAACAAATGTAGATTAAACAGGGTTATATTAAAGTTTTATGGAAAACACAGCATGTTAAACATGCAATATTTTTGAGCTTTTTTTTCGTTAGCAAATTTCCATGTTCTAAAATACATGGCAACCCTTACCTAAAATATGTATAAACCTAATAATTATTTCATACAGGTTCACTTAGCTATTACCTAATTTTTATTATATTCTGTCATAGGAATTTCATAATAAAAAGATCGATTAAATAGAGTTTAGGAAAGCTTTTATTTCTAGTCAGACAATAGATGGAGTTTATAGATTTTTTATATAATAGTTGTAGTGCATGGCAACAGTTCAGTTGGGGGAAAAGATCAGGATGTTGCTATCCCTAGTTTTAATAGTAAAATAACTTGTTTGCACAACGCACATAGGAGCATGAGCTTCTAAACATTTTCCAAAAATGGTAAACCTAAAACATTTGGTTTTTACTTGATAAGTTGTAACAAAGTTGCAATAAAATTCAAATAAAATTGCTTATAACAATCACTTTTAAATAAAAAAGTGATTGTTTTTTTTAAAATGTTTTATAAGCAATTTCAGTTATCTATCCACTTATTGCTGCAAGAGAACAACCTGGTTTTCACTTAGGTACATACCAACCAAGGTGTCCCATTTTCAACCCACTTAGAGTATAAGTAACCTTTTATCTTGAACATGATAAAATGGAGCAGGTATTCCTTCTGCAAACATGAATGCATGGCTTTCCCGATGCATGCATGCTTGCTCTTGTAAACTACAAAGACAAATAATTTCAACAGTTTTTTTTCCCCTTCTCTAATCAGTTAATAGTTATTCCTGTCTTGTCAAGTTTATTTACACTATCAGATATAATATTTATCTCGTTGATTTCATGATTTTGTAAAATAGGAATTGTTAAACATTTCTTGAACAAACAGATTGCTAACAAACTTGAATGCTAACATCATTAAGTATAACTAGTGTAATCATTTAGTATAAGTTAGTATAATTGTTTTTTGTCTTAACAAAAAAACTTCAGTAATCAAAATTTTCACTTAAATTTCTACATGGGACATTACTAGTCCTTATTAAATCATTAAAAATAAACCCTTGTATAAATAATGAGTCAAATTGAAGAGGCTTTAATTTTAATGGACACTGCATTGACCCACAGAGTCTTTTACTAACTTTTAACTAGAGCCACAATGGACCTTATGTTATAAGCAACAGACATTTTTTACAAGCTAAATTTTAATTGGACTTTATCTTAATAGAAACAATTTTTTTTATTTAAAACTAATAAATTATTGTTCTAATACCATTTTATAAAAACTGGTCAATTCTTTTTAGATTTCCTTAAAATTTCAAACTTAATAAAAAACTTAATAAAAGTGAAGTTTTGTCTTAATGTTATTGAATAAAAACTTGTCATTCTGAAAGGCATTCATCTGGTTTTTACAATTATTTTTAGGAAAATGTTAAAAAGATAAGAATAAAAGTTTGCTTTTTCACCCAATATTAAATATAAGACAAAAATAAGATTAAATAGAGTAAAAAAATGATAAGAAAAAGATTAATTGAACAAATGTTTTATTTACAAAAGATTTACAAATTAAAAAAATTCATAACAGAGAACTTGCTTTTTTAGTACCATATTGATACATGATGATGTCATAATTTTACAAAAAAAAACTTTTTTGCCAAAAATATTAAATGCTAAAAAAAGCATACTATTTTAAAATAATTCACACCATTTAAAGTTTTTTTTTAATGACTTTGCAATATTTTTATAGTTTTACTAAATTGTCTAGAACCAATTTTTCTTTTTAAGGCTTTTTATTCTTGCTAAATGATACTGGAATTATTGAGATACCAATCCAGAACATTAATAATGAAGTTCAAGAAAATGACATGGTTTGGATTGGAGGAAGTGCCAGTTTATTTTGTAACGGTACAGATTTTGAAAAAAAACAAGGCGTGGAACTTGGGAATACTGTTACATTCTCCACTAACAATTTAACTAACAATCGCATCTTCATATCTCTTTTTGTTACAAAACCGTTTGAGTATTTAATTCAAATCCCTGCAAATACGACAGGATTGTACAATATCACTGTTAAAGCTTCAAATCATGTTCCATCTTCTCAGCAGAGAGAATTTTCTTTTCCTTTCCAGGTTTGTTCAGTTCTAAAATTTTTTTTTTTTTTTTTTTTTTTTTTTTTTTTTGAGTGAAGGAGAATAATTTATGGCTGAAACTTTGTAACAAATTAAATGAAAAGTGTCTTATTTACATTTACTTACATATCCAATATTAATTTATCCAAATGAGATGATATCAACTGACAAAACCACAAGTCTTGTATTTACTATTTAATAACATGTTTTACTTGGTACATGGTACCAATGTTCTATAATATGGTACAAATTTGGTTCAATTACCTTAGAGTAAGTAAAAAAAATTAAAATCTAAAAATAAAAAATTAAATCAGGCTCATGAGACCAAAAAACCAAACAAAAGATCTTAGTACTAAAATCTATGAACACCATAAACTTAACAATGCAAAGAATAAATTTTATGTCCTAAAATTATTTTTTTTCTGTTTATTATTTTTGTCAGTATTTATAAAAAATCAACCAAAAGTAGCACTGAAACTTTACAACATTTTTTGGCAGAATAAATTGGTGAGTAGGGTGCTTAAATGGTGAGTAACAAGCTTAATTGTTGAGTAGGGAGCTTAATTGGTGAGTAGGGAGCTTAAAAACAACAAATTAGTAAAAAAAGCAGTATTTTTGAAAGTCAAACTCTCCTAATCTGTTTCTTACAATATAGAAACTCTATATAAAAAGTTTGAACAATAAGTTTAGTGTTTAGGGGGTACTTAAAGCTCAGGTACTTCAAGTTTATGAAAGCCATGAAAATTATCTTAGTTCTCTATTTATTTTTAACAATTCAGCTTTTATTTTTCGACACAATTACATTGCAATCTCAGTTCAGTTTTGAACAGAGTTTCATGATGTCAGTTTAGCAATATCCAAGTTTTGTTTGTTTGTTTGGTACTCCAGACATGTTCTAGAAGGAAGCTTGGCTACTTTCCTTTGAAGAAAGATCTTTTAAGTTGTAAAATAATTTCACAAAGTTAAGTAATCATGACCAAAAGCCTTGATACTCAGCCTTTATGTTTGCTAATCTTTAGACTTCTTGTTGAACTCTTTTAAATCTCTGTTTACAGCTAATCAATTTTATGCCCCCAAACTTTTGGCATTCTCTGGTATGTTGACCTTGCAATCTGAAGCTTTTGTTCAATCTAGTGTTTCCACAAGTTTAGGAATGACAATAGCTTTTTACGCCCTTTTTCTGTTTGGTGTCCTAAATGCTATACTCCCAACAGCCTCTTCATATGCGTTATTCTCAGTTTCCATCTTCTCTGTGTTGTCTGTTGAACTGGTTTCTGAACCAGATGAAACCAATTCCTTTGTAGAACCTGCAAATAGTTTCATTTTAGGGCTGCTTAGCAAGCATTTTCTTTACATTTTCAAATGCCTACTTTGCCTTGGCAGCAAGCTTTTATCTACCCCAACCATTTATTCCCTTCTTACTTTTTCTTGCTGCGCTAATAAAAATTTTTTATCTAAGAAAACTGATTTCATTTTCAGAGTATTGACATCAAAGAGATTATCCAAATAAGAAACAAAAACCAACTCTTGCAAGTTGAAGCTCGTGCTTTGTTCTTCTTAAGATGGTGCCATTCCTCAAAATACCTTCTCTAGCTTGCTTTGACAGTTTTGATGTTTTCTAAACAGGATCCTAGCTTTTAGTAAAAATATTCCCATAATGGTAATAGCCAAGTACTTTCTAATTGTTTCCTTCAGTTTGAGATAGTAATGTAGGAAAAATCAAAGAGCCATATACACTTAGAACAACTTGTTGCCTGTTAATATAATCATAGAGTCCCCTAGAAGATACAATTGGTTTTGAGATCTTATTGCTTTTGCCATTGATGTCATTTTTTATCAGAATTTTACCTTAAAAAAAAAAAAGGGTTGAAAAGTCATTTTTATCAATCTTTTGGTATTGTGAATCATGAATTTTTAAAACTTAAAACATTAAAAGCAGTTCTTTAGCACTAATAACTCAACAGTAATTGTGTAAGTTAGTTAAAGTAATGCCTCAAATAATCAAGCAAACGTTATGAATGGCCATTCTGCTGCAACAATTTTAATAATATGTGGATTTAACCAGTCATCATACACACTGCCATAGATATTTGAAACTTTTAGATAAATCTGTAACTTGTGACACTGCATTGTATAAATTTAAAATGGCTGTCAGTTTGTGAAATCTGTTGTACCATCTCTAACCTGTAAATAAGTAAACCTGCATGCATCATGGGCTAAATTTTAGTGTTGTTACGACTTTGAAATTATTTGACTGTTGACTAAATTGATTACTGTATTTTTCAAAGTCAACCAAAATTGATTAATACACTTTTAAAATTGACTACGTCAACTAAAAGTTGATTTAACGGAAATATTTGAATAAGCCATTTTGTTATAATCATTTACTTTAATGTTGCTTGACAATTTATTTTTAAGATGCTAAGAAAAAAATAGAACTTTAAGAGAGTAAACAAAAAAACTAGGTGGTATGTAATACTGTTATAATAGCACATGCTGTTGTTATATCAAGAGCATTTTCTTTGTTCGATTTTAATTCATCTAATCTATTAGATGAAATAAAATCAAATAAACAAACAAAATAAAACAAAAATTACAATCAAAAAGTAAAGAAAAAAAACACAGACGGGCATTTTATATTATTTTTCACAATAGTTAAAGCAAAAAATTAATAAAAAATTTAATTAATGAAAAACAGTGGCGTAGATGCATCCTTAACTGAGTACCATAACACATTGCTTAACATTTTGTTTTAAAAAGCATCACTATGATGAGAAAAAGAAAACATTAATGAAGTCTTGCTACATACAGTAAGCTAAGAGTTAAGTTTATGTGATGCATTAAATTAAGTTCAATATTCAGATATTTTGGTTGAATTAAAAAACCAAATGATATTCTTACGGATGGCTCAATCTTTATAAGTAATTTATCTTTACAAGATAAATTACTTATAAAGATATCTCTTTACTCATTGGTCAACATCATAGCAATATTAAAGATTGTTAAAGTTAAATCAAGTAAAAAAATAGAAATAAGGATGTTAGGATGAATACCCAACTAAATCAATTTTTAGTTGATTAGTAGGAAACCCATAGTCAATTAAATCAGCTGTTCGATTTTTCAAAGTTGACTAATTTCAACTTTCAACTAGTCGACTTTTAGTTGATTTAGTCGAAATTAATAACAACACTACTAAATTTAGTTAATTTTATTAGAAAATAAAAAACAAAACTGGTGAAAAAATATTATGAAGTTAATGAAACTTATGCAATGTTGTAAGTTTAGTTTAATTTTGTTTGAATGAGTAAGTCCAGCTATTATTGACTGTTATGATGTAAGGAATAAAATCTTACCACAGGGCTTTTAAAATAAGTTTTACACTGAAAGAATATTATTAGGAATCCATCCGAGTCTGACAGCCAGAATTCCGGAAACTTCATCATGATTTATCCCTAAGTAGAGTTTAATTGTGCTCACATGTTGTCTGAATTATTATTTCATAAGTAGGAACAGAATTAGGGGGGTAAGATGATACTCATATTTCAAAAGTTAAAAAATAAACTCCACCCTATTAGTGAGTTTATTAAGTTTGTTTTTATATAGAATAAAAAAAAAAAAGAATAGAAGAATGAATAAAAAGAATAGAAAAAATAAATAAAAAGAATAAGGAAATAAATATCTTTTTTTTCCTTTTTTAGATTCCTGTTTCTGGTTTACGATTTGCTGAAATGAATCCATATCCAAAAGATATAAGAGGATACAAGCTTAATACCTGGATGACACTAAAAGCTGTAATAGATAATGGGTCAGATGTTATGTATATGTTTGATATTCCGAAGTTAAATTTTTCTAAAAATATCTCCAATGGTGATACAGTTGATTACAAGGTCACTTCTTTAGGTACACAGTTCAGCTCAATTGAATTTTTAAAATAATTTGCGCATAATGATAAATGGCATCTTAATACAAAGTTAGTGCCCTCATTTCTGATAGATTTAAACTCTCTTGAAAATAGTGATGAATTTATTCACATAATTCTTTGAGTTGCCTAAAAATAATAGAATGCTACTTACCAAAAGATTAAACTTTTGGTTAACATAGATCAATATATATATAAATATATATATATATATATATATATATATATATATATATATATATATATATATATATATATATATATATATATATATATATATAATTATATAGGTATGTTAAATGAATTTTGCAATTATGTATATTACTTACTCTTGTCTTATTTTTCATTGTTATCAGTTAAAAGTGAGCTGCACTTAGTCTTTAGACTCATTTTTAATTCTACTAAAGCCATCAAACATTCTCTTCAAAAGCTGTGAAACGTTCCTATCAATATTCACATTGGTCAATGCATTTGAAGCTTCAAACAGCTAAATCTAATTATAGATAAATTACATTTATAAAAAACACTGTACATGTTTGTTAAAATAATATTAACTTACAACTTTCTCAAGCTTGAGACAAGGAAATTTATCCAAAACATCTTTCACAGTGCTGTTTTGACATTTCTTCTTAAGAGTGCCAATGATTAGACCAACCTGGTTTTTTAAAAAGGGGACATCAGGGTGCAGCTTATTTCATTCTTCTGATATTAAGGCTAGTAGATCCTCAGTGACTTTGTGTTCTATCTGTAAATAATAACTTTTTATATTTATAAAATGGTTATCTGAAACTGTGTACTTGTGGAACTGAATATGTACTTTATTTTTTAAATGATTTTTGAAACTTATTTTATATAAAAAAATTATAAAGCATGGCAATAAATAGAATGTGTCCCTAATCTTCTGATATATAGATCTCTCACTTTCTGTCTCTCTCTCTCTTGCTAATTTTAGAATATGAATATAAAACAAATAAACTAATATAAAACAAATAATAACCTACATATAAGTTAGTATAACTTACTTCATTAACCTATTTTAATACGAAAATAAAAATTACAAACTATACATGTGTTATAGTGTGGCAGAGTCTCTTTGCAGACAATAACTAAGTCATTGATTAATTGATGCTTTTGGATTTTCTTTTGCAGTATCCATTGGCATGCCCATACTTTTTTCTGTATTGCTGCATCATTAACCAGAGGTTGTCAAACACATTTTGGCTTTTCCTTAAAAGTATGCGTATTTATATGTGTGTGTGTATATATTTTAAATGACATTCTACTTGCTGCCATTTCCAAGTGTTGGCTTAAGATTTGAATAAGTTAAATATTACTGCACCATTTCCATGACTTAACATATTTTACCTTAACATGTGCTATGTCATATAACTGTGCACTACTTGGGTACCTAAAATAAATAGATATTTTAATACAACTTATAATTATACAAATTAATAATAGAACAATAAAAAAAGATGTTTAGAAACAATCAATGGAATTACTAATCAGAAGTAATAACCAATGGCGCAATCAGTGTATATCCAATTAAAAAAAAAAAATGACATAATATAAATTTAGGATTTAAAGTCTTTTACCAATTCAATTAAAAATACTAAAAATGAATATTAAGTTTTATAATAATATTATTATTTCACTCTTAAATTTGAACAACATAAATGTCTCAAAAGGCCAAATAAACACAGCATTCTTAGATAATTCAAAAGCTAATGCATTTTTAGAGTTACTCTTTCTGGGTATTCAATATGAGATATGATAAATATGTAAATAATCATGTTTAATTGTAAAAGAAACAAGATTTTTGATATTTGATGGAACGGCAAAAAGACTTCCCAAAATGATGGAAAATTATTGCCACAGATAGAAAGATAGTCAACAATAATTATTGGAAGATTTCTAAAGAGGCAGCAATTTTCTGAAGCCTTTTCCAGAAAGATGACAATTTGTAGGAATTACTAGATTAGGAATTATTTGATTGGCTGCATATTTCACACGACACATTTCTTGAATCATGAAATCCAAATGAAAAGGTTTTTATCTTAAAGTTCAAATGGCTTAATTTGCAGCATAACTTTTAACTGCTTGTAGATTAGTGCTGTAATTGGCCACAGTTCTTAATGAACAGGAATCAAATAAGAAAAATCAACAAATTCTACCTGAACTCAAACTGCAACTAAAACCAGCAAGAGTATGCCCCCCCCCCCTTCCTTAAATTGTCTGCAGACACTCTAGCAATACAAACATGAAGATTGTGTTCAGTAAATTTGCAATTGTGTACACCACTAAGTTTTTTTTCCCCTTTTTTAGAGCCTAAAGGTTAACAGTTTAAATTCATCAATGAACAAATGGATTGGAATAGCAGTAGGGTGTTTTGTAAAAAAAGAATGTCTTTTGGTAAATTTTCCCATCACAATATTTAAACATAATGCCAGAAGGACTCTCAGTCTAATGTATGTGACTAAACTCAATAAATATATCTTCTATACCCAAAACTCTTCCCAGATTATTTTCTATACTAACATAATGATATTTATAAGTGACTCCATCTGAACCTGTAACAGTTTTTTCTTGTGGCTCCACCATTTTTCAATTAGACTTACAAAAAGTAATCAACTGATATTGATGAATAAAAGAAGAGAATACATCAAAGAGATAGTCATTATCTGATATGTGGACTAAACTGGTGGTAACATTTTGTTGAATAAATTGTTTTATTAAACTATTGTATGACAAAAAGAATATAGTGAGAACTTCTCTTATGTCACTTTCCAAATCAGCATGAACCTGGCTAGTAACTACATGCTTCACTTAGTGGATTTTCACTTAGTGGATTTTCACTTAGTGAAACATGACCAGTTATAAAGTTATAAAGTAAATTATAAAGTATATTATTAAAGTAAGTTATAAAGTAAATTAGATTTAAAAAATTAAGAATTAAACTAACAATTTAAAAAGAAAATGTTAAGTATAAACACCGCACACTTTTGTTTTATTTGTTTTTCTTCATTTACTTTTAACTTTTCTTCATTAAATTTATTGAAAATAATAAGATTTTGATGTTTACTGGCAAAACGTTGACAACAGCCATTTTCGTTATGTTTTTAAAAAAACCTTACAAAAAGTTATCGGTTTTTTAAAAAACCATGACACATCAAACATTTAGCATAAAACCGATTGGAATTTCAAAAAACCAAAAAAATGTAATCGTTTTTTAAAAAGCCAAGGAGTTGTTCAAAAAACGCTACTGAAAAACTATTGAAAAACCGATTCATTTTACAGTGTTTTTGTTGATAAAATAAAATTTTTATATACAAATTATTAGCTGATTGTGGTGTTTTAAATGGTGGTCACACTAACAAAAATTGATGCTACATTTGAATCTGTGTACAGTAGGTACTGCTACGCACATTTGTAAAAAAAAAAAAAGCAACTATAACCAACATAACATTTGAGTTAATTGCACTTCCATCAATCTGATTTATTGTTATTTTGAAAAATAGAGTCAGGAGTTTTATTTGACTCCTGACTCTTGACTGACTCCAGTTCTCCATCCCAAGTAAAAGTGCAATGTTTTGACCATTTCAATGCACATCAATCATAATCAATCATCAATCATATATTATATCTAACTATAACAATTACAATAAGCAAAGTTATTGTGTCTTTAAACAGGAAATCTAAATGAAAGGCTGACTAATGGATTTTCATAGTTACTCTTATATTGCTGTTATATCTTATATTGCTGTTGTAACAGGATACTTCATGCCAATGTGATAAACACACAGAATGTGTCCCTAATGGGACACATTGCACTCTTAATTAAAAGAACTTCCATCAAAAGAAATATTAAAAAAAAAAAATTTGACAGAATTATTTTAAGCACTACAGTTTAACGTTAAATTAGTAAAAACAAAAAGTAAAATAAAAAGCAATTCTAAAGCAAAGTATTGCAATTTTATTTCTATCTTTCAAGTTTAGTGGCTTTTTTTACCCTCAAAAGTTTTCTTTTAAAACACTTTTTTCATTGACAGACTATTTATAAAAACATAGAAGTTTTAAAATATTATTTACAAATATTTTTGATAAGTATTAAAATATTGTGTTGTTTGATGAATTAATAATTAGTTAATAATTAGGAACATGTATTGATGTTAGATTAAATATTTTCAGGTGTTTTCACTGTGTATCTGACAGCAGCCAACAAATTCAGCTCTCTTAACACCTCTATTGATATTGTGGTTTTGTCAGAAATAAAAGAGTTATCTGTGAATGTTCAAAAAAATCAATTAATAGATCGTAGTTTTAACACATCTGTGAAGATCACTAATGGCACCAATATACAGTTGATAGTAGACTTTGGTGATGGAACGCCTGTTAAAAATGAAACAATAGATGATGCCAATGGTGTGAATGGATTCACTTACACTTTATCTCATAAGTATTTCATTTTTCTTACTAAATCAAATGAATATGCTACACAAATAGCATTTTTTGTAAAAGTATTTTGATGATGTGTTTGTTTTATAATATATTCCATATCAAGTTGTTTCTTTGCTGCTGTTATATTACATGTATTCCTTTGAAAAAAGTATGCAGTTATTTTATTAATGCCTCTAAAGTGTATTTTAAAGTGAAAAGCACTCAGTAAAAAGTTTGAGTTAACTTTCTAATTAGTTTTTCTATTGTTGTTGGTGTTTTATCCTTTTTGATTCCAATGTTTGTAAATTTTTTTTACTCACTTTTGTTGTTATAGGTATTCTGTTTGCAAAGCTTATACAATCCTTACTTCTGTAGACAACGTTCCTTCAATCATAGGTGCAACATCCAAACCGTCTTTCTTCAGTTCTACAAATGTAACAGTTTTCTGTATTTTATCACCATTAAAAGTTGTAACAAATCCAAGTGCTTCACTTAGTGGATTTGTTATGCTGTCCCTTAACAAAGTTCTAGAAATAGATGTAAATCAAGATACAGGATCTTTTGTGAGCTTCTCTGTTGATTGGGGAGATGGCTTTTTTTCATCAAATGATCAGTCACTTAACTTGAAGCCAGTTCCATTTCAAGTTTCGCACCAGTATAAAAATGAAAACAACTACACTGTTTCCATAACATCCAAGAACTTATTGGAGATACAGAGCTCTTTAGTTCAGGTGCAGGTAAAAAACTGTTCTGTGCCAGAAATTAGTTTTTATTACGGATCTCTTTCAAGTCCATTAACTGTTATTCGCAGTGTTGGTAAGTTGTTAACTGCAGTTGTTGCAAAAGTTGATCAATTTTGTAAAATGGAAAGTTCCAGTTTTCAATGGAACCTCACAAGTTCTACTTCAAAACCAAAAATTTCTCAAGATACTCTAATTAATGAAAAGATTAATTACAAAATTGAAGCAAATTCCCTTGATTTTGGTCTATACAACTTGTCGCTGACTTTTATCTATGGTGCTGTAACAAATGTATATTTTGCGTACTTAGATGTAACATTTTCACCATTATTTATGGACATTGAAAATGGTGTCCTTGCTACTATTGCATACAGGAAGCAGATGGGTAATGATAGCTTTTACCAAAACTTTACAGTAAGTGCAAAAAGCAGTTACGACCCAGATGATCCTAGTACTGGAATTGAAAATATTGACTTTATGTGGAGATGTAAACTTACTTATGCGGTTAATAAGACGAATATGACAAATGCTGGTGACATTTGCTTTAATCAAACCTGGATAAATCTTAATTTCACTACCCCAGAAGTTCATTTTAGTACAGAACAGTTCTTAGAAAATGTAAGTTATCAAATTGAAGTGTGTGGCACAAAGCCTTTAAAAAGCATCAAGGACAAAAAGAAAGCAGGTTGTTTCACTCAAGAGCTTCAAATCCTTCCTGGGAATCTTCCAACTGTTGCAATAAAGTGGGTTTGAATGCAATTTAGTTTATCACTTTATAATAAGTTCATACTTAATTACTTTTTAATTAGTTGTTAATCAAGTAATATAACTATAATGACTGTAATTAACAATTACTTTTCTATTGTCTTTTTAATCTAGACTCATGAATTTCTTAAAAAAAGATAGAAAAATTAATTTTTTTTATTAACTTAAGTTTATATCACATCATGATTTGATTAGTTTAACTAAACATGAACTTTAACATTACTTTTTAGTTTTCAAAAATGTTTTTGAGATTGCTTGAAAAAATATTTTTTAAATTATGATTAAATATATTTTTTGAATGCGAGAATGTGTTTTTGCTATAAGCTGGTTGTGTAAAATTTTTCTTGTGTAAATGGTGGCTCAAAGTATGATGTGGTATGGCTTATAATTGATCCCATTGGTCAGAGACCTTTTGAAAAAATCAGATTTTGTTGCATCATTTGCTCAAGTGGCTGAGAGATGACTAAACAAATTTGAATCAGTGAAGGCTATATCGTTTATAATCTAAATGATATTTGGATTTTTTAAGTTCAGTAAAATAGTTAAAAAATAATTTTTTTGATTTTTTTCTTGTTTTATTTTATTGGTTTTCTTCAAAATATTTTCCTAATTAGTTTTCCTAATTTTTTTAAGTTATTTTGTTTAAAATATTTTACTGATTTTTTAAATGATTCTTTCTCATTGCTTTAGATGCATATCCAACTGCGATACAAAGCTGAATTTTAAAGAACGGGTTATATATTCATATGAATGTGCAGATTGTAATACACAAAAGTGAGGATTTAAATCAATTGAAATAACCTTAAGTATAACAGGATATGTAAGTTCCTCCACAAATAAAACAGGGTATATAGGTATATAGTTCCTCCACAAGTATAACAGGATATATAACTTCAGGTTTAAATTATTTTTTGCAAGGGTTTTCAAGTTTATCATCTTTTATTAAATTTAAAGTTCTCAAAATTTTTATTTTTCAGATTAGTTGCACAGTGGAGTATCACGGATGATGATGAAAAAGAGCCTCCTGAAATTTATTCTCAAAATGCTACAACGACAGGCTTTTCGACTCCTAGTCTTGTAATCAAAAATGATGTTCTAGTTGAAATGAAAAACTACACATTTCGTTTAGAAGTTGGTTTTGCAAGCTCCTCGTATAAAGTTAAATTTGTATTTAAAAAGTCCACATGTTCACAGCCAACTCCAGGATCTTGTAAAGTAAAGTGAGTAATAGCTTTTTTTTTTTGTTGTTGTTTTTACGATGGTTATTTAAAAGATCGGATTTTTTTTTATTACTTAGAGCAAAATGATAATAATAATAATTAATGAAGGCTTTTTCTTTCCATAATTAATCACTTGTTAAACTGCAAGATAAACTTCAAACTAAAAAATGTGTTTTATGTTGTTTTTTTTTTATCCTTTTTTTTGGTAGATTCTGACTAGTAGTTTCTGACTGTTTTTGATTTGTATACTTGACTTTTTGATAATATTTTTACAATTTTTTTTCTTAAAGTACACGGTTTAAAAACAAACTTATGTTTGTAAATAAAATTTTTAAAATGGTTTCTGAATTAAATTATGAAATGCGAATAAAACATTTGTGTAAAGTTTTTTAGTGATTAATTTCACATTAATTTTATTATTATTACTTAGTTTTCCTTTTATTTTTATAGTCCAACTGAAGGTTTTGCATTAGATACAAAGTTTAAACTTGTTTGTAAAGATTGGACAGATTCTGAAGATATACTGAACTACAGATTTTATTATGACAATGGCCTACCTCAAAGAATGATGTTGAGCAGTACAACAAATAATGATTTCCCCCTATTAAATGCAGCAACTACTGATCAACCAAGTTTAATTGATTTTATGATGGGTCCAGGTGAAAAAGAAAATAATTATAAAATAAAAATCCTCATAAAAGTGAGTGGGAAATACAAAGCATATAGAGAATATAACAACCTTACTATAAAGGTAGTATATTTAGAAATAATGTTTGTGAGAAAATGTTTCTTTTGTTAAACATTTATAATAGCAAAAAAATTGTTATGTCAGTTATTGCTTCTTATCCAGGAAATTTATTTTAAGATTAAGAAAAGTGATGGTTAATCAGCTTTGATAAATCCATTTTAGTCAATTTTTTGTTACATAAATCTGAAACTACTAAATATTTTGAATGGTTTCCAATTACTTAGAATGACTCTTGCCCATGGATGCATGAAAACTGAGAGAGCTATTCAGTTTGTTATCAAAATTAGCCTAAATTCAAAAAAGAAGTTGTTGAAACAAACACTTCCAGTGCTATTGTATGAAAAGAGGCTAGCTCCATTCACATGTATCTTAGTATTTGTGATGTTTTTTTAATAAACACATAAGATGAGTAGTGCTTACATCAATGTAACTGAAGGAGATTAGATTTAACAGGAACAGATAGTGAACCACAATTAGTTCCTGAGATTGCTGCAAGTGTAGTTAATCCCCAAAAGATTTTCAAAGAATTCAAGATGTTCTGTGTCAAGAATGTTGGTCATCTTTAACCTTAAAACATCAAGTCATTATCTATGAAACTACTTTGTTTTAATCTGTTAAAAACATGTCTAAAAAAACAAAATCTACACCACACAGCTTATTTAATATCATAATTTTGTAAAATTGTTAATTAAAAATAATTGATCAATTACCGAAAATTAATTATATCAGTATATTCTCATTACTTAAATTTTTTATATGTAAAAAACAGTTTAAAAAACTGTTTCTGAATTGATTTTAGGTATTTCCTAAAACCAATCCTGTCAATACAACAGATCTGTTTACTGGAGTCAGTTTGAATGATACGCAAACTGTTGCAAATCTTGTTCAAGCAGTTAGTTCTACTGCAAACAGCGATTCAAAAACAATATTTGTTAGCACATCACCATCTGTAAATGTGTTAACTGGTATGGTTGATAATGATGCTCTAAACCAGCAAAAGCAGCAGGCACTAACTCGTCTGCAAGAGGTAAATTTTTGCTTTTTATTTAACATGATAAATTGTATTTTATTGCTTTTTCTAATTTGTTTAAATTTCTAGTTCATCAAATCCAAATTATTCTGTTCTTGTTGGATATAATTTTAGTTTTCAATAGTATTTCATTTTTTGACCAATATTAAAAAGTATTGTAATAAGGTCATTTAACAAGCCGCTGAAAATAGAATTATAGAAAATCACAAAGAGAACAAGAGGAAACTTTTAAAATCAAATTCAAGGATCACATGGAGCTCATGATGCAAAATAAAGTTTATTACTTTAACTTTTATACTCTTAAAAATTTAATTGCAAAAAAGAAAAAAATTTGATCACAAATTTAATTGCAAACAATAAAACTTTTAACTAACAAAAAAAACTTTCAGATGGTTTTAAAAGTCATTGAAGAATTAGATATTTACATTATGCCTATCACTATATGTATCTATATGGCTGCACATTGAATGACAGTCAATAGCCCTTCCATAGTGTTACTAAAGTTGTTCAGTCTGAATTACCACATGAGCTTCTGAGCTTTTTAGCCAAATTCTATTAAAATGTCATTAAAAATAAATAATTGTTTTTAAAAGAAACTAAGCATTTAAAAGGAACAAAAGTATGAGAAATAATTGCACAGAATGCAGTCATTGGGTACAAAGGGTGCAATTTATACAGTCCTCATGTGCCTAAAGATTAATTAAAAGTTAAGCCTTAAAAAAAAAAAATTGGGATTTAACCATCAATTAACCATGAAAATAAGTTAGTAGCGTTCAGTTTTACAAACATAATGAAAGTTTTATTACTTGAGGATTGCAAAATCGCACAATTACCTCGCTGGAACTTGCTTACCATCAAAATCATCTTCTGTCAAACCAAGGCCAAGCTCAAAAACTTCTTTTTTTAATGGTTTTTTTGTGTTAACTCAACTTCCAGTCCTTTTGTTGTTATAGTGGCAATAATATTTGTTATCAGCTTCAGCTTCTCCAAGTAGCCTAGAAGACAATTTTGTTTTCTGACAACAATGTTAAACAGGAATTTCCAACAACAGGAACTTTTTTCTATTCCTTAGGGGAACTTGAAAAGGTTTAAAATTTTTTTCCAAGTTGTAGCAGAGGTCTAAGACAAAGTTCTTGGTTTGCTGAAATCTTTTTAAAAAAGTAAAATTAATTTCTTTTGAGTGTTATTTTTGTTTTAATGTTGTAGCCCAGTCTTAAAAAAAACTCCTGTAGATTTCACTGCAAATGAATATCTTTACATAGTCAATGTAAACAATGAGTGTTTGAAAGAGGGGAGAGAATAAACATCTTGTTTTATCAAGGACAATAATTATGGTATAGTAAAGGATACAAGTGATTCAAAAAATGATCTAAAGTAATCACTTCAAGTAATTATCACTTCAAGTAATTATCACTTCAAGTAATTTTCACAAATATCATTTCAAGTAAAAAATTTATTGCCTCAATTAAGCAATGACAGATATTTTCCGATATTGTTTGATCATGAAAACAAATAAGTTTCTTGATGAAGGAGACTTGGTTGTTAATTCTGGTAACCAAATCACCTTCATCAAGAAACTCAATATCACAGATATGTCACAGTCAGCTAATGGTAAATTCTTATTCAAGGCTATGTTGATCAGATCTTATAGAAGCTACAAGGCAACTGCAAAAGATGATGCTCTATCATTACATTTCAGTTTTTATCAGAGGTCTTTATATGAAATCCACATCTATCACATCTCCAACAATCATCTGCTGCCTCAACACTTCTTATCACCCACATTAATTTAAACTATATACAACTTTTTTTTTTGTACCCATAATGATTCCTCCTCTAATTTCAATGATGAATTTCCCTTAAGTTATGACAAGTTAGCATTTTGATTTATACTTTAGTTATTTTGAAAGTTTGGTAATTTAGCAAATTTTCAGTCAATTTAGTTTTTTAGTATGTTTTTAAAAAACTAAGTTGAATGAAAAATTAGCTTAATTAGTTTATTCTTTAGATTTTGTTGTCATCTGAAAAAAGTAGAGCAAAAAGCATGTTTAGAGCTCTTATTTATTTTCAAATTTATTTTCCAATTTCAAAGAAGGTGCATCAGTTTAACATTCAGGTGTGCTAATGGGGAACATGAATCATACATTTAACAATCTCTTTTACATTCACGAAATAATATGAACATTTTTAAATTTATTTTATTTTTTTGTATTTTTGTTTTAGCTTAATATATGTTTTTTATTCATCTATAATGTATATTTCCTTATAGTCACGCACAGAAATGATTGGTTATCTTAACAAGGCCCCTATCAAAGATTTGAACTCTTTCAAGGCTGTAGGTGATGCTTTGGAAGTGTCCTCTCAGAATCCACTGGAGTTAGTTCCACAGACTCAAGTAATAATGTTGATATTAAATTTTGTTTTATTTATCTTACAATTATAGCAATAGTAATAGGTTAATAAACTTAATAGTAAATTGTATTTATAATAAATAATATTAATAAAAAATAAATAGTAAATGAAAATATCTTTTGTAAACTACCAATGTTAGATGTTCGTACTGAAGCAAATTTTCTTGATGTATTAGTAGATTATTCCTAACCTTTTGTTGACCCTAAATTGTCAGTAAACTTAGAACTACACCTGGCCAAAAAATTTAAAAACAACAAAGTTAAATTGAATATAAATTTTTTTAATAAATTTATAAATTTTTTTTTTAATAAAAACTTTCATAACAAAAATTCAGACTTCTAATGAAAATAATCTAATGAAAAAAGTGTCAATTCGTTTTACACTTTTCAGAATAACGCAGCAACTATTGTTGTTAAATTGGCTGGCCTTCTAACAAAAGAAAACTTGAAAGGTGTCGGAGCAGACAGCTTTGATACCATGACTAAACCATTTGTAAATTCCATATCGAATTTATTTGGGGCAAGTGTGAACAATAACAATAAAGGTATTGTTTTTTTTTTTTCTTTTTGATATAAAGTTTAATCCAAACATTGTAATTACAATGCATGTATGTATAGCTTTGTGAGCTAAAATGTATGTAAAGTATATCATTTGTAAGTTCATAAGTAATTATTAAAATATATGTTTAAATTATAGATACTGTTGTTCCTGCTTTGCAAACGACCCCATCTTCATCGAGTGTTTCAGAAGTAATAAGTTTACAAATGATTTTTTTTACTAAAGTATATAATTATTTTCCAAACTAAAGTAATTGATTATATCTTTCACTAAGGATACAAAACAATAATTAAAAAATTTTATTTTTATTTTTGAATAATGGATGCTCAGTGCTTTTTTTTTTTTTTTTTTTTTTAAATGTAAGTACCTTAAAATGTACGTTAGGTGAAGTTCTTCAAAAAAAAAAAAAAAAGAAGTTTAGAGAGTCTTGTTGCAAGCTTTATTGTTTTATAAAAAAAAAAGGACTGAAAAAAAAAAAAGAGAAGTTTGAAAACAAGAGGATGAAACTATAAATCAATGATTCCAAGTTTGATTGATAGTTCATCATCAAATAGTGAGCTATCAATCAAACTTGGTAAGAAGTGAAGTTTTAAAATTTAACTATTTTTTTCAAAGTTTTCAATTCATTAAGTTTTTTTTATGAACAAACTCGGTATCCCTGATTTTCATCTTTCTAAAGAAGAAAAATAGGTAGAACAATAGAAGTAAACCCAGAATTACAGTTTAATAAGTCAAATTTTGTTTATGATTGCTAATTTAAACCAACTTAATGATTTTGGTCAGTGCTAAAACTAAGCTTTTTTTCAACAAGTGTGTTTTTGTTACCTATCTTGTCTAAGAAGTGTTTCTGCGTGTTGCTAAAATCTACAACTTTCTATGATTTTTTTTTTCAATAGAAAAAAAGAGGTTCTTTTGTTCTTGTTTTATTGACAGACAGTATAAATTTGATAATTATCACATAGAAAGCTTATTGGCCCAGAGGAAAGGAAAAAAAAAAGAATATTCTTTAAAAATTCTAGTGCTTTTGTGACTTTTTAAAAACAATACAGAAATGTGTTGATGTTATATGCTATACCTAGAACCACTAATAATAGTATAAATACTTGTGGATTTCTTGACTAGATGACAATCAAATAAAAAGGTGCCTAAAAAGAAAGAAAGTAGTAATGATCTTAAAACTTTCGTAATTTAGCACTATTAGAACGGTGGTTCTCAACAGGAAATTGCTGCTAAGGCTATACTTCCTTGAGAGACAGTACGTTACTTTATTAAGAAATACAAACAGACAAAATGTGTCTGTAATTTATTCAGACTTGGTCAAAAAAGAAAAACAACCTAAACATTCGATGGATTGATAGTACGCAAATTTAAGTCTGATTTATTTTTGTGATATCTTAGAGCAGAGTTAGTTACCATCAACCCAAAAATTTAGTTTTGGACAAGAGTTTTTCTTTATTCAAAACAGTGATTCCAAGCATACATCAGGTAAAGTCAAGGATTGGCTCAAGCAAAACAATATACAAACATTAGCTTGGCCTTTATTCTTGCCTGATCTCAATCCCACAGAACATATATGGTATGAGATCAAACAGAAGATGAAGTAGCACAAGCCAAAAAATATCCATGAGTATGAGAACCTCTTGAAGAACAAATGGAATAACATCAAGTTGTCTGTTCTTCAGAAACTTGGTGATTCAGTCCTAAGTAGATAACAAGAATTCATCAAAAACAAAGGTTACCCAACATTATACTAGATTTGATGAAATGCATTTTTTGCAACAAACAAAATTTTTTATTTCCACTGGCCTGATAATTTTTGTACGTGAGATTTGAACAAAATTATGCTGTTTTGTCAAAAAAAGTAATTTAAAGCTGTTTTGATTTACAAAATTAATTATTCCATTAATTTAGCTTACCCTTACATAAAAAAGTTTGTATGTTAGGTTTTTCCCAAATGCTTTTGTTTAGGCAGAAATTAAATTTGACACTTAAGGGCTATTTTATTAAAAGCTTTTTTAAAATATAATTCTGTTTATTACATAGGGTTAATCATGATTATGATTACAGGGTTGATGATGATTATCATTATAATTGTAGGGTTGACAATGATTATCATAAAACTTAATTAAAGACTTTTTGAAAAAAGCTAAACCAAAATCCTTTGATTGGCAACAAAAATTTTCTTTGAGTAAAAATAATAAAAAATAATAAACAATTCTCTACTGTTATCAGTGTTGTTAGAAGTATACCATTTAACACCATAAACAAGTTGTCAAAGTCAAAACAAAAACAGAGCTGTTGGTCAAAATCTTGGTTCTTTTGATCTCTCGCCTGTCTCAGTGTGTCTAATTCTTTTATCAAACTAATTTTAATTTTGTTGTTTCATGTAATTTTCATCAAATTGAAGCTGTTGGCAATTTAATTTTGTGATTTTCATTAAAGTTGTTTTTTTTTTTTGTTTTGTTCTTAGAAAACTGTCTTTAAAATTATTGACATTTAATGTGTACATTTGAAATAATGTTGTTTTGCTTAGAAAAATGCAGAGTTGATGTCAAAGCTGTTCAAATCTATGGATGATTATTTCTTTGCAGCACAATCTTATAAAGTTCCAAGTGAAAATGCAACAGTGGGGCAAACAAGCCAGTTTAGCTTTGTATTAAAAAAAGAATATTCAAGTAGTTTGAGCAACAGCTCTATTGGTTTATCAGAAAAAGGTGAAAGTGATGAATATGGTTTTACTCTTCCTGATTCAAATGATATGTTTAACAACTCTATGATAAATTCACAAATCTTAGTCAATGTAAGTTTGAAATACTGTACTTTTAGTAAGTATAAACCATAATATATTATAAAGTGTAAGTTTCATATTGTAATTATGTTTTGTAAAAAATATTGTTTTTTTCTTTGTTTTTTAGAATGTGAGAATGAAAGTTATGCCATACATATGGGACACTAATAGATCACAAAACATTCTCTCTGAATCTCAGAGCCTTTCATTTCAATCTCCAGATGGACGTCCAATAAAAGTGAAAGACAGCTTGCAACCAATTCATATTGCCATTAAAAATATTCCTGAAAAAATGAATGGGAAAAATATATCTTTGTCAATGCCTGAAGATATATATCAAGTTAGGCTCCCAATAACATTAAAATGTAACATGCTCTTAAAGTTTGTGCATAGAAACGATCAGAAAAATTTAACAAACCTTATTGTTTACATTCAGTTTGGAAAAGTTGCTTCAAAAGATGATTATGACATCAAGCTCAACATTTCTGCTAAAGATGGTGTTATAATGACAAAGAATTATGGTTTCTTTAACTCTAGTTTAAAACAAAAGTCCAATCTAACTGTTGCTAATTCTGTTTTGCAAACAAATGGAAACTCCTCTGAACTTTTACAAAGAAATCAAGATGCCCGTCTTCTTACAGATGGCACACTAGTACTATGGAATTTCCACAACTCAACCTATGCTTTCTTGAACAAGAGTGAACTGCATTTATCATTTTCGTATATTGGGCCAATGCCTGATAAAAAATTAGATTCAAATCCGTATACTTTTGATGAGCCAGAGTATGCAGGAACATTTGACTATGAGATGAAGTCATTTTGCACAGAATGTAATTACTGGGATGAAAATACAAACAAATGGATGTCTGATGGGTGTGAGGTATGTGCGGTTTGTTGCTTAGTTGGAGTTCTAAGTCTAGCTCGTCTGAGATTACTGCTAAGAGATCATAAATGCTGATCTTGTCTTGATCATAAATAGGTCTTGTTCTGTCTTTTTTACCATAATTGTTTTTCCTTAACATTTTATAAAATGGACATTTGCTTTGATGGATATAAATTTCGTTGTTGTTTAAAAGTGGTTCATACTTGCTGCATTCTTGCAGTGAAAAAAAGTTGCAATTAAAAATCTTTTCTTTCATAAAAACTCTCCTTTCCAAATTGTCAGCTTAATTTATACTGAATTACGTAGAAGCATTCTACGTAATTCAGTTTTAATAATCTACATAAATTACATAGCAATTGGAATTATTTTTTCATATTCAATCCTATTTTATTTTGAAGAAGATATTGAATAAAAAAAGTAATAGTTGTCATGAGTTATGGTTCAAACCAAATAATTTGTTTTAAAGTTGCATTGGAAATCACAAGAAATGCAGATTACATGAGGTGCCCACACTTTATCCTGCTCACTAGATTTGCATCAAAAATTATTATTTTTATTAAAAATTGGAATAATGTAGACACTATTTGAGGATTATTTGTGATTAGGAAAACTCATAATTGGATATGTATTTTCCTTATCACAAATCCTCCTCTTTATAATAACAACTATATCTGAAGAAAATGAAATAAATGGAAAATTCAATTGATAGCTTAAAAACTAGATATGCTACAAGTATAATTTTTGAAATCTTAAAAAAATCTGTTTTTAGAAGTAGCATATAAAGTATGTAAGAGAAATTTTAAATTGAAAGCAAAAATGCTTTTGGAAAGTATTTGTTGTTAATCTTTACCTAAGTTATTCACAGTTATTTATAATGACAATTTATATTGTCTTGATATTTATAAGCATTGTTTTAGCTCGATGTTCAGACCACAAGTTTTGCTGTGACAAAATGCAAATGCAATCATTTAACTGCTTTTGGTGGGTTTTTTGTTGCCCCAAATCCGCTTCCTACACCCTCTTTAGCTTTGTTAAAATCAGGATATGCTCTACTTGTGACAGTTGCAATAATCATTCTGCTGTGGATACTTGGATTAATAGTGGCCAGGAGAATAGATAAAAAAGATACTTCAAAGGTGAGCTAAAAGAATTTGTTATCTCTTCTTGTACTTCCTTAAAGCTCTAATACATTTTTACATGTTTGCATAAAGTGTTTTATTTAATGAATTTGGGGTTCCAACAAACAAAGACTGCAAAAAAAGTAACCAAATTTCTTTAATTTTCAATACTTACTGTACTAGTTGATTGTAGCACATCCTGTGTAGAATTCATTCGAGTTAGCTTGAGTTTGGAACAAAGTTAGTTTATACCAGTCTACGTTTGTTTGTTTGAGAACAGTGATTTAATTTATGGTAAAAGATAATGCAGGCTTACTGATTTTTAAATCTACAACAAGTTGATTGTTTTTGTAGTTTTGTTTAGATCGTGAAACTTCTATTTCTGTTTTGATTATTTATCTCTTTAAATACTAAAATCAAGTTTAGAATTTAATTGTTTACATTGTAATGTCCTTACCACTCCTAATGCTATTGATTTATGGTTAAATTTAACCATCAAAAATCCTTAAAGCTCTTGAAAGTGCATTTTTATATAGCAAGCGTACAGAAATAGTTAAATCAAATTATGTTATTTATAAAATTTAGATTGATAAATTCTATAAAAGTAGTTTATTAATAGTATAATTTTATCAAGCTTGTAATATTTATAAAATTTAGATTGGTGTTTGCCCCCTTCTTGATAACCTAGCAGAAGATAGTTATTTGTACCAAATAACAGTAAATACTGGTAGTCAAAGAAATGCTGGCACAAAATCAAACATTTTCTTCACTATTGCTGGTAAGAAAAGTTTTATGTTTAAAATATATTCATACATAGGAGAGTGGGTAAAATTCTGTTTGAAAAAAATCAAATTTTTTAGTTTTAAGTTCAAAGAACTAAACTGAAATCTTTTTAATGTAGTGGAGTGTAAACAATCTAATACAATGTAATATAAAAATATTTTTCTGTAAAAAAAAAAGGGAAGGTGTAGTACATCTAGGGTAAAAGATTTATTTTTTGCCGTATTTCTGTTCTTAGAATCTTTGAGCAATTGTAACTTTTGAGTCATGTGCTCTTTTTAAATGAAACCAAAATGTAAAGAAAAGAAAATATTACACGTTGCTTTTCCCCATTTTAATTGCACCTTAACTGTCATAACAAAAAAATTAACTAACCAATTTTTTTTTTTACAGTATGAAATCTTTTTTTTTTGCAGTATGAAATTTGTTTTTTACAGTATAAAATCAGTTTTTTTGCAGTATGAAATCTGTTTTTTACAGTGTAAAATCTGTTTTTTTGCTGGAAAAAAAAGTTTTTTGTGGTATTTAAAAAAATGGCTATTATAAAAATCCTATGAGAAAAAATCCAATAAATTTAAAAAGAAACATTAAGATTATGTATTTAGAAATTGCATTTTGTAAGAATGAATGATGTTCTTAAAGTTTAATCTCTAAAAATATTCAAAATTTCACTAAAAGCATAAAGTACATATTGGTTAATGTTTTTAACTGGTATTCTTTAGATGATTCTGTTCTCACTTTTTCCTTCTTTATTTGTTTGATCTGCTCTTGTATTATTCTTCCCTCTTAGGGAACTCTTTTCATTTTCTTTTATTTGTCCTCTTTTTCATACATTTCAAATTTCAATCGTTCAAATTTAAATTTAAAAATTTTTGTTCAGAATGGTTTGCAAGCAAAAACATTAAAATATCCATCTTTTATACACATTCTTACACATTTTGCAAGCAAAAATATTAAAATATCGATATTTTATCGAAATTTAAACAGTGAAGATAAAATTTGGCCACACAGTTACAAATTCCTGGACTGGCAATCATCAACCAAAATACATAATGAAAAAAAACGTTACAAAAAGAAAACGAAAAAACCGGTAAAAACGTCGTTAAAAAAGAATTGTTCTTATTAATGATTTCAAATTAGTTCTTACTGTCAAATGACGCAAGCATGTATACAAAGGTAGTCAAAACATGTCTATTACTCTAAATCATTTTTATCCACAAAAAAAAGTGAATACCACATTTTTATCCACAAAAAAATAAGTATGTTACCCTTGCTTGATAAATTTTTTAGTTGGTATTAAGTTTAATATTGCATTCTAAAACATAGTTTATGGGCCCCCCTGTAATGTAAATAATTTCTGTTTGTGCAAAAAACTCATTAAGACTCATATTTTACTCATTAGGGCTGCATTTTTCAAAAAATCATTTTTGTAAATTTAACATATTTCTTATGAATTTTAACAGGTGATCTAAATGATAGTGGAGTGAGACGTTTGAAAGATTCACAGAGAGAATGTTTTCAAAGATCAAGCTGTGATGTGTTTATAATGACTACAAATAGTTCACTTGGTGACCTAGATTTCATTCGGCTATGGCATGATAATAGTGGTGGAGGTTGGTACATAAGGTATAAGTACTTTCTGTAATAAGTTTTTAATCTGTGTATGTACTCTTTTCAAATGCTCTAATTCATTTCTTGTTCAAGATTGTCATTGATAACTTTGCAATCTGATGAAAATTTTCAATCCAAATGAGTTTGTATAGTTTTTTTTTTTTTTTTTTAATTTATTATTTTTTTCTAATCAGAAACATTGAGGTAATTGATTTACAAACTGACAAACAGTTTCTTTTTATTGGTCATCGTTGGATTGCTGTAGATCGTGACTCTTGCTTGTTAGATTGTGTTATACCAGTTGCAGCACCTGAAGAAGTTTCAAATTTTAACTATCTTTTTACTACTAAAGCGCAGCGTGATCTTGCTGAGAATCATTTATGGTATTCAATTTTTGCTCGCCCACCTAGAAGTAATTTTACTAGATGCCAAAGGCTGTCTGTTGCAGTATCCTTGCTAATGACAGCTATGACAGCTAGCACAATGTTCTATCAACGTATTCCCCCAGGTGAACCATCAACTGAAAACAAGATTGCCAATTTTTCTTTCACATGGGGACAGGTTAGTGGAAAACTTAATTAAAACTTTAGTGTAACGATTAACTTAGTTAAAAGAAACTGTTTAAGTTTTTAATAAACTATTAAAAGGGGGTTATTCAAAATATGTATGAAGTATGGTTTTTGTACAGACTCATATTTTATTCAATGTATTGTATGACTCATAAATTATTGAAGTTTTATGTGTTGCTTTGTAGAAGGTTACATAAACATTTTCAAATTATTATTAGCTGTACTTAATGTGGCATTGAAAAAAAAATTTTAACTTAAATTTTATTTGTTCACAATTTGTTTCATGCAATCACCTGTACTTAAAATTTGATGATGTATTGATTTTGTATTATGCTTATTATGCTAATTTAATGATGCTAGAAAAATGTTGTTTGGTATCTTTGACCACTACTTTCAATAAGATTTTTTTAAATTATGTTGATAACTTTTGCTTTTTGCACAAAGTCTAAATTGAGTTTAATTTTTACTTGCACAAGGTCTAAATTGAGTTTTTCAAGTCTAAGATAATACCAAAAGCATTTTTAAAGCTTTTGTTTGTTCATTGCATGTTATAATATTGTTATATACTTAAACTGGGTCTGACAATAATGCATTCTCAAACTTTATAAAGTCTACAGCATTATTTAAGATTATTAGGACATTCAAAAGATTGACTTGTTTTCCAGCTTTCTGTTTCATATTGTAGCTGTAATTGTAGATTTTTTGCTGTTGTAAATAATTGCTTTTTATTTAAACATTAATCAGTTGTTTTATATTTTCTATCATTTACTACTATAATTAAAAAACATGCTGAGAAAGTTCTTGATGATGGGAGAGAGGTTTATTTACCTCCTTTTTTTGGTGATGTGATAAGGAAAGTAAACTCTATATTTTACAATGTTATGTTCAGGTTTATGTGGCATTGATCAGTGCTTGCATCACCATACCTGTGAACTTGATACTTGTAGGGCTGTTCCGATCGATTAGACCATTCCAAATCCCAACAAAAAGCAAATCAGAAAGTACCTCCTCTGTAAACGAAAGTAAAGAAGTACAAAGAAGATCATCCTCTCCTGTACATTTACTTAAAAACAGTGGTAAGCAACCTTGCTTGCATTTTTTTTTGAGACCCTAAATAGATATAAACAGAAAACACCTCTTACAATTACAATTATTTTAGTTTTGTTGTTTATTTTTACTATTATTATATATTATTATTATTATTATATTTGAAATATTGGAAAATTTCTTAACATTAGTTTGTATTTTAGTTTGAATGACAAAAATCTGAGAAATTTAATTGACAAAACTCTTACTTTACATATAATATTTTAATCATCGAAAAAAAAAAAAAAATTTTTAGATGAATTTTTTTATAAGTAGATCCAAATTTGGCTTTATAAATGTTGAAAGATGTCAGTAAAAACTGTTTTCAAACGAAAAAAGAAAGAGAAAAAAAAAAGAAAGCATCTTTTTATTGTGTAAAGTTTTTCATGTTATAAGATAAAAACTAAGAGAGATTTTTTTTTTTTTGGGAGAAAAAAACTTTTGGGAACAAATTTATAGTTTCTTTGTGAAAAAATTTATGTTTAAATCTTTTAAATAGAACTTTGCTTTTCCTATTTATTTTCCTATTTTATGATTTAAAGTTACTCTTGTCACTGAAAATGACATGCTTCCACTTTTTCATAGACCAAGCAATACTCTCGCCATCATTCGCTTTCATAAAAGCATTTTTCCTAAGTAAAAAATTTCTAAGTATATTTGAAGAAATATTTATGGCTTTTTGTTGGAGGTTTTGGTAAGTGCATAATAACTGAATCATGGATTGGTTCTTACTTGACTAAATTTAAGATTTCATTTTTTTTTTTTTGACCTTTTAGGTTGAGGATAACATTGGGTTGCACCTGTCGTTTTAAATGTTTTCAGAATATTAGCTGAACACAATGAAATTCAGCACCCTTAAATATTAATTGCTCAAAAACTACTTACCAAATTTTTCTATCTCTTTTACATAACAAAGCTAACTAAATTATTTGTTTGTTAGATTTTTAACAGGATGCTTAGATAGAAACCAAATATTTTTGCAAATATTTTATTATCATCTCCTGGATCTAGATTTATTATCATGTCCTGGATCTTGATTTATTATTGTTGAAGCTGCTATCCACTTTCTCTTAAAATCTTCTTCATTCTGATTTCTTACTTTTCAATAGGAATCCTTTTATAATTGACCAATAGTTTTTAACGATTCACTGCTCAGGACAATTTGTAAGATTTGCTTCCTTTGGTACTGATTTGATGTCATTTTGTTTATACCATTCTAGTGATTTTTTGGAGTAATGAATTCTATCCAAATCAGACCAAAATGCTGCCTGCCATGCTTTTTAATGAATGCCAAAAGATGTTTCTTTAAGAATTATTCCATATAAAAATGCAAGTTCAAAATCTTACAAATAATATGGTACACTTTTAAAACCATAGGAGCAAATTGTTTGCCATACAAAGAACTAGGGAACAAATCTTTTATTTTGAATATCCTTGAAATTTTTGTCAATATATCTAGCTTTTGGCTGATAAAAATATTGCTGACCTGGCAATTGTGAAAAATATTTTTTTCAATAGGTTTTGTCGTCTTCAAATACTCAGAAGTTTTCTCAGCTTAAAATTTTATATTGCTTTTTTGAAAGATTTAATTTTGAAAGATCAAAAATTGCTTTAATTTCTCTGTCAATGGTTCACTTTGAAGTTTTCTTTTTATGATATGCTTTATATTCTTGATATAATAGATGTTTTTCCTATCAAAACTTGGCTGCATTTAAATTTTATCACAAAATCTCTCTGTAACTGACATAAATTTGTCTTTATGGAGCAATTGATTGATTTTGCTTTATATTTATTTATAAATCTTTCTACTTTTCTTTTGATAGTCTTTCTATGTTGCAGCAAAATAAATCCAACTGAAGATTGTGCAGCACTGGCTTTGAAATATCTTATGACAAATAACTTATGACTAAGAAAGATTTTAAATAATAATTTTGAAACCCTTTTCTAGATTCCTTTACTCATTTTAACCTAACAATAATGATAACCAATGTTTCACACTCAGCAATCAAACAACAATAAAGAATCTGAATTTCATGGTGAATTTCTAAATTTCATTCTGAATTTGATTGTGTTCAACCAATATTTCTGGCAAAATATTCTAATTTTTTACAATTTCTATTCTAATCCTAGACCCCACCATTCATAACTTACATAGTCCAAAAAAAGGTATACTGTAAAAACTTTTTAAACCAAATGCTGCTGAAACCATATCTGGTATCAGCTTTTTATATCACCTATAGTTATCTCAAAATATGACCTTAATTTTATTTTAAAATGGGGAAAATCATTAAACATGTAAAAAATAAAAAAAAAAACCTAGCTGATACTGTACTTTTGTTTCACTACAGATTTAATTTAACATGCTTACACCATTTCAAGTTTAAGTTTTTTTTTTCTGTTAATCCTGTCTTCGTCAAATATATGATTACATTGTGTGTGTGTGTGTTTATATATATATATCCTCATTAGGTCTCAAAACAGCGTAAATCATTTAGTTTATTTTACAGATCTGGTTTCAAACCAAAATACAACATGCATTGTTATTGAACAACATGACCCATCAGCAAAAATCCGGAAAGAATTTTATCTGCCGCATTGGTGTTTGTACATAGCATGGTTTATTTGTATTGGAAATATATTTGGCTGCAGCTATATTGTTTTGTTATATGGGATGAGTTTTGGAAATGCTAAATCTTTAAATTGGTTATCTAGTGTAACTATTTGTTTGGTACATTTTACTTTATCTTATTTTTCTTTTCATGTTTTTTATATTACATCATATGGATTATGATAGGTATTTATTATTCACTTTTTTTTCTCTTTCAGCAGATGTGGTTAATTATTCTATTTAGAAAATTTTAAATATTTAAATCTAGAGAAAATCATTATCTTAAGTGTTTTTGAGTCAATCCATTTTTTGTAAAAAAAAGATAACTATTTTGTTTTACCCTTCCACTTAACCCTTCTTCAAATCAAATTCTATATAAGTTTAAATATGGTAAACAGCTCCAAGATTTTTGTCTTGAAGGCATTTAATGTGTATAATAATCTACTTTCTGTTTAGGTAAAAGACGTATTATTAATTCAACCGATGAAGATTTTCTTAGTAGCAATTTTTGTGGCTCTTATTGTAAAAAATGTTGAAGAAGAAAAAAGTGAAGTGGAGAAGCAAGGTTTAATTTAGATGATTAATTTTACAATGTTTACTTTATTTACATCCGTCCACCTCTTTTCACCTAAATTCACTCCAATCTTTTCACCTAATCATACCTTTAACCTATCTTTAGCAATACAGTCTAACAAGTAGAGCACTGAGACACAGAAGTTTAAAACCTAATTATTTTTAGTTTCTATAGTTCAAATTGGTGTTTTGCATTATTCCAATAGATGAAACAGATCCTCTGTTGACAGCAGTATAAATATTCATTACAAAGCCTAATTTTTCAGTACTACCCCTTTGTAATTTTTTTTGTAATTACTTTTTGACTTTAAAGGGAAAGTGTTGGCTCGTGATGAAACTTGGCTCCACAAACCAAAAAATGAACAAACAATTTTTGATAGAGTTGATATTGATGCACAACCACTTGATTCTACTTCATTGGCAGGAATGAGAGAAATGAGGTTAAAAAAACTAAAGATGTATGCTATCACGCAAGAGCTTGCTTTATACACTTTTTACGCTTTTTTGGTGTTCTTCATTGGTTATATGACACGAGAAAATTTCACCTTTTACCAAACTCGAAATGTAGAGGAACTTTTTAATCTGAGAATGAGGACTACTAAAACTAACCCTAAAGATAGCTACAAAATTTTCAATAAGGTATCAAAAATAAAGCTAAGTTATTTTTCTTTTCTTTTTTAAAATGCATGTTTGTATCATAAACACACTTACGTACAAAGTGTTTTATAACCAAACACTAAACTGTTGTTTTGAAGAATTTAAGAAATTTCTAAGAACATGGTACTTAAACATAAGTGAAGCGTGTTAAAATAGATTAAAAAAAAACCTTGATTGTGGTCACACTCCCTATCTTACTTGCATTTTGAATAATCAGACTGCTTTTGATATTCAATTTATTTACAAGTAAAATTTTGAAGTGATGTTTTTTTCTTTTGGAAAAGTTTTTATATAACATTACTTTAAAATAACTGCCCCATTTTCAACATTCTTGATTTTCCATATCAGTTTCATTAAAGCTCCCTTCTAAACCTTAATTGGTGTTTAATATAGATCTATTATAAGTTGCATATTTACACATCATTGAGTGTTAAATTGGAATGCCTCAGAATGTTTTTTACATGCCATAGTGTTATTACAAGAATTAGGTATCTTCTAAAGTTGGTCTATCTTCTCTTGCTTTAAAGCAAACATTAAAATGATTTCTTAACAAGGCCTTTTGTCTTTTGTATGTCACAAATCTATTGAGATTAATTTTCCAGTATACCTTTTTGGAAAACACCCTTGTTGGTATTTTGCACCAAAGAGTTTTAACTTTACAAGAAATGTTATTCATCTTATGTGTTAAAGTTTACAAGTTTTCTTTAGGTTTATTTTATGACATTTTTCAAAACCAACCAGTATTGTAAAAGAATCTAAAATTCACACTGACTTTCTTTTTACCAAAAATCAAATAATGTAAGCTTAATTATTTTCTTCATTTTTAGGCCGTTTTTTAGTGGCATCTAAAAATGGTATTAGACTGTAAACCAATTGTGATGATTATAAGTTGAAAAAAAGAAATATTTGTTTATATATTTACACGTTAATACTGAGATATGTTTAATCTATTGATAAAGAAGAAGAAATTTTAAAATATGTAATCCTTTTGGTTCAAAAAAAAAAACCATACTATGCTCCACCATCTAAACTGTTAATTCCCTGATATGATTTATAGTTTTACTCTACTTACATCAGTTTGTACATAGCAGCAATATAATATGCAACAAATTTGGCCAGAATTTCAGAATTTTTGTTTTAATATTTTTCAGTCTTACAAAATCTCAAGAAAAGGAAAACATTTTGTGACTAATAAAATTTGAGAAATTTTGTAAGCATCAGAGAAATATAATTATCTTCTGGTAAGTTTTTCAAAACAGTAACTTGTATCAATGTTTGGTAAAAAGCATTCAAAAAGAATCCAAACAACAGTTTTACAATAGATTTTGAGTTTTTAAAAAGCTTATCAAAAACCTGAAAAAGATATGTCAGCCAAGAACCTATAAGCTTTAGTTATTACTTTGAATATATTTTATAATTTTTTGTTGTTTCATTGGGATTTAATAAAGTGCCAATAAGTTGTTCTTTTTTTCCTGAGAGTCCTGAGTCATTCTCCTGAGTCATTTTCCTAAGATTTATCAGTTATTAGCTTTAGTTTGCGATTTTTCATGAAAAATCTTTATGCATAATTTGCTAAAAGCAAATACTAAGAGCTCGATTAAAAGATAAAACATGTAGATATTTACCAATGATTTCTTTACACAAAACAATGTAAAACAATTTCTAATCATAACATTTAAGAATTACCTTAGTTCTGAAATTTAGTTCACAATCTATTTTTCTGATCTCCTTATGCGATATAAATTAATTTTAATTAGATAATTAATTTGGCCCTCTAATATTCATTACTAAAGCAGGTTACCAAAAGGTTTTTCAAAGTCTTTTTAAAATTAGTCTGTAGTTTGGATCTTTTCACTCAATTAAACCTCAAACAGCACTTGCTCCATAAGCCTGAACCAGTTCTAGCTATTCATCAACAATTTACAATTATCTAAAGAAACTTTTTAATTTTTTTTTTTTTTGCAATGACTTAATTTTCAACACCTAGAAATGAAAATAAATCACAGAGGCTGAATAATTTTAATTGTGATAATTCCTTTAACAATCATTGCTATCAGTTGCATTAAAATGTAAATAAATATTTTTCATTAAAATGTAAAAAAATATTTATCTCTGATTGTAAATGGTGGCTGTATAATAACTTTTAAGAATATTTAACTGTATTTTTGACTTTGATTAATCCCTGGTTTGTCATATTTATCATATGCATAAAATTTGGGCTTAATAGAATATATAAATAGTTCTCAATATGTAAATTTTAAACGAATTCCTAACCCTATATAAAAAGATGTTGTTAATATGTGTGTATGTTTGTTATATGTATTCTGTTTTTTTTATCTTTATTTTCCATATAACTTAAAGCTTCAATCTTCACAAGATTTCTGGCCTTGGATGGATAAGTTTTTTCTTCCTCAAGTTTACCCTGAACCCTGGTATAATTTGAGTGACTTCTACAGAAATACAGATAAGAAAGACTTCCCCGGAAAACTGTTTTTAAATGACCTTACTTCAAAAATTGTAAATGGAATAAGAATTAGACAAGTTCGTGTGCAACCACGTAAGCCTTGCATCATAAATTTTGTTAAAAGCATTAACCATGGTTAACTATTTAAAAGCTATTTATTAACTATTTATTTTTTATAAACATTAAATACTGTTATAGATTGTAGTAACTAAAGTAAAAATATCAATTTACTGTGTAATTTTTCTTAAAATTAAATAGATCTTTTTAATTTGATATACATTAAGCGTTATAGACTTTTTGTGTTCATTTACTATAGGCTCATGCATGAAAGCTGCGTCAGTTTCTGAGTTTTTCCAAATGGACTGTTTATCTTCATATAAAGTGACACTTGAAGAAACAAGAGATTTTGATTTTAATTGGACGATTCCAAAGAAGTTTAGCTCACCCATCAATCCTTCAACAATGCCTTGGAGGTACCAAACCTGGCAAGAACTTGATGGGTATCCTTATGCAGCTGATTTAGAAACTTACTATGGTGGAGGCTATGTCATTGAAATATTCCCCAAATGGAAAAACCAGATGATACTGGAGCAAGCAAAGAAGTTCAGATGGATTGACAGGCAAACGCGAGCTGTAATAATTGAGTTTGCCCTGTTTAACTCTGCCACTAATCATTTCAACATGGTCACCATGATCTTTGAGTTCCCTGCTTCTGGTGGAATTATACCTAACTTTTCTGTGATTACTTTCAAGATGTATACAACAACATCAGGAGCAGAAATTGCTATGCTTGGTTCTCAGGTGTTGTTTATATTGATGATGCTAGTGTTTAGCATTCGAGAATGTCGCTTTTTATATCGGACTGGTTGGGTTTACTTTAAAGAGTTTTGGAACTTGGTTGAAGTTGCATTGATAGTGTTTTCAATAGTAGCTGTTGGTTTTTTCTTTTACAAAGGTAGCCATCAGATCATAATTCACTTTTCTTGTTCTGTTTTTTCGTTTTCACATTTTGTTTAGGTAACTCAAATATTTTAGAATGTGTTAGAATGTTAACTTGAAGCTGGTCCTCAATTCTAAAGAGTTTTTGAGTTCTCTTATTTCATTTTTTTTTTTTTTTTTTTTTTTTTTTTTTTTTTTATAAAGGCTTACAGTTCTAAGAAGTTATTATTTTTTTCTAAGATGTTCTGGCCAAAGAACTGTTAAAACGGCTGCCAACAAAGAAACCACAAGCATTTATCAACTTCCAGTTTGCATCGTACTGGGACTTAACGTACACATACATCGTGTCGCTGATTGTTTTCTTCGTGACTTTGAAGTTTATTAAACTTCTGCGTTTCAATCGTCGGGTTTCGATGCTATCCTCTACTCTAAAAGCAGCATGGTATCCTCTATCTATGTTTGGAATCGTCTTTTTCATCATTCTGTGTTCGATCGTGTTTTCTTCCAGTATTGTGTTTGGTAAGATTACGTGAGATATTATCTTTAAATTTGTGTAACTAATTATTTCAATTACAAGTTTAATACAGAAGTATTTTAAAGTTTAAATAATTGGTGATTGGCGATGATGGCGCTGAAAAAAAGTTTGCCATATTGGGATTTTTTAACAAATTATTGAAAATATTATATCTTAAATATTTTAAAGACTGAGTGTGATTTTAAGATATTTATTCGATTTTGTTATGTAATAGTGACATAAATTAAGTATGAATGCTCTAGGTGTGTTGTTGGATGGGTATCAGAACTATTTCAAAACAATAGCTTCCATCATTTCATTATTGTTGGGGAAGTTTAGTTACAGCCAATTTGAAAACACTAATGCTGTTCTCGGACCAATATTTTTCTTCGGGTTTAACATCATGGTGAATTGGATCATTATGAATATGTTCATTTCGATCTTGAACGATGTATTTGCTGTAGTTCGTGCCAACCTGGAGTTCCAGAACAATGACTACGAGATGGTTGATTTTATGATAGAGAATTTTAAAGGTTTTTTTTTTTTGTTTTGTTTTATGTTTGTTTTGCATTCGAGTGTTTTTTGCAGATTTTTATCCTGATTAGCCTGATGAATCATAGTTGATGATTGATAAATATTTCTTTTATTTTGCTCTAAAACAGTTAGCAGCTGTAAAGTACATATTTTTTACATAAAGGTTGTGAATAGTTTTGCAAAAAGCAACTTCAAGCAAGCGTTAGGTTGTCGCTGTTTTTATCCTTGTATTCTTACTGCAGTATAGTAATTCTCTTTTTTTAACTTACGAATTTTAATGCGAGCTCTTCTGAAGTTTTTGCGATTTCTTACCTATATGAAAACTTTACGACTGTTTCAATTTTATTTATATAACTTATAATTATATTTACGTAATATTTAATTTTTGAATTATAATTGCTTAAAATTATTTAACAAATACTGTGTCAAAAGCTTGACTTAGTATATCAAAATAGCGTCTCAGAAACACTTATGCTTTGCATAAAAATAAACTTAGTTTGGTCGGAGTGACCAACAAACATAAATTTTGTAATGATGTAAAACAAAAAGATGTCTACTTATTTGAAACGGGAAGATCACTGATCAGAAGAGGCTGTAACACTCCATAAATTTGTTTTCTAAAACTTCTTCTTTAGTTAACAGAACAAAAATGGTGAAATCTGCCTCCTTAGTTTCAAATTTAGGTTTAAAATGACTTTTAATCCGTTTAATTTATTTTAGTTCATGTTTATTATATTTATGCGGGTTTTTATGTTGATTTTAATGACGCAGTTCATTTATGATTGTATATTAGATTGGCTCGGATGGAGTTCTTCGAAACAAGTCGAACTTGAGGCGCCCGATCAAAAGCAAAACCTTTTTGAATCCATTATCAATGATCGCTCATCTCAAACCTCCTTAAGAGAGTCAATAAAGTTGAAGAATACGCAGCCGTTTCATGTGAATTTCTATGAGAAGGATTTAACTGATGGTAAAAAAAATGAATTTAATTTTTAAAAATTGCAAACCCAATTCACTGTCCACTTTCTTGAAATCCGTTCTTTAAAAGTATATTTAAAAAAAGTGACATCCTGGAAAAGTTATGTTTAGAAAACTTTAAATAGGTCCTTTATTTTTAGGTGAAAATCAAACATTTTATGCAGTTGAATCAAAAGATACGTTGATCGACGAGAAACTTTCCAAATACGATTTTTTATTGAAAGAACAAGAACACAATACTGACATGAACGAAACGCTGGATAAGTTTATCAATTGCATGAACCTCCTCTATTTTGACGACGCAATTGTAGCTAATAAAATGAACGAAGTTGTAAAAATGGAAATCGGAAAGATGTGACGAGTTAGAATGAGTACAAGAAAACGTTTCTTGTTTTAATCGCATTTACATAATTCACAGAGAAATCCCTGATTTCAATATCGAGCTAAAATCAGCGAAGAAAAATTCCGTAAAATCCCGTATCGCTTAAGTTTTGTATTTCGGATTTTGCGTAACTCTTTAATGATTAAAAAATCATCGTCATTTTTTTTGCACGAAACAATGTTTGGAACTTAAACCTCTGCTCTTGACTTTTCCATTTGAAACGTTTGATAATAATATTTTACAATATTTTAATCAGAAATTTTAGTTGAATTAATAAATATTTATGGAAAAAAAAAAAATTCTCAGCTAGTAGCAATAAAATTAATCATAAAGTAGATATCAGTATTTAACGAATTACTGCAAAGTATTTAATACAAATAATATGACAGAAGGATTTTAAATCATTCATGTGCACCGATTGTCATTGGCGTTTCGTTTGTTTTAACATCGTTTTTTAAATATTTAAAAAGAAAAGTTCGAAGACATGTTTTTTTATTTTTTTCCCTCTCAAGTTACCGCCATTTTGGGATAAATGATAACCGAAAAAGTTTTCAAAATCAAAATTTTATTTTTATCAAAGTACAATTTTCAAACTTATAAATTATATATCATTTATCAACAATAAAAACTTACAAAAATAAATTATAATCATAAATACAATCTTACATACATACATACATACATACATACATACATACATACATACATACATACATACATACATACATACATACATACATACATACATACATACATACACACATACATACACACATACATACACACATACATACATACACGCATACATGCATGCATACCGTGAGGGCGGGGTTTTTTTAATGAATGTTTTATTTATATGTTGAAGCTCTTAAGATGAAGGGATTTAGCGAGGTTCGGTTTCTAGGGTTATGTGGAAGATAACTGGAGGTTAGGATTGAGGTTGAGGGTCTGGGGACAACTTGGTTAGGAAACGGGAAGGTTTGGAGATTGTTTGGACAGGGCTGGACAAAGGGTAAGGTTTGCGTTTATCGTCCTCAGCATATTCTATTATACAATATAACTCAACAACCGTTCTATCAGTGTATAATGGTTAGCACTCTTTTATTCATAACGTTTATAAAATGCAGATGATACTCTCTTACTCTACTTATAGTGTTCAAAATTGTTTTTTATCAATTATTTCTCTTTTTGTTGTTCTTTTTTTTTTTTTATATACGAGTATCTCTTCTTTATTTGAAACTGTCAAAACCTCTGGGTTAATCTTCTTTAATCAATATTTCTTCTAACTTTATTTAATTCTTTACTTCTTCTGTTTATCAAAAATTTCTTCTTTTTCTCTTATTCACTCAAAACTTCTTCTTTATCCAAACATTTTTCAATCACAAAATTTTTTCTCTATAAATTCTTCTTAACACTTTCTTAAAGAATTCTCTCTTATTTTTCTTTAAAACTCTGTCTTCTTCTCCTACCCTTCTATCCTGCCCCTACTAGTTTTTTTTAGCTTTTTATAGATTTTGGTTGTTTTCGGTTGTGATACCTAATCATCATTTATTTACTTGGCAGGTTGATGAATCTCCGTATTTATGTCTTTTCCCAGTTATTTTTAACTTTTATTCTTTTCGCTCTATCATTTATTTATAAGGCAGGTCAATAAGTCTCCGTGTGTACGTCTTTTCTCAGTTATTTTTAACTTAATTCTTACATACCTACCTACCTATATAGCTAGGTAGGTATGTATGTATTTACATGATTTATAGTTTATTAAAACTTCTTCACTCAAGAGTGCACAATTTTCTGGAGCAATTGATTACTTTGCGTAGAATGACAACTTTGTTGGTACTTGAAGTTTCATACCGGCATGCTGGCAATCTTTAGCCGAATTGCGTAATGAAAAAACTGCTACAGAATAAAACGTTAAAGAAAAAAAACCCTGTTAAGAAACAAAGGAAGCACAATTCAACCCTTACTATCAACTTGTTTATATGTCTTGACCAATTCTTTTTTTTTTTTTTTTATTTAAAAAATTACTGCCCTTTTACATACAAATTTCTTTTTTTTTTTCTTTTAAGTTTAAGTCGTATCTTCTTCAGGTTGATTGTTAAAGTCGACATTTCCTGATGACACTCCATTTAATTGGTGGTTTTCTGTTGTTTTTTTTTTTACACGTCACACTTCCTTGGATGACTCGCTATGGTTTTTTTACCTCGTTGTGTTAAACAATATGGAGGTGGTTTGCAAAACGCAACTTAAACAGTCGGAAGGTCAGGAGAAAAACCGGCAATGTGTAGAGTGCTTTCAATTATACAAAGTTAGTTGAGGAGGAGGGATTGCTGAAAATAAATGCAATTGTTGGAGTTCTTACTTGGATCTGCATCTTCCTCGATGATTTTACTAACATTTTTGTTAAATAGTGGGTTGAACCACATAAAATTTCATTTGCAGTTTTACTTTTTGCCGTTATTATTATATTTATTTCTATTATATTATATTTCATTATTATTACTTCTAAATTCATTATTACATATTATTTAATTATGGCTTGATTTAGTTAACGCTTCGCCAGAAAATGTAAACCCTTCGTTGAAAACTTGCTCATTACAAGGAAATCTCAATAATCTAAACTCTAACGTTTGCTTAATGATGCTTAGAAGGTGGTTTGACTCTTTTTGTATGCAGATCATTTGAATGCCTGGCTGCAAAAAAATAAATACTGAAGAGCTGGTCAGTAGAATTGTTTAATCCACTGAAAAAAAATTATCGAGGTAATTAACGATTTTTGTGTTGCATTGAATAGTGTAAGCCTTTGAACATTTTTGTAATTGTTTGATTTTTTTACTTTTTCCGATTCTGGAATACTAAGATTCTTGAAAACAGTTAAACCACCGTCTGGACTGGTGATTTGGCCGGTCCTACAAAACTGTGAGAAATTAGATCAAACTGTTTACAGCCTGTTGGGCTGGTCCAACAGGTCTAAAAAGTTTAAACTTAGTCATTTTGGGTCAAAACTGCAAAAACAATTATAGTTTTTTTTTTTTTTTTACACTCAAAGGCTATATACTATTTAGTAAAAATTGCCCTTCTATATTTATTTATGAAATAAATAAATAATAAAAAAAAAAAAAAAATGATAATAAATTAACGAGTGCAGAGATGTTTCATTTAGAGTCCAGTCTCTAAATGAAAGTCTCGGCAGCAATATGTAAAAAGCAAACAAAAACAGCGAATAGAAGAATTTTTTGTAACTGATGATTTAAGTTAATTTTTGTTTCAACAAATCTCAATTTAAATATGGAATACAAATTCGTTGAGAGAGACTTTGATCAGTTTGGCAACTACGCAGTTTTGCTGCATTTTGAATGCATGTTTCGAAAATAATGAATACTCGATCATCAATTTGCTTTATTAAAAATTCGTTTTTAAAGAATTGCTCATATCATACCTGTTGATTATTTTTTACCGAGTGGTATGTCACACTATTAATTATTTCTCATTGCATTGTTAAGTTAAAAGTTTAAACAGAACAAAATGTTAATATTTAATCTTTAAGGTTTTTTTTTTATCATAGGACACACAAGGAAGTAAAATACAGAAAATAAAGAAGATAAAAAAGTAAAGACAAAAGTTTTGGTAAAAAAAAGAAAAAGAAATTGTGACGAACTAAAAATGGTATTTTAACGTTGATATTAATAATATTTATATAAATAAAAATAATATAAATGTAAATAAAAATAATGCAGGCGAGAGAAAGAATTTCATTAAGCTTGATTTTAAGACAGACAAGCTATATGATATAATTTCCTTTTCAATTGGATGTTAAAAGTTCTTTCAATTCTTGAAAGAATTTTTAGTATCCAAGTCACATTCGAATTTGTTTGTTTCGTATAAAAATCAACTATTCAATTAAAGAGGATAAAAAATAGTTAATTGCTTCAGTCAAAGACAGTTTTCAATTATGTCCGCTTGTTGAAAATGTTAGGAAAGAAGGAGTCAAAGGGAATCAGTTTGTTTACATTTCACGTTAAAAGTGATTTTGTAAATAAATTTTAAAAACATGTGCTCTTACTCCTTTTTCTTTATCCAATCCTTTTTTCCAATTCGGTGATTGCCAATGAAATTGTAAGAAGTTTTGTCAAGATTCATGTAACCGATGTTTCCCAAGTATTTTTATGAAAAGATATTATCATAATGATAATAATTATCATAATTATAACTAACAAACATCAGCATTTCCATTTACAGCTGGAACCTGTGCAACAGTAAGCACATTTAACTGGGTCTGAAAATAATTGTACAAAGATAAGAAATCAAAACCTGTATCTTTATTAAGAATGTTTTTGTTATTTAACGGTAAAAGAAAAATATTCGGAATATTTGTGGAAATGAAAACTAATTGATATTTAAAACACATTTTCAGAATGTTGTAACAAACGTTGTAACAAACCATGTTGTACAAAATGTTGTAACAAAATGTTGTAACAAACCATGTTTACGCGAGTGTTTGAATGAAAAGAAAAATATTTAACGAAATAATGATTCACGTTTTAATTAGAATAATTATAAACTTGTAGTTCCTTTGCGATAATTGCTTGAATGTTACGGAATTGACAATATTGATAGTCACATGATAGGGATATAGTCTGGTATTAAAAAAACACGAAAATTTGTGAAGATAAATTTTTGTTTGAAGAGAATATTGTTCAATATATATAGTTAAAAACTATAGAGAAAAAATTCTGTAGTTACTTTATTTAACTTAAAAGAAAAATCATACAGAAAAAAAATTCAATTCAACAGACAAAATAAAATTCCTTAACTTTTGTTAACTATGTTTGAAATGTAATAATTTGAATAATCTATTACTATTGCAAGCCCAGCAAGCACACAACGTTGAAACAACGTTGAAATAACGTTGATCAACGTCAATCAACGTTATTTCAACGTTGCTTCAACGTTGTGTGCTTGCTGGGAGAAGATTATCAAAGTCTTAGTATAAAACTTACTATAACCTGAGGGCTACAGCTGTAAAATTATAGCGCGATCTCTCCTGTAGGGACCAGCATTTATGTTCATATGCTAATTGTATGCTCCACATTGACAAACCAAATTAGCATATACACTCGTCATCAGAATTAATCCTGCTATAGAAATATCTTATTAGTTTCAAATTTTGGCTAAAAATGAGATCTGGGCAAGTTTAAATCTCCGTAACTTCGGCTATAATATAGATTAAATATTATTTCTTTTTGGCAGTGAAAGTACAAGTATAAAACTTTGTATAAATGGAATACTGGTGTATACTAGTTGTATAAACATCATGCCTTTTTAGGGGAAAAAGTTGCAATTTTCCATGTCGGAGGCCTCTAACTTATTTTCATCATGAATAACTTACTTTTAAATATTGAAACTTTATAAAATCAAATTTGTAGAAAATAGTTTTTTAACTGGTTGTAAAATATTCACTCTTTTTTATGGGTTAATAACATTAACATTTGATACAATGTTCAGTATTTTTTAAATAGACTTTTACAGCAAGATAAAAAGTTGCCAAATTTGTTTTTAAAGATTTTTCTTGCGTCAATTTTTTACCGCGAACAAATTTGACAACCGTGTGAAAACAACTGTACAATTTTGTGCGGGAATAAAATTTAGTAAAACAATAACAAATCCATATGGTAATCGCTATTTTTACCTTTTAGAAAGATGTGCTGGCACTATTTATCCTTTACATTACTTTTAAGTCAGGTATGAAAGAGATTCTCCTAAATTTATTTGTATATAAAAAAAGTCTTATAAATCTATTTTGTCTCATTTTTATATAGAGTTCTTTTTTACATACGTTATGTGTTAAATTTATAACCTTTTTATGTGAATTTCTATTATTTTTTCAAAGTGATCTCAGGCTGTACTAATGATACCACTACAGACTTCCAGTTAACAGCAAGTGGTTACTACGTTGAAACCAATGTTGAATGTGTCAGTGTTTGCAATTCTTATTCTCCACCTGGAGTTTTCTTCTATGCCTTTTTTCTTGAAAAAGAGATATGCTTCTGCAGAAACGCCTCACTTGCACAGTTAAACATATCTAGCTTTAATGATCCTTGTGTTACAAGTACATGCTTAAGAGACAACAATGGGTCTGATTGCTTTCTAAGCAGCTATGAAGTTTTACCGCTGTCATTAGGTATTGTTGAGTGGGAAATAAATGTTAGTCCCAATGTCAAGCTTGTGGATAAAGAAGTTCTAGTACAAACTAACATATTGAGAGGTAAACTTTTCTCTTCTCTTATAATTTATTATAATTTTTTATAAACTTTTCTCTTCTCTTATAATTTATACAAGTCATTTGCTTATGTGTGTGCAAAGTTATATATTGAAGCATATTTAGCAAATAAAAGTTAAAGTTTATGTTGGTTGAATTAAGTAGATTTAATGTCCTGTTGACCAAGTCATCTAGCATAATCATTGGTCTCTACAAACCATTGTAGAAACCTGCTGACTCTTGTATGAGAAACTCCAAATCTTCTGCCAAATTTGCTGTCCAAATTGTTAATCCAATTTAAGTTGTGATAAATATTCTGCAACTGTTACTAGTCCAATTAAACAAAGTAAAAGCTGCAAAATATTTATCACAACATAAATTTTGTCTAGAATGATGCATTGTGAACAGATATGTTGCTAAAATGACAGTTATTTTTTCTACTGTTAAAACAATTTAAAACCCATATATACTTTTCTTTTAGAAGTGAGATTTAGTTACAGCAAAGTATGCTACTTATGAAAAGCTGCTATAATTTTGAAATTAATGGAAGCAGAAAAAAACCTATAAAAGGCATAACAATAAACATTATTATCATCTTTGCAATTGATAAATCTGGGAAATACATATTTTTCAAAATAAGTTGGAATTTTTGTGGTGCATTAATATATATATATATATATATATATATATATATATATATATATATATATATATATATATATATATATATATATATATATATATATATATATATATATATATATATATATATATATATATATATATATATATATATATATATATATATATATATATATATATATATATATATATATATATATATATATATATATATATATATATATATATATAGAGGTATATATTAGGGTGGGTCAAATTATTACAAATGTTTGGATCCAGTAATAAAATACTGTTAAAAAGTTGTTACATGATGTAATATTTAAAAATAATATTACTTCAATTTAAATGTTTTCTCTTGCCAACTTTTAGTCATAGAAAAATATTATTGTTAAATAAACCTAAGAATGAAAAAAAACAAAAAAATGTTTCTGACAGTCAATGCACATGTCAACACCTTTTTTCAATAGCAATTAGCTAAGAACACTGCATAGATAAGCTATTTAAATAATAAGCTAGATGGGCTTGTTATTTTATACAAAACCATGACATGTTGAGGTTAAATCCATACACTTTTGAATTAGATATTGAGACATCTTTAATTGTCCATTCAACAAACAACAAATGTGAAATGGAATTGTTAGTAGAATAAGTTACTGATATGTGTTAAGTTCATTGCTGGACACTTGAAAGCAGATGAGCTGGCGTTACCTGGTAGTTGTCCCGATTGTTTCAAAAAATATGTTTCAACAGAGAAGTTCTGCTTAATGTCTTTTCTTGATTATAGTTTCAACTGTTTACCTAATCCTAATCATCATCACAACAGCTATCAACACATAATCAGAATGAGAAAAATAACTGTTGTTATGTAGTACTAAAAAAATCATACCTTAATGGGTTATTGAGTTACTGACACTGCTTTGTAACGAAAAAGAATTTCTCTGACCTATCTTGATGTCTATTATGACCTTTTATGTGAAACTATGTAGGGCCATAGATAATAAATATGAAATTAAGTAGTCTCCACAATGATTTTGATGCAACTTTTGGTGATATATACAAATGTAAAGCTCGGCTAGCTTTCATGAGTCGCCTAGCATTATTGTATTACCTAGTTGGCTACACTCTAAAGATTGCATGTACTGACTTGTGTCACATCTTACCTGCACAGTTAAATATAATTCTGAAGATATCTTTGATTGTGAAGAAATCTTTAGGGACCTAATCAGGAGCATCAACAAACTTTCCAGAAATGGGAAAGAAGTCAACAATTCAGATGTCTTTTAGATTAAACATAATTGCTATAGCAACAACACCAAATAATGTTACAAGTCTTGTCCTTTGTCCACCATTCACATTTGAAAAATATCTTCTAAATGTTAATTCATCCATGTGTAATTGATAAACTAGTGATTGTAGTGCTCTTCCTAACTGTCTTCATTTTTTCTCAATATGCAGTTGTTTGTTCCATCACATACTGTTGTTTGAAGAGTGTCTTTAGACTCTGTTTTTTTAGGACTGACATAGTCTCAATGGCAGCATCAGTAGCTTGATTATTTTTTGTAACTACATGATCAATATATTTGTTTTCTGGAAAGAAAATATAACAATTCTCATCTTTTATACTACTGCATTTGGTATCTAGAGTCATATCCTGTTTTACATCAAATCCAATACACACCAGTTTCTTTGTGTCATCACTATGCAACTTAATCTCTTGTTCTCTCGAAAACCTCCTTTTTCTCTCCAAAACTTCCTTTTTCTCTTTATTTTACTATGATTGATTATAGTCTCTGATGTTAGCAAATTTAGATCTTTCAATTTTGTGATTACAAGCCTCTCTTTACTAATCTTGCATTTATCAAAAGCCTTACATAGTTCTGGATACTTGTATATATTTTGTAGAGAAAGCAAAACATCAATTGAATAGTTTTCAGAACATGGTATCATTATTGTTCAACATGTCGCTGTGATCTTCTTTTTCTTTTGTTTTTTCATCATCATCACCATTGTAATTATAAGTATCAGCCATTTCTGGTTGAGCAGAAAATTTTATTCTGATCAACCCAAAAATCCCATTCCACTGCTTGTATTTTACATGAAAACTTACACCCACACTGATTTGTATAAGAAATTCAGTAAAATTTAAGTTAAATTTAAGTTAAATTTGGCAAAAGTAAAAAACTTTTTTTTTTACATTTCTTTTACATATCATTAATAGAAAAACCAAAATGCAACTTAATTTCCATGTTTCATAGAAAAAACAAACTCGATCCACCCTAATATATATATATATATGTATATATATATATATATATATGTATATATATATGTATATATATATATATATATATATATATATATATATATATATATATATATATATATATATATATATATATATATATATATATATATATATATATATATAAATATGCTGATTAATGTTTTACTGTAAAGTGAAAAAATAAAGCATTTTGAATTAAGGTGATGCTTCAACTGCAGTTGTGACACCAATACCCAATGACTTACCCTCAGCTGTTCAAACAGTCACACCTTTGGCAGTTAAAAGGTTTTTTTATTTACCTGGTTTGCAAGAATGGTCTCAAGAAATAAGAAATAATTTTACAGTACCATTTAATGCAACTACTTGGATACAAATTGATGAAGAAGTTGGTGGTATAGATGTGGTTTCATCAACAGTTGTGGTTGATGGATTCTACAATTTCTTTTTGATTATCACACAAGGGACAAATGTTAGTGTAACTCTTTCACTTCCATCAAATCAGCATCTGAACTTTACTGCTGGTATGTTATATTTATCCTATTGAAAAAACTGACAAAACTATAAAATTTGGTATTTCTACAATAATAGTGGTTTTGACAACTTTATGATATCAATTTGTTTAGTTTAAAACAAAGAAAGCAAAGTTCACTTAAAGTAAAAAAATTCCTTCTTAGATGTTATTCGCTTGACTTATGGGTTTGATCCATCCCTTTTTTATACAACATCCTTAGAGGTTTGCAATGTTAATGGTGGTTTCATTTTGCGAGCTTTTTTAACATCTGGTCGCTTCACAAACCTCAAGTTGAAAGTAAATGCTACAGGGGCTTTAAAAATTGCTGTGAGTTTTTTTTCTTTAGGTAATTTGTTTGGTGATCACTCGGTGATCCGCATAGCACAAATTCAAAATTTTCTCAGGGCAAGTGTATGCATAACAATATTTATGCTGGTACTTGAAAAATATTTTAAGACTGGTTTTATGGTGTTTAATTTATCAAGTTTTTTTATATAGTTTTTGCGACCAATATGCAGTAGTTCTACAACTTTCTGCCCCTCTCTAATGAATTGCACAAGTACTTGTTTCACAAAAGATTTGGTGGGAAACAAATCCATTGAGCAAAAATCTTCTACAGTAATTAAAGCATTAGTTGTAAAAAGTAATGTAGATTTTTTTATTTTTTTATTAGCAACTAGTATGATTTGATTTTTTTCATTAACTTAACAATTAACTTGTAAAAAGCAAATAAATGAAAATATGAAAGAAAGTCAGAAAGTTGGCTTTTTTTGTTCTTATTTTTTTCATATTTAAACATGATTTTAATTCAACTGATTGTTTTTTTATTTATAAAAAAAAAGGATTGAATTAGTCGACTGAAAATTGTCATTGTTTATGAATCATAAAAGTAATTATCAAATAAACTGACAATTACAGCTAGCACAAAAATTTTGTGGACATTTGACTTAATTTTTTTTTTTTTTTCAAAAAATCCAGAATAAAAAGGCAACTAAACTACAAATGTTAATTTTTAAGATTTATTTAACCTTTAAAAAACTATAATTGTACTGCGCACTAAAATTTTAACGTTAAAGGTTTTCTGCGCTCATTATTATTTCACAATATTAAAGGTTGTGAGAGGGGCGGATAAAAATATACATGTTTTATAAAATTAAGGGTACTTCAGTTTTACAAATAATTTATCTAAATTTGATTAATTTTTAAATTTAAACTTTAATTTTTAAAATTCAAATATACTTTAATAGAAAAGAATTTTAAAAAATGTTTAGGAACTTTATCAATTGATATATAATATTTAATCTTATATATTATGCATATTGCAAAGATAAACAAAATAAAATTTAGTGATAGGACAAACAATACGTTTAACATTATAACAACAGATAAGCTTATTTTAAATTGCACTTACAATAAATAACAAAACGTTTCACTCAGATTTTTAAGAAATCTGAGTGAAACTTTTTTTTATTTATTGTAAGTGCAATTTAAAATAAACCCAGAAAATGAGGGAAATGTTTGTCATTTATTGTAATTGTTAATACTATGTCTCTGCAGCAGTATGAATTGATACTCCAGACAACTCCACAGAGATGTTCTTTGACATAACCATTGTTTTTATCAACAACATTTTGTTGTTTATCTTTAGTTAAGTCTGTAGCTTCACTGTTTATATTAAAAATTGCCTCTATAGAATCTGTAACTACTTTGATTTGCCGATCAAGTGATTCTAGTTTTGTAACTGTTGCCCTAAAAAAATCCAAAAATAAGTAAGTTAACTTCTATTGATGTGTCTCATAGAGAATCTTTTGATATTGAATCTTCCTCATCATCTACTACATGAAATACTCATTTAATTTTCTCAAACTTGGTTGCATAGTTATTGACAGCTTCTAACCAGGTTTCCAATGTCTTATTAGTAGCTGTGGTGGTAGAGCAAAGCCTGGTTCCAAATTTCTAAAAATGACCACTCTTCACTAATATTAGAATAGATGCTTTGCATTTGGTTGCATACATCTTCTACTGGGTGGTTTTCCTGAAAAATAACAGTTTGTTGCGCTGGATTAAATGCTAAACAAGTAGCTAGTAGTCATACTTTAGGGGTCCTGCTAAACCAGACGTTCTGATTAGATTGTTCTGTTTTTTGAGTGATCACAATGAACATGATATAATGCTTTGTGTAAGAAAAGAAAATGTTTACAAAAGAAAATTGTGGATTATCTAAAAGGAAATTTAACAATAAATCCATCAGAGGATGAAATATTCAAAAGAACTAAAATAAATTCATTTGTTACATTGTTTTGCATGCAGTTTGTGAAATACCATGATAAAAAGTACAGAAAATAAAATCAATAAGCAATATTAAAACCTACCCACTATTAAATTCAATCAGGTTTTAATTATAAAATTTAAAGTTTCAAAGCAAATTTGAAAAAAAATTGGTTTTTTTAATTACTTTTTTGCTCTGTAACTTCAGTTGCAAAATCTTTTTCGGAGCTAATCTATTTTTAATATTTTAAAAATGCAAAGCATTATTGAATAAAAAAATTTGACTTATCTTTCAACCTTGTATTTGACAAGTCTCTTACTATTCTGTAATCTCTGGCCACCAGCTTTAGGTTTTACTTCAAATCCTCAGCATCAAAAAATCTTGATCAATTTAATGTTCTTTTTTGTGCACTCACTGGTACACTCAGTACTTTGTCTGACTTTCCCAAAGACTGGAATTTTCAGAATTAGCCACTTTTGTAATCCAACTAAATCAGAGAGTGAAGTAGTTACCATGGCTCTGATAACTGTAAAAACTATTTTCCTAATGCTAAGTTGGTTCGGAATTGTAGTTTGAAGCAACTTGTTCCAAATCACTTCAACTTCTACACCATATCCTGAAGCTAATAATTAAAGTTGTTCAATAAGGAGCCAAACATATACTCACAAAAATTTTTAATGTTTCAAAGATTGTCCTAAATGTGTATTGCAGGCATAAAGTCGACACTTGTTCCAATCTCAAAACATGAGATTAGTTCATCAAAAAATCTTTTTAAGTATTTGGTGAGCTTCTCAAAAGTTCTACCCAGAATAAATTATCATAAATTGTAATAAATTGAAAATTAGATAAGATTGCTCTGATTGCTTAAAACTTTCTTTTTACACTAATAAAAAATATTACCAGTTTTTTTAAAGTGAAAGTCAAATTTTTTTTGACATTTCAGATTTTGACGTTTTTTTACGTTTTTTGCTTCAACTAAATTTGATTAAATTTTAAAAAAATGAAGACAATCAAAAGGACCTCATTCAAACTAATTTTATTGACTCTATATAATTTAAAATAAAATCAATAAATATATTACTACAGTATTGCACTTATTGACAACATTTAAATTTGAATCTTACAGATTTTTTCCAGAAACCATTCTAAGCTTTCCCAAGATTGTTTTTAAGGCAACAATCAAAATTTTTTTTGTTAAATCTTTGAAACTTTTTTAAAAGTATTTCTCAAAAAAAAAATTGCAGCTGCCAGTTTTTTGATTCTGTTTTCATGCAGAATTTTTTTTTTTTTCAAAAAATCAAATAAGAAAATATATCCAAATTATACTACTATTAGGATGTCCACCTTGGGTTTTTGTGATTCTAAAACCTGGGTTTTTCCCCTAATTTTCTAGACCTGAATTCCGAGTTTGAGAAGAAGACTTCTATTGCATCACTGGTTCTAAGGCTGTTTAGTCCTTAGTTTAGTCCCAATTGTTTGAAGCAACTAAACAACTTTACAATCTTCAAAAGGGTCTTCAATTACTTAGGCTTATCTCAGTTGATTCTGAAAGAGCAATGGGCCTATTGGTGACCAGTTTAAATGATGACACAGTAAAAATGATCACTTTATGATAAAATTTCAAGTATGAGAAATTGATTGTTTTAAAAACACAAAGTGAAATTTCATTCTTTATTTTCATGTGCCTGTTATAAAAAAACTTTTCTCTCAATAAAAGAAAAAATTGTAATTTCACTTATGTAAACTTTTGTAACCCCAATGAACTCAAGAAAACCTGGCAAACTTTGTAAAACCTAGTTAAAAATTGTCAACTGACAGGTACCTCAAAATTAAACTTGAATTTATGGAAATCCATAAAAATGAAAGTTAGTTTTCAATTAATACGGAGTCCTATCGAACAAGGAGTTTAATAAGGAGTCCTATAGAACAGGAGATATTGGCAAAAATAGTACTCCATGTTGTTTTAGTTTAGAAAAATAGTTTTGCTAATAAAATATTTACCTTATTTTCATTAGCAGTTTTTCTAAATGGGAGACGTTTTTGCCAATATCTCCTGTTCTAAAAGACTCCTTGACCTGGTGAAACCCAGTCAAATCTGGCCAATCCCAGTCAATCACAGGTTTTGAAATGCTAAACCCAGCTAATCTCAAATCCTGAGTTTGAAAAGTTAGACCCGAAAAAGACACTACTATAAAGTAGGCTAGACCATATAGTTGTTGTATTATATTAGCTTTTTATAATTTGAGTTTGGTGGTTTAAATAGTTAATAGCTCTACTTTTTAATGCTAATTTTTTTAAGGCTTTATGTTCCAGTTAAATAATGTTGGAATTATTGAGATACCAGTCCAGAACATTGACAATGAAGTTCAAGAAAATGATATGGTTTGGGTTGGAGGATCTGGCAGTTTATTTTGTAGGAAAGATTTTACTAAATTAGGTAAAGCCACAGATGTTGGCACAACAATTACCTTCTCATCTGAAGATATTCAACCAAACGATGTTTATATAACATTTTTTATAACGAAACCATTTGAGTATTTGATTCAAATACCTGCAAGTACAGTGGGATTGTACAATATTAGTGTTGAAGCTTCAAATCATGTTCCATCTTCTCAGCAGCGTAATTATTCTTTTCTTTTTCAGGTTTGCTGAATTATTAATTTTTTTTTTTTTTCTTGTACTAAAAAAAGTGTGAAGGTGAATAGATTAACATTAATGCTAAAACTTTACCACTTTACAATATTTCTGTTTATCTTAAAGTTGCTTTTAAAAAGTCAGAGTCAGAGTAAAAAATCAAATTGAAGATCTCAGTACAACAAATAAATCAGCTAAATTTTTGTCAAACTGAAACTAAAGTATGCTTTAAACTGCGTAGCTAATTGTACTTTCTTTTGTTGCTTTTTCTCTATAAGCTGAATAAGAATAAAAATATAAAAAATTGTCTTTTATAACTCTTTTTAAGAATTTTTTTCTGCTAAGTAGTTTTATACTTTTGTCTCATTGCTCAGTGATTGTCTCAGTTGTTCTGTGATTAAAGTACTTTAGACTTTAATGTCTGTTTTTATTGTTTTGTAGAATGAAATTATGCAAGGAAATGAATGTATTTTATTCTTGCTTTTTTAATGATTGCAATAATAGATTCCTGTTTCTGGTTTACGATTTGCTGAAATGAATCCATATCCAAAAAATATTGGAGGATACAAACTTAATACCTGGATGACACTAAAAGCTGTAATAGATAATGGGTCAGATGTTATGTATATGTTTGATATTCCGAAACTGAATTTTTCTAAAAATATCTCCAATGGTGATACAATTGATTGCAAGGTCACTTCTTTAGGTACGCAGTCTAGTTCAATTGAATTTTTAAAATAGTTTATGCATGATGATAAATGTCATCTTAATACAAAGTTAGTGCCCTTATTTCTGATAGAAATAAATTCTCTTGAAAATAATAATGTCACTTAGAATTATTTTATTTGACTAACAGCTGCTCTAAGTTAAAGCATAATAGTTTAGATACATTAAACCTGTTTCATATGAAAACTGAAGTTTTTACTTTAATATTTTGACTTGATGTTATTTTAAAGTTTTTATTTTTGGTGAAATATGTTTATTAAATTCCTCTTAAAATAAAGGTGTTCTGAAGCAGCAAAACCAAATAATGAAATAGGGCTAAAAACACATTTAAATGACTGAGTCTTCTCTTATTATTGTCAAGTTTTTTTTACTCTTTTATCTAATTATTTTTTTATTTTCTAAATCACATAAGATGGTTTCAAAACATATCTTTTTGAATAATTAGGCAAATATATTGCTGTTAGATTAAATATTTTCAGGTGTTTGATTAATTAATTTCAGGTGTTTTCACTGTGTATCTGACAGCAGCCAACAAGTTCAGCTCTCTTAACACCTCTATTGATGTTGTGGTTTTGTCAGAAATAAAAGGGTTATCTGTGAATGTTCAAAAAAATCAATTAATAGATCGTAGTTTTAACACATCTGTGAAGATCACTAATGGCACCAGTATACAGTTGATAGTAGACTTTGGTGATGGAACGCCTGTTAAAAATGAAACTATAGATGATGCCAATGGTGTGAATGGATTCACTTACACTTTATCTCATAAGTATTTCATTTTTCTTACTAAATCAAATGAATATGCTACACAAATAGCATTTTTTGTAAAAGTATTTTGATGATGTATTTGTTTTATAATATATTCCATATCGAATTGTTTCTTTGTTGCTGTTATATTATATGTATTCCTTTGAAAAAAGTATGCAATTATTTTATTAATGCCTCTAAAGTGTATTTTAAAGTGAAAAGCACTCAGTAAAAAGTTTGAATTAACTTTCTAATTAGTTTTTCTATTGTTGTTGGTGTTTTATCGTTTTTGATTCCAGTGTTTGTAATTTTTTTTACTCACTTTTGTTTTTATAGGTATTCTGTTTGCAAAACATATACAATCCTTACTTCTGTAGACAACGTTCCTTCAATCATAGGTGCAATATCCAAACCGTCTTTCTTCAGTTCTACAAATGTAACAGTTTTCTGTATTTTATCACCATTAAAAGTTGTAACAAATCCAAGTGCTTCACTTAGTGGATTTGTAATGCTGTCCCTTAACAAAATGCTAATAGTTGATGTAAATCAAGATACAGGATCTTTTATGAACTACTCTGTTGATTGGGGAGATGGCTTTTTTTCATCAAATGATCAGTCACTCAACTTGAAGCCAGTTTCATTTCCAGTTTCACACCTATATAACAATGAAAGGAACTACACTGTCTCCATAACATCCAAGAACTTATTGGAGATACAGAGCTATTTAATTCAGGTGCAGGTAAAAAACTGTTCTGTGCCAGAAATTAGTTTTTATTACGGATCTCTTTCAAGTCCATTTACTGTTATTCTCAGTATTGGTAAAGAATTAACAGCTGTTGTTGCAAAAGTTGATCAATTTTGTGAAATGGAAAGTTCCAGTTTTCAATGGAACCTCACAAGTTCTACTTCAAAACCACAAATTTCTCAAGGTACTCAAATTAATCAAAAGGTTGCTTACACAATTGAAGCAAATTCCCTTGATGTTGGTCTATACAACTTGTCGCTGACTTTTTTCTATGGTGCTGTTACAAACATTTTTTTTGCGTACTTAGATGTAACATTTTCACCATTGTATATGGATATTGAAAGTGGTAGTATGGCTATTGTTGCATACAAGAAACAAAATGGGAATCATAGCTCTCACCAAAACTTTACAGTAAGTGCAAAAAGCAGTTATGACCCAGATGATCCTAGTATTGGTATTGAAAAAATTAACTTTGCGTGGCAATGTAAAGTTGCTTCAAATTTTTCATATGCCCAAGATGTTATGATGCAATTTAAAAACTTGAATATGACATATGCAGGTGACACTTGCTTTAATCAAACCTGGATAAATCTTAATCTTAATACCCCAGAAGTTCGTTTTGGTACACAACAGTTCTTAGAAGGTGTAAGCTATCACATAGAAGTGTGTGGCACAAAGTTTATAAAAAAAGGCCAAAGCAAAACAGGTTGCTTCACCCAAGAACTTCAAGTTGTTGCTGGGAACCTTCCAACTGTAGCTGTAAGGTAGGTTTAAATACAATTTAATTATTTTAGTTTTCTATTTAATTAGTTCATTATCTTATTAATACAAGTAAATTTTAGATAATAAAGAAAAAACATCTCAAAAATCTTGTTTAATGTTAAGTTTAACTATGTCGATTTCCATTAAAGACATAAAGCATCAAAGTTATAGCTTTATTTTGTGAATTAAAAAAAGTTGTTTGTTGCGCATTTCAAACTGTGACCTCTGCTTTGGTTTCTAAAATAAAAGAAAATGTGACTTTGTTAATAGCGCTTTTTTTAAAAATTTTATTTATAGTAATAAAGTTTATTCAATGGTTTTTATTCCAAATATTGGATATCATTCTCTTTCCATGAAGTTTCAGAAGCCTATTGCTTTAAAACAGATTTAAAAAAAAAAATAAGAAAATAAAAATTAAACTTGTATTATTTTAGGTTTCTAATGTTGCTTTTTGTTGAAAAAATGTATTGGTAAACAGGCTTTAAGATTTAAATTTTAGTTACCAGGCTATTTTATATGCGTTCTCCATATTCTTATTATCAAGTATTTTTACAAAAGATTGGTATTTAATGAGTATTTATAACATTTATTGGTGAAGTTTGTTTATGATATTTCTTATCCATTGATTTTATAGTAACTCTCATTCAATATTTAGATGCATATCGAACTGTGATATAAAGTTAAACTTTAAAGATCGCGTTATATATTCATATGAATGTGCAGATTGTGGTGCACAAAGGTGAGGGTTATAATTCAATGGGAGGTAAAAAAGACAGTAAAGAATTTAAAGTTAATTTTAAGTTAACAATGAGAGGTGAACAAGAGGTTTTTTGAGTTTGACAACTTTTATAATATTTAAGTTAAACTTTTTTCAGCATCTCTTTTTCAGATTAAATGCGAAATGGAGTGATGGTGAAAGATTTTGAGAGTGAATGTTCCTCTTGAAATTAACTCTCAAAATTTTTATTTTTCAGATTAGTTGCAGAGTGGAGTATCACGGATGATGATGGAAAAAAGCCTCCTGAAATTTATTCTCAAAATGCTACAACGACAGGTTTTTCGACTCCCAGCCTTGTTATCAATAATGATATTCTCATTGAAATGAAAAGTTACACATTTCGTTTAGAAGTTGGTTTTGCAGACTCAATCAAGAAAGTTAAGTTTTTATTTAAAAAGTCCACATGCTCTCAACCAGTCCCAGGAGTTTGTTACATAAAGTAAGTAATGGATTCTTTTAATGGTTATCACAATTTTTAATTACACTACAGTTATTATTGTAAATCATTTATCTAAAGAAATAGTCTTTCTTTCACAAAAAAAAATTAGTGCTTTTTTTAACCATGAATCTAACTGGATTATGAACTGTACAGTTTGCAAGTATCAATGCTAAAAGTTTAAAGTTTGAAAAAATATTGAAAAAGAAAAAACTTCTGCTTTGCTTTGATGAAAAAACTGACAATAAATTATCAAGAAATCATAGCATAATTAAGCTATAATTCCTATTATTGACCATAATCAAATGCAACAGCAAATCAACATTAGTAGGTCAAACAAGTTAAGGTATTAAAATGCAGGATTGTGTCACAAGGAATTTTAAAATAATTTGTTTGGTTTAGCAATTCAATAATGTGATTAACTTTCTCATTTTTTTTTTGTTTACATAAAATTTTATTTGGTAATTTTTATAAATTTTCTTTCTTTTTAAAAGTCCAACTGAAGGTTTTGCCCTAGAGACCAAGTTTAAACTTGTTTGTAAAGACTGGACAGATTCTGAAGGCATGCTAAGCTACAGATTTTACTATGACAATGGCCAACCTCAAAGAATGAAGTTAAGCAGTACTACAAATATTGATTTTCCCATATTAAATGCAGCAACTACTGATCAACCAAGTTTAATTGACTTCATGATGGGTCCAGGTGACAAAGAAAATGATTATAAAATAAATATACTCATAAAAGTGAGCGGGAAATATAAAGCGTACACCGAATTCAACAGTCTTTATATTAAGGTATTTTCATGGAATAAAAAGCTTTAAAAATATATTTTTTTTTACTTAGGATTAAAAATAACAGTTGCTTTTAACTAACCAATTATATTCCAGTATTTTCGGAGCGATTTAAGAAAATTTTGATGAATGTTTATGAAAAGATGAAGCATGGTCAGGATTTAAGCATGTGATATTCAGCTCTTACATTCTAAACCATTAAATTAAAATTTTATTTTTCAATCTCAACTCATAACAGGTTTTATAATCATAATCAGTTTGAAGTCAAAAAAGGGTGAAGATGACACTTAGAAAATTATTCATTTTTTGTTAAGCAATAAACATTATCAAAATTATGCTAACATTGGTAAATTTAAGCACTCAGAGAATTCAGGTTCACAATTTATACCCATAATTATGAAAGTGGTTAAAGTTGTATATTTTTGGTTTCAATGTATTTAATGAATTACATTTGAATAAATTAAGACATATTTTTTTAATCTGTAACATTTTAATTTAGAATTTTATTTGTCTTGATGATAAATTTTGTTATGAATGTGAAATTCATGTAAATCTCATAAAAAAAATGTTGTTTTTCAGAGTTTGAATTGACTTAGACCATTTACAAAGTTAACTAAATGACTCAAAGAAATGAAAAACTTAAAGTTTAATTGAAGGAATACTTTTAATAAAAAAGCTCATGCAGATTCACAAAGTTTTTTTGAAATCCGTTTTTATCACTTGAAGACTTTAATATTATGAGTTTGAGATTCTTGAAATATTCTTGAAAAAAAAAGGAGGAAGATAGGGTTGTAATCAAATAACTTTATGTTTTTATACTCCATTTTATGCAACTTCTTGACCATTACTAGTCAAGTAGTTGCATGAAATGGAAATGATTTGATGTTTCCATATATTTTTGGTCTAAAAGATCTAAAATGTGGAATTCATGTGAATTTCAGTCTAAAGAAGTTTTATAAATCATCCTATAAGGTTCATTTTTCATCCATTAAGTTTGCAGCTAAGCAGCAGTTCCACATGCAGTATTTTCTAATCTTCTTGTCATTGACTCTTCTAGTAATTTTTGTTGAAATAAAATTGTCCTGCAACATTCGTTGTATCAAAAATATATTTCTTCTACACTGTTCGATCAATTCATAACAATGTAAAGGGTTGTATAAGTAATTTGTTATTTTTATTTCTACTAACTCAAAATCACAGTAATTTGGCAGAAAGGAAAAATTTGGCAAAAAGAAACCAGATACCAAAAACCTGTGGTCTATTTACCAGATACCAAAAACCTGTGGTCTATTGTTTCAATATTATTATTTGAAGACTTAGCAATTTTCATCCATGTCAATGCTACTTCAATGTTACAATTTTGGGCTGAACAAGCATCATTGTAAGCTATTATGTGTTTTAGAGTAATTACATCATTCATATGCTTTAAAATGCATGATGCTGCTTCTTATGAAACTCTTGAAGCTTTAACTTCATCACATACATACATCTTGACATCATCATCATGGAAATTATGGACGTTTAAGCTATATGCATACAGATTTCATGTATAATATGCTAGCGAAACAGAAAGTTTTGAATATGAAAAAGCTTTTTGTAAATCAAATCCATAATATTCCTTGGGATTCTCTTTCTTTTTGCTTGACTTCTGGTTTCTCTGATCTTGACCTCTGGCTTCTCTGATCTTGACCTCTGGTTCCTAACTTGTTTGGCACTTTGCAAATGTAAATCATAACTTTGTCTAAGATTTAACTCCTCTCCCTCATCATTATATGTTTGCCTTTATCTTAATTTCATTAACTTTTTGCAAAGATCCATTTCCCACTATGTTCAGTTCCAGGTGTAGGAGCGTTCAGTGCATGAATGAATTGCCCTACAGAAATTCTAAAGATATTTAGAACCTTTCTGCAAACAGGCTGCAAACTTCTTAATTACTATTACTTGTTAAAAAATGTTCTGAGTAGCCTTTGTATTATTAATCTTTTATTAACTGTAGTACAAAAATATAGATTCTGGGTTTTAAAAATTATCCAAATTTGATTTTCCATAATTATACTCTATACAATCAGCATAAAAATAGGGGGGGGGGGGGGGGGCGGGGGGAGAACTTGTAGTATCTCAGAATTCAATTTAGATAAGTTATTTATTAGAATTATAGAATATGACAAAATTATTTGTTGACAAAGTTATTGTTCATCAATTCTATGCATTTTTTTTGGGCAAAGTAGTTCTTATTTTTGAAATTTCAACAAAAAAAGTTTTGATTTTTTTGTCATGCATTCTTTGCCAAAACTGTGATAACTATTTGACTATAAATAATTAATGAATGAAATAATGCAATGAATTGGTGTTTCTTGGTAAAAAGAATGCGTTACTATATTAAACAAGAATGCTTCTACATGGTACTGATATTTGTGTTAACTGAAGAAGATCAAGAACAACGCCACTTTCAACACAAACACTAGTGAATGTTTAAAAACCTGTTAATTCAAAACTTAAAAAAACTAATGTGGTAAATGTAAAAAAATTGGAAAAATAAAAAAAGTGTTTTTTTTTTTTATGGTTTTGACTTTTAAAAGTTGGACTTTTCCAAAATGCTAAATATCATTTTTGAAAAAGAGCTAAGCTTCTCACATTTTTGAAAAGTTAAGCTTTTTTAAAGCTCTGTCTCTCAAAGATTCTGAATTTTCACAAGTCTGACTGCTATTCTTTTTTCACATTTTATGACTATTTTAAAAAGTCCAATTGACATCTTTTGAAAATGTTTAATTTTTTTTTTACCTTCAACATTATAAAATTTACACTTTTTGAATATTTTTGCCTCTTTTTTAAAAACCTTCTTTCTTTTTTTTTTTTTTTTTTTTTTTTAAATAGTATACATGTATTTTTATTGAAATTTACAAATCATTTTATTTGACAGAAAAAAACAATAACAAACAAAATTATTTTTAAAGTTTTAAGTTATTTAAATTTCTTTTTCTAATTTTATACTTCTTAAATATCCATAGGTTTCTGCTTTTCCAACTCTGTAGTAATGTTTACTTACTTAAGCCACATTTTAATGAGTTTTTAATTGAATTATGTCCTTAGAACTGATAAATATAAAAATAGCCTTGATAGACCACCTAAACCTAGTTTAGACCATTCAGAATCTAATTTAGGCTAGCAGATTTTTACTGCTTATAATTAGGTCATCCTGGTTACCTTAGTTTATGTTTTATGTATTTATAATTCATAAAATATTTATCATGTTATTTAAATAAACACTATGCTAAAAATATCTACAATCATATAAATAGATGTTTGATGATTGAGGTTACAAATTGCCTACACTTTAAATTCAGGCATCAGAACTCTCTGGAAGTTTTAGAATTTCATATAACTTATGAAATAACTTAGAATGTATTTATTTTGTAAATTTTGACTGGTTCTTGAGTTTTACACTTCTACATAATTCACTTTGTGTTGTTCCAGCATCAAAAAACTTTTTTAATTTGAAAACACGATTATATTTTACGGACCTTCGTTACAGAATGTCTTTTTTGAGTAGGTACAAACGGCAGGGCGGAGCGGATCAGCGGGGTGGATCATTTAAACAATACAAACGGCGGGGCGGATCATTTAAACGTTACTAAAGCGAGTTATATTTCATTAATATAATAATTATATTATATTGTAATCATCAATTTTTATTTAATTGTAATAATTCGTAAGAAAATCGAAAAACCAAAGTCCGGTGTCTACAAAACAAATCAGAAATTCAAAACTCGTTTCCAAGAAGAAATGTCTGATACAAGACTCTATCTTTAAAGTTAAGTTTCAGAACATTTTTCATGTTCTGATAAATGTTTTTGTTTCATAAGAAAGAAACACACATAATGTTTAACATCATTTTTTAATTTGAAAACACTATTATATTTACTATGTGCCATTCTGTTGTCTTTCAGTTGTTTTACTGTAAGTTTCAAGTTAACAACATTTGTAGTGTTTTATGTAGAACAAAAAGCTGTTTTAAAAACTATGTCTTCTTTATCTATGACTAAGTTACATTGCTGTTCTACAATTTCATGGTATTAAGGCAAAAGTTCCCTTTGTTTTGAAATGTTACTGTTTTGTACCGTTTTGTATTCATACAAAAAAAAACGGCTTAAAGAGAGTCATAAAGAAGTGAAAACAAAGCAAGAATATATTCTACATTTATTTGCAAATTAATATAAAAAATGATAAAAAATTGTAATAAAGGTTTATAAGATAAAATTGTTTTAAAATCATTTAAAATGCTTTTATTTTCTGAACAAACATTTTACTTTAGAGTTCCCTTAGTTTTAAAGGATAGTGTATCTATTTTAGAAAAGTTTAGCACGATCATTAAAGTATAGTTAGGCGGAAATAGATGTTTGTTTTTTGGTCTTTATTTTTCTTAATTGTGGAAACCCTTATAACAAAAAATGTTTCAAATCACAAAAAAGCTTAAAGGGACACCACATGCTGAAGTTCTGATTGAATATTTTTGATTGTTGTGGCTTTATTATATGTTAAAATGCAAAAGAAATACTTGGGTGAAAAATTCAGATAAAGTAGACCAGAAAAGTGCTATTGTGTTTACTCATTTTAAGCATAACCTGTGTGATGGTAGTTAATGATAAGGACCTATAAATCTAATAAAAACTTTTGCGCTGGAAAAAATCTTTTTAAATTTTTTTTTATAAATTTTTTTTTAAACAACTGTGCAATTAAATTTTGACCATGCTTTAAAACATCATTTTCACAAATAGTTCAATCTATTTTATAAACAAGTTTTTAATTAAATACAGGTATTTCCAAATGTTAAGGCTGTCAATGTTACAGATTTGCTTACTGGAATCAGTTTGAATGATACACAAAGCGTTGCAAATCTTGTTCAAGCAGTTAGTTCCACTACAAACAAAGAATCTAGTAAGTTTTTTAACAGCACACCACCTCCTGTAAATAGGTTAACTGGTATGATTGATAATGAAGAATTAAACCAAGAAAAGCAGCAAGCACTAACTCGTCTGCAAGATGTAAGCTATTCAGGTTTCTTGTTTTTTTTTTTGTTTTTTTTTAACATGATAATTTGTATTTTATAGTTTATTCTAATTCACCTAAGCTGAAAATCTCTCATACATACATATACATGCATATGCATACATTTACATGTATACATATGTGTTTATATGTATGAATATGCATGTATAAGTATGTTTATGTACATATATGTATGTAAATGTATGTAAATGTATGTATGTATATGTATGTGTATGTATGTATATGTATATGTATGATGTATGTATATATATGTAAATGTATGTATATGTATGCATATGTATGAATACATATATGGTACTTTACTTATATGATACTGAAAACCAATTCTTTTTATTTTGCTTTAAAATGTTTAAAATGTTTTGAGTCTCAAAATATTAGTTTTATCTAAAAATAAAAATTATTTTACACAAAAACTTTTTCTTTAATACAAAAACATTTTGTTTACAACTTTATAACTTTTTGTTTGCTGTTCTGATCATCCTAAATCAGCATATATTGATTGATTGTGTTCAATTACCCCTAGATAGATTCTTGGCAATTTATAATTGGACCATAAATAAAAGTTTTATACATTTTATTTTTGTTTTTGTTAATTTTGCAGATATATTGTTGACACGTAGTATTATGTTAAAATATTTGTTAAAACATTTTTAGCATATCTTTTTTCGAATGGCACGAAGGCATTTTATAGTTATAATGACTCATGTTTCTCTGAGTCATTATGCCTATGGTTTATAGTTTATAACAAACTTCACCTCCAGTAGATGGCCTGATGCCAAAAGGTGAAAGGCACCACGCCTTTCACCTAGAACAACAGCAATATCATGGCAGGCATTTCAATGGCAACGACTGCTACAAACTTCTCCAAAATACTAATATTTTGGACACTATGACCAGAACAAGTTTGGCTTATCAAGCAACTCTGTTTATCAAAACACTACAAAGTTTTAGAAATGTTGTGTCAGCATATTTTGGAATTTTACTTGAGTAAGAATTTGAACAAAAAATACAAATATTCAAATCATATTTTTCATTACACATCACAGTTACACCCAAAGTGTATGCTGTCTTTTTTCACGTAAACCAATATATTTTGTTAAAGAATATTCCACTTGGAGTAGTAAGTGAGAAAATACTGGAAGCTACATACTCAGATTTCAGAACTTCTACTCATCCTGATTATGGAAATCAAGTCTTTGAATCAAGTTTTTCAAGTTTTTCAATCAAGTTTTTGATTATAACAGTAAGCATTTATAGAAGACTCAGAATGTGAACAACTTTGGTTTCTTTGAATAAAATATTTATAGCAGGATTCTTACATGCTTTACAAGAGTGAATAAATAATATTTTTACAAAATGTATTTTATTTGTGTATTTTTGTACTGGAGGTATTTATTTTGGTTTAGAGTCAAGAAATTTATCAACTAAAGGCAATTTTATATAAGTACATGACAGACAATTTCTGCATGTCTAACTAAAAACATAAAAAATTGAAAATCTTTTACAGATGACAGCTTCAAGATATATTAGCTCTACAACAATCAAGTTTTTTGTAAGGTCTTTTCTTGCATTGAGCATCAGAGATTGTGTATCTTTGGTTTCCTTATCATACTTTTCTTCACAGGTTTTCAATTTTTTTATGACCCAGAGCTAGGTTTTAATCCACAAAATTATCCTTGAAAAACCCTGCATCCTTGACTGCTCTTAATGCAGAAGCACCTAATTATGATAGCTATTACTTACACTAAATCTTAATGTTGACAAACTAGTATGATCTACAGTTAGGGTCTTTAGTTTAAAATTTTTTGTATGTTTGGTGAATAATTTTTTGTATGTTTGGTGAATAATTATTGTGTTTATCATTGTCAACATTGTCTGACTACAACAATATCTCATGAGATAATACAAACGAGCCTGTAGTATGTATGTATGTATGTATGTATGTATGTATGTATGTATGTATGTATGTATGTATGTATGTATGTATGTATGTATGTATGTATGTATGTATGTATGTATGTATGTATGTATGTATGTATGTATGTATGTATGTATGTATGTATGTATGTGTGAATGTATGTGTGTATGTATGTATGTATGTATGTATGTATGTATGTATGTATGTATGTATGTATGTATGTATGTATGTATGTATGTATGTATGTATGTATGTATGTATGTATGTATGTATGTATGTATGTATGTATGTATGTATATCCTTGTTTATGGTTTAGTTTAATAACCATTTTTTATGGTCATTTATGGTCCAATTTTGATGTGTCAAGGGTCAGATCAGACCCTTGGGGATTGATTTTGACTAGTTTTAAGATGATCAGATTAGTAAAAGTTTAAAAACTCTTCTCTGTAAATTTTACATGTTTAATTTATACTTGCTCATAATACATAAAAAAGCCCTCAAATGCTGTTATAAAAAAAATGCTCAAATTATATTTAGGATTTCTGGTTAAAATCCTTTAATTTTGTCCTATAGGGAAATTAGGCAACCATTTTCCATGTTTCTGTGCCATGCAATTATAAAAAACATATTTATCATTATCTATTTCCTCATAGTCACGCACACAAGTGGTTCGTTTACTTGACCAGGTTCCTTTAAAAGATTTGAATTCTTTCAAAATTGTAGGTGATGCTTTGGGTTTATCATCCCAAAATCCACATGAGTTAGTTCCACAGGCTCAGGTAATAGTAGTGCTAGTATGAAATTTTTTCACAAAATTGACATTAAAACTTAAAAACTAATTTCATTAAACTAAGTCTTAGTTATTTTGCGCTATTCAGAGTATGGCAACAAATGTTATTGTTAAAATGGCTGGCCTTCTTACAAAAGAAAACCTTAAAACTATTGGAGCGGACCACTTTGATACCATGACTCAACCGTTTGTTAATACAATATCAAATTTGTTCATGGCAAGTGTAAACAACACTGAAAAAGGTATTAAATGTAACTACATGTCTTTGTGTGCAAGTGAGACTTAATGCAAGAGTTGAATGATTTTAAAGTAAAGCTGTATTTTTTTAGTCGAGCAAATAAAATAGTAAGTAAATGCAAAAAAGATTTATTGTTGATAATTCTTTTTAATTACAGGTTTTGTTAATCCCACTGTTCAAACGACACCATCGTCAAATGTTGTCAAAGTAATTGTTAAATTTATTTCTAAAGTTATTTTTCTTTAACACTTGCTAAAGGTTATTGTCATTACAGTTGTTTTTTTTTAGGTAAAATTTGTGTCACTACAAAAAATATTTTCTTTTTACTTCTTTTCACAGAATTTAAAAAAAAGTTTGAACATTTTGTACTGAAGTCATCTAAAAAATGAACAATAGACCCTTTTTTTTAACTGCAGATGGTTAGAAATTGATTTTAAATTTAAGCTCTGTTATGTAATAAAATATTAGTACAGTGCTTATTACAACAAATGTGAACTTGATTAAGAAATACGATTTAAATGGCTTTACTTACAACCAAAGGAGCATGAGTTGCTGTTTTAAAAACCAGAGTTTACTGCAAGAGATTTTTCCTTTTAATTTTTCTTTCTAGTGTGAAAATTTCTATTTTACTTTTAAGTCTAGAGTGAGGTAATAGTAAAGGAAGTGTCAGATATTTTTTTAATCGTCACTCTTACAGGAGATATTGGCCTGTGATTCTAGCATTTAGAAACTTTTTTTAAATCTTAGTTTTTAAAGCTACACCAACAGGTTTAAAAACAAGGGCCACAAACCAGACAAGTTATTCTAATGGGGACAAGCCTAAAATAATTTAACAGCTCAAGAAGTATACTAAGGTGAAATTCAGAATATTAGAAAGCCCTTAAATCTAACGCTTTAAGGGCTTTCTTTGAAAATACCCAATAAAGAATAATAATAAGTGCATTCATAATATTTAATTTCAAAGTTTGCATAGAATGTGTGTAAAATGTTTTAAATCCAAGAGTTTGAACCAATAAAAAATAACAAGAGTTTGAACCAATCAAATAATAAATGAAGAATTTCTCTATTTTGACTATCAATTGTTAGACCATAAAACCATTACAAATGCATAAAATTAGTTTATCTAAAGAAAGACAACCAAGTTCTGTGGATAATAAAAATCAGTCTGAACCTGATCCAAAACCAACCTTGAAAAAGGGAGAACTAAGGTGAACACAAACTAAACCAGGGCATGTTTTAAAAATGCTATCTTGAGAAACTACCCAGTAAGAAAAAAGCTAACTTTTGAGAAAATTGATAAAACACACACAATATAATACCCATTCAAAATCTCAGGCATAATTGCTGGTATTGTATGTGATGCTACTATATGGAAGTTTGACCCATTTTATGTATCTATGTAGTTCTTGTTCATTACCTTAGCCATAAATCTATGATAACATTCCTGTAAGAAAAAATATAGAAGCTTTCCTGGTTTGAAAAATGTGACAAAATGATTTGGTTACCTAACTTCTGTTGTTAATATTTTATTCGGCTGATGCATAATTGCAAGATATAAATTTTTTATGTTCATGAACAGATATTTCATAATAGATTTAAGTAATCTGCATTCTTCCTAAGAAGAATTGTACTTTTTTTTAGAAAGATATTTCATCCTAAAGATTTTATTTGCGCTCAGTGGTCTTTAGTCTAACTGGTTTTATTTATCATATGTTGGTTTTTATTTTTCATATGTTGGTTTATGCAGCAGTTTTTTCTTTACATTCTTTTTATTTATTTTAAAAGTATTCTAATTAAGATGTTTAATGACAATTTTATGTTTATGTTTAATGACAATTTTACAAAAGAATATGTAATTAAATTTTGATTTAGAATAAATTTACCCTTGTTTTATAAAAGAAGCATTTTAGTGACTTTGATTAAAATGCTGCTTTTATATTTTTAAACTAAATTAAAAACAGTGATTAAGAAAAGACGTACACGCAGTTACTTATTTACTTGTTAAGTAAATCAATGATAACTAGGTATAGCAGCAAAAAAAAAGCAATAATAAAAAACTATAAAACCTCAAAAAATAAAAATAAAACAGGTATTCATTTGAAATAATCTTGTTTCCTTAGGAAAATGCAGAGTTGATGTCAAAGCTGTTCAAATCTATGGATGATTATTTCTTTGCAGCACAATCTTATAAAGTTCCAAGTGAAAATGCAACAGTTGGTCAAACAAACCATTTTAATTTTGTGTTAAGAAAAGAATATCCAAGTAGTTTGAGCAATGATTCTATTGGCTCATCAGAAAAAGGTGAAAGTGATGAATATGGTTTTACACTTCCTGATTCAAATAATTTGTTTAACAAGACTATACTTGATTCACAAATCTTAATCAGTGTAAGTTTGTAATTGATTTATTTTAGTAAATTTGACACTGTAATCATACTTCATAAAAAAGATTGCTTTTTCTTTGCATTTTTTTGTCTTTTAGAATGTGAGAATGAAAGTTATGGCTTACACATGGGACACTAATAGATCACAGAATATCCTCTCTGAATCTCAGAGCCTTTCATTTCAATCTCCAGATAGACGCACAATAAAAGTAAATGACAGCTTGAAACCAATTCATATTGCCATTAAGAATATTCCTGAAAAAATGAATGGGAAAAATATATCTTTGTCAATGCCTGAAGATGTATATCAAGTTAGGCTCCCAATAACATTAAAATGTAACATGCTCTTAAAGTTTGTGCATAGAAACGATCAGAAAAATTTAACAAACCTTATTGTTTACATTCAGTTTGGAAAAGTTGCTTCAAAAGATGATTATGACATCAAGCTCAACATTTCTGCTAAAGATGGTGTTATAATGACAAAGAATTATGGTTTCTTTAACTCTAGTTTAAAACAAAAGTCCAATCTAAATGTTGCTAATTCTGTTTTGCAAACAAGTGGAAACTCCTCTGAACTTTTACAAAGAATTCAAGATGCCCGTCTTCTTACAGATGGCACACTAGTACTATGGAATTTCCACAACTCCACCTATGCTTTCTCGAACAAGAGTGAACTGCATTTATCATTTTCGTATTTTGGACCAATGCCTGATAAAAAATTAGATTCAAATCCATATACTTTTGATGAGCCAGAATATGCAGGAACATTTGACTATGAGATGAAGTCATTTTGCACAGAATGTAATTACTGGGATGAAGATGCAAACAAATGGATGTCTGATGGATGTGAAGTAAGTTCAGTTAATTGCTAATTTAAAAATTTCGATTTTTTTGGCCATGAATAAAGTTAGAATCTCACTTTATCTCTACTTATTTTACTTACAGTTTATTTATATCTCATTTATGCTTACATACGTAATAAGCTAAATCCTGATACATGAGTATTGTTTTAGCTTGATGTTCAGACCACAAGTTTTGCTGTGACAAAATGCAAATGCAATCATTTAACTGCTTTTGGTGGGTTTTTTGTTGCCCCAAATCCGCTTCCTACACCCTCTTTAGCTTTGTTAAAATCAGGATACGCTCTACTTGTGACGGTTGCAATAATCATTCTGCTGTGGATACTTGGATTAATAGTGGCCAGGAGAATAGATAAAAAAGATTTTTCTAAGGTGAGCTTTGAAGAGTTTGTTTTTCTTACTTAAACTCTAATATACTTTTAACATGTTGCAGAACATATTGCATTTGATCAATTTGGGCTCTCATCAAAGATCCAAAGCAGCTACTTTAGTACTTCTAAGTGTCAATCAATCCTCAGATTGATAAACAGTTGATTATAGCAAATGTTTTGAATTAGGCATAGTAGTTAGTATAAGTTTGAAGCAGCCTTTTTTTTTTGCCAGTCAACAACAGTTAAACTGTGAATACTGAATTAAGTTGCATCATCATCATCATCATCATCATCATCATCATCATCATCATCATCATCATCATCATCATCATCATCATCATCATCATCATCATCATCATCATCATCATCATCATCGTTTATAAGGAAATGTTGCAGATTCCAATACTTTTATCTACAATTAAAAATTTTTAAAAATTTTACAAAATAAAAAAGAAGCATTGAGTTTATCAGCATCGTTTATCAGTGTATATATACATATATATATGTACAGTACTGTGCAAAAGATAGTAGCACCTAAGAAAATTTAAAAAAAATGTATGTTTAAATAAATATTAGTAAACAATATTGAGTTTTTGTTAAATTAAACTACGATATTTTTTAAAATAAAGCTATATTTATTTATTTTAGTTAATAATTATGTTTATGTTTCTTTTGTAAATATTTATTAGATGGTTTCAACTTGTATTGTTTTTCACCCACTTATAATGTTTGTTTATTTATTACAGAAAAGGATCAACACCTGAAATTAATTACATCAACCACTGTACTATTTATTTATTTTGTTTAAATTTATTATTGTTAAATATTTTTTGATAAATAAGAGTGTGGAGAAGAATATTTAGTTACTGTTGAGTTATCGTGTTAGTTAGAGATTTTTTCGTTTTAAAAAATTTTTTTACTTCAAAAGTTTTGTTTTTTAATAAAGTTACTTTTCAATACAAATAAAATTCCATAAATATCGATAAATGACAGAAATTACATCATTGTTTTACTTGAAGAGGGGCTATAGTTAAGTTAAAATAACCAAACGTGAGAATTGTTTGCGAGCGTCAGTTCACAAAATAGTTAAAAAATATATTAAAGCTGGTGATGTAGTGGATAAAAAGAAATCTGGTCTTCCCAAGAAGTTTAGCCCACATGATAAACAGTTTTTAAAAATAACAGCGCTACAAAATCCCAAGAAAGTAAGCGCAGAACTCGTTCAAGATCTTAAAAGAGCTAGAGGAACTTTAGTACATGCATCTACTGTGCAACAATCTTTATTAAAACCTGGATTAAAAGGTTGTGTAACAATTAAAAAACCATTACTATGCAAAGGTAATAAAGAAAAAAAAGATTAAAGTTCTCCAGAGAGCACAAAGAGTGGCAGAAAAATCAATGGGATAAGGTATTGTTTACAGACGAATCTAAATTTCAAATATTTGGGACAAATAGACATCAGTAATTTAGGCAAATAAAGGGAGAGGGATTGAAGGAGCCATATCTAGCATCAACTATCAAACATGGTAGAGGGAATATTCAAGTTTGGGGGTGTATTTCAAAAAAAGGGGTAGAGGATATTGTTAGAATAACAGAAAAGCTGACAGGTAAAAAATATAAAAATATTTTACATAACCATACTGTGCCTTCTGGACGACAACTTATCAGGGATTATTTTATCCTACAACAGGATAATGACCCCAAACATACTTACAAATTAGTTAAAAATTATTTTTCAAATCTGGATGAAGAAGGAGTGCTTCAAAACATGCCTTGGCCTCCTCAGAGCCCTGATTTGAACCCTGAATCGAACATGTTAGGGACTACTTAGACAGAAAGAAGATGGAAAGGTTGCCAAAGAATGTTAATGAGCTTTGAATGTTCTAAAAGAAGAATGGTATAATATCCGTATCACATTTAGTGAAAATCTGTATAAAAGCATAAATAAAAGGCTCCAAGATGTTATTGTAAATAAAGTTAGTCACACTAAATATTAGTAAAGTCTCTATGTATAGTTATAAATTTAAATGTTTTTAATAAAACTTGCATTATTTTACACAATTTAATAAAAAATATGTCTGTACCTGTATTTAGTTTTAATTTTCTTTTGTTTGAATTTTTATCCTGAATATTCTAAAATTCTCTTAGGTGCAACTTTCTTTTGCACAGTACTGTGTGTATATATATATATATATATATAGACACACACATGCCATTCTATAGAAGTAGTTTATTAATAGTATAATTTTATCAAGCTTGTAATATTTACAAAATTATGTTATTTATAAAATTGTTAAATCAAATTATGTTATTTATAAAATTTAGATTGGTGTTTGCCCCCTTCTTGATAACCTAGCAGGAGATAGTTATTTATACCAAATAACAGTAAATACTGGTAGTCAAAGAAATGCTGGCACAAAATCTAACATTTTCTTCACTATCACTGGTAAGAAATGTTTTATGTTTGAAATATATTCATGTTATAGGAAAGGGGGGGGGGGGGGAAACATCCATTAAAGCTTGACTTTTACTGTTAGGAGTTACAAATGTTTGTTTTTTTGTAAAGTATCAAAACTTTTGTTTTAAATTTAAAGAATATTTTTAATGCACAGGGAAACCTGCAAGCTCAATTGGCCCCCCCCCTGAAATTAAAACAATTTTTTGCCTGTGCAAAGAAATTTTTTTTTTTTTTTACTTGTTTTGGGAACTTTTTTTGTGAATTTAACAAATTTCTTATGAATTTTACACATTTCTTATGAATTTTACACATTTCTTATGAATTTCAACAGGTAATCTAGATGACAGTGGTGTAAGACGGTTGAAAGGTTCTCAAAGAGAATGTTTTCAAAGATCAAGCTGTGATGTGTTTATAATGACTACAAGTAGTTCACTTGGTGACCTAGATTTCATTCGGCTATGGCATGATAATAGTGGTGGAGGTTGGTACATAAGGTATAAGTACTTTCTTGTAATAAAGTTTCTAAAAGTTTTTGTTGTCCTGTTATTTGTTTGCATCTTGTGAAAAATTACCAATGATAAATTTTCAAAAGAACATTTTAAATCTAAAAAGGTTTGTTTAGATTTTTATATTTTGAGTTTTTTTTTTTAATCAGAAACATTGAAGTGATTGATCTGCAAACTGAGAAGCAGTTTCTTTTTATTGGTCATCGTTGGATTGCTGTAGATCGTGACTCGTGCTTGTTAGATTGCGTTATACCAGTTGCAGCATCTGAAGAAAAATCAAATTTTAACTATGTTTTTGCTACAAAAGTGTCAACTGATCTTTCAGATCAACATATATGGTATTCAATCTTTGCTCGCCCACCTAAAAGTAATTTTACCAGATGCCAAAGGCTGTCTGTTGCAGTATCCTTGCTAATGACAGCTATGACAGCTAGCACAATGTTCTATCAGCGTATGCCACCTCCAGACCCAAAAGTTGACAATAAGATTGCAAGTTTTTCTTTTACATGGGGACAGGTGTGTTTGCATATCTTTAGTTATTTGTTTCAAAGGTGAAAGTTGATTACATTTGCCTTAATTTTTAATTCTGGCAGAAAGTCAAAGCTGAGTTTTTAAGTCATTTGAGTGACTTCTACAGTAATACAGATAAGAAAGACTTCCCTGTAAAACTGTTTTTAAATGACCTTACTTCAAAAGTTGTAACTTTTTAAGATGAAAAGACAAAAACATGTTTAAAGCATAACTTGTTCACATATTTTATAATTACTTAAAGTGGCAGACTTAAAGTTGTTAAACATTAAATTAGACTTGCTCATAATAATGACTTTGTATCTGGACTTTGTAACTGCAAAGAAAGATCTTTGTTTAGAATTGTTTTTTTTTTTTTTTTTTTTTGTAATCTTTAATCATAATTTAACAATTATGCATTCTCGAACTTTATAAAATCTTGATTAAAAATTTAAAGATGGTTAAAATTGTTTAGATTATTAGAACCTTCAAAAGTAAGATTGACTTGTTCTCCAACGTTTTGTTTCACATTGTAGCTGCACTTGTTGATTTTTGGTGTTGTGCATAACTTAGTGCTTTTGATTTAAACATTAATTAGTTGTTTTGTATTTTTTATCATTTGCTACTATAATTAAAAAAACATTCTGAGAAAGTTCTTGGTGATGGGAGAGAAGTTTTTATTTACCTCCTTCTTTTGGTGATGTGATAAGGAAAGTAAACTCTATATTTTGCAACATTATATTCAGGCTTATGTGGCATTGATCAGTGCTTGCATCACCATACCTGTGAACTTGATACTTGTAGGGCTGTTCCGATCAATTAGACCATTCCAAAATCCAAAAAAAAGCAAATCAGAAAGTATCTCCTCTGTGAATGAAAGTAGTGAAGTACAAGGACGATCGTCCTCTCCTGTACATTTACTTAAAAACAGTGGTAAGCAATCTTGGTTGCATTTTTAGTTCTAGACCTTAAATAGATGTAAACAGAAGAACTTATATGTACTTAAAATATTAAACAACTTCTTGACATTAGTTTGTAATTTAATTTAACTGACAAAACTGTTACTTTGCATTAATTTTTGAAAAAATTTTAAGTTTATTTGATATATTTATTTATTAGCAGATCCGAACCAAAAGGCAACTCATATTTTAATTGATCATCATGATAATTCCAAAGACCCATCAGCAATTAAAACAACAAAGTGTTTTAATTTACCACATTGGTGTTTGTACATAACTTGGTTTATTTGCGTAGGAATTATTTTTGGTTGTGGCTATATTGTTTTGTTGTACGGGATGAGTTTTGGAAATGCCAAATCATTGAGTTGGTTATCCAGCATTTCTCTTTGTTTGGTGTGTGTTTGTGGTTTTTTTTTCATGTTTACTTTGCTTTTAAACTTAATTTTTTGTTTAGCATATTTGCTGTGTTATATTTGACATTTAATCAATTTACAACATCAATTTTGCAGCAAAATATAAAAATAGTTTGTAAATGAATATTATGTCATATAATGAGTAGGCTTTCTCATTTTTCTATTGGAAGGGATTTGCATAATATGATAATTTTTTTCTTTCCAGATAAAAGACATACTACTAATCCAGCCAATAAAAATTTTCTTCTTGGCAATTTTTGTGGCTCTTATTATAAAAAATGTTGATGAAGAAAAAAGTGAAGTGGAGAAGCAAGGTATTTTAGTCCTTTTAACTTATCACTAAATGTCAAAAATCATCCATTTTGTGCATTGTGGTGTTAATCAATTCAATTTTGTGCATTTTGATATTGCGGTTTAACACATAAGTTTTTTTATATGTAAATTTAATAATTAACACTTAAAATTGAGTTAAAAAATGAAAGCTTTATACTGCTACTATCTTAATTTTTTCAGATTGAAGTTGTGTCAGGATGATTAATAAACATAAAAAGCTGAATTTTCAAATTTTTGTGATTGCTCAAAGTGTTTTTTTGTATGACTTTTTACTGTGATTGCTCTAAGTGTTTTTTTTTCTATAACTGTTTTTACAAAAAAAAGGGAAAGTGTTGGCTCGTGATGAAACTTGGCTCCACAAACCAAAAGATGAACTGACAATTTTTGATCGAGTTGACATCGATTTACAGCCGCCTGATTCTACTTCTTTAACAGGGATGAGAGAGTTGAGATTAAAGAAACTGAAAATGCATGCTATCATACAAGAGCTTGCTTTATACACTTTTTATGCTTTCTTGGTGTTCTTCATTGGTTACATGACACGAGAAGATTTCACCTTTTACCAAACTCGCAATGTAGAGGAACTTTTCAATCTGAGGTTGAGGACAGATAAAACAAAACCTGATGATAACTACAAAATTTTCAGCAAGGTATCAGTCAAACAGAACTAATTTTTTGTTTGTCTTTTCAAATTATGTATGTGTATATAATGTATATGTGTATGATGTATATGTGTATGATTTATAAGTATATGATGTATATATGTGTACCATTTATATGTTTATATAATGTATATATGTGAATGATGTATATGTATGTATCATGTATATGTGTGTATAATGCATATGTGTGAATGTATAGATTATTTGCAACATAAAGTACCTTTAACAGAATAGAGGCATTTGCAATACCTAAAACAGATATACTGAAAGTAAAAGTGGAAACTTTATCTTTGGTCACACTTACAATATGAATTGTGTTTCAGATATTTAGACTATTTTTGATGTTCAATTTATTTGCAAGTCAAACTTATTTAATTTACATTCTAATTTTATTCTTTGGGAAAAGCTTATAAATGGGAAAGCTATTTTAAAGTAGCTATACCATTTTCAACATTATTGATTGTCCTCATCAATTTCACTATCCCCCACCCCCTAAACCTAATTTTGGCATTAAAGAATCATCTATGAGAGTCTTAACTCTCATAGATTTATCAGACAGAACACATAGTGGAAAAGATGATATGAAAAATATGCGGGAAGTGGAATTCTAGTATTTTGCTAAGTTTAATGAAAAAATTATATTTTTTATAGCTAAACCTTTTGAAATTGACTTTAGTATTTATTTTCACTCAAAGTTTCATCAGAAATTCTTAAAAAGTTGTTTTTTTTATTTGTCCGCAGATTAAAAAGCAAACATGGGTTGGATTTTCCAGCAAAACAGCAATCCAAAGCACTGTGCAAATTCTATGAAAACCTTTTTTCCATTAAAAAGAAGTTCTACTTTTGGACTGGCCTTCTCAAAGCCCAAATTTAAATCCAGTAAAATATTTTTGGGAGTATATTGTAATTTAATTAAAAAAAGTAAATCAATCAAAAATCTGCAATAAATCAAAATTTGTGCGTCAACAATAAACATCACAAGTATTTAAACTATACATTTCTTTTGCATTGATGTATGAGTGTCAATTGTTGATTAAAAGGCAAAAAAACCAACCAACAAAAATGATTTATTCAAGATGCTTTTAGATTCTGGGTGAAATGTTCACATAGATACCCTTATCAAGTTAGTTGACTATGCCTCATTGTTATCATGTAATATTAAAACCTAGAGGCTATCCAACAAAATACTAATGTGCTGTGATGAGAGATTTTGAAGAAATTATTTTTGAATTTTTTTCATTTGTTTGTAAACTTTTGCATGATTGTGTTTAATATTATTTAAATTTCTTTCTTCTGTTACAAGGTATCATTTTTTGGAGTAATTTGTACTATGTAGTTTAAATTAAGATTGTAAGAACAATTGCTAAAAGTTTCATTCATTTTCAGTGAAAACGTAAATGTGGTCAGAAATTATCTTCTCTAGCAAGCATGTTACACTACTTGCAAGGTCATTTCTTGCACAACCTAAAAGTTCTTTGTGCCATAGCATACAATAACCTTTTTTAATAAGGGGGCAATGCCCAGTTAAATTATAAGCTGAGAGTATCCTTAAGTTTGGAGTCTTTATCACGCTCTGCTAAATTTTCATTCCTTGACATTACATGTGTGGAAAATTTTTGAGTATCCTCCTCACTTAGGTTTACTACATTGTGGTATTCATAACATGTATAACCTAAATCAGTTTTTGGCTTTTGAAATGTTAAACTCATGCTCAAATATGAATCTATACATATGCTTCTTAACAGGAGCAATATTCTTTTCTTCGCAATAACTAGAGTAAAGTTCATACATTTTATTAGGATTTAAAAAAAAGCTTCAAAATATTCCTTTTTTGTTCTTTTATGACAGTAGTCGATGATGACAGATGACAGTAGTTGATGATGGTATTTGTAGAAATTGATTGATATGATCTTTAACACTTTGTTTTGATGTTTGATCAACACCCTTTTTGGTGTTTTTCCCTCATTTTCAAAAGGCTGGGCTTCCACTAGCGTCATTCTTGTTTGTATGATGATAATAAGCTTTTTTGCTATTATATTTAAAGTAGTAAGGTAAAAATCTTTAGAAACTTAAGTTTACAATACAACAACAAAAAATCTGTAATAAAATGAATTTGCTTTTTGCAAATTTTTATTCTGGAGTCGTTCAGTAGTTCAATTTTAGCTATTTTGTTTTTGGGTGTCATCTATTTTAAGTTATGTTAATACTATATTATTTATTATTTTATCAATTTAAATCCTTTTTTATCTTAAGAAATCAAAAAAAATTTTTTTGATATAAATATGTACTAAACTACTTCTTTTTGTGTAGAGAACACCAAATTTAACACCAAATTTTTTGTAGAGGACACCGACTTTTAATAATTTGAAAACTAGTTATTTTACAAGGACAGTGTCAAAACAGACATTGATAGTTAAAGATATAAATAAAGATATATAAAGATAAATAATTTGAAAGTTAGCAGCTGGTATGGATTTATGATTAAATTTTAAAAATAATAAAAATTACTTCTTTTTTAGCTACAATCTTCACAAGATTTCTGGCCTTGGATGGATCAGTTTTTTCTTCCTCAAGTTTACCCTGAACCCTGGTATAATTTGAGTGACTTCTACAGTAATACAGATAAGAAAGACTTCCCTGGAAAACTGTTTTTAAATGACCTTACTTCAAAAATTGTAAATGGAATAAGAATTAGACAAGTTCGGGTGCAGCCACGTAAGGCTTGTATCATAAATATTATTAACAGCACTAACGATGATTTGTAGTAAAGTTTTAATCGATTGCATGACATTAGGTGTTTAATTTTTTTTGTCATAATAAAAATTTATTTTAAATTTTATAGATTTTTTTCTTTAAATACTTTAGATTCATGTGTGAAAGCTGAGTCAGTTGCTAAATATTTCAAAATAGACTGTTTATCTCCATATGAAATGACACTTGAAGAAACAAGAGATTTTGATTTTAATTGGACGATTCCAAAGAAGTATAGCTCACCCATCAATCCTTCAACAATGCCTTGGAGATACCAAACCTGGCAAGAACTTGATGGGTATCCATATACAGCTGATTTAGATTCATACTATGGTGGAGGCTATGTCATTGAAATATTCCCCAAATGGAAAAACCAGATGATACTGGAGCAAGCAAAGAAGTTTAGATGGATTGACAGGCAAACACGAGCTGTAATAATTGAGTTTGCCCTGTTTAACTCTGCCACTAATCATTTCAACATGGTCACCATGATCTTTGAGTTCCCTGCTTCTGGTGGAATTATACCTAACTTTTCTGTGATTACTTTCAAGATGTATACAACAACATCAGGAACAGAAATTGCTATGCTTGGTTCTCAGGTGTTGTTTATATTGATGATGCTAGTGTTTAGCATTCGAGAATGTCGCTTTTTATATCGGACTGGTTGGGTTTACTTTAAAGAGTTTTGGAACTTGGTTGAAGTTGCATTGATAGTGTTTTCAATAGTAGCTGTTGGTTTTTTCTTTTACAAAAGTGGGTATCAAATCATAGTTCACCTGTCTTGTTCTGTTTTTTGTTTTCACATTTTCGGGTTTTTAGTTATTTGGTATTTTACTTATTATAGAATATATTAGAATGTTAATTTGAAGCTGGTCCTCAATTCTAAAGAGTTTCTGAGTTCTCTTATTTCATTTTTTTATTTTTTTGATAAAGACTTACAGTTTTAAGAAGTTATAAATTTTTTTCTAAGATGTTCTGGCCAAAGAGCTGTTAAAACGGCTGCCAACAAAGAAACCACAAGGATTTATCAACTTCCAGTTTGCATCGTACTGGGACTTAACGTACACATACATCGTGTCGCTGATTGTTTTCTTCGTGACTTTGAAGTTTATTAAACTTCTGCGTTTCAATCGTCGGATTTCGATGTTATCCTCTACTCTAAAAGCAGCATGGTATCCTCTATCTATGTTTGGAATCGTCTTTTTCATCATTCTGTGTTCGATCGTGTTCTCTTCCAGTATTGTGTTTGGTAAGATTATGTGAGATATTATCTTTAAATTTGTGTAACTACTTATTTCAATTACAAGTTTAATACAGAAGTATTTTAAAGTTTAAATAATTGGTGATTGGCGATGATGGCGCTGAAAAAAAGTTTGCCATATTGGGATTTTTTAACAAATTATTGAAAATATATCTTAAATATTTTAAAGACTGAATGTGATTTTAACATATTTGTTATGTAATAGTACAATAAATTAAGTATGAATGCTCTAGGTGTGTTGTTGGATGGGTATCAGAACTATTTCAAAACAATAGCTTCTATCATTTCGTTATTATTGGGGAAGTTCAGTTATAGCCAATTTGAGAATACTAATCGTTTTCTCGGACCAATATTTTTCTTCGGGTTTAACATCATGGTGAATTGGATCGTTATGAATATGTTCATTTCGATCTTGAACGATGTATTTGCTGTAGTTCGTGCCAACCTGGAGTTCCAGGACAATGACTACGAGATGGTTGATTTTATGATGGAAAGTTTCAAAGGTTTATTTTTCTCCGTGTTTCTTTTTTATTGTTTTGTGTTGTTTTGGATTTAAACTTTTTTTTTGCAGATTTTTGTCTTAATCAATCTAATGAGCCCTAGTTAATTTGTAATCAAACTTTACTTTACATTTTCTAAAACAGCTACCAGCTGATAAATCCTGGTGGTTTTGTTTGAAAAAAAACCAAACGAGTCCTCATTTCTGCTTGATAAATTTTTAATTTACTCTAAAACAGCTCTTTAGTGTTGTAGTGTGGACAGTTATGCAAAGCATGGTTTTTAACAACCATTGGGGTTCCTTTTTTTTTTTTACCCCAAGCTTTCTTTTTCACTTTTTAATTCATATATTTTGATACGAAGTTAAAGTTTTGTGGGTTTCTTACTTATTAAGAAAGGATTGCATATATAAAGTTTTTGACATTTATTAATATATTTATATATTAATGTCATTCAAGCAGAACCGTTTATGATAACAGTTCTCTTGATTCGGAAAAGCCAATAAAAATCTTTCATAACCATATGGAAAGTGAACCGGATCCCTACTTTTCAGACTTTTTTTTCTTAAAGTTGGCAGCAAAAAAATTGTTGAATATCTAAAAATTCTTAGTTTTAAATTCGTTTTATGATCACTTAACTTGTAATTAGATTGGATCGGATTGAGTTCTCCGAAACAAATTGAAGTCCAGCTACCGAATCAAAATCGAAGTTCAATCGATTCAAAATCCAATAGCAATGATCGCCCTTCACTCACCTTTTTAAGGAAGACAAATCTGAGGAAAAATGAGAGAGAAAAAGAGCGGTTTTTTACAGAGTTCAACGAAAAGCAAGTCGCGGGTAAACGTATTTCTAAAAAAAAAATGTGCTGTTTATTTTAACTTCATATTTGAAAAAAATGATTCGAAAAGTAATATAAATATATAAATTAATATAAATATAATAAATATAAATAATATAAAAAACAGATAAGTGATTTATTTTTAGGTGAAAATCAAACTCTTTATACGCTCGAATCGAAAGATACGTTGATCGATAAAAAATTTTCCAAATATGACTATTTATTGAAGGAACAAGAACTCAGTACTGGCATAAACGAAACGCTTGATAAATTTATCGAGTGCATGAACCTACTTTACTTTGATGACGTAACTGTGGCTAAGAGAATGAATGAAGTCGTAAAAAAGGAAATCGAAAAAGTATGACTATTTAAAACGGAAACATCGTTTTTTGTTAATCTTATAACTGGCAAGCTCAAGAATAAAGCCGCGAAAAAATTACATTATCTATAACTTAGCTAAGCATTATTTTACTTTAATGGACAATTGCGATTGTTATAGGCATCCATTTTTGAGCTTTGAATAAAAATGTTCAAATATTTAAATATAAAATATCGGTTACATATAAAAAAAAAAAAAAAATTTTTTTATAGGGAAAATTCTCAGTTTAAGATCAAGTTTATTATCAAAAGGTATTTTGATATTGAACGAATAAACTGGCGCATTGCATCATTAATGTTTGTCATGACAACTTTATAGTTTATCAGCCAATTATGAGCGCACCGGAAATTCATTTGCTTCAGCATGAACTATTTATTTTCTTTATTTAGTTTACTCGTCTTAAATTTTTTTTTTATATATATAGTTGTGTTAACTTTAATCGTTTTACTGACAAATCAACTTAAATTCTGAGACAAATAGAAGGAGGAAGAAATTTATCATTACCAATGAGGAAGGGAATGAAACTAAAAGTCTTTTTTTTTGATTTACAAGTTTTTCTTAAGATTTAAACTTTGAATTTAGTTGAAGTGCGATCTTTTAAAAAGTGTTCTGGAATCGCAGTAGTATTCTTGTAAGTAAACGGCTTATTTTATTGTAGAAAGTTTGAACACGTGTTCAAAAAAAGGTAAAATTATATTCAAATGAGTATGACTACGAGGAAAGCAATACAAAAACGCAAACGTTTTTTTTTTTTTCAATTCAATAAATTTCGTGTTAAGGATGTTACAAAAAACACAGGTCATTGCAAATAGTAATTCACTAATAAAACGCAATGACCTAAGTAATATAAAGAAAAGACAAGAGAAAATCATAAGAAATAAACTAGTCACATAGTTAAAGTAGAACTTTACAAAAATTTATAAGTAACACTTATAAAACAGACTTTTAAAAGAGTTAAAATATTGGTCAAATAGTTATTATAATGTATTCACATATACATACATATATACACATAAACACAGATAAGAAATTATAAAATGTACATAAACATAAAGAAAAAAGTTATAGAGGTAATGAATAAAGTTAAGCGTAACTTTTTAGGTAGAAATTATGGAGTGACTTTAAGAACAGATTCTTGGATGTAAGGATAAAATCTGTTTTTAGGATGTACGGAAGGGTTTTCCAAGAAAGCATACACTGATATGTAATGGATTTTATTCCATGTTTAGTTGTCTGTTTTTGTGGGATGGTTAAGTTGTTAAAAGTGACTGATCTTAGGTTATGCCCCACGTTGTCCTACTATTAAAGTAGTTACGAAGTATGGAAAGAAGGAGACCGTGTTGTTGATCTCAGACAAATGAACAATTTAGAAACTGGATTAAATCATAGAAACGAAGAACTTTGGATATAAGATACAGGATGTCAGTAGGGAAGTTTTTTGACAAATTAATTATTCGTATCGCTCTATTTTCAAGCGAAACGATTTTAGAAAGACAGACGGTTTTAGATTGTCCCCAAACTTGGCATGCATATTGTAAATGTGAAACAAAAATTGAGTGATATATAGATAGTAATGTTTCAAAATTAACGTAGTGTCGTGTTTTTGCTAACATGCCGTTGGAACGGCTTAATTTGTGAGTAAGGTTATTTATGTGTGTTTTAAAAAAAAACTTCTCATCTATCATAACACCAAGATAAGTTATGTTACTAGACAAAGACAGCTTTTGGCCACTTATGCTAAAGTTCAAGTATTTTGGAAAATTTTTGTTAGTTTTTTTAGAAAAGTTAGTATATTGCGTCTTAAATATTACTATTTCTGTTTTTTTAGTATTCAATGAGATTTTATTTGCTCGGAGCCATTGAACAAGACTGGTCATATACTCATTAATATATTTATTTAGTTTTTTGAGGGAGTTTGTCGTTAATTGAAGATTTGTATCATTGTAACGGTTTTAGCATAAACTAAAAGGCTACACCATCCTCAATTTTTAAATTTGATAAACCTATGGCTATAACTTTAAGTACGCTGTAAGCAATCTGTCTGCCTATACTTGATATAGCTACCATATTTTAAAAAATAAACTTTTTCATTTGTTCATTATCTGTCATACAATCATTATACATAAAAAAATTTGAATATAAACCAGATTAACCGGACTTTAATTTGCGTCGCACTGTTGTGTAACCACTATGGACCAACCAAATTTACTGCAAAAAAAATAAAGAAAGAAACCACAAAAAGCACACCAGATGAATTCCATCGTGACGGAATCACCGATTTGAGCTTATTTTCCACATTTACGTTATAAAAATAAAAAAACTGTAATGTGCATATTGTTATTCTATATGAATATAGAGTAACAATATGCACATTACAGTTTTTTTATTTTGATAACATAAATGTGGAAAATAAGCTCAAATCGGTGATTCTGTCACGATGGAATTCACCAGCAACAAAATTATTACGCAACCTTATTAAGACTTCTTGTTAAGAAGTCTTAAACGCCATTCACACAAAAATAAAACTTGTTTTAACTGTGGTTATTTAAACTAGTGACACATTTTTTCGTTTACACAAAGCCAAATAAGACAACACATATATATGTGTGAATATATATATATATACACACACACACACACACACACACACACACACACACACACACACACACACACACACACACACACACACACACACACACACACACACACACACACACACACACACACACATTAATAAGAAAACATCAAATAATACGTATTCTCTAAATACAAAGATTAATTTGTTACAAGAAATTTTTCGCTGGATTATGGTTCCCTGCATCATCAGGTCGTAAAATTATTCAAGCTTCAAAAAACAGCTTAAAATTAACTGACGTCAGCAGTTGAATGGCTTCTTTCTTTTTTATCCTTACATAAAAACGTGAATAATAGGTGTCCAAACTTCAGTTTTTACAAATTCGGCCATTATCAAGATTAATACCACCATTTAGAGAGGAACATTGGTGCCTCTGCATCTTAAGAGCCCCACGGACCTTCCGATCAAACTTTTTTGTTTCTAAGAGTTTTAGTTTTCTCCCAGTTCATTTCTTCTGAACATGGTTTTTTATGTGTGGCTATTGCAGGGTGATGATGTTTGCACTCGTTTAAGCTTTTTTGATGTTGTTGGGCTCGAGTTCTAATTAGAAACTTCGTTTCGCTAACGTATTTTTTTAAACAGTTAGATTCAATTAAGTAAGTTCCAGGTTAACTATTGCGTGGTAATTTAGTTTTGTTTTTACGCGTTAGCAGTGGTTTTAAATTAGGATTAGATTTAAAAACAACTCTATATCCAACTTTTCTGAATATTTTTCTTAATTTTGCAAACAGTGATGATATCCACGGTGATGATACTGTATGGAGGGTGTCATACTCAGATTGAATTTTACTTTTCTTTATAGACCGTTTTTTGCTAATTTGGTTTGCAACACTTACCAGTTGGCTTTTGTCCTAACCATTTTCGTTAAATATTTGAGCTAAAAAAATTTCATTTTGTAAATGTAAATCACTGCATATAGAGTAAACTCTTTGAATGTAACCTTTAAATATTGCGCTAAAACTTTTTGGGTCGTGATTTGAGTGAGGTTTATTTTGAATATTCATAATGGCTTCTTTCCTGTAAACTTTAAACTCTTAACTACCTTTGGTGTTATTTATCACCGTTTCATGAGGGAGTTTAAAGTTTTATTTTCGCTTTCAATTTCGATTGTGTATTGTATTGCATGGAGTTAATTGTTCAAAATAAGTTGGAATTGCTCTGCTTCCTGAAGTTTTGAAAATCTAGCATGATTATCATCAACATATCTTAGATAGGATTTTAAATCAAGAGGAGGGTTTAATGTTTTTGCAATTTTAAAAACGTTTTCTTCGTGGTATTGTAGAAAAGATTCCGCCAGTATGACCATGAACGAAAGACCAATGGGACCAGAGTTCTCCAACTCATGAACTTCTTCGTTCCACAAGAAATAACACCGATGTAGACAAAACTTTATCAGCTTTTTAGTTTCTGATATAGTAAGCTTGGTAGAACATTTGTAAGAATCATCTTTATTAAATTGATCTAAAAGAATTAAAGTAGCTTCTTTAAGTGGAATTGACGGATAGAGGTTTACTCCATCAAATGAAACTTGAACCTCATTTTTTCTATATTCGATGAGTTTGCTTTGTTAATAAAATCAAAAGAATTTTTCAACAGTGTTTTGTTTTTGTTTAAGAAAGGTTGCATTTTCTTCACTAAGTAGTTAGATATTCCATAGTTAGGGGTGCCAATAGTTGACAGTGCTATCCTCATAGGATAGGATTTTTCAGGTTTGTGAGCTTTAATTAGACCATACATTCGAGGTGGAATGTGTTCACTTGGATATATGTTATTGTACTCAGTTTTTGAAAATCAGTGGTTTTTAAGCCACACACACACACACACACACACACACACACACACACACACACACACACACACACACACACACACACACACACACACACACACACACACACACACACACACACACACACACACACACACACACACACACACACACACACACACATATATATACATATATATACAATATATACAATTATAGATATGTAATGTCTTATTTATTTTATGCTGTCTGAATAAAATTTGACTTATAAATTCCAAATGAAATTACTTCGCTGGCGTCGTCTTCTGTAATGTGTGTGTGTGTGTGCGTGCGTGTGCGTGTGCGTGCGTATGTGTGTGTTTCGTCTTCTGTAATACTTCAGAACATTAACTTTAGTTAAGAAAATCGATATTTCTTCATTTCGTAAATTTTCCATTTTGTTTTTGTCTTTGAAAAATACTTTAAAGTAGACATGACCGGAGTATTATATAAAAGAATTTTTACTTGAGTTAACCAATGATATATTATATATACTAGATGTCTAACTTTGATCCGAAAAGTGAAGCCGTAGAAGCCATTTCTAATTCGGGCTAAAACATGCATTTTTAACTTTTATTTCGCACGTCGGACATAGCTTTTGCCCTTATTACAAATGGCGGATTAAATTTGTAAACAAAAAAAGCGGCTTCACTTTTCGTCCCATAAAATCCCGCAAGTTAGACATCAAGTATATATAATATATCATTGGAGTTAATAAATTAAAGTTCGATTCGGTCTCGTAAAAATAAATCTGTTTTATTCTGGTTGTGACACGGTTAATAGTTAAAATTTTTTTTTAACTGAACAACGTTCTAAAAGCTAGTGTTGTTATCAATAACACTCGCTAACATACTCAGTTTTGTTAGTGTGAATGGGGAATTGTTAAGACTTTTAGTTAAGAACTCTTACTAAGACTTCTTTTTAGGAAGTTTTATTAAGACCTCTTGTTAAGAAATCTTAATAAGATTGTGGCATTTTGTTGCTGCGCTTTTTGTGGTTTTTATTTTTTGCCGTAAATTTGGTTGGTCCATAGTAATTACTTTAAAACATTTCGAATGAAAGGCTCAAAAGGAAAGCTGTTTTTATTTTTGTTTTATTTTATTATGTTTAAGTATTTACACATTCACTATAAACTTTTTCAGCTTAAAATTTTCAATTTATAATCATTAAGAAAAGTTAAAAAAGTTACTTATTTGAAAAATCACCAATTTAAAATAAAAAATTACGGTTATATAAAACAAAATGCCATCAGCAATCTCTCTCTGTGGATGTAAACAATTCTGGCAAGTAATGGAGTACGTAAGTGAGTTTTCAGAACAAAATTATGTTAATTTATAACTTTCTAAAACTGTGAACTTAGTAAAACATAATAACTAATAAAGAGAAAGTGAAACCAACGAGATTTTATTGAAAAACATGCAACCAGGGAAAAATTTGTTAGAGATGATTTATTTTAGGGACGACATTAGTTAGGAACTCTATTAGAATGTTAGATAATGCCAAGTAACCATTAAAAAACAAAGGGAAATGCCAACAACGATTTATATATTTTTAGAAACGCAAATCGTACATCTATATAAAAATAAATTACGAAGAAAACGTCTCTTAAATGATAAATCAGAAAAAGTGCAGCTACTTAAATATAAACAAAGATTTGGGCAGACCATGCTTCTATTCCAAACTCACTTGTTGGCTACGGTGAAGCCTATTTATACAAAACTTTCTTCATAGAGATAGCAAACCACTTAAATCACCAAGGATTTATGGAAATATCTCACATATTTGGTTAGGCTCAATACAGGATAGCTGATAAAGTATTTTTTTGTAAAATCTATAATTGACAATAATAAGTTTTAACATGTTCCTCTGGAAAGTATTATTCGCAATTTATTAAGATTTTTTCATAGTTTCACTCAACTAAATGCAAACGCATGTTTTTAACATGATTTCATTTTTGAATTAAACTTCAGTTTAGTCAGGTGACATTTAAAAATCCCATATGAACCCGGAAACCTTCATTTTAGTCATTATTTATGTTTGAGTGGCTGCAATATATATTAATTTGCAAATATGTGTCTATACGTTCACATAACATTCTTAGTTTTAAACTATTGGTTCGCAGGAAAGTTCTGTCGGTTTGATGTATGCTACTTTTGTCAGTTAACTTTCTAAATAAGTAGTTTCTCATCAATCACTTATTGTATTCAATGCAAAATTGAACGGTCTTTCTGATGATGCTGTTCCTTTTTTATCTGAGGTAAAATTTTCTCGGTTATTTAGCCAATTACTATACATTACCATGGGGAAGGGGGGGGGGGGATTTCAGCCAATTTTCTTGTACGAGTTCAAATTGAGACAAAGTGTCTCCGGGACGACTAGAAAAATTAACAGGGCTTTGCGGTTAATAGTGTCAGTGAACGCACCATTCAACTTTGATTCACGAAATTTCTTACTGGAGATTTTAGCCTCCATGATCAGCCCTGTAGTGGTCAACCTAAAGTAATCCAGGACGAGGTTCTGAGAACACTTGTTGAATCCAACCCATCCCAAATGGTTTGGCGGATCGCGATGGTACTGAGAGTCAGTGACCAAGCTATTCTGAATAGCTTGAAACCCTTTGATAAAGTGAAAAAGCTCGAAAAGTGTGTGCCTCACGATTTGAACGACCGACAGAAGTTGTCACTTTTAAGGTTTGTTCCTTGCTTTTGCATAACCAAAACAATCCGTTCTTAAGTCGAATTGTGACGTTTAATATAAAGTTGATTTTGGACAATAATCAGAATTGTTCGGGACTATGCTTGGACGCCAATGAGCATTTTCCAGGCATTTCCCAAATACAAAAACCCACCAAAAAAAGGCTATGGTTGCAGTATAGTGGTCTGGAGAAGATGTGAATCACTATAACTTCTTGAAACCAGGTCAAACCATCACTGCGGAGTCCTATTGTACAAAAGCAACTTTCATCAGCTTCATTAAATCCCGAGCGCCGAACTTTTTTGCTGACGGAATAAATCAACTGGCTTCTTGTTGACAAAATAAGCGGATTCAACTGGTTCTTATTTCGATTGATTTGAATAAGTGATGCTACAGTTATTCAATAACAAAGTTTATCGACTAAAACCGACAAGAAATTCGTGACAGTTTAATACATTTTAACAAAGCAAAGGCCCTTGATTTTTTATAACCCGAAAAGAGCCGAAATCTCGGTGAAGACCATTCAAATGATCTCATTCGGAAACTTTTCTAATAAAATTGATTAATCGAAAAGAGCTGCTCAAATAAATTCTGTGATAGCAGAATCAGAAGAATTTTTATTTCCATTAAATCAAATATTAAAATTTTTATTAAATGTGAATAAATTTAGTTAATTAACATCTAACGCTATTTATATCCTTAATCAAATAAACTCGAATGATTGCAAAGTTTATTTCGTAAAATCATTTAATGAAAAAGTACAACAATTTTACACCAAGGCCATCACAAAACAAAGATTAACAAGTACCACATGATTTAAGTAAACTCAATCATTTCATCTTTCATTGAAAAAAAAAGAATAACTGTATTGTTCTCAACAAGTTTCTTTTTGCTTGCCGACTCTGTAAATTTTTGAAAATCAAAACTAAGATTTCATTGGTTTTCAAGACAAAAAAAAGGGTCGAATCTCTGAATTGTAATTTAATTTTAAAAATTAATCACTGCGCATGCTCACAAGATTAATTTTCTCATCCCTTTCCCTTTCTCGTAGCTAAAACGGAAGAGTGGAACTCACCTTTAAACCAGTGATATTTTCATTAACGTGAAGTAAAATTCGAAGTAAAAATAATTGCTTTCGTTAATGTGAATAAAAGTTTAAAATTAGGATATATCTGAAGAACGAAAACTGAAATAGAATTAAATATAAGCATCAAAAAACGAAAATAGGAATAGAATTAGGAATTATTACCAAACGAAAATTATTGAATATTAAAAAAATTTTGATCACTAATTAGTTTTTTTTGACAATTAATTTACAAATTTTGCATACTTGCTTTAAAATTGGCGCACATGTTTGACCATAACGATGATATTTGGAATGATTATAGAATGTATCAATGGACTACAAAACGTGCTTGTCATTACGTTAAGTATAAATTCAATGCGTTCAATCTTTTGTTGTTAAATAAAATAAACATCTAAAGGTTCTTAAGAGTTGCAAATTAATAACAGAATAATGAGTTTATCAAGGTTGTTGGCTGGTAGGAAGCGTGACAGTCCTGTATGGAAATTCTTCGTTTACGATGAAAAAAATGGCCAATCCACATGTCTAGTACAGGACATAAATAATGAGAGCGTATGTGGCGCATCTCTTGCCGGAAAAAATTCCAGTAACTTGGTGGCGCACATTCAGAGAATACATAAAGACACGCACAAATGTTACGCGGATGAAAAGAAAAAACGAAATGCAGAAAAAATACTTTTGAAACGTAAAATTGATGACAGCAATTCTATATCTTCCCGAAATAGTGGAAAGACAAAAACTCAGACAATAAGAGAGTGCTTTGAACACCGAATCACCGCGTGGCCAACGGAATCAAGTGAATATCAATTGCGTCAGGATAGCGTGATTGAAATGATTGTTAATACCAGCTATCCAACGGTATTGCTAGATCAGCCGTCGTTTTGAAAGATGATAAAAACGCTTGACCCAAAATTTAAATTGCCAGGTTATAATTAACACAACTAAATTTTTAAATTATTGTTTTAAATTCATTCAATGCTGAACAATTTTTAAATGTTTGCCTGTAATTATAGTATCATTAATGTAACACTATAGTAACTAAAAACACAAACTGATGTGCATTAAATTTTAACTGATTTAAATTTTATATTGCAGGGTCTGCAACACTGAACAAGCGGACAAACGAGCGTTTTCTTCTACAATCGGCACAACTGAAAGACTTGATGAATCGTACACGCAAAGTAACAATTTGTCTTGATGGTTGGACGAAGAAGCGTCTCACAGCATCGTTCCTTGGAATATCTGCTTGTTTCTATGACACCACCATTGATAAAGCACGACATGCTTTCCTAAATTTGATGGAACTCCAACATCCCCACACGGGTGAGATGCTTGCCGAATGTTTAAAGAAATGTCTTGACCGGTGGGGTATTAGAGAAAATCAAGTTATGTTGATTGTTTCAGACAACGGGTCTAATATGATTAAAGCCATCAGGCTCTTACAGGAAGTGCATGCAGCTAAAAAATCTGACGAATCTGAATCTTATGAGTTTGAATCTGACGAGTCTGAACATGAAACTGATGAGGAAGAGATCCAGTCTCAGTCAGAACAAACTGATTTATTTCTGCCAGATCATATTCCATATCGTCGAATGCCCTGTATGGCTCACACACTCCAGCTTCTCATAAAACCAGTTTATGAACATTATAGTGCAACCATCTTAGAAACGAGACAAGTTGTATCAAGAATTAGGAAACCAAGTGTGGCAATTGAGAAACTTATTGACAAGTGTGGGAAGTCTGTGAAAACTGACTGCACCTCAAGATGGAACAGTACATATCAGATGATTGACCGGCTGTTTAAAATAAAGACATCGGTGAATGAAGTTCTTACAGAAATTGGTACATATTATTTTATTATTTATGTTATTAGTGTGTATAAATTATTTTCGGAATTTTATTTAGTCTACAAAATTGTGTCTTACCTTATTTAAACTAAAAAAACGAAAATGGTAATAAATTCTAAGAAGTTCATAAGTCATTATCATTAAAAAACAAGACAGGGTATATAGTCTTTAAATTAGGTTTACTAATAACACGGAAATACTTTACCCTGTCTTTTAAATCACATTACAACAGTATGGAAAAAAGAGACGTATATCAATGATAATTATTAGTTATTACAATTGTTATTAGTAAACTTTAATTTCAGACGGTTTACTTAAATTTAGGAATCGACACATTCAAAGCAAGTGAATGGGTTCGTCTTCAAAACATTTCTTCACTTTTGGAACCCTTTGCAGTACAAACAGATATACTTCAGACCGATGCCCAGTCTCTTTCACAGGTTCTACCATCTATACTCAATTTGGAATGCCATTTACAAGAATATCCTACCAACAAGTCTTTGACAGCGAATCTTCTTGGAGATCTACGTCAACGGTTTCAATCAATTCTGCAGCCGGACTCAGATACGTTTAATCCTCTTCCGTCTGTTGCATGTTTGTTAGATCCAACCGTTGCTGTCTTTATCCTCACACCGGAAATGGGCACCTTGCTCCATGCAGCAAAGATGTATATAATAAAAGTTTGTGGAGTAGAACAAGAATTACAAGCTGCTGCTGAGTCAAATGGATCTGAATGTGAATTTGCTGCCATAAAGCGCTTTAAGTTCTTGTCAAATAAAATCTTTACAAAAGAAAGAAAAATTTATAACCAAGACAACCTCACTGTTGCAAGTCAGCTGTCAAGGTATTTGGTAGACATAAGCGGTGATGAAGCGCTGCCAAGTAACGGCCTGCTCTTTTGGAAACAAAACAAAAGCAAGTATAGCAAGATTGCAATTTTGGCTGAAGATTTACTGTCCGCCCCAGCATCACAGGCGTTTGTAGAAAGGATATTTTCACTTTGTGGAATTTTAACTGTTGGTCGCCGCAATCGATTGAAAAAATTATTAGAGATGAGAACTTTTATGAAACTGAACAAAAACTTGTAATTATAGTTCAACTAAATATTTTCTTTCAATTTCGAAAAAAATAATCTTATTATAACTCAATTGAATCATTGAATGACTATTTTATGACTATTTGTATCCTTATTTAGATGTTACTAAGGTGGTTACTATGGTTACAAGTTAAAAAATTGTTTAAATATTTTTCTTGAAATTTATGTATTACATTATTTCTTGAAATAACGATAGGGGAGACCGGGACTAGTTGTCAGCAGGAGTAAGTTGACGAATTGCGTTTATTTGCAGAGTTTTTTCATCAAAAAGTATCAGAAATCTCAGGGAACTTTCCTAATTGATCATTTCATCTTGGGTCCTATGAATAAAACTGCTATAAACATTCCAGTCACAATTGATTTACTATTATCAGTCAGGTTGTTTTAGTAGCTATCGTTTTTCAGGATCTTTAGGCAGTTTATTGAAAAGCTTTTGGGGTTTATTGGCAAAATTTTCACAGGGGATGCTGGAAAACAAAAAATATCTTTATAAAATTAATTTTTTTTTTATATTTAATTTCTAACAATATTGTAGAAACTTATTTTTACAAAAAAAATATTTTTGAATTTTTTTACAAAAAAAGGTGGGGTGTTGTTTTGTTACCAGGAATAAAGGTGGGGTGTTGTTTTGTTACCAGGAACAAAGGTGGGGTGTTGTTTTGGCTTCATATTCAAACTACTAACTGCTACTAGCTCATAGAAATAATAAATAATTTTTATACATTTTTACTCACTAATACGTTAATAATCTTTTTTAAAGTTTGCGCCAACTTACCCCGGGGTGGGGCAAGTTTTTCTTTTTTTAAGGCCCAGGAAGGAGCCATAAGATTTTTTTTTTAAATGAATGTAACTAGTAAAAGTTACCCAAATTTGTAGACTTCAAGACTACACTTTAATTTTTTCAAAAAAATATGTCGTTAGGACTACTAATTGCTGTAAAATTTGATAGAAGTAAAATATGAACTGATTTATTAACTGAAATACGAACTAAAATGATTAAAATCATAAGAACTGAACTGAAATTAATTTCATCAGAACTGATTCAAAAGAAGTAAAATTAAAATTAGAAATTAAATCAATGCTACAAGAACGAAGTAAAAATGGAAATTGAAATTATATTTAGAACTTAAATATCACTGCTTTAAACCCACCTACAATTCGGAACATGACATCATGACCAATCGGTTCCCGATAAAAATAATAGTGATGATAGTTGATAACTCAAAAGCCGGGGAGGGGGAACTTTTAAAATCACGTTTAATTTCTAAACTCAAAATGTAAAATTTATGTAAAATTTAGTTTAACTAACACTTTTAAGTAAAATATAAACTATTTCTATATTTGAACCTGATGATTATGCAATTATTTTTAATCTATTGTTGGTTGAGGTTTAATGTGGCTCTAGTGCACATTATGTGGTTATACCAGTTAATTTCTGAAGAGCCAACAATTAAAAAAAATTTTTAAATTTTTTGAATTCTTTAAACATGGAAACTTGAAGTTTTAAAGCCAAAGTTAAAAGATTAACCAACTTCACCAAGTTGACTCAAAATCTGAAAAGTTTTTTGGTAGGAAATTTCCAATTCTTTGACAATTCCGATATCGGAATTTAAACAGGATCAATCCAATCCAAGTATCCAAACCTTTTCAGTGCTGGATCATCAGTTTCTTATCGGGTTCGGACACCGATTGAAGTAAGCTGTTTAAAATTTGATTCGCGGGCTAACTAAGCGGAACAAGATACTCGTTTTCTTCTACATAAATCATACAATCTTAAAGATACTGATTGTGCTTCACATACTTCCATTTCTTAAGCAACTGATTTGGAGCAAATACTTTCTACTTCTAAGCTACGTCGAACTACAGCTACGACCTTCTAAATTTACATTTTCCGGCCCACATTGTCAAAACTTTAACGAAAAAACAGAAGAAAAATTTGAGAACTTTTCTATTAAAGTTCGATAAAGTTTTTCGGTTCTTCTCGGAGTTAAATCAAAAGTAGTAAAGTTTTTTTTTTGTAATAAGAAAGTTAAAACCTTTTCCACCCCCCCTCAGAGTTTTGTTGCGTCAGACAAAATAACAGCGATAATTCTTAAAAGTAATTAAATTTTATGACCAAGTTTCCAAATAACCGAATTATTTTCAAACCGTAATTGCCCTAACAACAATCAGAAAACAATTTCAGCAAAGTTTTTACGCGTTTTTATTAGAAATATCGTAAAAATATAAAAGTTTTTTTATTAAAAAAAAGTTTGTAAAGTTTGTAGCTTCAAGTACGACAAACAACCGTCACAAACAACCGCCTCAAGCAACCGTCAGTGTCATGAAGTTCACAATTTTACTTTTCTTCTTCGGATTTGTTTATGCGATTAACGGATGGAAAATCTTTCGAAAAGGTAAACCATTCATTTAGTGCATTAACAGGTTGAACTCTTGTTTATCGATTAAATTGGGAGGAATAACTAAGGTTCAAGCTTTAAATACCAAAAGAAACGGAGGAGGTCACTGAACAAAATCTTCTTATAATGAGAGAACAAAGAGAGCTTGGAACTAGAAGATTCATCAGAGCGAAAGATCATCATATACATCAGAGCAAAAAAAAAGTTTTAGGTACTTAGATGCGCTATTATTCAAGGCTGTTGGAAAAATGGACGATTTCTTGCTTCCACAAAATTGTTTGTAAGCTTGATGATCTCTCGCTCCCGAAAAAAAATCTTTTACCATATAAAAATACTCTGCTGTATTTTGCTTACTTCCTTAAATTGGAAATCGGATGAGGATTTCTTATGTTTTTGTAAAATGAATTAAAAATTATTTCTTAATATTCACATTACTTTATTTGAATTTTAATATTTTTTGAAAGTCGTTGAAGGAAAAAAATATGAAATCAGACGTCACTAGTCAATCACGACAATGACGCACGCTGTCACTTGTCCTATTCTTACAAAAACAAGCAGGAGAGATGGCAAATACAACTACCATTTTGTTGAAACATTAAACACTGTGTCCATTAAGAATAAAGTTGTTAAGCAGATTTTACAAAAAAAAAAAAAAAAAAAAAAAACTGAAAATAAGAAAAGTGTCAGCAAAGCAATTACCTAGGCTTTTTTTTTTTTTTTTTTTTTTTTATCTGCAAGTCAATTTGCTTCTTCCGAGCTTTTAACAATTTAACAACCGATAGTGACACTGAAGAAATGCTAGCTGATGCATCATTATCAAAGAAGTAAAAAAGCCCATATACCAAATTCATTCTCCCACAACTGCATCAAACACCTGTGTCCTTAAATAAGCACAATAGGACGAGCTCCCATAATACTAATGGATATCAAGAGACATCAGTGAACACAACTGAATTAGAGTTACAATAAGATTGCTCGAAAAAACTTTAAAAATTCTTTTAAGATCCGCATATTTCTTAGTAATAATTTCCCTTCTCCCCCCCCCCCCCCCTTTTTATCCTCGAGGATATTCAGGATTACTTTTAGAAACATTTTTACTTTTAAAGGTTTCTTATATTGAGATGATAATGAGTTTATAAAATCTTTCAGAAATTAGAAAAGCATCTTCTCACGTCTTTTCTGCAAGCGTTAGCCTCCGATTAAGGTACTGAAGCAAAAAACGCGTCTGAAAGGGCAGCAGAAGAATCAGGAAAAGGCATTCGTTTTTTTTATAATACTAAGTTCGTAAAAAAATGAACTGAAGAAAATTCAAGGAAATCTTTTAACGTAGAAAATTTATTTTGAAACTTTTGCAAGGTTTTTGATTTCATATTCTTTCTTTTGCTTTATATTCTTAGTTATTTAATTTTTTGTGAGCAATATTTTCAGTTTAAAGTACGTCTCTTGAGGAAGATATAGGAGGATAGCGGGACTATTTTTGAAAAAGTTAATGTTATTTAAACTTTCTTGTCTTAAGTATAGTTGATTGACTTTAATACAAATTGTTAAAAGCAGACATTTCTATATTTGTTTCTATAGGTTGTAAAGTGTGTTAAGAAGCTTAGAAAGTCAAATATTTCTTGTTCTCTTGTTATGTTTTTGTTGTTACAGACATTTCAATTTACAGAGTTTTTGGAATTTATGAAGTTTAGAAATGTTGTATCAAAGACTATCACTCTGATATTCAACAGAATATCAAAGTACTCTTTGAAACAAACATTTTTTTTTTTTTTGCTAGTTCTACAGATGCGATTAATGATATTTAAAACGTTATTCACGCACACAAATAGAACATAATCGTTGCCCTTGTTTAAGCAAATAAATCAAACGATTCATACACAAAACTGTTTGATGTGTAAAAGGTAAAAAAAAGCCCTGCTTTAATCCCACAAGTGTAATGACTGATTTTGAACTGACTGTAAAGCAGGCTTTTGTAGCCAGTTCAAAATCAGCCATTATGCTTTTTTATTCAGGGGAATAAATTTATCGACATATACACTTATACAGCTTTCGAGGTCGCTTTAAACAAATGCCGACTTGGCTTTGAATATGTTCGACAAATGGTTTCTTTGGGTCCGCTTGTTGATATCAATTAAAATTTTACAGCTATCAATTCCAGATTTTTATCCACGATCGTTGATTAAATTAAGGGTCTTAAAGAGGCTATCATAATAATGAGATTGGCATTGAGCCTTTAAAGCGATTTGTTGAAGTCATGCAAAGCTTATATATATGTTGCATGAATCACTGAAAATGCGATCATTTACAGACTCGTTTAAAGCCTGAAAATTGTTCCGATGATGTTTTTTTATATATATATATATATATATATATATATATATATATATATATATATATATATATATATATATATATATATATAGTTTGCTTTTTTTTCTGTACAGTTTACTTTTTTTTAGAGTCGCTTGTTGAATCCGGAGCATGTTTTCAAGAGCCTGATGTGGGAAATTGCAACGGATTATTGAAGAGGTGGTTTTATGACCAAAAATCCAATACTTGTAGAGTATTTTTTTATGGTGGTTGTGGAGGTAACACTAATAATTTCCAAGAGAAATCTTTATGCTTAAGGTTATGTAAAAAATACCCCATCCCAGATATTTTAACAACCGCAACTAAAGAACTTGTGCCATCCTTTATCACTCAAGCTCCCACTCAACAATTTACACCACCAGATCACCAAACGGAGAAGAAAATTAAAATAACATCTGAGAACGCAACAAGTATATTAAATCAGATTTTTGCAAAATTTTTTTTTTAATTTTTAGTTTTGCCAACTTAAAAAAAATTTTTTTTCAAATTTTGATGCTTAAATTCTTATAACTTGAATATTTTTGCATTTATAATTCAGTTATCAATTTTCTTTATAAATGTTTTGAAAAAAAACCTGCTATTTTTTATTATTTTTATTTTTATTTTATAAATTACTTGACGCAGCTGACAATAGAGAATCAGGAGATTCGAGAGCATGTGTTCAAGGTCCTGATATTGGTACCTGCTATGGGTTATTTAAGAGATGGTTTTATGACCCAAAATACAATACCTGCAGAGTATTTTTTTATGGTGGTTGCGATGGCAACCTAAATAATTTCAACGATAAAACCTCTTGCTTAAATAAATGTCAAAAGTTCGCTTTCAAAAACGTTCTCACCGGTTCAATACGACCAACAACTTACACAGAACAATTCACGAATTTTTCCGACCAAAGTTTTTCCACCGAAAAAACAGCACAAATAAACGGCACCGAGTTTAACTCCTTAAGAAATATGGGTATTAAAAATAATGGCTCTGAAGTCAACAAGACGTTATCGGGAGTTAGGGGAATTGATTCTGCAGTCTGGTCTTCCAAGCTAAGTAAAAACTTTTCCGCTCTTGAAGTCAACTCAATCACCACTAATATACCCAGTAATTTAATAGAGAACGAAACAACTTTTTCACAAGAACCAACGGCTGGCAACACAAAGAGAAAAACTCTCTTCGAAACTCAAAAAGGCTTAGAAGCCTATACAGCAGAAATATATACTAAAACTATGCTTGCAACAGAACATGAACCAAAAGGAACGGATAAAAACGGTGCAGTGTCGGAGTTGAACGTAACCGTTATAGAAAGGAACTCTAGTGAAACTGATAAAACTTCCAAATCAGAAAAAAAATTAACTTCTACAGAATATAATCTAAATCAAACGAGCAAGAATACCACAGATGAAGAGAGAAAAACTCAATCGACTCTATCGGGACTGACTCAAACAAGTTCTATATTTACTAGAACAGATTTTTCTGAGCCAGTATTCACGGCCAAACCACCGGTTGAAATTTCTTCTCAAACGCAAAGCAATCAAAGTGAATCAGTAACGACTAATCTGGAAATTCAGATAATTGAACTAGAAGTAGAACAGGTTGAACAATTGATTTTCCCTGATAAAGAACTAATCGTGCAAACTGAACAAACTCCAAAAACTTTTAAACCTTCAACAACCCAAGAAATTAATCTAATTGAAAATAGTTGGAATGTAAAGCTACCTTGCACTGTCGCTACTTTCGCTGCTCCGCGGTTTGAAAATATTATTACTGATTCGGAAAACCCTCAAGAAGAGGTGCTAAGATGTGTTTCGTGCAATATTGATCCGTGCTCTTCTGTAGAATGTAGGCCTGGATTTATCTGCAAAACCAATAAATGTTTATGTGAAGCTGGCTGTCATAAAGAATACAATTTTCGTTGTCCGAGACCTCATTGTTACATTGATCCTTGTCACCCACTAATCAAACGCTGTAAGGGAAATGAAATATGTGTTGCCAGCAAATGCTTTTGCTCTGCAACATGCAATTCTTATCAGCGATATCGTCAAAGTTATCAAGGTAAAAATCAAATAATTTACTTTCTCTTAAACTGATTTCAGCAGGTTTCTTTTCTCCTCATTTATTTATTTATTATTGGTCCATTTTCATATATAAATAAATTTTGAATTGAAATTAAATCAAATTAAAGATTATTATTAAAAATGCGTTTTAATAAAAATGAAAAATCTTGCGATATATTTACCGCTTTTCGTTTTGAAGAATAAAAGTTATTGCAAAAAAACTGCAAAAAAACTACAAAATGTAGTCAAAATTAATTGATGCTGCAGTTAATTGCTCTATGTACCCAATTTTCTTTCCCAAAGAGAAAAAAGAGAAGAATTTACCAAATCACAGTTGCAGACTTCTGCCTGAGCAAGGACCATGTAGAGCTCGTATGGTTCGATGGTATTTTGATGCTGGCAGTAGCAATTGTTTGATGTTCATCTACGGAGGGTGTGGCGGTAACGAAAATAACTACGTTTCCAGGAAAGAATGCGAGAGAGCTTGTAAGAGAAAGTGAGAACTTGAAAAAGGATTTGAGAGAAATTTTTGATTCTTCAAAGTTTTTTGTTTTTGTTTTTAATTTTTCTAAAGATATCTTGTTTTTTGAAAAAACTGCATTTTTGGTGGATAACCACAAAAAAACCAAATTTCATAACTGTAATTAAATTTTGAAAACCACTATTTGATTCAAATTAATGTATATATTTTTTGCAACGTAAATATTGCTAAATACGTAGATCTTTCATAAAAAGACAGAAAATAGTCAAAATCACGTAAAAATGAAGCATTTAATACCTACACTTGCAGCACGATTTTTCAAGTTATAGTAATTTTTGAGCTTTGAAACTTTGCAATTTTCTGTCAACCCATGAAATAAAGGGAATGAATTAAAATCCATGAAAACAAACTATTTTTAGCATTTTTATTTGATATTTTGTGGTTTTTGTAATATTTTCAAGGGGTAGAGCTATGTTAAAACACTAAAAAAGCAAAAAATAAATGTATATTTCAAAAATTTTAATATTCATTCCCTTCATCTAGGTATTTTAAACCACTCCTGAAAATTTGAAGTAAATTGCTTGACCCAATCTTAAGATATCATGTTGCAAGTCAAGTTAAGTATCGTTAAAATGCAATTCTGAGAAACAAAGAAAAACAAAATACAAACGCAAAAAACTATTAAAATCCACCAGATAAATAAGATTTTTTTAATGAAGTTCCTTCTTTGTTATCAATCCAACCTTTTTTTAATGCTTTTAACTTTTCTCTTCTTTTTTTAACTTTGACATCATTTTTTTAAACATGTTTTTTAAACGCTTCATATCTTTTTGATGAAACTTCAATGAACTTTTTAAGTCAAATTTTACGTTAAGGAACTTAAAAACTCTGTTAAGACCATATGCACCATCATTGAAGTAAAGAACTGCAGAACATACACCCACTTCAAGCAAAAATCTTGTAACAAAAATATTTTTTGGACATCGAGACCATATTATGTTATTAAGTCCTTCATTGCAATTTTGTGTCTCTCCATGAGTGCATTTTTTGAGAAGAAAATCATCAGATAAGCCATCAAAATCTTCTTTTATTACATCATAAATCCACACAGGAATATTTACTTTAGGCTTGTAAATGTCAACTCCTTTTTCACAGTTCTTCCACCTACACCAACTATTTAATCCTTTAGGGCATAGTATATATCGTCGCAATTTGTCTGGAAAGTTAGTATAATGATTTAGAACAGCTCTTATACCTTTTTTCGTTTGGTATACTTTTTCATCATCGTTTAAATTTTTATTGTTTGCAAATTCTCTTATCACCATACCAAAATAGTTTTGAATAGTGTTTATAGAATTATTAATGAGGTTTCCAACACCTGTTAATTTTTTCCCACAAATACTTTGCTTTCTTCGCTCTCTTAAATGATTTCCCACACGCTTTTGTATATGCCCAACACATTCAAATTTTTGCACTTCAACTCCATATTTACTATATGGTTTGCTATTAACAACATCATTGAATGATGAAGAATCGCCATCACCCAAATAGTACTTATAAATTACCCCTTAGTTATTTACGGATCTAGAAAATATTTCTACTGCACCAGTACCTTCCATAGCTCCTGAAGATTTGGAATGATTTAGGTGACATTTGTGATTAGCTTTCCAAGAGTTATACATTGGATGATTTACTTTGTTTTTCTATATTTGACATCCCCTGCAATATTTACTAAGTACTGCAAAGTCAATGCAACTCCCTTCACTTATAGCTCTTACTACTCCATTTAAAGAACTGTGACCTCGTTTTTGCCACTCCCCATCAATAGAAACTTTAATCAAAGCTTCTCCAGTAGTTGTTTTATTTGGTAAAATATTTTTTATTTTATTAGCATCATTTTTCATAGGCTGTAATGCAGCTGAATGGTAAGCCTTTGATAACGTTTTCATTGAATTATTAAACGCATTTTTTTGCATACATGACATACTCATTATACGAGAGAAATCTTTTATAGCTTCATGCCCTTTACCTATTTCACGAAAAGCTATTATTGTTTTTAAATTCACGTCAAATAAATTTCTTCCTTGCTTTGAATTACTTTTATAAATTTGATTTGAAGTGTATCTATTGAACTCATACTTACATTTATTGCAACTTATAACTAATTTGTGTGAAAACCCCATTCTAAGTGCTGAATCATCATTAATTACCATGTTACTTTCACAATTTGGACATATACAAAATTTCTCAATAATATCTTTAAGAATTTGAAAGTTGAAAAGAATGTAGTAGTTGTTTTCAGTGTCCGTATTATTGTTAAACCTGAGCTTTTTAGAACTGACACAAGTTGATTGAAATGGTATTTGACTCTTGTTTTCAGTAAAATTTGTTGAAAACCCATTAAATCTTCTTTTTCTTTTTCATTCATTACTTTTTTATTACCCATTACTAAAAATGTATATATATATAAATACTATCTTTGGTTGAAATGTAAAGAAAATTTGTTGTCCGAATCGCTATAAATGCAAATAAAGCTCCTTGTACTAACTGTTAAACTATAAATATTTTAGTATGAGGACTTATAGTAATCAATTGCAAACCAAGCTGGCATAATAAACCATATAGTGTTTAAATTTTTAGGCAGTTGATCAAAAAGAGAAGCATTTTTAGGGTTGTTGAAAATAACTTAACATAAAAAAATGCGGTTGCTATGGACGTTGCTAATGACGCTTTTTTACACTTACCAACAAACTATCCAAAATACAATAATTTTTAGAATGAGTTAGATAAAACTAAGTTTATCATAATTAAAATGGATCATCGAAGCATTATATCACTTAAATATCAAAAAATTGATTTTTTCGTAAAAAAAATTATTTTTTTTGTAGTTATCAACCTTAAGAAATTCTAATGCCTCATTAAACCATTTCATTCGCGATGCTAGTGTTGACGGAATGACACAATTAAAAAACCGTTTTTGATCTCTGTTAATCAGAAAAGTGCTTTGATTATTTTAACGCTTTTTATTGTGCTTTTCATAAATGATCGTTTTTTGTGAAACACAAAAGAGAATTTTTAGTCTCAAAAACTCAATATAAAGAGATTAAACGTTCCTTTCAACTTATTTGAGATATAGTTTCTATCTCTTTGTTTTATTTGCTTGTAATTATGAGAAACGTGTTTTGAATTTTAAATTGCGATTCATTCTTCGTAAGAGAAGCAAGATCAATAAACAACTGAAATTAAAACTGTCGGCTGTAGAGAAAAAATCTTTGAGTCGAAAGTAATTATTTTGAGATAAGATTGATTTAAAGGTTTTTTTTTTTTAATTAAGTTATGTTTTAAGTTGATAAAATTTTTATGCATTCAATCGCGTAAAACAAGCTTACTGACCAATGTTACAGACACAAGGTAGTTTTCTAATGGCAGATATAAAAGGGGTTGCAGCATACCTGCCGAAAAAATAAAAACTTTCATACGAAATAAGGGCAAGAACTTTTTCAAAAAAAAATTTAAAAAAAAGTTTAAAAAAATATATATATATATATATATATATATATATATATATATATATATATATATATATATATATATATATATATATATATATATATACAAAAATATAACAATCCAACTTTCGACTAGATCTCTTAAAAAACCAGATCTCTTGGGTTTGGTGTAAATGGTAAAAAATGAAAATTTGACATGGTTCTTATTACATTAAAACTTGCACGTGTATAATCAAGTATATATCATGGTTCTTGTTTCATTAAACTTATATAATCAAGTTTAATCAAACGTTAAATCAAGTATTAAAATGGTTTATTACAAGAGAATAGCATGGTAAAAATGGTGTTTTAAGAGAAATTATTTTTCAACTAAGTTTAAATATTTCATAAAGTATAAATATTTTCAACAGAAACTTTTAAATCTAAATCATGATGGCGAAGTGGAAACGCGGGGGTGGGGGGAGCGGTAGGGGAGGGTGAGGGTAGGGAAAGAGTGTTAGTGTGAGAATCAGTTAATTACATCTAAAACATTCTTTTATTTACCCATTCGTATTAAAAACTTTGAATCTCATCAACATTTCATTTTTATAGATTGACCAATAAAAATAACAACACTTTACACCAGAGAATGTCTAATAAATATTATGACAAACCCTGCAACGCACCTACAAAAACAAAAGTGAAAGTTTGAACAGTTTTTCTTCTGTCGAATATAAATTACTACTCAAAATGTCTCCTTTAAACTTTTTAACAGTTTTATGTAAATTTTTAAATGCTCAGCAAAATCATCATCCAAGCTGTAACTTTCTTACCAATTACGCTACCATTGTTGTTGCTTTTTAAATATTAGAAATATGTAACAGCAACAAACTGTGCATTTTGTTTCTGATTTCAACTTCCCAATTAAATATGAAAATAAACATGTGGCAATAAGTAAGCTTTGACAGTTGTTAAGTAGGAAAAGCCTTATTAAAGGTGTATTGCTCTTTTTCAAACCTTTCAGACACAAACTTTTGTGTGGGTTATCAGCAATGTAGATGGACTTATAGCAAATACAATACGATCCAAAAAATCTGTCCACGATTTTATTAATTGATTCCCTCACCCAACCAACTCTTTCACCATCAAAAAGTTATTTGGAAGACTTCCTTTTTATTCTCCTATACAAGGAAGGAAATCTAATACAAAACATGCGCATCTTTTGAGTTAAGTATGTTTGTGAGCTGTAAATTAAACTCTGTTATCGCCTCTTCTTTTCGTAATTCAAATCTCAACTCTTAACCTTACTCTGTTACCTATCCACCTCTGTCTGCCCGGTGTCCCTTAAGTCTTCTTTTTTGTTGTTTCTCGCTTTTTATATTGGCTATATTGCTTTGGGCGTTGGCGTCTTTTCTTTTTTATTTATTACTGTGTAAAATATTGAATAATATTTTTTGGTGATTATATTGTTATAAACAGCATCTCGTTCATTTAGAATTAACTTGCTTATCCAACCTTTTTTTTTTTTATTCTTCTACCTCAATGAAATATCCCTGGTTAGTTCTATTCCTTATAGTTTTTACAGCAACTGAGTAATTGCCCGATATAATTTCAATATAGTCTTAAATAGTTTGATAAACACGACGTCGTCAGGGTCTGTAAAGTGGCGGCTACGTCGTCGTAGCAGTCACCATTTTACGTTTTTTGGCGCGATATTATTCTTATTTAAATCAATATTTCGTTATCTTTTAAAAAAATGACTGATTAATAAATTTCTCTAAGCGTTTAAATTGTAGTTTTGGATTTTTGCTATAAAAAAATTAAAAAAATGAAATTTAAATGAAGTAAAAAAATTACAGAGGCTTGAATAACAAGAAATTTGGAAAATTCAAAAATTCAAAACTTAGCAGTTCAAAGTTTGTCAAATAAACAATCGAAACTTCAAGAAAAATTTAATTTTCCCAAGAGATTTTTTTACTTTCGATTGGTCCATTAAATTCCTAAGAGATTTTTTTACTTTCGATTGGTCCATTAAATTCCTAAGAGATTTTTTTACTTTCGATTGGTCCATTAAATTCCAGTTTGGGATTTAAACTAAATCAGATTAAAAATTATTAGTTATAATGCGTGTAGATAAAAAAGTTTTTTTTTTAACCCATCAAAAAGAGCAACTCAAAGTTTGTCTAAAAGCAATCGAAACGGGGGCTTTCTTTTATTTTGTTTTTATTTGTAGTCATACTACTCTTTTTAAAAGCTTTGAATGATGTAATACAAGATTAGGAGGAAGACAAATCAGTTTTACCCACAAAATGTGTATTTAATGTAAGGTCGTCTGTCTCGAAGTAACTCAAAAAAAAAAAAAAGTGCATCATTGACTATACTTTTACAATTTATTCAGAAATATCGGATTATTGTTGTTGTTTAGCAGTCACATTCGTCTTTTTGTTGATAAAAACTGATGTTAAAAATATTTCGTATACTAATACAGTTGGTATTGCTTGTATATATTATCATAATTACGATGAAATTTAGAAATAAATAACATAATTAAAACGAACAATTACAGCTTTCTCCTATCAATAACAAATGTTGAAAAACTTAGTTGTTTTTTTTTTACGTTTTCTTTGTTTTGAAGGACATTTAAAGAGCTATAATAAAAAATGCGGTTTAAGTGGAATTGATAATATTTAGATGTCCGATGTGTTCCTTGTGTTTTTTTTCATTTTTTTAATTTGAATTCATTCCTTGTGCATGTTTTAATTTGATTCTTTGTTTTATTAGAAGATTTTTTGTTAAAATTAATCGTCTCTTAATTACTTCTAGAAACTTTTCATTTTTAAGCTGAAAAAAGAGATGACGACTTAAAAAAAAAGCGCCTGAGGGATTAAAAGTAATTGAATTAGTAAAAAACTTCAGTTGTAAATATCGTTACAATAATTTATTTGTTGAAGTAAAAAATCTATTTGTGGTAAAACGTATTGAAAGATGATTGCGTATTTCGGTGCTTTTTCGTGGCGAAAGGCATTTTTTATAAACACAAATTGTTAAAAAAAAAAAAAAGAATCAACTTTTTAAAAAAGTACTTGATTCTTTACTGCAAACATTTCTTCAAAACTACATTTTATAGAAAGAGAGAAATAATTAAAAACATTGAAAAAAGTTTAGTTTTTTTTTGTGGCAAAAGCATTCCGTTAACAACATTTTAAAAAAGGTATTTGTTTCTTATATTAAAACAAGTTTATTTTGTAAATTATACACTTTTTGTAGAAGTAAAGAAATCAGTATACTTTGTCTAAATTGCCGAAAAATGTTTAACAAAAAAATCTTTATTATGCAAAATTATGTAACTCTATTTACAACCACAGTTATATTATTGTGTCTAAGTGACACCTTATGTATTAAATGTATGGATAAAGAAGTCCGCAGCGATATTAGTGGCGAGTTTTTAATAGCCGGTATATTTCCGATGAACTGTACTGAGGCCAGTGGGATTGATAACAGAACCATAGGATGGATGGAAGCTTTGAAGTACACAGTTGATAAGGTAAATAGATTGCATAACAGGAATATATTTGGCTACGTGATATACGACTCTCATGACGCTTCTAACTTTGACATGACAACGGATGCTGTTACAAAAGTCCTGCTTTCCAGTAATAGTTACAGTTCGTGTTCTTGTTCCGATACGTCTAACAACTTTTTAGGTTTTGTAGGTCCGACAGAATCATCGAATTCTATTTACGTTCACGAACTAGCATCGTATTTTGGTAAAATTCCAATCATAAGTTACGCTGCAACAAGTTTGGAATTAAATGATACAGTTATGTATCCAAACTTCTTTCGAACGGTTCCTTCTGATGCATCTCAAGCGCAGTTTATCGCAGATCTATTAAATAAATACAACTGGACATACATTTCTGTAATAGCATTGGATAACTCGTACGGAAGAGCAGGAATAGATCGGTTCAAAGAAGAGTTCACAAAAAACTCAAGCAATAGCATCGATTTAGAAATTATACTCCCGCTGGTTTATGACGAGAAACAGTATTCTGACATTGTTGAGCGCTTAGAAAACAGCAAAGCAAACGTAACAGTGGTTTGGACACAGTTTCTACCGGTGCAGAAACTTTTAGATAAAGCAAATGGAAGGTTAATCAATCGAACTTGGATACTGAGCGAAGCAGTTGGTAAAAACTCCAAGTTTCTTCAAAGTAATATCACGTTTAACAATAGAATTTTATTAGTTGTTCAGACCGAGGGAATAGACGAGGATTTCAAACAACACTTTTACAGTCTCACTTATACAAACTCAAGCCAGTGGCTGAAAGTAGTATTTGAAAAACACGGAGTAAACGAAAGTACGCCAAACTTTAACGTCGGAAACATTCCCTATAAATTCGATCTTAGCAAGGTCCTGTTTGTTCAAAACGCAGTGGAAGTTTTAGTTAAAGCATTTTTCGAATACCAGAATAGTTATTCAAGTACATTACCACCAAATACTTACCAAAGCATTGAAAACAGGACCAGGTTTAATGAGAAAATAAATGAAGTTACATTCTCTTTTCTAAATAACACAAAGACCTTCAGCTTCCATTCCAAGTATCATTTTGCGGCATCAGCCTCGTTCGAACTCTATTCTTTTAACGAATCTGACTTTGAATTGGCTGCTTCGTGGACTTCCTCAAATCTTTCTAATAGTAGACTTGAAATTAAAAATAATGAAACTGTGAAACTTTATGAAATAAGATCTTTTTGTTCCGAAGATTGTCCTCCAGGACAAAAAAGAGTTTATTGGACAGCCAGTTCTTGCTGCTGGACTTGTAAACCGTGCCCAGATGATTCAATAACAAACATTTCAGACCCAAAATCTTGCTCTGCGTGTGAATTTGAAAAAGGCTATTACCCAAATCAAAATAAAAGTGGTTGCGAACTGCTCAATCGCGCATACTGGAAATTAGGTAACAACGAATATTTGAAGTACCAAGTGATAGTCTTAGTGGCTTCCTGTATCGGTAGTTTAACTGCAGTGCTTTTCATAGCTACATTTATTATAAAAAAATTAACGCCGATTGTCCGTTCTTCAAACTACGAATTGTCCTTAGCTCAAATGATGATGCATTTGATTTGGTTTATCTTACCTCTTCTAGATTTTGAAGAAGAGACGGATTTGAAGTGTTATGTAAGGATGTATTTTGGTAGTTTTTTACACATAACTATAATTACGATTGTATTAGCCAGAGTTACTCGTCTTGTCACAATTTTCAAACTTGGTACTAATTGCAAGCTGTCAAATAAAGAAATGCTGTATATCAGATCCAGAGTAGTGATATTGCTGATATTCTTTCCCAGTGTTTATGTAGCAATAATTTTTGTTGTGCATTATAGCAAATACAAGTTGAAAACTGTTGATGTGAAAGATGAGAAAAGTATGTACAAACTATGCAACTCATCCAGTTTCTCATTGGTGTACTTATGTTACTCGTTCATTTTGTCAATTATATGCGGCTTTCAGACATTCAAAGGAAGAAATCTGCCTTGGAAATATAACGAAACAAGCTATATTGCATACTCTTTGTTTTTGTCAAACATAGCCTTGAGTGTAATGGTTGGGCTCATCCAAAGTAATTTAGCTTGGTCCGACTTGAAGTTTGCTGTTTGCATATTAGTAAATGCAACGAACTTTCTATTGATAAGCATTTTGTTTATAAACAAAATAAAAATCATTTGGTTTACCCCAAACAAAAACTCTCGCGCAGAGTTTCGGAGAGTAAGTTTTACGAGCATCTTTTCAAACGATTCTCAGTGTTCTACTCTACCAGTTCAAAACAACCCAGAAATAAACGAAACAAACGTTAGCAATAATGCTACTTCATTTAGTTTAAATGAAGTCAGCAGTAATGAAATATCAAAATCTAATCCAATAAGCGTCATTTGGACTGAATCTAGAGCTGATGCAGCAGACACAACAAACAAACGGGATCTTGAACATTCTTTATGATTCAATACTCTGGATATACTTTTCTAATTGATTTTTAAAAATATGCTTTTAGCGATAGTTTAGTTCCTTATCTAATATAAAGCTGTTATAACAAAAATGTAAATAATTATGTGATACTAATCCAAAATATGAGAGATAATATTTGTTGGTAACTTTAAAAAAAATAAGACGCTTAATAAACTAACAGGGCATTTACAGTCAGTTTACACCGGCGTGGGCTCAATTATAATGCAGTTCTCTTCTTTTTCTCCCACATGGGTTGTCCTATAACAAACATTATTCTGAGAAAATTTCTCGAGTTTTGATCGTTAGACAGTATATTTTTGTTCTGAAGTTGTTAAGTAATCTTTTGGATTCGCATCATTTTGGATTCCAAGAAAAAGATAACTTTAGAACAGTCAGTCAGGTGCACATATCAGTACCATAAAATTAATCTTCCAAGGAAGACCCTTTTTTATCGAGTTAACCCTAGATTAAGATCATGCAAAAGTATTGAATTTGTAAACGCTTAAACAGAACAGATAACGCTTAGAGAAAACAAGTCATTCTACCCACTACTTATTTTAGAAATTAAGTAGTAAGTAGGGGAAAATCTCAATAAATGGGACAGTTTTTGCAAAATGCTTTTTAAACGTAGATAAAATTGTTTAACATATATATTTAAATGTTTGATAATCACCGACTCTTGCTCAATGATATAGTAAAACAAAAATATTGGATTTGCATTTGGCTATTGGTAAAAAGAGAGTTTTATTGGAGCATGGCATTTGTCCCATTCATTAAGTATGTCTCATTGAATGGGACAAACATAAAAGAATTAAAAATAAACGTATTTAATTCAATCATTTTTCAAATTAGTTAATTAATTGTAAATGTAGCTAAATATATAGATACATACATAAAGACCACACAAAAAGTATTTTTAACTTTAAACATTTTAACTCTAATTAAATTTCAATCAAAGTAGAACTTTCTCATTTTAGAATATTATATTTAGCTACTTTTATTTAAGTAAAATATTGCAGTATAAAAGTGTGTAAATAATACCCACTACCCATGGGGATAAAAGTAAGGGACTGCAGCATCCCTCTGCTGAGCTGTAAATAATACTTTATTAAATTCATTCAATAGGTAGTACTTTGTCCCATTCAATATGCGCATCACTTTATCCAAAAATGATTAGTCACACCAAAAACACCATTAATTAAGCTTGAATGTTTTACTCACTGTAGTACTAGAGGCTGCTATCTATTTAAGCATGGAATTTTATTTTCCACAACTTCAAAAATTGCTGCAAAATCAGAAAAAAAAAACATTTTTAAAAATTACTTTTTACATTCGAAAACACAATAACATCCATTGTCATTACGGTCATAGAGCAATAGGATGGGTGAGTTGGTCAGTTGAGTTCTTGTTTCTATCACTCTTTGCTACAGGAATTTGAATATCCTTACATCGATGCTTGTGTAAGAATCTGAGTTTGTCCCATTCAATAATCGTCCCATTCATTAAGGTTCTCCCCTAGAATGATTGAGTGGATAGAAATTAGAACCATTATTCTGCCCAGTACTTCATTTGTAAAATAAAGTAGTGGGTAGAGTTATATTTCTAAATTCTTCTTTATTTCGTTTTTTTTTTTATCTTTGAAATATAAACTCTGATGGCCTTTTTAAATACGGATATATTTTTTTAATTGACCAGCTCTTTAATTTTCAGTTCTTAAAGTTAATTGAAAAAAAAAAAGAAAAAAACAGAAATTGATTTAGTTTATTGATTTTTTATTGACTTGTCTTCATCTAAGTAGCCACTTTTAGCGGCGATACCTGCTTTACATATAGTGGCATTCTCCTTAATAAATATTCGAATCTTACACACACACTTTTAAGTTTTTGCCACGCCCATTTTACTTATGCGCATTTGCTTTTTACGTTTCTCATTCATTCCATTAAAGTTAAATAAGGAAAAGATTAGGTGATTGGGAAGGCATATCATTCTTGCAATATGTCTGCCATTTTCTAGAAAACGTAAAAGATATTTGCATGGTTTTTAGGAATGATTTGGATTATCGTTTTGAAAAAGAAAATGGTTCTCCAATAATTTGATTAAAATCAGCCCCACACTCATCCATATAAAGTTTGTTTCTCTATATTACTTGAACTTAACATCCAAGTTATGTTTCTTATGCTCAGTTCATGACAAAGGGGATTTACTCTCCGGAAATTTAGATATTGAGCTCAAAGCAACACTTTAATTTAATTTAACATGCAATAGCGATCATCAGATGTTATAAACCGTTAAAAAAAGTAACGACAAAAAATACGAAAAAAGTGCTGTGGAGTGTCTGCCAAAAAGGCATTAAAGTTTCCTGTTAAAAATTTATTTTCATGGCGGCAATTTAATGTTAGATCGTTTTGTTTGTTGAGCAAGCTCAGTTTTGACGTAATGATGTTGTGAGGCGGGTCTTTTCTGCGTGTCCTGCCTGTATATTTAAGGACTTTAGTGTTTCGTATAGGTTAGGAGGTTTGGGTTAAAGGTGTATAGGAAGCTTCTTGGTTCTGTGTAATGGTAGCACTCTGACTTATTCTTGCTAACACGCGTATCCAGATTTTTTTAAACATAGAAGCAAAGATCGAATTGGCAAGGTTAATATTATAAATAATATGAAGGTACCAACCCCAACTCTCTTTTGGTTAATGAGTTTTCATATCTAATTTTTTTAACGATAGGGTTGGATAATCAGAGAGTGAGAGACTGTTGTCACTTCTACCCCAATATTGGCACACCCATTCCTTGTTTAAGAATTTTGAAAACTTTGCCAAAATGTTAGTTGTTGTCAACGATCATTCTGAACGAGCAATCGGAATGATGCAGCAGTTTGTGCAAAGAAAAGAAAATGAAGATGACAAGCAGAACAGACTTTTAACTGTCGACAAAATAAGGTCAACTTTCAGGGTTTTTGGTGTGGGAAAAAGTAATATTACAAAAAAAAAAATTAGAAAGCCTGATGTCGCTCTCTAAACTGAAGAAAAGGAAATTGTAGACTTAGGAAGTTGTTGTTCATTTTAAAAAAGTTATTTCAATTAATTCATAATTTTTGTCTTAATAGTATTTGTAAAGATTTTTATTAAACGGTAAAGTACTTGTTTAGTTCAAAATAGTTTGTTTTTTTGGTTGATTAAAGCGGGAATTTTTCCGGCTGTCCATCTGAATGAACATTAAGAATGAAAATACGTAATTTGCTGATTTCATAACCTCTTGCGTAACATAAAACTTTCATTTTTTCCTTTCGTAAATATCGTTTTAACCAAGAATATGTAAAAAACATGATGACGTATCCTTTTAAAAGAAAATAAAGATAACAAATAACAACAACAACAAAAAAAAAAAACTGAAATAATTTCAACACTCTGAACATATCCTATTTTTCCTTTTTTGAAGTACAATTTCTTAACAACTTTAGTCTTGAGGGGGACTTAAAAAACACCCGATTGAACTAAAAAAAATTTTGACTAAGTTTTAGCATATTTGCTCCAATTTAGCTGGGTATGTACTTCGTTTTCAAAACCCCTAATATATAAATGTCATGTTTTTTGAAATATTTTGAAGAATAGCTTCTTAGTATTTTTTATATAAAACAATATCTTATTTCAAACAATGCTAAACACTATTTTTTACATAAAACAATGTCCAATTTCAAACAATGCTAAACACTATTTTAATAAGCAAAAGCAATACTCATCAAAATTTTAAATGGTTTGTTGTATTTAGATATCTAACGTATTTATTTTCTTTATTTAGTGATCTGAACCAATTCGTATCAGCTCGTTTGTTTCTAGTTTGCGTTTTGCATACTTATTAATTGTTGTGAAAGGTTCATATTTGATGATAGCACAGTTTATAAAGACATTTTCATGATATTGTGCATTTAATATTGTTTTTTGTTTTTCTAAAAACAAAACATTTTGGCGCTTGTCTGGTTTGCACCCCCCCTTTTTTTTGGCAGATTCTGGAAGATCTTTGTCTGAAACGGGAAAAAATGGTTTTCATTTTTATTTTTGACAAAGAAAAAGTACTCTGATTCACATTTGAATATTCCATTTTTCCGTTAAAAACGACGCTGCTCTTAACTCCATTTTGAAACTTTTTAATGATAGTTTTAAAACCATTAATTCAAACCGCTGAAAATATTTATCTGGTTTTTACAAGCGTTAAGAAATACAAAGAACGAAAAAAACAACGATATATAATATATACTTGATGTCTAACTTGGGGGATTTTATTGGACGAAAAGTGAAGCCGCTTTTTTTGTTTACAAATGTAATCCACCATTTGTAATAAGGGCAAAAGCTATATCCGACGTGCGAAATAAAAGTAAAAATGAATGTTGAGAGCATCTAAATTTTTCAAAAAATTAAAGATGCTTCAAAAACTCGTTTTAATAGTGACTTAAATAAGTAAAAAGTAATTGCTGCGAAGAACTGAATTATGTAGTAAATTTCTAATTTATGTAGTAAACTTCTCACGTTTTAATGCGATTGTCCTTTTTTTGCAAAATTCTTTGTTAAGAACTGGAAATCATTGAAAAAATGTCAGTTCCTTTCATGTGTCTATTAGAACAACCATACGCAGTTCATGAATTCACTATTTTAATGTTAACTTTTAAAATGTCATATAGGAAGATAAAGTTTTAGCCCGAATTAGAAATGGCTTCCACGGCTTCACTTTTCGGATCGAAGTTAGACATCTAGTATATATATCATTGTTTTTTTGTTCTTTGTATTTCTTAACGCTTGTAAAAACCAGGTAAATATTTTCAGCGGTTTGAATTAATGGTTTTATAACTATCATTAAAAAGTTTAAAAATGGAGTTAAGAGCAGCGTCGTTTTTAAAGGAAAAATGGAACATTCAAATGTGAATTAGAGTACTTTTTCTTGTCAAAAATAAAAATGAAAACCATTTTTTCCCGTTTCAGACAAAGATCTTTCAGAATCTGCAAAAAAAAAAAAATAAGGGGGATGGGGGTGCAGGGTGGGGGTGCGAAACCTGACAAGCGCCAAAAAATCAATACTATTTTCTATAGGCTTTTGAAACATGGCCTATAGAAATTTAAAAACAGAAAGTCAAAAGAAGTTTCTATAGATCATGCTTTTCGAAAGTGTATAGAAACTATTTTCTATCATCATTTCAGATGGTCAATGAAATCAATGGAATATATTCGATCGGTTATAGTCTATATTATATTATATATTGTATTACATAAAATAAAATATAGACAATAAAAAGTCTATAAAATTGCTATCTACAGCAATTTCATTGACTTTTTATGATATTTTACAGACCATCTGTATTTTACACGTAAGGAATATTTGCTATTGGGAGACAAAATTAGAAAAAGTGCATTTATAAACTTTTAAAAGTAATGACTATATCAGTGATATTTAAGTTCTAAATATAATTTCAATTTCCATTTTTACTTCGTTCTTGTAGCATTGATTTAATTTCTAATTTTAATTTTACTTCTTTTGAATCAGTTCTGATGAAATTAATTTCAGTTCAGTTCTTATGATTTTAATCATTTTAGTTCGTATTTCAGTTAATAAATCAGTTCATATTTTACTTCTATCAAATTTTACAGCAATTAGTAGTCCTAACGACATATTTTTTTGAAAAAATTAAAGTGTAGTCTTGAAGTCTACAAATTTGGGTAACTTTTACTAGTTACATTCATTTAAAAAAAAAATCTTATGGCTCCTTCCTGGGCCTTAAAAAAAGAAAAACTTGCCCCACCCCGGGGTAAGTTGGCGCAAACTTTAAAAAAGATTATTAACGTATTAGTGAGTAAAAATGTATAAAAATTATTTATTATTTCTATGAGCTAGTAGCAGTTAGTAGTTTGAATATGAAGCCAAAACAACACCCCACCTTTGTTCCTGGTAACAAAACAACACCCCACCTTTATTCCTGGTAACAAAACAACACCCCACCTTTTTTTGTAAAAAAATTCAAAAATATTTTTTTTGTAAAAATAAGTTTCTACAATATTGTTAGAAATTAAATTTAAAAAAAAAATTAATTTTATAAAGATATTTTTTGTTTTCCAGCATCCCCTGTGAAAATTTTGCCAATAAACCCCAAAAGCTTTTCAATAAACTGCCTAAAGATCCTGAAAAACGATAGCTACTAAAACAACCTGACTGATAATAGTAAATCAATTGTGACTGGAATGTTTATAGCAGTTTTATTCATAGGACCCAAGATGAAATGATCAATTAGGAAAGTTCCCTGAGATTTCTGATACTTTTTGATGAAAAAACTCTGCAAATAAACGCAATTCGTCAACTTACTCCTGCTGACAACTAGTCCCGGTCTCCCCTATCATTATTTCAAGAAATAATGTAATACATAAATTTCAAGAAAAATATTTAAACAATTTTTTAACTTAGTAACCATAGTAACCACCTTAGTAACATCTAAATAAGGATACAAATAGTCATAAAATAGTCATTCAATGATTCAATTGAGTTATAATAAGATTATTTTTTTCGAAATTGAAAGAAAATATTTAGTTGAACTATAATTACAAGTTTTTGTTCAGTTTCATAAAAGTTCTCATCTCTAATGATTTTTTCAATTGATTGCGGCGACCAACAGTTAAAATTCCACAAAGTGAAAATATCCTTTCTACAAACGCCTGTGATGCTGGGGCGGACAGTAAATCTTCAGCCAAAATTGCAATCTTGCTATACTTGCTTTTGTTTTGTTTCCAAAAGAGCAGGCCGTTACTTGGCAGCGCTTCATCACCGCTTATGTCTACCAAATACCTTGACAGCTGACTTGCAACAGTGAGGTTGTCTTGGTTATAAATTTTTCTTTCTTTTGTAAAGATTTTATTTGACAAGAACTTAAAGCGCTTTATGGCAGCAAATTCACATTCAGATCCATTTGACTCAGCAGCAGCTTGTAATTCTTGTTCTACTCCACAAACTTTTATTATATACATCTTTGCTGCATGGAGCAAGGTGCCCATTTCCGGTGTGAGGATAAAGACAGCAACGGTTGGATCTAACAAACATGCAACAGACGGAAGAGGATTAAACGTATCTGAGTCCGGCTGCAGAATTGATTGAAACCGTTGACGTAGATCTCCAAGAAGATTCGCTGTCAAAGACTTGTTGGTAGGATATTCTTGTAAATGGCATTCCAAATTGAGTATAGATGGTAGAACCTGTGAAAGAGACTGGGCATCGGTCTGAAGTATATCTGTTTGTACTGCAAAGGGTTCCAAAAGTGAAGAAATGTTTTGAAGACGAACCCATTCACTTGCTTTGAATGTGTCGATTCCTAAATTTAAGTAAACCGTCTGAAATTAAAGTTTACTAATAACAATTGTAATAACTAATAATTATCATTGATATACGTCTCTTTTTTCCATACTGTTGTAATGTGATTTAAAAGACAGGGTAAAGTATTTCCGTGTTATTAGTAAACCTAATTTAAAGACTATATACCCTGTCTTGTTTTTTAATGATAATGACTTATGAACTTCTTAGAATTTATTACCATTTTCGTTTTTTTAGTTTAAATAAGGTAAGACACAATTTTGTAGACTAAATAAAATTCCGAAAATAATTTATACACACTAATAACATAAATAATAAAATAATATGTACCAATTTCTGTAAGAACTTCATTCACCGATGTCTTTATTTTAAACAGCCGGTCAATCATCTGATATGTACTGTTCCATCTTGAGGTGCAGTCAGTTTTCACAGACTTCCCACACTTGTCAATAAGTTTCTCAATTGCCACACTTGGTTTCCTAATTCTTGATACAACTTGTCTCGTTTCTAAGATGGTTGCACTATAATGTTCATAAACTGGTTTTATGAGAAGCTGGAGTGTGTGAGCCATACAGGGCATTCGACGATATGGAATATGATCTGGCAGAAATAAATCAGTTTGTTCTGACTGAGACTGGATCTCTTCCTCATCAGTTTCATGTTCAGACTCGTCAGATTCAAACTCATAAGATTCAGATTCGTCAGATTTTTTAGCTGCATGCACTTCCTGTAAGAGCCTGATGGCTTTAATCATATTAGACCCGTTGTCTGAAACAATCAACATAACTTGATTTTCTCTAATACCCCACCGGTCAAGACATTTCTTTAAACATTCGGCAAGCATCTCACCCGTGTGGGGATGTTGGAGTTCCATCAAATTTAGGAAAGCATGTCGTGCTTTATCAATGGTGGTGTCATAGAAACAAGCAGATATTCCAAGGAACGATGCTGTGAGACGCTTCTTCGTCCAACCATCAAGACAAATTGTTACTTTACGTGTAGGATTCATCAAGTCTTTCAGTTGTGCAGATTGTAGAAGAAAACGCTCGTTTATCCGCTTGTTCAGTGTTGCAGACCCTGCAATATAAAATTTAAATCAGTTAAAATTTAATGCACATCAGTTTGTGTTTTTAGTTACTATAGTGTTACATTAATGATACTATAATTACAGGCAAACATTTAAAAATTGTTCAGCATTGAATGAATTTAAAACAATAATTTAAAAATTTAGTTGTGTTAATTATAACCTGGCAATTTAAATTTTGGGTCAAGCGTTTTTATCATCTTTCAAAACGACGGCTGATCTAGCAATACCGTTGGATAGCTGGTATTAACAATCATTTCAATCACGCTATCCTGACGCAATTGATATTCACTTGATTCCGTTGGCCACGCGGTGATTCGGTGTTCAAAGCACTCTCTTATTGTCTGAGTTTTTGTCTTTCCACTATTTCGGGAAGATATAGAATTGCTGTCATCAAATTTACGTTTCAAAAGTATTTTTTCTGCATTTCGTTTTTTCTTTTCATCCGCGTAACATTTGTGCGTGTCTTTATGTATTCTCTGAATGTGCGCCACCAAGTTACTGGAATTTTTTCCGGCAAGAGATGCGCCACATCCGCTCTCATTATTTATGTCCTGTACTAGACACGTGGATTTGCCATTTTTTTCATCGTAAACGAAGAATTTCCATACAGGACTGTCACGCTTCCTACCAGCCAACAACCTTGATAAACTCATTATTCTGTTATTAATTTGCAACTCTTAAGAATCTTTAGATGTTTATTTTATTTAACAACAAAAGATTGAACGCATTGAATTTATACTTAACGCATTGAATTTATACTTAACGCATTGAATTTATACTTAACTTAATGACAAGCACGTTTTGTAGTCCATTGATACATTCTATAATCATTCCAAATATCATCGTTATGATCAAACATGTGCGCCAATTTTAAAGCAAGTATGCAAAATTTGTAAATTAATTGTCAAAAAAAACTAATTAGTGTATCAAAATTTTTTTAATATTCAATAATTTTCGTTTGGTAATAATTCCTAATTCTATTCCTATTTTCGTTTTTTGATGCTTATATTCAATTCTATTTCAGTTTTCGTTCTTCAGATATATCCTAATTTTAAATTTTTATTCACATTAACGAAAGTAATTATTTTTACTTCGAATTTTACTTCACGTTAATGAAAATATCACTGGACTATATATTAAATAATCAATAAAGACAGAAATACAATAAGTACATTCTTGAAACATATTTCATATTTTAACTCTTCTGAACTTTCGACGCAATTTTTAGTTTTATTTTGATTACTGTTCACAGATCCTTTGATGACACTTCCAGTATCTGACAGGCACAAGCTAAAAATACAAAAGAGTTCAATTGTTTATTGATTTCTTTTGTTTAATAAAGAAGTTCAAATGCTAAAACTATTTACCAACAACACCATCAACAAGGTCTTAACAAATTTTATAGTTTGCTACTATGTCAGAGAGAGCTCCAGGAAAAAAAGTTCGATAGAACTTCTATAAACTTTTGAAAGATATGGCTTATTTCTATTAAATCTCTGCTAATTTCTATAGAAATTCCTATGGAACTTTTTTTTTTACATATATTAATACAAAAAAAAAGTTTTATTGCAAGTTCTATAGAAATTAATAGACATACTATAGAAGTTCTACAGAATTTCTATAGAATTTCTATAGGCCATAGGTTTTAAAAGTTTATAGAAGCTTTATAGATTTTTTTGTCCTGGGGCATTACTTTGCTTGCCAGAAAACACTTCTTAGTTAGTTTGTCTTTCCCACCAATGACACCAAAAGATCATTTACAAACCTATTTCTACCATGCGATTTATTACATTTGCTGAATTTTACATTGCCAATGTATATTTTGTGATCTGGCACTATTTGTTTCTGAATTACTATGAATATAATTCATATAATTAAATATACAAATAAAAATAGATAAATTTTGCAACATAAAAGTATCATACTCTACTAGATCCGTCTAGGTAGTCAGGTTCTTTCCAGATTGGAATGAATAAACAAACAGACTTTTAAGTAAGATTTAGTTTAGAAGCAAGACTTTCATTAAAGGCATTACTATTTGTTATACTATATGAATCATTAAGTTGATAAAACATATCAGAAGAGTTGAGAGTGTGAGGGTTACTCTACTAGGCCCATATATATTGCTGGTTCCTCCCACTTCTATAAAGATGAATGAAAACTTTGAGTTACGCTGAAGTCACATGTATTTTCTAATTCAACAGAATCATTTAATAAATCTGATCTATCTATCTATCTATCTATCTATCTATCTATCTATCAATATATCTATCTATCTATTTATATATATATATATATATATATATATATATATATATATATATATATATATATATATATATATATATATATATATATATATATATATATATATATATATATATATATATATATATATATGGGTCATTCTCCTGAAAAGTAACATTTTCAATAGTTAATTTTATAAAAATTAAATATTAAATTTTTTAAACCAAATTTTTTGTGGTTATAGCTTTGAGTATATGTAATCATTTAAAAGTATCCACACAACTCGTTAAATGTCAGTTTACTAAAAAAAAATTAAAAACTTACAGCGTAATCCACAGACGTGACAACTTTACCACAGACGTGACGTTAAGAGTAATATCGCTTATGCTGTAACAGCTATGAGTGTTGTTCAAGTAGTTTTCAAAAATAATAATCATCTGTAATCAATAGTTTTTATTAGCTAACATAAAATAGTATATGGTACAATTTTTAAAATTTTTTAAGTGTAATTATTACGTAAATTAGCAAATGTTTTTGAATGGTAAGTCTGGTGGAAAACTATATTGCTCCCTGTTGTTGAGGTTTGGCTGACACAATATAAACACTACATCGCCTTTATCGATGACAGAGATGTCATCTTTGTCTGGAAACGTGAAAACTTCCTGGCCAGATCTTCTCAAAAAATTTATGACAAACTCATTTCCATCTGCAACTAAGGCTTGAATTAACCCAACATAGTATTTGACAACTTTTTTGGAAGTTTGAAACTTCACAATCACAAAATCATTGATTTTGATAGACAAGCTGTCCTCCTCACTACCGCCGTAAACACTGTGATAACTTAGTCTTGTCTTTTTCTTTTTACATTTACTTGGGCCTTGGTTTTCTTGTGCCGAACCTTTGGATATTGTTCCTTCAGCAAGTGCTTTCTTCCTTTTCAAGGATCGTTGACCTGGTAAAGTACGTTAAGGAATTTCTTAAAACAGAAGCAAATAAAATTATTTAAAAAAAAAAAAATTACAAAATCAAATAACAGTTAAATAAGTTTTTTGATGCTCAACTTATTTCAATATTTAATGAAAATACAAGGCTCGCTGAAAAACTAAATATTAATATTCAAACATTCTTGATGGCTAAATACAAAGAACATTAAAGCAATCCAAAAGTTTGCAATATTCAATATGAGCCAATTTAAATTTATACATTAAAAGGATACGAGGATGAAGATCTGTCAAAGATTCAGTAGGGATTAGCACTTCTCCAATATTTTAGTGATTGCATTTTGTACTATTGTCACATTCAGTGCATGTCAGCCTTCTCATATACAGCGTTTCTTTTTTAGTGGAACTCCAAAACACCTCATGAACTTGTAATGTCCCCGGGAAAGTTGTTAGGTTTTTGGGTACACACTTCTCATAGAGATTGAAATCTGTTTTTTTAATAGTATAGAAAGTTATACTTGGACACTTTTTTTTATTTCTTCAACCAAACAATTAATATCAGGAATTTCTTTCCCTTGTCCTATTATTCTGTCTACCGTTCTTTTGATACATCCCCCTATTCCATCAGGGGCACCTTTTCCGTGCCCCTTTTCTGTGAAATGCCATCTCATTGTTTCAGCTCCAAACTCTTTTCGAAAAAAAAGTACCTAGCAAATAGAACATGGACTTGTTTCGGTACTGTTGAGAAGTACTATCGCTAAGAAAATGAACTGTTTTAATTATAGGCAGCTTTTCTTTCAAGTCATTAATAACAGGCTTTAAATGTGGACAGATCTAAATAAAGTCGTGTTGCCTGTTATCTGAAAATGTAATGTAAGATTTGGCCTTTATTTTGTTTTCAGAAATACTGTAATAGTACGCCACAACTTTATGGATTGACACTTGGTTTCTTGATCCACCAAAATGGAGCGATTGAATTTCTTTCGAGTATTTGCAATTGTAATTTTCTGAAAAATCACGATGAATGAAAATATCCCTAGGCCCTAAGTTATTTTTTATTTCTAATGTAGCTTTGTACTGGTGTTTTATATTGCATACATGCCTCATGAACTTTTCCAACATGTTATTAATAAAATGTAAAAACAGCTGTTTTTTAGTTAATGTTAACTCTTCTTTTACAGTTTTGAAACATATCTTCATTTTACCTTTTACCAAAGCTTCAACTCTTTTTTTAGACCATTGGGGAAAAGTTGCTGGTTCATTCTCAAATTCTTTACAAACTATTTTTTTGTTTAAACATCATACTCCACATTTTCTTTCTAGACTCAATTCTCTCAGCTCGCCATCACATGTTATACTTTTTAGCAAGTCAGTGGGATATTTATATGCCAACATTTTTAAAGTATACAACTTTTCAAGAACCAAAGCAAAATTCTCATGGTCAATACAAAGACAAGTATCTCGTTTACGGAAGTCTGGTTGAACTACCCAAAAGGGTCTCAATTTACAAAATGTGTTGTTTGTTTAAAGTCATTATACAAGTTTAACATTGCATCATTCAATAGTCTTTTCTGTTTTTTCAGTTTGTTTCTTGTTATTGTTTCTTTTTTCCCAGCCGTAAGCCTACTAGAACTCTTTTTCTAAAAAGTTTTGTACTTTCATCTTAAGTTTTCGTTGTTTCAGTATATTTAAGAGTTAATGTGTATGGCATGGATTGCGTGGTAAGATATATTTAGAAGTAAGATTGTTAAGGCTTCTTTGAAGTCTGTACTTCTTTATTATCTTTCCGCTTAATACCCTGGCAAAAGCCTTTTTTTTGTTAATACATCTCTCAGTAGAAAAATTTGATTGTATTTGTGTCTTTAACACTTCGCTAAAAAGCAATCTTTTCTTTACTTCCTTTGAGCATTTTGTACCACTAGTCATTTTTTTAACCACCTTTCGAGGAGGATTATCCTTTGCAGACTGCAGTCTGTAGAATTTTTGTTTGTATTTATCACCTCTTTGCTTTAACAATTTTTTTTTTCTTCCAATTTTTGGATTTTTTTCTTTAACCCTTCTCTATACTTTCTACGAATTTTTAGCCCGCTGCTATTTCTGGAACTAGATTCTTGACTGGGACCAGGAAGTACATTGAAGTCTAGTTCATTGTCGATAGAAATATTTACAATTGGACTTTAAGGTGGTGTTGACAAATATTCAATTAGTTGTTGTCTTTTCTTTTTCATTTCTCGACTTCTTTCGGTTCTTTCCTTCCAACCTATTCTTACTGATCTTTTATCCCTTTCTGAAAGTTCATGAATAATCATCTGTGTTGCTTTTTTTCTTTCTCTGTCTTTTTGTTTTTGTTCTTCATACTTTTCTGGGTTTTCAGCTTTCATCTTCTCCCTCGCCTTTCTCATACTTAGTTTTTTCTATTCTCTAGTTTTTTCTATCTTTCCCATCTTTGTAATCTATCAGGCTAGAAACATTTATCTTTTCTCTAATAATTAATTGGCTAAATGAGCAAAGTTTTAAAATATTAAAAATAGTATAAATAGAAATTAAAAAATCCATATTCAAGTAAAATTGTTATTTGTTGTCACGTCCGTTCCACTGGTGTCACGTCTGTTGCTTCCTGTATTCCACAGATGTGACATCCACAGACGTGACAGATAAAAGGAAATAGCCTAAAAGATGTGCTATGTTTTGAGGCTAGGACTCTGTTCCCCTTGGAGTAAACATGTCCAGGTTATAGCTAGTAATTAAAATTATTGCTTATAAAAACATAAATTTATATACCCTATAAATGTTTACCACAGATGTGACACACTCACACTTACGAATTCAACTTTTAAAGCTTCAACGCTTATTAACACAAAATAACTCCACCAAACCTTCCTTCAATTTTACTCATTAATAAAAATGTCTGGTATTTCAGCTAGGGCAGCAACAGAGAACACTACTGCTTCATCATACAGCTTTTTTTTGATGTTAACAACTTTATCTACAGACGTGACACTTGAGCTGGTGACACGAGCTTCAATCACATAATAGTTACTTTAAAAATATGTTTTGAGGAAAATAGTATGTAAACTCTAATTTTAATGTATTTTTAATTATTTATTATGCATTAAAAAAAAGTAAAGTACTTCTATCAAGGATTAAACTACTTGGGATTAGCAAAAGGTCTGGGTGGTGACATTCCACGGACGTGACTTGTCACAGTCTGTGGAACATAATTTATTCACTGAAAATACTATTTTGGATTGGGTTAGATTAGTTTAACATTGTATGAGCTGTAAATTTATTGTTTGTACCCGTTAAAAATAAAAATAGTATTAACTTGAAAGAAAAAATTAGTGGTGACTCTATATTGCTACCTTTCTGGAGAATCACCTATATATATATTATATATATATATATATATATATATATATATATATATATATATATATATATATATATATATATATATATATATATATATATATATATATATATATAATATATATATGATATATATATGATATATATAAATATGGCTAATTTTACCTTTTTAAATAAATAATAGTGCAGCTATATCAAACTTTAAATCAACCATTATATGTAACAATAGCTTTTTATATAAAAATCCACAATATAAAATAATCTTCATATTGTCACTATATATAATTTTAGCCTTTCTTCAGCAATAACTCAATAGACGTTGCTTTCTCAAGACACGTGTTCTTTTGCAGAATATCTCTATGATCTAATATTTGATCAATTCTATAAACGAAATTTCTAGAAGTCTATAGAAATTTAATATTTTGAATTTCTATAGACTTCAAAAAACTTTGTCTATAGAAATTTTATAGAGCTCAATTATTTTTATAGAACTCCTATAGAAATGAAATAATTTTGTAAAAAATCTATAGAACTTTTTGTCCTAGGATGACAAAAGCATATTACTTAAACTATTTAGTGAACGCTGATGTGTACTTGGTAACACAAATTCAACGACATATAGAATCTTTTGGAAAGTGCTCTAAACTGAAGTTGAAAGTACAAAATTATACAACAAATCCCTGATACTCGCCATCTTGAATAATGATTTTTTTTTTTTGTCTAAAAGTTATCTTTTCAAATTATTCACAACCTGGTTTTTACTATATCATAATGAAGACTTCGAATAATAGAACGCAAAGTGAAGTATTTCACTTGAAAAGTTGAACAAAATTATTTTATGTTTATTATCGATGTGATATGTAGTAAAAAGAAGTTTAGGGTCATTATATTTTATTAAAAACGATTGGTCACACATAAAATGTAAAAGATTTGTATATTAAAATAAAAAAACACATATTTTTATGCATCTTACATACTTTACAAATATCAACAACTTTACAACTATTTAACATAATGACAACTAACTAAATTTATAATACTAAAAAGGATAATCACACTTGAAAGATTCATCCAAACCTTTACTGGATTTCTTAATCACTGAACTTAATCCTTAGGTTATACCTGTTGTCATGAATTATTTTTCGTTTAAGGATTAAATCCTATGGTTAATCCGCTACAAGGGGCTCATAATTTGACAACCAAACAACTTGAAATTAACAATTTAAATTTATTATTAGAGCCCTGAATTTAATTCAAAATAAAATGAAATATTTTTGTACATGTCAATAAAATCATTTTCAATCAGAATCAATATCTGATATGTCGTCAATCGTCATCGCTAGCCAGTCTTCTAATTTTTCCAGCATAAAGAGTCCTATTGTCTCACTGGAGAACGGTTTTCTTTTTTTCTAGGGTCTTTTTCTCATACTGCTTAGCAAATGATCCAAAGTTAGCAGAGGTCTGTTTGAAATATCTCTATTACAAATTTCTCGCGAAGACTTCCTCGCATAATTCTGCCGATAAAGACAGAAATGTTTGTTTCTGGCTTCGGCTGCTTCTTCTAATAGCTGGCCAATAGGCAGTATAGCCTGTTCAATCATTGTGATGCCATGTCTTAAAACTTTATACATAGTCGGCGTCATTTTTTTAAGAGTTATATCAACCCCTGTGATGCAGGAAGCGGTTAAGGGATCGGCGAAAAACCTTTTTGATGTATTCCCATCATTACTATTCCCAAATCCAGCCTTAGGCATATCAACCAACAGCCTTAATTCATCTTTAAATGCATTTTGAATTTTTTGTTTTGTTTCCGCTACTATTTTATTATCTTCTTCTGTTCTTGCTAGCCATTTTTTTTATTGGTATTTTATACGACACATGCAGCAAGGATTCAAAAAATCTGATTCTTGCGTGCAGTATTGATAGCCCAAATTTCAGTGTTTCACAGCTTTCTGTCGTTTTTTTATTCAAGTCATTAAAATCTTTTGAAGTTTGCCCACATATATAGCATCTCATTGCTGATATCGTATTTGTAGCAGCATCACAAACTTTTTAATCAATCATAGTAAAAAGAAATACATGCTCTGTTTTCAAATTAACACCAAAAGCGTTTATTATTTCACTTTTTCTAAAGCTTTTTATTTGGTTCTCTACGCATTCGATTTCATCATTCGCTACGTCTTTGCTCTCCCGAATAAAACGTACTCTTATTGTTCGGCAATACCTCGTAGATGATGGCGCTGGGTTTTGCCAAAGCACCTTCTTTTGGTTACCATTATGGCACATGAGCCGTAGGGGCACAAAAGAACTTTGAAAAATGTTAGCGTCGCTATCATCTCTATTTTGAAATTTTTGTTTATACGTTTTTTGTTGCGAGCCATCACAATCCCATTTCGAAATCAATTCTAAATTGTTTCTTTCTTTTTCATTTAAAGTTTTAATAAATTCGTTCAAATAACAACATAATCGCCTAGACGTGTGATCCAGAAGATCTTGTAATTTAATTTCTGAACAAAATTCTGTAACTGCTTTCGATTCTTCTGGTGGATAACATTCCACTTTGGCTTTTTTTATAAGTGAATAACATGGATAGATATTCTTGTTGGCTGCATGAATAATTTCATATTGTTTTTTAGTCATATCAGCTTCCACAAAAATTGACAACGCTTTTGATGGTGTGTGCTTTTTAATGATATCTTCAGTAGATGTGTAACTTTTCCTATTTTGTTTGGCTTTTGTTGGTGTAAATAAAATTTCCTTTATAACGTTAGACGCGTCACTATTCCCTGCAGCACGTTGACTCATTTGAGCAGCATACATCAACTGCTCACAAGGTATATGTGAAAAGATAAGATCCCTTAAAACCCTTGTTTTTCGCCTTCTCGTTGGTGAACTCGATTCACAAAATTCTTTTGACGATCGGCCAGGTTTTGCTACCGTCCAAGTTGGTAGAGCGATTGTGGTATTGAGCCATTATTTGTTATTTTTTAAAAAACATTAAGTTGTTGACAAACATGGGTGGAATGCAAGAACCGAACTTAAGTCAAGTTTGACTTGAAATTTCAAGTTCGACTTAGTCAAGTCAGACTTGAAAAACTGACTCCAGCGAATGCTTGAGCAAGTCAAACTTAAAAAATATTCAAGGCGTTGAATTCAGGGCGTCTATCGGAAAATGCGCTTAGCAACTAATAGCGGCAACGCATTTTTTTTTTTTAATAGGAAAAGCCTTTTGCTGAAACAAAACAAGTAATGTCATTTGTGTAATATACAATTAAATAAAAAGTCAATAACTTGGTAAAAAAAGAAAATTTTTCATTATAAAAACAAATTCATCTTCGCATTTTCAGTTCCAAATCCTAAGCTGTAGGCACCCAACGGTTGGTCATATGTACCACTTAAGTTATCAACACAATATCTCTTGATTTCTCCATTTTAATACAGTGTCCGACAAAAAAAAAGCTTAGATAGACATGCAAGAGAGCTCAACTAAATTTTTACAACTGATATAGAAAAAAATAAACAAAAAATTTTTATTTGATCCATTGATTCTTAGATAGAAAAAAAAAACAAGAAAAAAATGACGAAAATTTGAGAATTTTTATTGAAATAACGAAATAGACCAAACTAATACTTTGTGGTGAAGCCACGGCTTTTGATCACTGCCTTGCACCGACGAGGCATACTCTCAACAAGTGATTGTAAGAGTTCCCCAGAAATGTTCTTCCATTGGTTTTGAAGAATTTGAAACAACTCTTCTTCATTTTTTGGAGCTCTTGTCTTGATTCCATGATCCAATATACTCCAGAGATTCTCGATAGGGTTCAGATCAGGACTTTGAGCTGGCCAAGAAAGAACAACTAATTTTTTGTTCTTCAAATAATTTTTCACATTGTTTGCCGTATGTTTTGGGTCATTATCTTGCTGAAAGACCCAACTTTTATCTTTAAAGGGCTCATTTGCACTAGGTGTCAGTTGATGAATTAAGATTTGTTTGTACCTTTTACTGTCCATAATACCAGGAGTTTTATACAAACGACCAACACCCGATGAAGTAAAACATCCCCATACATTCACTTTTTTATCGTGCTTTACTGTTGGCTGTGTTACTAATGGATCGTAACGTTCGTTATGTAACCACCAAGCACGCGACCGTCCACTGAAGCGCAAACAAAATGGTGACTCATCACTCCATAACACATTTTTCCATTGTTCGATTGTCCAATTCTGATATTGCTTTGCCCATTGAAGTCTTTTTTTCCGGTTACTTTCAGAAATAAATGGTTTTTTAACGCTCCAGTAAGATTTAAATTTCTCAATAGAATGGATCCTTCGAAGAACCGTCCGTTCGTCAACATCCAGTTTAAAATTTCTCTTTATTTCAACCGCTGTTATCTCTCTATTCTTTCGAACCTCTCTTATAATTAATCTGTCCTCTCTGGCA